>NC_064411.1:11037500-12237500 GCF_023375975.1 Astyanax mexicanus | reverse complement strand
TTCATTTCTTATCCCCAGGGCAAATTTATTTAAAAAATGTATATATTAATTAATTGACTAAAATCTGTCCTGCGCTTTAAAATGCTGCAGTCACGCAGAACGAGCTTGAAAGCTTGCATGGCACTGCGATTAAAAAAACTTTTAATAAATAAAGTCCTATAAAGTGTAGCAAAATGAATGGTATTAAATTTGAATATTTACTCATATTCAATCAAGAGAAATCAGGCAAAATGCGCCGCTCTCTCTCTCGCATCGCCGAGCTGAATTCAGCGCGAGGCTTCAAATAATATAACAACTCAGTTTAGTTAAATTTATTAAGATGAGTGGGGACCTGTAAAGTTAATCAAATATTGTCAAATATAAAGGATAGGTTGAGGTTTTGGTGAGCTGTTTCAATTATTTGAAACCGAAACTAACTGAAACTGATATTATTCTGCGCACTATTAGAAAGCCTTTGATTTTGTTTTAAATGAATTTTTATTTTATATTAATTCTTTTTTAATTCATTTTAAATATTTTTATTATTTTTATTGATCAAATATTATTTTTCATAAGATATATATTTTTTATTTTTGATGTATTAATTTTTATGATCTTTTAAAGTTTTTTATTTTTCCTTTTTTATCTTTATATTTTTTCCGTCTATAGTAAATGTCAGTTTTTATTTCTAATTTTTCTAATTTTATTTATAATATTTTTAATCCCTTTTAAACTGTAAATGCTCAGCGGCACAGTAAATGAGGGTCCTCCTCCAGTGTAAATAACCGATTGCTTGATTATTGTTCAATGTTGCAAACCCAGTTTTTACATAAACAATAAACAGAATAAAGAATAAAATAACATTGCTGATGTATCTTCAACAGCACATCGCATCCTATTCACTTCAATGGAGAGAGCCACTGCATACCGGCTGGGTTGGGTTGCGTTGCGTTGAACGCAACCCCGCATTCTTTATTCAAATGAATCAAGCCGTCGCGCTGCTTTCAGCCAATCAGGGACTTCACACACACACACACTCGAGCCTTACACACACAAACGGCAAAATATGGATTTATATAGAGCACAGTAAAGTTCATTTAATCATTAAAAGTTTAAAATTGACTACACCTGTAGCCTTATTTGGATTCAAGATACGCCCACACGGCGAGACGAGAGATCTGGTGTTCTGTCGACTTGTGCTACCCTGACAAACCGTGCTACCCTTTTGTGTATATTTAAAGGTAAAAGCACAAAAGTAGCACAATATTAGAGCATGTTTCCAGCAGAAGTTCATGTACTATGTTTGGATAGTCTAAACCACCGTATCAGGGTAAAGTTATGGTAGTAAGAGTTTATTATAATCTTTTTTTTTATTTTAAGATCATATTTTATTATTATTGTTATTATTATTATTATTATTATTATTATTATTATTAATTGCCATTACACTTTGACAATGTAATGACAGTCCAGGTTATTAAATGAACAAAAAATATTAGAAAAACAGAATTATTATAGTACACTTGAAATAATAATACAAATGTAGGTTAGCACTTTAGAAAGCGTGTATCGATGGGTAGCATCACTCGACAGAACACCTGGCATGGCAGAATGTGTTGAATAAAATACGTGTTCTTGTCCTGTGCGGCCCAGCCTCACCCAGTCTCTACCTACAGCGGCCCCCAGATAGAATAAGATTGAGACCACTGCTATAGAGCCAGAGAACCAGCTTAAGTTCCAGACCTGAAGATTCAGACCAGTAGTTCCAATGAACTTAATAAACATAAACAGTCCACAAATACAGCTACAAACTACAAAAGCATACAATAGACCCAACAATAAATGCTTAATGTTCCTACAAGTACAGGCGTTTAACAAATATCACTCATTTGTATCTCTACAGGACGCCAGAGCAGCCAAAACATTAAGTACACACAAAAATCACCAGTCACACGGCATATTACTTAGTTTCACATTGAAGGGCAGCCTTTAAAAAGGCTTTTTAATATAATATGACACAATATCTGTCTTATTTCCATGATAGTTA
Organism: Astyanax mexicanus; assembly: GCF_023375975.1. Taxonomy (NCBI): domain Eukaryota; kingdom Metazoa; phylum Chordata; class Actinopteri; order Characiformes; family Acestrorhamphidae; genus Astyanax; species Astyanax mexicanus. The sequence goes on along the minus strand of NC_064411.1, from coordinate 12,235,474 downwards.
GCTAAATATTTAATTAATCCAGCATGCGCTCTCCGTTTTACTACTAATCAATGCGCGTAGCCTGACCCCTTCATCCGAGCGCAGAGAAGGGGCTAGGCAGCCATGGCCCCGCCCCCGGAGTGAAAAGCATGAGTCTTATTGGTTAGATTGTCCTAAGACTTTTCTAATAGACTCATTACTACACCCTTCTCAAAATCAGGAGAAGGGTCCGCGGACACGTGAGCAGAAGACATTTTAAAGAGCTTTGATTGGTCAGTACCGCTGTCAATCATACAGTCCTATAGCAACGAAAAACACAGGCTAATGCTTTGAATTAGTTGCTGTTTTTTCGTTAATCTATAAAATAAATGCTTACACTTGCAATAATTATATACATCCTGATAAAAAAATATGTAATTATTTACATGCACGTTTGGTCAGCCCCTTAGAGGCCTTACTGCACACCACTGATATGTATATTGAATATGAATTATACATAATACTTAAGGCTGGACAATAATTTAAAATCACTGATTGTCTCCAATAATGTTTTTGTAATTTTTAAACAAATATATTTTTATTAAATATTGGCCTGGAGTTCTAAGACAGCAATGGTCCTCCAACTAAAAAAATATTCTTAAGAGGCATTTAGTATTTACAGCATCTGTTACCGACTGACGTTCATTACAGAGAGCTGCGTCAGTTCAGTGCATTAATTTGAGAAGAAAAGACAGAACCCAATAGGCATATGTATAGCCATACACCTTATATAAAGTTCTTAATACCAATACAGAAATGAAGAAATGTATTGTGTGTAAAGGATGATTTACACTTCTTACATAGGTATAGGCTTCATAAATGTATTTAAATAAAAAAAAAAAAGTATTTATTGATTTTAATTGTTCCTAGATTTTTTTTTGTTACAGATGTACTGAGCCATGAGACTGCAAAAATGTATATAAAAAACTGTATGCTAGAACTGCATCATTTTTAATTTCTGCCTTGAATGTCCTGAATCATTACTACATCTCTGCTGTTTGTAACAAATCAAACCACATTTACATACGTAGTGAGTGACTCCTTAGAGCAGTGGAAACATGGGCCGGTTCTTAAAAGGTTCCCTGGAACCGGCTCCGGCACCAGCACTTTTTTGGTGGAAAAGAGGTATAAGAAGAGCCGGCTCTTTCGGCTTCCAAGTAGCTCCTTATATTTTTTGGTTGCTTAATTAAATTTATTACCAAATTATGTGTACAATGAATTAATAGAGTTGAAACATACATTATATAAAATATATATTATTTATATGGCTTTATTTTTATAAAAAATAAATAACGAAATACAAAAAACAAAGGCCCATCTCAAGTAAACAAACAGGTCCAATGTAAATGTGTATACTATTTTCAAATGTGCAACTCTATACAGTGAAATAAACAGCACTGAACACCATCAACAAAGTGTCACTCAACAAAATAAAAAATAATTGTGCAAATAAAAAAAAACAAGCATCCAGGTGATGTTTTTTGAAAACTTTAGCAAAGATTGACATAAAAAGGAGCTCATGTTTGAGGGTTTGATTGGTTTCTGTTATGATCTGCCCTGTTGTGGAAGAGGGAGCTGATGTTGCTACAAAACACAGTTTATGCGAGGTCACATGTGTAAGGTGTGGGTAGATCAAGCACTTCAATGTTGAATGCTCTTTTTGTCAATCAGAACGTGAATCATCTTTTTTTATGTTCCATTGTATCTTAATTCTGACAAGACTTTTCTTCTTTCTTTTTAAAGAAAACTAAAATCTCTGTAAATATGAACCTTGGTGATATATATGTTTTTTTTTCATACACTGATCTTGATTTTAAGTATATTATTAATATTATTATTTTATTGAGTAAATACTACTATCATCATTGTAAATACTTGATTTGATATCTTCTTACTGGAGTTTATTCCCCTTTTGAAATCCTTTAGAGATTGCTAAGAATAAGAAATGCCTAAAAACTGTAAGAGTTTATGAGGAGCTTTCACTGTTGCCTCTTGTTAGTATTTCACTATTTCTATCATTAGTTTTCTTCCTTAATGTATATTTTTATGCTGTCTTCCACTGTGGTTTATATGTATCATCGTAAAACTTTAATCTATACATTTATATTTATATATATATATATTGGCTCACTCTCTGGAGTCAGCGCATGTCGTTTATTTGAAAGAGCCGGCTAAGAGTCTGACCCATCACTACTAATAACTACAGTGCCGTAGTTTAACACTTTATTGTTGTGCTGTTGTACCAGAAAAGAATGTAGACTGTTAAAACTTACTCCTATCACCATGTTCTGTGTTACAGGAACCAGAGTCACTGAAGATCACAGTGGAGATGGAGATCGTGGGAATCTCCACAAAAGGCGATGAGACTGTTCTCCTCAGTGACACCATGGAGGAGTTCAGCGTTCCCGCCACTGTGTGGAGTGGTGACGTTAAAAGTAACTGTTGTGGGGGAAGGGGAGGTCATATTAAACATTGAAAGCCCACTTTTTAATGAACCATAATGTGGTAATTTGACAAGTTTTTGTGTTCAGATTGTAATATTTCTTCTGTTAGGGTTTTTTTGGGGGGGGGGGGGGGGGTGAGGTTGTATGTGTTTGTGCTTTTGATTTTTGATTGTGTGTGTTGTGTTTAAACTAATTCAAAATAAAATGTGTTTAATTGTTTTTATACCTGTCTTTTGAATTTAAACACATTCAATTAAGCTTACTATCCTTTCCTGCTAAAACAAATATTCTATGGGTTTTATATTTTTCTGCTGGTTTTGTGGTGTTTTGCAGTGTTTTTCTAAAGGTTTTTATCAGCCCTTTTAAACCCTATGAAAGTATTTTTTTATAATTGGCATTTTTCAGAAAGACATGTGCTTGTGGTTTATGATCATAACTGTTTCTGCTTTTAAGAGTTTACACTGCTGGGCTGAAGATATACTAAACCATAAAGAGGCATATCTGTGCTGCACCACCATTTATTCAAAAGTATTTGGATATTAGCATTTAACCAAAAGTTTTTGAACACAGCTCAATCAGACAAAAGTATTGGCATTCCACCATTTAGCCACAGGCAGTAGCTTTTATACTGTTTGTAACAAAACAAACGATAGTGTGATATAAATTTCGTCCAACACTGTATTGGATGATTTACACTTATGTATGTACAGGCTCACAAATCTATTTCTTTATTTTAATAGTTCCTATAAATGTTTTGTTACAGATGCACACAGCAATGAGACGATATAAATAATAGTTTATGCTACACGTTCATTATCTTTAATGTCTGATTTGTAAACCACATTATCACATGCACTATATAAAACTATTCGCCATTCCCTGGTTCTTAAAAGTTTTTATTAAGGACGCAGACGGCGCGGTCGGTGCGGGAATTTTTTTTTTTTTTCTCCCCTGCCTTCATCTTCAGGTGGGTCAGAATCAATGACTTCCCAGAGCAGATTTATTCTTTGTCTGATTTCTACCTCAGAAGAGTGTCAGACTGTTTATAAACAAATACTCAGCACAGAATTTCAGATTACCACACAGCATTTTCTATCCAATAAGTAATCACTTAGGAATGTGTCTGATTGACATCCCAAAAACCGCACCGTCCACCAACTGTTGGTCCTCTGCCCGGGGCACCAGGAGTTTGGTGATGCATTTCACCCGGATGGGAGACTCCTTTTAGTAGAGAGTCGTCGACTGTGAAAACATTCTCTGCAAACAAAAGAGCACAACGGACTAAATATAAAATATTTGTTATGTTTCACCAAATTTATTGTAGTACCCATGATTCAACTGTTCATATGCAAATATTTTATTTGTTGATTGGTTGGGAGAATAAACCATAATATTAAACTGTTTTGGGTTTTGTGGGGCTATTGTGCTGTTATTGTTCTGTATATGTAACGCTTGGTACTATTTAAATAATATGAAAATAGATAAAAATATATCTTTTTTAATTGCTTGGTAGAGATGCGTGGTGTTGTTTCCACCCAGACACTTTAAAATGGGGACACAAGTGCTGCTAAGTAAAAAAATATCTATTTTAATTATTTTCATATTATTTTTTATTATGTAATATTTAATCAGTGCTAAGCGTTACACAACAGAACAATAACAGCAAAATAGCCCCACTTAGTCCAAAAACAGTTTAATAATATATAGTTTAATAAAATATTTGAATATGAACCGTTAAATCATGGGTAATACAATAAATTAAGTGAAACATAATGAATTAAACAGTATAAACATGTTATTTTGTATGTTTGTGCTCTTTCTTTACACAGAATGTTTTCACGGCCGACGACGCCCTACAAAAAGGAGTCTCCCATCCGAGTGAAATGTATCACCAAACTCCTGGTTTCCCAGGCAGAGGGCTGGCAAGTGGTGGACGTCGCGGTTGTTGCTATCAAGGGCGTTGGAGTGGGTTTGATATGGGGGGGGGGGGGGGGGGGCTAATATGAATTAAAGCCCACCCTATAGTGTCTTAGAACAACATTTATGGAATTACTTTTAATCACAAATGAACCATTTTTTGTCTGTACTTCTGTTTGAGGGACAACAACACCCCAACAGCCACAATGGACAGTCGAGGGGCTGCACGGAGAACCCTTCCAAGCACCAGTGAACTACCAAAGTCCACCAGAAGTCTCAGAATCTCCTTATCATCTCCTAACCTATGTGGCTCAAGACAAAGCAACAACCCCAACACATGGCTACACAGAGAACTGAGAGCAGCAACACAAAAAAGGCTTCGTATTCCTGCATCAAAACAAAATATCTGAGCTGATCAGAATAATTATGGCTGCAACTGACAATCAAAATACTATGCACAGTATTTAAAAGTACAGTTGTCTATGCTCTCTGGGTGGGTACAGTAGGTGGCGCTTTATCTTGAAATTCATAATTTCTATTTCATTTTTATAATACTTAAGAATACATAAGAATATGTAAGTCTTGATGTCACAATCTTACCTATATTGTTTACATCTTATATATTACCTTTATCTGTTCTTTGTCCAATCCCCTTTATGCAAAATTATAATCAGTAAAAATGTTTATTTGACTAAATTGGAATTAAAATATTTTTTACTGATGAAGCAATGGAGCAAATTTGGTTGAATTCTAAAGCCCAAAACCTTGGCTAAATTGTGGAATACAAATACTTTGGCTGAGAAGTAGTCCAAAAACTTTTGGTTAAATGGTAAAATTCAAAAACTTTTGGGTAAATGCTGAAAACCAAAAACTTTTGGTTAAATGCTTACGTGCAGTATCTCTCTCTCTCTCTATCTCTCGCTCTCTCTCTCTCTCAGGTGAGCCATGGGAGAGAGTTGTGGGTGGAGACTACAAAAGGACCTGAACCAAGATGGCCGACAGAGAGAGAGAACCATGGGGTATGCTTTAAGGCCAATGCGCTCTTGTAGCCTAATTTTATTGTATTACTTCTCTGATGTGGTTAACTTAATCCCTCTTTTTGGCTAAAAGACAACTCTGTACCACCTGGGTATGCAAACAGGTAAAATAGGTGCACCTGTACATTTTTACATCATGTAGGAGTTGTTTGTATCGGTCCCTAGGTAAGAGGGCGGGTGCTACCCCTTGTATTTAGGTTATAAGTTAGGGAGTATATTTTCTTTATATTCTTTTTGTACTTAATTTGGCTTTAGGTAGTTTAATATGGTTATGTTTTGTTGTGTTCTTTTCTGTAGCACCGTCCATAGTTTACATTTGCCAGAGTGGTACTTTCTTTGTTGTTTTATACAGCATATGTAAATAATGTAAATACTGCCATGGTTTGTTGTATGTGCAAATGAGTGGTGGGAAGCTAAAATTAAATCAGATTTTTGTACCGCTATTTACTGCCTGTTCTCCTCTTTCTTACTTAAACTCTGCTGGCTCTTTGACTTAGGATAGCCATGTGTTATGTTCTCCATATTTTTCTTCCTAGACACACGTGGAGGATTTTAACACTTAAATCTAAAAATGTTTGGTTAAATGCTAAAACTTTAGATGAAATGCTAAAATCTAAAAACCTTTGGTTAAATGCTTATATCCAAAAATATTTGGTTAAATGCTTAAATCCAAAAACGTTTGGTTAAACGCTGAAATCTAAAAACTTTTGATTAAATGCTGAAATCTAAAAACTTTTGATTACTAACTGGTTGCTAGACGGTTGCTATCATTTCTAAAGTGGTTGCTAAGTGGTTGCTTGGTAGTTGCTAACGTTTTCCAGGTGGTTGCTAAGCTGTTGCTATCGGTTGATAGGCAGTTGCTATCATTTCTATTGTGGTTGCTAGGCAGTTGCTAACATATTCCACATGGTTGCTAGGCAGTTGCTAACAAACTCCATATGATTGCTCAGTGGTTGCTAGGCAGTTGCTAACGTTTTTCAGGTGGTTGCTAAACTGTTGCTATTTGATTGCTAGGCAGTTGCTATCATTTCTAAAGTGGTTGCCATGCAGTTGCTAATGTTTTCCAGGTGGTTGCTAAGGTGTTGCTAACTGGTTGCTAAGCCCTGGCTGGGGTGCCGGGGTGTCCAAACTTTTGATCAGTATCTGCTCCATACAGCAGCTCCTCCAAACACACACAGTACTGGAGGAGCAGGGGAGAGAAAGGCCCCCCCATTCATTCCTATGGGGAAACTTCGTACGACAATTGTACGAAAACGTCAAATCGTCGAAATTTCCGTAAAGAACGTCCGATTTTTGTCTTCATATCTCAAAAATTGTGACCTATGTGGATGTTCAAAGTTGTCCCCTATTCATTTCCTATGGGGAAAAAAATTGCACGTTTACGAAGTTTTTACGAAAAACGTACGATATATCGCTTAAAAAGCACAAGCAACCTAATCGGGTATAGGTCCTACGATACTGCTAAATTTAGTATTTCTACGTCACAAGCTGTAGGAGGAGATAGTGATTAAATTTTGAGCGCAGAATAAGATAATAATAAGAAGAAGATTAGGAAGAACAGTAAGTTGACTTTTCCAAACAAACTTAATAATAAAGTACACAGAGAAACAGATACAGGAATACAGAGTGTCCTTTATGATCAGCGGAGCTAAAAAGATGCTCAGTGAGTGTATGGTCGTAGGTGTATGGTGTATGGAGCTGGTCATAATATTCTGACTTGACTGTGTATAAAATGGTTAAGGGTAAATTAAATACATTCTTCCACAAAACAAAATTGGTACCACTTTAAAATAAGACTTTATAAAGGGTTTATACATGGTTTACAATTAGTTTATTAATGGTTACTAATTAGGTTGTAAATGCTTTAAAATCATTAATAATCAGTTATAACACATATATAGAAAGGGCAACAATATAGATGGCTGTGGGTTCATTATTTCATAACAGGTCATTGTTGCCCTTTCTACGTATGTGTTATAACTGACTATTAATGATTTTTAAGACATTTACATCCTAATTAGTAACCATTAATAAACTAATTGTAAACCATTTATAAACCCTTTATAAAGGTAGTCTTATTTTAAAGTGGCACCACAAAATTAGTCCCCCGTATGGTTATAGTGTATTTTCACAGCATTATTTAACACTATGTTTTTCATAGCTAATTTCAACCCGGATGCAAGCCACTAGAGATGGGCTGTTCCTGTTGGTGAACTGATCTTAGAAGAAGAGGGAAAGCACCACGAGGTGGCGCTGTGGAGAGAGGCAGCGCTGGCAGAACTTGCCCTCTTGCAGCTTACAGAAATTACACATCTGAATATTGTGAGGTAAATTATTACTGCAGCTGTTTAAAGGAGGTGGTGTTAATGTTGTTATGGTTGTGTGTTGAGTTGTTTCAAGGGCAAAGCAAACTCACATTGTTATACAAGATGTACACTGATTACTTTAGATTACATTAAAGTGTCATTTCTTCCGTGCTGTCCCAGGAAATATTGACAAATGAGAAATACTGTAATTTTTCGGTATTCAACTGTCTAATGGTGAAAACTGGAAAAAATATTTTTACTTGCAGAAACCTGAGAAAAAAACAGAAGAGGGATTGCGGTGGTTGGAGTCTCTGTGGGAAGCAACACCACTCTCCTTTTGACAGAAGATATGGAGGAGCTCATCGTTCCACACAATGTACTGATCAGCTAATTAAGCGCCTTCCAATCATCGTAAACATTTCCTATGAGGGAGGCGTTATTTGTTCTATTGGCAGCCCAGCTTTTACAGAGGCATAAGGCCTTAAAAATGTCTTTTCACATACTAATCCAGTTCTAATCTGACCCATAATCTGTTTGTTTTTCCATCCCCTGTTTTCTCCTTTTCAGTTTAGGGGAGAAGTTATATACATGAACTTGATTTGTAGTCAATAACGAGTATAAACTTTTGTTGAATAGCCCACCTCCGATCTCCCCCAACATTCCGAAATACAGTGCGATAGTTTATATACACAGATAGTTTATATACACAATACCTTCAGCTAGTCAAGCCACAATAAGTCAACTGACAAGAAATGCTTAAAAATGCATCAATATTATAGAGATATTTTCAGCAACAACTGGAAAGTTATGCATTTCCCCAACATTAATTTTCAGACCTTTCCTGGCTTAACTACGACAAGAAACTGTGTGTATAAGAGTGCTTTAATAAACTAATCTGTAGGCACTGTGTGTATAAACAGTGTTTTTAATAAACTATCTGTAGGAACTGTGTGTATAAACAGTGTTTTTAATAAACTATCTGAAGGTACTGTGTGTATAAACAGTGTTTTTAATAAACTATCTGTAGGTACTGTGTGTATAAACAGTGTTTTTAATAAACTATCAGTAGGAACTGTGTGTATAAACAGTGTTTTTAATAAACTATCTGAAGGTACTGTGTGTATAAACAGTGTTTTTAATAAACTATCTGTAGGAACTGTGTGTATAAACAGTGTTTTAATAAACTATCTGTAGGAACTGTGTGTATAAACAGTGTTTTTAATAAACTATCTGTAGGAACTGTGTGTATAAACAGTGTTTTTAATAAACTAATCTGTAGGCACTGTGTGTATAAACAGTGTTTTTAATAAACTATCTGAAGGTACTGTGTGTATAAACAGTGTTTTTAATAAACTATCTGTAGGCACTGTGTGTATAAACAGTGTTTTTAATAAACTATCTGTAGGCACTGTGTGTATAAACAGTGTTTTTAATAAACTATCTGAAGGTACTGTGTGTATAAACAGTGTTTTTAATAAACTATCTGTAGGCACTGTGTGTATAAACAGTGTTTTTAATAAACTATCTGAAGGTACTGTGTGTATAAACAGTGTTTTTAATAAACTATCTGTAGGCACTGTGTGTATAAACAGTGTTTTTAATAAACTATCTGAAGGTACTGTGTGTATAAACAGTGTTTTTAATAAACTATCTGTAGGCACTGTGTGTATAAACAGTGTTTTTAATAAACTATCTGTAGGCACTGTGTGTATAAACAGTGTTTTTAATAAACTATCTGAAGGTACTGTGTGTATAAACAGTGTTTTTAATAAACTAATCTGTAGGCACTGTGTGTATAAACAGTGTTTTTAATAAACTATCTGTAGGAACTGTGTGTATAAACAGTGTTTTAATAAACTATCTGTAGGAACTGTGTGTATAAACAGTGTTTTTAATAAACTATCTGTAGGAACTGTGTGTATAAACAGTGTTTTTAATAAACTAATCTGTAGGCACTGTGTGTATAAACAGTGTTTTTAATAAACTATCTGTGTACTTTTAAAGTTCTCACTGCCTTGCTTTAAATGTCATCATCCTTGGAATTCTACCAGTGAAGTGTGGAGCTACTTTGAGTTTGTTGTTAATGGTGTAAAAATAGTGATTTTTTTTTGTATGGGTTAAGCTATGCCCCTATCACTAGCACTGTGGTCTATTGGGAGCATTAGCTAACAGCGCTGTATTTCAGAATGCTGGGCAGAACAGAGGTGGGCTATTCAACAAATGTTTGTATTTGTTATCATGATTCACTACACCCTAAGTCCATTTCAGTTCACCCTTAACAACAAACTATTCTGCTATCTGAACTTTTTTTGTTCCATATTTTTCATTCTGTTGTTCACTTGTGTTTTTGCCTTGGAAAAGTGTTTATTTATTAAGCCAATTGCACTACCTCACATCATACTACACACACAGATGTTCATATCTGTTACACCCTAGCCTTTGTCTGTCTTCTGTTTCTCCCTCGTTTGGTCTCTTGTGCTCCTGCCCCTCTGTTTTCCTGTCAGTGTTCCCAGCCATGTGCTATTGTTGTTTTTAGTATTTGTCTCCACCCTAGCTCCGCCCCAGCCCTGCCCTATAGTATTAGTGTTCTCACCTGTGTCCTGTTTGTAACCCCGCCCCCTCGTCTTCCAAGCCCAGGTGTTTCTCACTCTCCTCCTGTATTTAAGCCCCTTTGTTTGAATGTTCAGTGTCGAGTCTTTTGTCTTTTGTATCCTGTATTTTGTATCCTGTATCCGAGATCCTTAGTCTGTATGTATCCTTGCTGCCCGTATGTTTCCTAGTCTTAGTTTCTTAGTCTGTGTTTCTTAGTTTGTTATTCCAAGTCGTGTTGTTTTGCGTTACCCGCGTTTTATTTGTTTTGATTTATCTTGTTTGTTTATAATAAATATCTTTGCACTTACGTCCTCCTCCTCCTTCACACCCTCCTTCGTAACAATATCTATGTACAACAATGAAATACTTATATAATTAAATTGTTAAAATAAAAACACATTTTTGTGCATTATATTTATTGTTTTATTTTGTTCTTTTTTTGTATATTAAAAAAAAGTTATTGCTGGAAATGAATCAATCTGCTGTCAACTTCAGGAAGCTTCGGTTGATTCATCACTTCAGAACAACCTCAATGTACAATGTACAAAAGTTATAAGTCACTCAGATTTAGGAGACTCGGTTAGTCTTATTTAGAAAATGTTGACCATACATTTATTATGATATAAAATTGTAAAATGTGAAGTTTTAAAAACAGTTAGGTTTAGTTATTCTTGTGATTCGACTCCTACTGATTCATTGAACAGAATAAAGTGAAGCTTGTGCAACTGGAAAGTTATTCCGCTCTTTCTGAGGTAAGATGTGGTGGATATGGTGGTGATAAATTACGATATTATAAAGTCACTTTTCATATTGTATGGGAATAAGTAATGTTTTATGTGATGTATGATAATATGGAATATGTTTATTTGTATATCATGTATTTATGGTGATACGTTTTTTATTATTATACGTTTATTCGTTGATAATCTCAGAGGCTCACTTTGTGGTTGCTAGCTAGCTATCTAGTTATAATTACCAAACATGAACGCTAGCCAACACCTAAACGCGGTTCTCTTTCAGAAAAAATACCTTAAATGTCTTTAATTGATACTCGGATGTACAAATTAAGATCATTCAAGTTTTCAAAGAGGTAAAACCCGCTTTCAGTGTCTAGCCATAATAAGAGAAAGTGAGCAGCTAGCCATAGCTCACTTTATCTCAGTCCTAGGCTGTATTCGAAATGGCATACTACTATACTGCATACTGCACTAGTATGTACTGCATACTACACACCGCCCAGTATGTAGTATTCAGTACTGCAACCCTTTTGATTGTAGTACCCTACACGGTCCCGTGACACACCAGTCAGTGCTCTGAAGTGCTCAGAATTCCTCAGAGTGAGTTGTAAACAGAAAGAACATGAAAAATGTCCTACCTTTTCATTATCAAGACTAATGAGATCTGCATACTGTCCAGAACTGCAATTGCTGCTTTAATTTTAGAGTTTAATGTAAGTTCAGTTAACCCAATTCTAACAACCATTTAGTAGCAGCCCCCACAACCCAAGTAAGTTCCAGTTATATTTAAATATGTTTTCCTATTTATTTTAGTAGATTACTATTTTCATCTATGTAAGTACCAACAAGAAGAAAACATTTAAACAAACTCTCATTCATATTTACACAATCTCAACAATAAAAGAAATGAGACACGTTGCATCACCGCAGAGATAATTATTAAAGCTTATAAACTGCAGTTTTAATCCATTTAAATGAGCTCTGGGTGTAACTCCAGCATCAGTAGCAGTAATGCTAGTAAATCTACTTAATACAAAACATTAGTTTTAGAAAATGGAAATATAGAGGTACGTTTTCTGTCCTATTTTAGTGAAATACTTTGTTGTACTTTGTAAAATTAAAGGAAAACTCCAGAGAAGTAGTTCTACAGTGTTTTAAATGAGATTTTTAGCTGTTTAGCTCCATTCAGCTCCATGCATTGAGGACTCCCTCGCGGGCTCCCTCTAGCGGTGATGGGGTATAATGTGATAAAGCGGGAGGAGGGGGCGGGGCTCTACATAACCCGGATGACGCTGAGCTTCCGGAGTCTGTAGCTGGAGAGGAGGAAGAGCTGGATCAGCTGAACTACAGAAGGTACGGAGAAGTTTCTCTCTCTCTCTCTCCCTCTCTCTCTCTCTCTCTCTCTCTCTCTCTCTCTCTTCAACACGCTGTTCTACATTCACTCCTACACCCACATCAACACCACCTTCAGCACCTTCAGCATGTGCAGCATTTACACCACCAGCACTGGATCTTCTCCTAGCTCTGCTCAGCAGTCTGCAGTAGGGGGTCGCGGAGCTGGGGATGGGGGGGGGGCTTTACAGATCATACACAGGATAACGGAACCTCACACTCCTGCCCTCCCTCCCCCACATCACTAACACACACCTGAGATAAATCAGTTCTGTGGAAATTCCTTTTTAAGTTTGTGTGATCAGTCTCTACACATTTCTTAGTTACACTAATTTAGTTTAGTTTAGTTTAGTTAATTTTCCTTTACTTAATCCGGTTCCACCACAACAGTTGCTGGTAAGTCATGTGACTCTCCCGCCAAAATAAAAGTCCACTTGTAAAATATTAAATGTAAGAATGAAAGATTTAGTGATTATAGTGAGGAAAAGTTCAGGCAAAGTTCAGACTCTTATGTTTTACACTCCTGTTGGAGGTTGGTTGATGTGTTGTAACAGTAAAAAGGTCATTATTTTGCTGTGATTTTATTTTGAACTACAATTCCCTGCACCAACAAGACAACTGCATCGGATCAACATTTCCAAAAAACACATCTTGAACTCAGGAGCGCATATCACTGTTAGCCTGAAGCCAGTGTGGTGGAAAATAATGAACTGTTATCAGGAGTTGTTAAAAAAAAAAAAATCAGGTTTGTGAAGCATTGATTTGGATTAATGTATTTGGTTAATGTGTGGAAACTTTTATAAATTGGTTTAAAGGAAAAAGCTTTGGACATCATCTGTCGTGATGAAGAACAAATCAAGCATCGGCAATGTGATTCGAAACAATGTGTGTCGTTTTTTCGGCACACGCCTCAAAGCTTCAGATTAAAGGGTAACATCACTCACTTAGAATGACTTAGAATCTCTTTAGTTAATTGACCTGCTTTTATTTTAATATTCAATGGCATTTTTCTTTGTGTTTTCCAGAAATTAAAATATTTTCCTGAAATTCATCACCAACAACCAGGATATTTAACTAAGAGCAAAGTTAAACTGCTGAAAGAGGTAAAGCAGAAGCCTTCCTGAAGAATCTCCAGAACACGCAGAAATTGTTTGCTACATTTAAAAGACAAATGAAGCCAAGTCCCAACATGGAGAAACATCAGCACTCTGCCAAGAGTTTTACTAAACAGAGTGATCTCAAAAAACACCAGCGCATTCACACAGGAGAGAAACCGTATCAATGCTCAGACTGTGGGAAGAGTTTTAATCAACAGAGTACTCTCCAACAACACCAGCGCATTCACACAGGAGTAAAACCATTTCACTGCTCAGACTGTGGGAGGAGTTTTAATCAACAGAGTAATCTCAAAAGTCACCAGCGCATTCACACAGGAGAGAAACCGTTTCACTGCTCAGACTGTGGGAGGAGTTTTAATCAACAGAGTACTCTCAAAAGTCACCAGCGCATTCACACTGGAGTAAAACCATATCACTGCTCAGACTGTGGGAAGAGCTTTAATCGACTGGAGACTGTCAAACAGCATCAGCGCATTCACACAGAAGAGAAACCATATCACTGCTCAGACTGTAGGAAGAGTTTTATTACACAGAGTAAACTTAAAATACATCAGCGCATTCACACAGGAGAGAAACCGTATTACTGCTCAGACTGTGGGAAGAGTTTTACTGAACAGAGTGCTCTCAAAAAACACCAGCGCATTCACACAGGAGAGAAACCTTATTACTGCTCAGACTGTGGGAAGAGCTTTAATCGACTGGAGACTGTCAAACGGCATCAGCGCATTCACACAGGAGAGAAACCGCATCACTGCTCAGACTGTGGGAAGAGTTTTACTGAACAGAGTGCTCTCAAAATACACCAGCGCATTCACACAGGAGAGAAACCGTATTGCTGCTCAGACTGTGGAAAGAGTTTTAATCTACAGAGTGCTCTCAAAATACATCAACGCATTCACACAGGAGAGAAACCGCATCACTGCTCAGACTGTGGGAAGAGTTTTAATCAACAGTGTAATCTCAAAATACACCAGCGCATTCACACAGGAGAGAAACCTTTTCACTGCTCAGACTGTGGGAGGAGTTTTAATCAACAGAGTCATCTCAAAAGTCACCAGCGCATTCACACAGGAGAGAAACCGCATCACTGCTCAGACTGTGGGAAGAGTTTTACTACACAGAGTAATCTCAAAAAACACCAGCGCATTCACACAGGAGAGAAAAATGTCCCAAATTTGTCCCATGGCAATTAAAAGCGCAAATCATAAATTCCACCAGAAACAAATATGAACTGTATTTAACAATGGATTTTACAGGTTCAGCAAAACTATTCTTATCCAGGGATGATGTGTATAGAATTCCATGTTATGTTTGTATGTCTTGTAAGTTTGAATATTCCAGGACATTCTTTGTGAGACAGAGCTCAGTTTTTAGGTTAGTTACTGTTGCGCAGTAAGGTTACAGGCTCATTCACTCCCTCTGCTGGTGTTCTTGTTTGTCTATGGTTCAGTCCAATTAAAAATCTGTTACTATAGAGGGATATAGAGAGATATTTGGTTGTGTTGTATTACTCAAGTTTTATACTCTCTTATCTTTTCCTTATTGAATATTAAATGTTGCTTATGGTTTTTTTAATCTCCAAAGTTACTAAGAATATCCAAATAATGTAGTTTCTTAATTGTTTTTATCCAGTACAAACTATTATCTTTGTATTACTTCACCTCTATATTTACCCATGTGTGTTTTAATAAACGGCTTTTATATTGCAGATCTCCAGTCTCATTGTGTTTTCTCAACACATGTTTGACATGAAACCTATAGGCCTGAGATTGTCATATCCAGTTATATTAAGACTATGGTTTGTGTTTTTTTTCTCCTAAATCTCTTGTAATGTAACTATGCATAACCAGTCATATTAAGACTATGCTTGAAGTGCAAACAGAGACAGAACATGTTTTAAGCACAGTACAGTCTTGTTGGTCACTCTGTTACCGTTTATTGTTTCCACTGGAGCCAAAATGCAGCCAGACAAACAACTTAATAGTAGCAGAAGCATCTTCTATGCCAGGAGTATTTAATTAGAATTCAGAATGATCCAGTTATACAAAATTCCTCGCCTGTCTCTCTGTCGCACTTGGCGTGACTTTAGTTTTCGTCCGTTCTCGTTTTTCCGCCCATTCTCGCCCAGGCTCACTATCTCCTTATAAAGGCGTTTTTTCACGGCCATGTCCCAATTCAACAGCCGGAGCAGCGGGACCGCGACCCTGACAACACGGGTTCGATCCCGCGTGAGGAGCGGTGTGTTTATTTATTTATTTTTTCCACGTCTGCACAGATCTGATTGACTGAAGAGAGTGGTTGGTGATATTACCTCACACGTGATTGGTCTGTGATTTACTGCGCCGCAAAGCGTGTATACAATTAAATCCTTCTCAATAGGTTTGGGTCCGGACCACGGTCCGCCCGTGACCTCTGTTCTATGCAAATTCCCCAAATTTTCCTCTTCTGCTCACTGCTCAACCACCAAACTCGCTGCTACTGTGTTGCCAGTTGCCAGTGTTGTATCTTAAAAAGTCCACACTAAACTGTGAGAGGTTTAAGCTTGACGAGAAATATCGTCACGTCTTAATCTCGTGAGATCTCGTGCCACGATACAGCATTTGCTATTTTACTGACCAAATGTATAAACAAAGCATTTCCTGTTTTACTGTCTATTGTTATTGTTAGCTAGCCTAGCTAAATGTACAAATGTAGCATTTGCTGTTTTAATGACTATTATTATTGTTTGCTAGCTAGCTAAATGTTCAAATATGCAGTTTGCTGATTTACTGAACATTATTATTGGTAGCTAGCCTAGCTAAATGTATAAATGTAGCATTTGCCGTTTTACTGACTTTTATTATTGGTAGCTAGCCTAACTAAATGTCCAAACAACAGTGTTTGCTGTTTTACTGACCATTATTATTGGTAGTTAGCCTAGCTAAATGTACAAACAAAGCAGTTTAACAGTGTTTTACGGCCGGTATTTATTTATTTTTTATTTCTTGCATATTTTTTTTCTTAAATGTAATTTGTTTTCTCTTTCAAGCATTCATTCGGTATCTCAGTATGGGATACGCCACTCTCGCATATTCCTCATGTAGCCCCGGCTAATATATATATATATATATATATATATATATATATATATATATATATATATATATATAGCACCTTTAGATTTTACAACTGTAAGATAAAACAGATAATACAAATAAAACTGATATAAACTACAAAGTGAAATATACAAGTTAGTGGAAAATTAACACTACATATACATATAATACAGAATAAGATACAGAAATAATTTTAACTATACATGCAGAAAAAAATATGTAATAAAGTAAAAAATAAAGTAAAGTAATGCTTAATCTTCCTTTGTTAATTTTGATTTATGTGGTAACTAATATGCGGAAGGAAGAAAAGCTTGCGCATTTACTAACAATTCCCTACTTTACCACATGATGCCACTAATTCCCGCTCTCTCCGCACACTTTTGAAGGCATACGCATGCCTTAAACCTTGCTTAAATGTACGCTCGTTTTCACGCCAAGTATTTCTTTATAAATCACAATTCTTGCGTGAGATGTTGCTTACGCACATTTCTGCCCTCTTTATAAATGAGGCCCCTGCTCTTTATGAGGCTTTGATTCAGCAGTAGATTCTCTCCTGTCAGATTCCTGTCAACATTAGCCTGTTAGCAGCTAACAGAGTTAGCAGTGAATTAGCTCTCTTTCTCTTATACTGTTTAATAAACTGAGAAAAGCACGAATAATTTATGGGTAAATTTATGAGATTAAACTAATTCAGATTTAATTAGTATAATTAAAGGCTGATTTTTGGTAAGTTAGGAAAAAGCTGAATTAGCTAGCTTCCTAGTGTTGGCTAAGCTAGCTACTGAATGTACCCAAAGTTTCTGAGGAGAAAGAGCATTTATTTTCTGTTTTCTGTGACCTAGAAAGGTTTTTAAACGGTTTGGAGGAACTAATTGCCACCATTCTAACAATTCTACAAATTACTATCTGTTTTAAGCTAATTTGCCTCAGTAAGAGTAAATTATCCTCAAATTTTACCTCAGTTTATTTAATTGTTAGCGTTTACTAGCTAACAGATTTAACGTTTATTTACACAGTTCTTAAACTTAAATTTAGTTGTTTTTTTAAAACATTACTCACACCTTCACTGTTTCTTATAATTCATATATTCTTTTCTCTACAGTGTACAAATCAGTGAGTCTTGGTGAATGTTTCTGTTCTTATTATGGTAAATAGGGACTGCAGAGATTTAATAGAAGAATCTGTTCTTTAGAACATAATGTTTTATATCATTGTTAGAAGCACAAACACACCTGAGATTATTTATATTTATTTATATTTTACAATTACTGTTACAAAGAGCCAACGCTAGTTAACTAGCTAACGCTAACTAGATGAAGCTAAGTACCCAGTAAGCTTTCTAACTTCTAAACTGAACGGTTTATCAACCAAACAGCGCCTGGGTGTTTCAATATCCACTTAAATCATGTACGTTTTATTCAGTCTTAATGAACTCTGGACTTCACATGTTAAATAGCTAAATTTATATAAACTAGCTGGTTAACTGGATGGCAGTACCTGCTGTGGACGCGCTGCAGGGTTCTGCACGGCTCCATGTAGAGAGAGAATAGACACTCCAAAAACGTCTCTCTCTCAGAAAAGCATCTGAAAAGTTCTGCTCAGGTTTATACAGGAAAGATCTCTGAGTAAATGCTCCACATTAGCCTAGTTCAGCATCGTCTTCATCCATAATCTCCACAAACAACAAGCTCTTTTACGCTAGCTCTGTAACTGGGCTCTTAAACCAACCAACCTCGTGACGTCACCAGTGCTGCACGGGCAACATGGCGGCGCCATAGCTCAAACGTAACAAACATAAATATATTATAATTTAGAGTGGAAACATTTTATATAAAACAAAAAAAAAAATCCCCCCCCCCCCCCAAATAAATTCCATTATATTTAATCCCTTAGAAAACTTGTACAAACTGAAATGTTTCATGTCCCCTTTAAATATGTGGGCCCACTCTAAAGAATACACTCATAAAGAACAGAATTATAGATGACATGAACAGAACTAAACGGTGCAGGTCTGGTTCGGAGCTTAATGTCCGCTTTACTCTAACGAGCAGAAATAAGAGTTTCAGATTTACCTCAGATTCAGTGAATATGAGCGGGAGCAGAGCGCGGGGTCCTGCAGCACGGAGCGTTTTCCCTCAGAGGAACTCTGATCCACGCGGAGACTCAGAGCGCTCTCTGGTTAGCAGTGTTAGCGGTCCTGGTGTTCAGTGGAGGCGGAGAGAGCGCGAGTCAGTCCGGGGAACAGTCTGTCGGAGCGGCGCTGCAGCGGAGAGTTCACGGCTAGCGCAGAGCAGCTAATACACGAGGCTAAACACAGCTAGCCGAGCTGGCTAAGCTAACAGTGCTAACAGAACTTTACTTACAGAGAGATTATTCCAGCTTTATCCACCAGCACACTCTCAGTATGGACTTCAGTGTCCTTAAAATTACCGGTTAGTTTAATTAATACTGATTATTAGTGAATTTAGTTCAGCCTGTGAGGAACTTTTTCCTCCTCGCCTCTCCCGCGCTGCTACTCCCGCATCTCCGCTGTTCTCTCTCGTCCCGTGGGCGGGCCCCTTCCAATCCTCTACTCCACCCTCACCTGTACACTTCTCCCTCAGTATATCCTTTAATCACTTTGAAGTGACCTTCTTGCAAAAAACACAAGAAAAAATGAAATATATAATCTGTACTGCTTTTCTTTTCTTTTTAAACTATTTACACAAACACAATGACTATTTTGAACATGTTTAGTACTCTTTTAAACCATCACTATGCATTTATAATACTTTATTTATTACTGTGTTTATCTATTTTAGAACTAGGGAGTTTTACATTTTTTACATTTGGTCAGTAAAATAGCAAATGCTGTGTTTGGATATTTAACTAGCCTAGCTACCAATAATAATGCACGGTAAAACAGAAAATACTTTGTTTGGACATTTACCTACACTAGCTACCAATAACAATGGTCAATAACTCAAATGTAGTATTTGGTAATTAAGTGTAGTAGGTGAATGACTATGCTCTTTAAAAAAAAACAAAACAACCCAACCCACAAGCACTCACAATAAAGAACTTTATAAACATATGAATACAAGTTAAACCCATGTTACTCTACCTTTGGAAGTAATTGTATATTTAACCCTTTTAAGCCTGAACCAATAACAAAAAACATATTTTTCCGAATTTCAATCTTAAATTGACTATTGTTACACTTCAACACAAATCCATTTTACACTGGCTTTCTCTGTTGGGCACCTTTGAGTATTTAACAAATAATAACATGAGACAATCTCAGGCCTATAGGTTTCATGTCCAACATATGTTGAGAAAACACAATGAGATTGCAGATCTGCAATATAAAAGTAGTTTAATAAAACACACAGATGAGTAAATATAGAGGTGAAGCAATACAAAGATAATAGTTTGTAGTGGATAAAAACAATTAAGAAACTACATGATTTGGATATTCTTAGTAAATTTTGGAGATCAAAAAACCTTAAGCAACATATAATATTCAATAAGGAGAAGATAAGAGAGTATAAAACTTGAGTAATACAACAACCAAATATCCATCTATATCCCTCTATGGTTACAGATTTTAATCAGAACGAACCATAGACAAATGAGAACACCATCAGAGGGAATGAATGAGCCTGCAACCTTACTGCGCTACACAAGTCTGGAGGAGGTTGATTTCAGTATGGGAACTACGGCTGGAGCGTTTTATTTAACCTCTGGAAAGGATTTTGTTAGACTCTCTGCGGGTCTGGATGCTCCTCCAGTCCACACGGCAGTATCCGGAACAGTGTCGTCTCTCTCTGTGGCTCTGGGTCTCACTTTTGGGAACACACTCTGGAGTTCCTCAGCTGGTGTTTTCACTTCTTCTTTCATGCAGATGGGCCTAGTGGTAGTGGAAAAGACTTACGATTTGCACTTTTAATTGCCTTCAAACTGAACTAAGATGGAGTTTTCTCTCCTGTGTGAATGCGCTGGTGTTTTTTGAGTTTACTCTGTTGAGTAAAACTCTTCCCACAATCTGAGCAATAAAACGGTTTCTCTCCTGTGTGAATGCGCTGGTGTTTTCGAAGATTACTCTGTTGAGTAAAACTCTTCCAACAGTCTGAGCAGTGATACGGTTTCTCTCCTGTGTGAATGCGCTGGTGTATTTGAAGAGTACTCTGTTGAGTAAAACTCTTCCCACAGTCTGAGCAGTAATACGGTTTCTCTCCTGTGTGAATGCGCTGGTGTATTTGGAGAGTACTCTGTTGAGTAAAACTCTTCCCACAGTCTGAGCAGTAATTCGGTTTCTCTCCTGTGTGAATGCGCTGGTGTTTTTTGAAACTACTCTGTTCAGTAAAACTCTTCCCACAGTCTGAGCAGTAATACGGTTTCTCTCCTGTGTGAATGCGCTGGTGATTTTTGAGATTACTCTGTGTAGTAAAACTCTTCCCACAGTCTGAGCAGTGATACAGTTTCTCTCCTGTGTGAATGCGCTGGTGGTTTTTGAGATGATTCTGTTGATTAAAACTCTTTCCACAGTCTGAGCAGCAATATGGTTTCTCTCCTGTGTGAATGTGCTGGTGAATTTTGAGATGACTCTGTGTAGTAAATCTCTTTCCACAGTCTGAGCAGTGATACGGTTTCTCTCCTGTGTGAATGCGCTGGTGCAGTTTGAGATTACTCTGATGATTAAAACTCTTCCCACAGTCTGAGCAGTGATACGGTTTCTCTCCTGTGTGAATGCGCTGGTGATTTTTGAGATTACTCTGATGATTAAAACTCTTCCCACAGTCTGAGCAGTGATACGGTTTCTCTCCTGTGTGAATGCGCTGGTGCAGTTTGAGATGACTCTGTTGAGTAAAACTCTTCCCACAGTCTGAGCAGTGATACAGTTTCTCTCCTGTGTGAATGCGCTGGTGTTTTTTGAGATCACTCTGTTTAGTAAAACTCTTGACAGAGTGCTGATGTTTCTCCATGTCGGGACTTGGCTTCAATTGTCTGTTAAATGTAGCAAACTGTTTCTGTGTGTTCTGGAGATTCTTCTGGACGGCTTTTGCTTCACCTCTTTCAGCAGTTTCACATTGCTCTTAGTTAAATATCCTGGTTGTTGGTGATGAATTTCAGGAGAATATTTTAATTTCTGGAAAAAAACAAAGAAAAATGCCATTAAATATTAAAATAAAAGCAGGTCAATTAACTGAAGAGAACTGCCTAAATCAGTTACACTATACTGATGAAACTACTGGGACATCTTCATTTACCATAAAAGCTTCTGTACTTTTATCCCAGACGAAGTCCATAGTGTAAGGGGGTGCTGGTGGTCCTCCAGCCACTAGAAGGAGGCCACCTTTTGTCACTCATAATAATCAGTCTGACACCTGTTTAGTGCCTTTATAAGGACTGAATAGAATAATAGAATAGAATAGTCCGATTGAGGCCATTTCGAATATTTCTATCCAATTGGATGAGGTGGATAATCCTATAAATAATCCGATACGAAGAAGAATAACAGCCTTGTAAACACCTGTACCCGATTACATCCCCAATCAGAATGTTTAAGTATGTTTGCGCATGTACCACAGCGTTTTAGGGCCACTCTTAAAAAATAATAATAATAAAACAGTTGACTTTGAGATAAAAGTTTATTAGGAGAGGAGATATATTTGTATTATTTTAGGTAAATTTAACTTTAACCACTTAAGCTGCAGTTTAGGAGCGGAGCAGAGGGAAACGAGCGCTCATGAGCTGTTAAATAATCACCATCAGTTATCTGCATGTAAGATGCTGATTATTAATGCTGTAGTGTTACTGTTACTGTACATAATACAGTGTCCAGATTTTCTCGTGGCAGCCTCCTAGAAGACCTGCGCAGAATTTTTTGTTCCTTTTGTTCCATGTAGTTCATATTTAATAAAATATAATAATAATCTTTAATGACTGAAAATGAACTGAATAAGATGAGCTTTCACTTCATTGATCAATAGTACCATTTTGACCACCCCAAAGAGAAGCACTTACTCCATTAAATAATCAATGCTTCACTTTCTTATGATCACCATGAATAATCAAACATTTTTTTACAGACAAAATTTACCATGCAAGTTAACACTGTTCAGAAATTTACACCAAATTGATACAACCCTTTTAACCCTGTAAATGCTAAAGTTGTACCAGATGGACTTGGTCCTCACTGTTGATGGTAAACTTCAAGTGATGCCCCAACTTGTTTGCATTTACATTTGAATTTAGGTAAGATGGCTACAGTTAGAGTGACACTAGAGATAGAAATGTGCACCAGTTTATCAGAAAAATGTATTTCGTTGTTAGAGTCACTTCAAACTACCCCAACAAATAACACTTACTAATTACTATGGAAAGATCAGTGCTGTTGTTAGAGTACCAATTGTAACATTGATTCCAGTAGACACTTTTTAAAATCTAAATTTTGTTAAAATATTATGGTTACATTTTCTTTGCATTTACCTTCTTGATGTCCTGCAGGTTCTTGAAAAGGAGATCGTACTGCAGCAGATCTTGTTTGTTGCTCACCTTGTCTAAAGTCTTTCTATTTATGTATTCTGAAAGCTTTCCATAAATCGAGATCATTCACAGCTCCTCCCTGTAAAATCACTCTCTGACATCACAATGGACCATCCTGATTTCTGTATAGAAGGGTACTTCACACTTGTAAAAGCATTTGAAAATTCATATGCAAATTAAAGTTTTAAACTAAACTAATAATTATAAAATACAAAGCTTTTGTTTGAGTTTATTTGTTAATAGGATGGTAAAATCTTGTTCAAATGAGTCCAGCAAGCATTCTCATTTTACTACAAAATAGTAGCCAATTTAGACAGAATTGTTGTACACATTAAAGGAAGAAGTTACTGATGTTAAGACTATTTGGGCCAGATTATATCAGGTTCTTTGTGGAAATAAAACAAACACCCCTGGTTGATTGAGTCACTTAATCCACCTATTATGTTTGGGGTCAATTTGACCCCTTTCAATGTTTAATGCATTTATGTAAGTAGTTAGTCTCATTTTATTTACCTTTTTATTTATATATTTGGTGAAACTCTGGTTAATAAAAATAAATTAAAAACAAAATAAATAAAACAATTTTTGGTTTAAACAATTAGTATGAAACACTCAACTGAGAAAACACACCTCCAATAAGAGGTAAAACACCCAGATAAACAGTTCAAGCGCTTTTTGTTGTGCCGATACGTTGGTGCACTTATAACTCCACTCAGTCAGCGAAAGCGAAAGTGAATCGAATGAGTCAACCGAGTCAGTTGATTCGTTGTTACTCACGGTTCACACAGTGCTCACGGAGATGGCGTCCTCAGTAGCCATGACAACAGACTCCCGGTTCGCGGTGCTCCCGGTCAGAACGCAGCAGTCCCCAGCGCTCACAGCGGGAGACGACGCAGTGCACGAGCGCCGGGAAGATCAGAACACCCTCCGTGTTCAACTCACACGCGAGGTCCGGCCGAGCTGCTGCAGACAGGCGCGAGGAAACTCAGCAGCAGCAGCTCTCAGTCCGCGGAGAAGCGCCTTTACTCCACAGTCCGGCTGAACTGCCTCTTCAGAGGTTCCGCAGTAAAACTGAACTGAACGCTGCGGTTTAGAGCACTATACAGTACAATAGCACTGTAACTGTGTTATAGAGCGGATAACAAGTAAATAAAAGCGCTCCGGAGAGTCTAAACACAACTTCTCTCCTCACTTTCTCTCTCCTTCTCCTCCAACACACACCCACAGACACTCACACTCTCCCTCTTAGCCCCGCCCTTACTCGGCGCGGATTGGATAGAAAAATGTCTGTCGAGCTTTTCACTCGTATGATTGGCTGAGCTGAACAGGAAATCAGCAGGAAAAACCAGCGAAACAGAAAAGGCACATGGGAAATGGAGTTCGTTTACACTTAAACGAAAAACAAAGAAATAATACAAATACAAATACACAGGATATTTTTAAAGGTCCTACACAAGTATCTATTGTTATCTAGCTAGCAAATGTTCCCAGTGTTTTTTTAACCCAAGTATCTATTGTTATCTAGCTAGCCAATGTTCCCAGTGCTTTTTTTTTTAAACCAAGTAACTAATGTTATCTAGCTAGCCAATGTTCCCAGTGCTTTTTAACCAGTATCTAATGTTATCTAGCTAGTGAACAGTAACCGTTTATTTCAATTATGATTACTTAACTTTAGCATCTATAATTACATAATCATTGTGTGAAACCTTGTATTTTATATGCATTTATATAGAAGATTAACCAATACTCACATTGTATTTTATACACATTTATATAGAAGATTAAACAGTAATCACAATATATATTCTTTACACATATAGTTAAACATTGCTTGATCAGGCATGTAACTAACACAGACTCTATTATATGACAAACTAACCCACATGATACATAAGGCATGTAACTAACACAGACTCTATTATATGGCAAATTAACCCAAATGATACATAAGGCATTTAACTAACACATAGGATCTACTGTATGGCGTACTAACCACGTGTTACTGACATATTAGCATATAACATATGAAATCTATTGTGTGACTTGTTTAGCTCACGCTTAAGGCATCTCGGTCGCTGCATGACCCTAACTAACGGCCATCAATCATCGACTGGTACACTTTGTACGAACTGAATTGATACAAAGGAGACTTCGGGATGAACAGTGCGTGTAAAGTCCTTCACCTACCAAAGCGGGAGGAGGACGCGTGCACATGGGGAGGGCGGCACTGTCCAATTCCTGAAACAATGCCACACTGTCTGACTGGACACAGTCAATTCCTGAAACAATGCCACACTGTCTGACTGCACACAGTCTAGGCCAAACACTGTTGGTCCGGTCAGACACGTGAAACGGATTACTAACACGTGAAATTATGCATGCTAACATGAGATGATTTTAGCAACGCCTCATCAGCAGGTTTCACGTCATTTGGGGTATAAACATGGAGTCAGATCAGAGGGGGGTCAGAACTTTTACTATTTGATGGCTGTTAACTGTCTTGTATGTATTGGTTCTTCTGAATTCAGTACTTTGTAATAAATACTTGATTTGCTTTCAACTCCACTCCACCTGTCTGCGACTCTCTCCATCAAAACGAACATGCAGGGGAGTTGTACCCCGGATGGTGGATGGGGGTAACCCATCTTTCATTTTCTTTTTACAACACTAGCAAATGTTCCCAGTGCTTTTTTTAACCCAAGTATCTAATGCTATCTAGCTAGCTAATGTTCCCAGTGCTTTTTTAACCCAGGTCCCTCGTCTGGAAAAAAGTAATATTATCTAATTTCTAGAACATAAAAAAAAGGAAAGAGTCGGTCAGAGTTCACTCACTCTCCAGCATATACAACATAGATATCGAGATGATGAAACTGTGGGTAACATTAGCTTCTGTAAAACTGCAGCAGGTCTTGGAGCTGCTGGTCTGAATCTGCTGGTGTAGAGCTTCTGCTGCTCTCTGGCTCTGCGGATGAAGTTGGGCTTTAACCTGATGCTGTGATTCGCCACCGTGTCAGCTATATTGATTTAGTAAACAAATCAGTTAAGCCATTGATGTGGAGCTGCAGTTTTTCTTGGTAAAACACAATTCAATTTACATTTCTCACCAAATTTTCTTTTGTGTTTTTTATATTTAAAGGATTTTGTTTTACATATACAAAACAACACATATTGATCTCAGGAGTGCATATCACTGTTAGTCTGAAGCTAATGTGGTGGAAAATTATTAACTGTGTTGTAAAAAAAAATGAGGAATCTTTTATAAAGTGGTCTAAAGGAAAAGGTTTTTAGACATCGTTGGTCAAGTGATCAATGTAGCAGGAATTTGAAAAAATAAAACAGCAGCTAGATCTTACAATGCCATTTTATTGCATATAAGAACAAGTGTATGTTGGTAAGTTAACAGAACACCCTTCACTTATACATGTTTCATTCAAATTTAAATCAGATAAAGATTTAAAAGGTAAAAAATTTAAATTTTATGAATTAATATTACTTAGAAGTAGTGCTGGTCAATATGGGAAAAAAAGATATCACAATAACGATATATATCATGATATACCACATTAATATAAATCAATTATAAATAAATTAACAAACACAAAAATGAGGGTATTCAATCTGTCATTTCAGTTCGTTTTAGTTTTTCTTTTATTTACCGTTTTAATTAGTTTCAGTTAAGGAGAAGTTTCCTTAACAATAAGACTTGGTTACCTAGCTATATGGTGATCAGTGGCGGACTTAGCAATTTGGGGGCTCAAGGCGAATTTAGCTAGGGGGCCATCAACGTTAATATGCGAGAAATAAGTTTCAGATATAACACCATTGTATGTCAAAATGGAAAATATTTATTTAAAAAAAAATAGTAAAAAAAGAAAATTGAAGCTTTCAATGCTAATTGTACTTTTTATATGTGCAATCAATAAACATATCTTTAAATAAAATATACACCCCAATGCCAAAAAAAAGGTAAAGCAGTGTGACTGAGAGCATTTGTGTGAGTGAGTCAATCAGTAATTATTATCTAGAATTGTAACTGAACTTAATGATAAAGAATAATTATCAATCACATCAACATGTAGAGTGAAAATATATGAGAGAGAGAGAGAGAGAGAGAGATTGTGTAAGTGCATGTGTGACAGAAAGAGAGAGAATGAGTGTGTGAGAGAGACATCTGAGTGAGTGATGAAGAGTGTCCCTGTGTGAGTGTGTGAATAAGAGAGAGAGAGAGAGATAATGCATGTGTATGAGAGGGAACATATGTGGGGGCGAAAGAGAGAGAAAAAGGGTATGTGACTGAATGAGGAGAGTTTGGGGGGAGTGAGTGTGTGTGTGTGTGTGTGTGTGTGTGTGTGTGTGTGTGAGAGAGTGTATGGCATAGGGTTGGGGGTTAATTGGCAGATGACGATGCTTACATTGAAACGTCGCGATGGATGATATCGGTGGCGGGGGTGTTTGATCAATAAAATACTAAAAATATTTAAAATGAATGGGCGGCACGGTGGCGCAGTGGGTAGCACCTCTGCCTCACAGCAAGACGGCCTGGGTTTGATTCCCGGCTGGGGCAACCCGGGTCTTTCTGTGTGGAGTTTGCACGTTCTCCCCGTGTCTGCGTGGATTTCCTCTGGGTTCTCCGGTTTCCTCCCACAGTCCAAAGACGGCACGTTCAGACTAATTGGAACTTGATTGAAATTGCCCCTCAGGTGTGAGTGAATGTGTCTTTTTGTCTGTCTGCCCTGCAATGGATTGGCGGCCTGTCCTGGGTGTATCCTGCCTTCTGCCCGATGCCTGCTGGGATAGGCTCCAGGTTTTTTTTTATCGCAATGCCGCGCGCGCTTTCCTTTACTGAAGCTAAACTGTTTGATTATATTATGTCATATCAATACCATTTTAACGTTTTTCGTTTCTATGTTTTGAAATTCGTTAGATTATATTTTTGTCAACATTTTGGTTTTATTTGCGTTTATTATTTTTATAATAATAATAGAATTTACATGATTTAAAGTAAGTCAATACTTACTTTTATTGGTAACTAGTTACTTTTATAGTGGGGTAACTTCGTTAGTAACTAGTAATTATTCAAAGTAAGGTGCCCAACGCACCCGACGCACAACGAGCAGGCTTATTCTATTAGCGTGAATAACATGAAATGTTTAAAATTAATACAGACATGTAGAAAAAAAACGAAGACAAGCTGTAACCTAGATACAAATAATATCTTAATAATAATAGAATAATAATAAATAATAGAATAATATGCCAATTAGGCATATTTATAGCAGTAGGGTATTTTAATTTTATCCCTGACTCTAATTCATTTAAGTTATATACCTGATTTGATCTTTTTCTGTACAATCCCTGCTAAAGTTTTAGGTGAAGAAGACCTAAAGAAGGTCAGTGCATGTTTCTGGAAAAATAAAAAAAGTGGGCGTGGCATCGCAATGGTCCATCGCGATGTTGGGTCATAAATGACACAACCCTAGTATGGCACCTCCTCGTCCTCCTCCTCCACCAAAACATTTGGTCCAGTGGTGCTGACACACTAAAAAAGCTTTTGGAAGAGCATCTGTTTTAAGTTTAGCCACTTGGGTGGTGGCGCTTCATGGCTTCGCTCACAACCCACTTGTACACTTAATTTCACTTTAATTCCGTCTTTCACAAGCAGCGCGTTTGTGGTTCACCGGCATGGCCACATGGCATGGATGGAATATTCCATTTTAATGCGAAAGAGAGGGGGTGTGGACGGATTCTGTATTTCTTTGTAATGTATTGTGTTATCTTTGTTTCCATTTTAAACATACAAGAATCACCATTTATGAACACACTATCCGTGAATTACTGTCCAAAGGGCCCCAATTATCAGCTGTAGGCCTATGGAAAGTTTGCAGCTAGTAAAAGGGCCCCTACAGTGGGCTGCAGTGGGACGGGCCCTACGGCAGTTGCCTAGCAATGCCTCTATGCAAAGACCGCCTCTGCAAACAACACATATACAGAGAAGACGTAAAAGACTTCCTAAAATCAAACTTGGGTAAAGGGAGGAACTAGAAGAGTTTGTGATACAGGGAGGAAAAAAGGAGGGAAAAAAAAGAAGCGAGCCAGAGCTCAGAATAAAAACTGGCATAGATTTATTTTTATGCAAACTAAGATCCAACACTGAGTGACTGTAGACAGGTGTTTCAATTTCACTGTCCAACCCCGGTATGTCCCAAATGTGTCTATAAACTGGGTATAGGATATATATGATATCTCAATAAATTTTATAAAACATATTTTCTTGTTTTGTTTTTTTCAGCTCAGAAAGTCATTTTGTAACGTTTGTAATAATACTTTTCATTAATTTAAGTAATGTCTTTTTGTCCACAGATCTTTCAGACACATCCCATGTAAAAATGTCCCCAGAACTCGTCAAGCTAGTCATACGGTTAGCTTATTAGAATAGGCAGCAGTGACTTCATTTAACTCACAATAGAAAAAAGGGCAATTCTGTTTATATTCTTTTTCCTAAAGTTCATATTAATACTTGTAAAGGGTTAAGCATTTAGTGGGTGTTAACATATGAACAGCTCAGGCATGAGGGATTGTGGTAGCTGCCTACCGTTTCATACACAGCCAGTCTATCTCTGCTCTCTCCTACTGGTATGCAGATTAGCTAAGTGTCAAACGGTCAGGTTGTTACTGTCATTTAATGGTCCATATTATGTCAATTTACATTTGAGATTTGTAGGTATAAACATACACATATTCACACATATTTTTTCACAGTTTATTTTTTCACCTGCATATCCGATTAGCCTAAATTTTACCCTGTATATTTAATTCCCAGCGCCAGAGAGCTTTATTTTCGTGATAAATATTTCTTAAAACTGCATTGACACTAATGTGGTGACATGTTTGTGTGTGTTGTGTTGGTACATGTAGATCAGGTGCAGCAGTGCTGCTGGGGTTTTTAAACACAGGGTTCAAACACCTTTTACAAGGTAAAATTCAAGCACTTTTCAAGCACTTTCAAGGCCCATTTTCAAGTTTTTTTCAGCACCTTTGGGCAAAGTGGTAAATTAATGATAACGGTGATATCTCAAAACTGCGATTCAGCGATAATCAATATATTGCAAAACTATCTTCCACACTTCACAGCGACTGAGCTACTGAGAAAAAAAAACACTTCTATGTAAGTAAATAGCAGGAGTTATGGATTTATTGGTGTCAGTTTCACACAAGTTAAATACCAATGTTCTCAAAATACTGAGTATCTCAACATAATGTGTATCCAATAAATTTCGTTCCACTTCACGATTGAAAGATTATTGATCTACTGTTCGAATTATGATGTATCTGGCATGATACGTCATAAAGAAGAAAAGGAGATCCAGTCCAAAATTGTAGTTCCGTCAGATTTTATTCAAAGAATCTTCTGAGCAAAACAGTTTTTTTGGATACATCAAAAATTGAGTAAAAAGATTATTGAAAAATGAATTGAAATAAAAAGGTGAAAATAAGAGGAAAACCCCAAAGGTGAGAAAAGTTGGGGTTTCCAGAGTTCTCGGCTGTGTGAACAGGACCTGTGGCTCTGTAGTCCCTCTCGGGAGAAGCTCTCCCGCCCAACTCTACTCTTCTTCCTAGACAGAGTCTAATAAAAACAGGCATTCGCCTGGCCTCAGTCTAATGGTGTGTGAGGAGGCTCCTCACACCCCCCGGATCCTGATACTGATAAGCAGTTATTCATCCTATACGTCAGCCGAGAACTCGGTCACCCCAACCTTATCAGACTATAGATTACATGTACAGAAACTCATGGTTCTGCTGGAAAAAATCAATCATGCTAAGTTGCAAGAAAAACGGCCTTGCTTTGAGCACAAGGACACAATATACATACATTCTAAGTCACAATGTGAATCATCATGAATCGTGCTAAATGCTTGAATAACATACTGATTAAGTGAAATGCTGATTTAGTTACACACAGATTAACCCTTTAATCAATGAACAATGAACATAGTAAGGCAAAACTCCTCCGTATTCTTACACACTTGTTAATTCTTCACAAAAAACAAACAAAAAAATCATATATTTATGTTTGAAGCCCAAAATGTGGCAAAAGTTTGAAAAGTTCAAGGGGGGGGGGGCCAAATACTTTTGCAAGGCACTGTATATAGTGGTTGCTTGAATGTATGTTTGGCTGTGTACAAAAGCTTTTGGCTAAATGCTTAAGTTGAAAGAATAGATAAGATTGCAGATCTTGCAATATAAAAGCCTTTTATTGAATCACATAGATATGAATATGAGTAAATACATAAGGTGATGTAAAACAACGATAATAGCTGGTACTGGATAAAACAATCAATAAAGTAAATGGATTAGATATTTTTAGTACCTTTAGAGATATAAAAAAACCCTTTAGCAAAACGATACCAAATAAGGAAAAGATAACAGAGTATATAACTTTAGCAACACAACACAACCAAATATCCCTGTAGATTAACTTGCAGATTTTTAATCAGACTGACTGAACCATAGACCAATGAGAAAACCAGTAGAGCAGGGGTGTCAAACTCATTTTGGCTGAGGGCCACATTGGCATATTGGCTGTCCTCTGAGGGCCAGATGTAACTTATAAATGTAATAAAATGTAACCAAATGTAATATAAAATGAATGTAATTACTCCTTAATGTTAAATAACTCTCAATATACTATTTATTCAATCAAATATTACAGTTGCATGGAAAAAATGTTTGCTTGTTGCTCTATTAACATAAATCCTTTTAATTTGTCATGTTATGAAATCCAAAAACTCCATCAATCAAGAACCAAACTAGTCAAGTGAATAGGAATGACATTAAATACAAGTTATATTAACTTTAATCAAAACGTTTGATACTGAAATAAGGCTTAATAAATATAAAATTAAAAATTGTGAGCTGTTAAGAACATGTGATAGATTTAGCATTTCCTCAGATTTAGCAGTTCCTCATATAACCACTAGTCGGAGCTGCAGCAGCAGCAGCACAAGCCCGCAGTCTTTACTCAGTCAGAGCTACAGCCCAGCCACGGGCTACAGGGCTCAGCTGAGCCAGTCTGGAGCGTTTTTACAGTTTTTAAAATTCTTCTGTGTAGAAAATAAAGATTTTAACCCCACTAACCGAATAATACAGCTCTCTACAGTTCATCTTTCAGCCCAAGCAGCTAATAGCAGCAGTTTAGCGCAGCCGTCACGGAGTCACTGCTGGGATTACATTATAAACAGGTCAGTTAGCGCGCTGCTAACCTCAGGATGTTTATAACTACGGAGTTTAGTGAACACACCACGGCTGCAAGGTTAGACTGTTGAAGGCTACTGAAGACTATTAAAGGCTATTGGAGGTTATTGAAAGGGTTATTGGGGGCAGAAATCAGTAAAGGCTGGTTAGATAAGTGATTCACGTCCTCGTCCTTTGCTGAGGTGAAACTGACTAGCGCTGTCACAGTGATGTTTATTAACGTCATTAAAACAGATTTTGTCAGCTATTGTCTTATAAATATTTACACAGAACTTATATCTCTCCTAACAAGCGTTTATTTTGGTCAGTAACACTCTTCGTAACACAAAAGGCATACCGGTCTTTCGCCTTGAAGCACAGCCCTCCGTCTGCATCAGCTTCTCTTTTTCTGGACATTATGGGATAAACGTTTGTATGTCTCAATTCCACCCGCGAAGTTACGCCTTCCCTCCGGCAGGGTTTCCACATCAATGACTACACTGCCGTGTAGTGGCAGTAAGCCGTAACTTCACGGGTAATACAATCGACAAGCATTGTGGGAAATGTAGTTTTTGGTCAAAGAACGCTTCTGACCTATTTATTATAGACACTAAGATCTTACACGCTCTCGCTTGGATGTGGCCACATTTGGCCCGCGGGCCTTGTGTTTGACACGTGCAGTAGAGGGAATCAAGGATCCTGCAGTCTTACTGCTGCATAGCCTGCTGAGTGTTGCTTTCAGTATGGAAACTACAGCTAGACCGTTTTTTTTTTTTTTTTTTTTTTTAAACTCTGAAAAGGATTTTGTTGGCCTTTTGTTGCAAGCTAAGAATATTCTCTACTCCTAAGAATACTCTACTCCTTTAAACTACGACATCTATATTTTAAAAGACTAAGTAATGCTAATCTAACATCTGGAGCAAACACTGGCAGTGCCCTCGCTCCAACTACAAACTACAAACGTGGACATTACATGGAGGAAAAAATAAAGAAAGTTTTTATATGTAAACAATTGAGAATGTGTTAAGGCTGTAAATGACATAAGTTGACCAAATGATCATTTCCTACTTATGGCAAAGCATATTCAATTTTTAAACCTAAAAATGTCCCAGAATGATAAAATCCTCACTTTTGTTTATTATTAGTTCTAAAGCTAATGCTGAGATTTAATATACGATTTTACTCTGAGCTAGCATCATCGCTTTACTATTTATTCAGCATATCACTGAAAAAATTGTAAAAATGTATGTTCCTAGTTTATGCTGTTAGTGGTACCATTTATGATTCTGTGTGTAAAAACTTCTTAAAACACAACACTAAGTGTTGAAGAGCTCTGCAGGCATTAACTAATGTAGGTATACAAACAAACATAAAAACACAGCATGAAATTCAGTAAACATCATCTCTGGATAAGATTCATTTTTCTGAACCTGTAAAAAGCCATTTTTAAATTTAGTTCTTGTAACAGAGTGAAGATTTTGTGCATGATGAGGTGTTTTTGGCTGTCTGAAAGATTTAAGGTTTGCATTTTTTATGGCAGAGGAACAGATTTGGGATACTTTTCTATCTTTTGTGAATGCACTGATGTAATATAAGTTCACTCTGTAAAGTAAAACCCTTCCCACAGTCTGAACAGTGATACGGTTTCTCTCCTGTGTGAATGCGCTGATGCAGTTTGAGATTACTCTGTTTAGTAAAACTCTTTCCACAGTCTGAACAGTGATACGGTTTCTCTCCTGTGTGAATGCGCTGGTGCAGTTTGAGATCACTCTGTTGAGTAAAACTCTTCCCACAGTCGAAACAGTAATATGGTTTCTCTCCTGTGTGAATGCGCTGGTGCAGTTTGAGATGACTCTGTGTAGTAAAACACTTATCACAGTCTGAGCAGTAATACGGTTTCTCTCCTGTGTGAATGCGCTGGTGATTTTTGAGATTACTCTGTTCAGTAAAACTCTTCCCACAGTCGAAACAGTAATACGGTTTCTCTCCTGTGTGAATGCGCTGGTGTTTTTTGAGATTACTCTGTTCAGTAAAACTCTTCCCACAGTCGAAACAGTAATACGGTTTCTCTCCTGTGTGAATGCGCTGGTGTTTTTTGAGATCACTCTGTTGATTAAAACTCTTTCCACAGTCTGAGAAGTGATACGGTTTCTCTCCTGTGTGAATGCGCTGGTGTTTTTTGAGATGACTCTGTTGAGTAAAACTCTTCCCACAGTCTGAGCAGTGATACGGTTTCTCTCCTGTGTGAATGCGCTGGTGTTTTTTGAGATCACTCTGTTTAGTAAAACTCTTGACAGAGTGCTGATGTTTCTCCATGTCGGGACTTGGCTCCATCTGTCTGTGAAATGTAGCAAACAATTTCTGCGTTTTCAGGAGATTCTTCTGGATGGCTTGTGCTTCACCTCTTTCAGCAGTTTAACACTGCTCTTTATTAAATATCCTGGTTGTTTATTCTGGAAAAACAAAGAAAAAAAAATTGTGTATTAAAATAAAAGCAGGTCAATTAACCAAAAATAACTACCTACATTAGTTACACTATATGGAGAAAACTACTGGGACACCTTCATACTACAATAAAGGCTTCAGTACTTTTATCCCATTATAAATTTACAGACATTTTAATATGTAGTTGTATCTTGACTGTCAGCAGGCTGCAGCTGCAAAATGTATGTAGCAGAAACACTGCTGCTGTCCAGCACTGAATACAGTGTTATACTACTACTTTAGTAGTATCACACTTTACACTATAATCCATACTACTAAAACTTGAAGCTCGGCTCCGCTCCGGTCCACACCTAGAACCTCCCGCTAGGAAGCCGAGCGGAGCGCAGTGCGGCCGAACCGAGTTCCTCGATTAGGCTCGGCCCTGATGCAGAATTTTAGATTTTAGATGCAGAATGAGCACACCTGATGCTTCCACAAGTGATTAAACAGGAGAGATAGTTGAGGGAGGCAGGTCTAATTCAGTGGTTCGGCTTTCGAAGGTCTGATAAACTTCAGCTTGCTCCCAATTATGCCGGAAATTGGAGTTGACTAGCAACGGTAATGCATCTAATCTGTTCCACCACCTCAAGCAGTTTCACTACACACAATATCTTCCTTATTCTGGCTGAAGCACTTATGTAGTTTATGTTGTATCTAAGTTATTTATAGTTGATATAGGTTTGTTTATTTGATGGTGATATCGTGTTCCTTTTATATAAATGAAGGCTTTCTGCATTCTTTATCCTGGATGAGGCACTTTTGTTTTGATCTGTTAAATATGTTTACAAAAGGATAAGAAGCTCTGCCTCTGTTGTAATGTAAAGTTATTTATATTGGTAAAATGTAAATAGGTTATTGGTTTGTGTTTGACAGAGATGTCATGTTTTTATATTGCTACATGCAAATAAAGGTGAGCATTAATTCATTCTGACCATTTTTTTATTTCTAAAGTATTATACAGTTTTTTATGAGAGGAGGCTTTAAAGACAGTAATAGGTACAGATTTCCATTGCAGGGATTCCTAACAGTTTTTCTGAGGCCTTCCAAATATTTATATCGATATCGAAATTATATTGTATCGACCGAAATTAAGGAATGTATCGTGATATAAATTTTGGCCATATCGTCCAGCACTAGCTGTAAATATGTCATACTGCTCTAACAAAGTGTATCTCATTTTATCTTATAAATATCTTTGTAATTTTCTGACTTGCAGTATATCTCTACCCCTCACCTTTTATAATCAAATATTTAGTTTTTCAATACAATAATTTCAGTGACCGGAAGCAGAAAAGCCTGTATTAAATGTATATGCTTGATGAAGAGTCTCGACCTATGCCTTCCTGTTTTTATGTTCTAGAAATTAGATAATATTACTTTTTTTATTTATCTGCATGCAATCACAGCTCCAGAAATGACATTAATCTGTTTTAATAAGGCAGTATGCCATAAATATCGTAAGAAATAATGTTGCCAATATTTTTGAATATCATGAACTATATTACCCTGAAATATGGAGCCATATCACCCACCCCTAATTATCACATTCAGGGTAGTACTTTCTTGCTGTTTTAAGCAAAAGAAAAATTCACACTGTTTTCATTTCCTATTATATATCTTCTAGAGACATTTTATATATGTATATGTCCAGTATAATTTATTTTACTTTAATCCTGCATATATGGAGTGCATTATTACCCAGCAAAAAGCTACACATCGGCCCTTCGTGGGCTAAGTGCGGGCACTGTGGGCAGGGGCTAGCCCATTAAAATTCCAAACAGGCCCAACATGGGTTTTCTGTGGGCAGCCTGTTCATTAGCTGGCCCACTCAAATCCTATAAAAGGCCGCTGTGGGCTAGCCTGAACTGGTCCAGTGCATTAATGCCCCTGTAGGCCCAGTGTGGGAATTATTTGGACAGCCAACACTTTGATGCGCCCACACAAATCCCAGGCAGGCCCACTGTGGGTCAGCCCACATTCAGCCTGCACCATTTCACACCCTGAAGGGCCAGTGTGGGATATATGTGGGCAACCCACACTCTGGCATGCCCACACAAATCCCATGCAGAGCCAGTGTGGGTCAGCCCAAATTCAGCCTGCACCATTTCATACCCGGTATGGGTTATATGTCGGCAACCTGCACTTTGGCATGTGCACACAAATCTCATGCAGGGCCACTGTGGGTCAGCCCTAATTCAGCCTGCACCATTTACACACTGTAGGCATTGTGGGTTATATGTGGGCAGCACGCACACATATGTGAGCATGCCCACACAAATCCTATGCTAGGTTACTCTGGGTCAGCCCAAATTTACCATACAATATTTTACAATCTGAAAGTTTGTGTCATAACAAGTTCATATGAAGGGTATCTGAATATTTTTTATTGTTTTTGTCTGTGAGAGCTAGGTAGATTAGCTAGCTTAGTGGATAGGAGCAACACTGTGTGAAATGTAGTATCAGCTCTGAAAGATTTTCTAAACCAAAAGTGGAGAAAAATCAAGGTACCACAGCAGAGTTGTGCAGAGACGTTTGGAGGGACACACACACACACACACATAGTAACATCTCATATTTTTCAAGACATATACTGTATAGCTATACATTTTTATTTATAAAAATATTTTTATTTAATATTTTGGATAGCTACGAATTTGCTCCATGGTGCTGATTCATAATCTCACCTTTATTATTGGTAGTGCTGATAATAAATAAATAAAAATATTAAATTATAAATGTTTTTGTGCTTGACTATACACTTTGTGTAAGCCAGCAAGGTTATAAAAGTTACATATTTTTTTATTTTTGCATGTGATATTTAATTGTGAGGATCATGTAACCAACGAATCCACCCCCATCCCCTCCCCCCTCCCTGCACGTGCCTTTACCACAGAGCAACGATCAAGCTTAAAGGCAAAGTCAGTGAGTGACTTTGGTCTGTCAAAGTGACTGAAAGGTAAGTTATAATTTCTGTTCTACTATACGCTTTTCTATTTTTTGCTAAGATATGCTAATGTGGTGCTAATGCAGTTACCACTGTCAGGTTATTGTAGCATTATAAGGGTAGCTATGTCGAAGTTAGCATTGTGCTAAAAAAAGTTAGCATTGTCCTAAGTTAGAATGAGAATTTACCTCACATTTAAATAACACGAGGGGCTCCCAAGTTGGCAGCATATCTCGGCTCTTGGAGAAAAACTGCTGTTAAGTAAGTTAACTTTATATCCAAGTATGTCAACAATAACCAGCTAAGGGAACAATGGCTTGCTAAGGGAAATATTAAGAGAAATGGAAAATGGAAAGATATCCACTTAAGCTAAGGGAAAGATATCCAGTTAAGCTAAGGGAAAGATATCCAGTTAAGCTAAGGGAAAGCTAGCCAGTTAAGCTAAGGGAAAGCTAGCCAGCTAAGCTAACGGAAATATAGCCAGCTAAGCTAAGGGAAAGATATCCAACTAAGCTAACGGAAATATAGCCAGTTAAGCTAATGGAAAGCTAGCCAGTTAAGCTAAGGGAAAGATAGCCAGTTAAGCTAATGGAAATATAGCCAGTTAAGCTAAGGGAAAGATATTCAGTTAAGCTAATGCAAAGATAGCCAGTTAAGCTAAGGGAAAGATATCATTTTAAAAAGTTTTGGTATTTTTGTGAACCTGATATCCTGATATCGGCCACCTCACATGTTTATAGAATGTAACTACCAGTCACACACAGTGACTGTAAAGGCTATTTATGTTTCACCATGAATAGCCTGAAGAAATTCAAATTCAAATAACTATCACTATATAAGAATCACTGTAATCAAATGCAGTCTGCAAATTTCTCTAAAATTAAGCATTGTACATGAAAAGACACTAACAGTTGTAGTATTTACCTGACTGCATTCTCATATCTCTATATTATCATTTTAAGAGGCCGTGAGAAGATCAATCATGCCACCACCAAAGGATGCAGAGATCGAGCAGGTTGCAAAGGTTTGGCTTTGGAATGCACGGGACCGTTCAGGTGGACGGAAGCATCGTCTCATGCAGTCTCTTCAAAAAAATAGTTAATTTATGATCTATGCTATATTAATGCATAAACAATATTCATTTTTGATATTATGATTAACTATATCTGTTCTATTTATGTAAAGTACATCTATTTTCTCCTTCATTATTATTGCTGTGAGATAAAAACCTTAATGCAAAAACTAATGTTATATTCAATTAGAATTTTTTTTTACTGGTTTGATTGGGATGACATTTTGGTTCCAAGTCTACAAGCAAGAGGAATAAAATTAATAATAGAGATCAGGGGTTGGTTTCCTGAAAGCTTCGTTACGCTAAGAACTTCGTTAACTCGTACTTAAGATTGATCGTTAATTAAAGAGCGTTTCCCAAACCCGTGCGTAACTAAAGTACTACGTAAACTCACTCGCAGATTAACGAGTGCCCTCACCCAGTCGTTATTCTTAAGAGCTTCTTTAGGGGATCTCTACTTGCAGTTCAGCACCTTAAACACCAGGGACCGCCAATTTTGAGGGAGAAAAATTATAATTTCCCTGCTTGAAGCAATTATATTATGTTACTATTAATTATAATCAATTATATATATATATATATATATATATATATATAATTATTATTATAATAATTCATATTATTATATTATATTATTATTTCCCGTGTCTGCGGGTGCTCCGGTTTCCTCCCACAGTCCAAAGTTCAGGCTAATTGGATGTCGGATAAAAATTGCCCCTTAGGTGTGAGTGTGTGAGTGGATGTGTCTGTGTGTCTGTCTGCCCTGCGATGGATTGGCGGCCTGTCCAGGGTGTATACTGCCTTCCCCCCGATGCCGGCTGGTATAGACTCCAGCCACCCCCCCGCGACCCTTAACGGATAAAGAGGTTGACGATGAGTGAGTAAGTGAGTGAATGAGTTATATTATATTATATTATATTATATTATATTATATTATATTATATTATATTATATCATATATTATATTATATTATATTATACTGCCAACTTTCTCTGTGTAGTCTAACTGGGCATACTGGAATTGACCAATCAAACCCATAAATTATTAAAATCCAGATTCCTGTAGATGATGCTCACGGTCTAAGCAAAGCTGCAAAGTCACCAAGTCCGTGGATTCTGTAATCAGGCTGTTATGTGGCATACACACACTTATATACACTTCCCACCAGCCCGGGAATTACAGCACAATGCAATATATTTCCATGCTATTGGGAAAATTCCTGGTACTGTAGGTCCGGTGCAGGGGACGCCTGCGGTGTCTTTACTCACACCTACACGTATTGTAAAGGGTATCGGTGAATGTGCAGGTAATATTTAATATTATTCTTTATTTAGGTGCTTCTAACCAACATTGTGGCCGTTCATCTGGGCAAACTCTGGGGTGTGTCAGCTCGCAAATATATAAATACCAATCAAAAGTTGACACGTCTCATTTTTTATTTATTTATTTATTTTTTTTACATTGTCGATTAATATTAAAACTATGAAAACAATTAATTGACGCATATGGAATTAACAAACGTTAACAAAAAGGTGCATGGTCTTTACAATCCCCTGACCTAAACCCAACTGAGATGTTGATTTAGGATGAGCTGGAGCTTTACAGAGTGTGTGTGTGTGTGTGTGTGTGTATATATATAAATATATATATATATATATATATACACACACACACCGGAACATACGTATATGTATTATTATATTATTTTTATATTATTAATAATTATAATAATAATAAATTAATATTATTATCAATATTACTATTAATAATATTAGTACAATATCTATTAATATAATATATATATATATATTAACAATAATAGTTTTAAAAAAGTAAAAAAAGTTTAATGTTTATTAAACATTTATATATAAACATATGACTTATTTATTTAGCCATATGTATCTGTAGGAGTATTTTATTAATGCCAAAGTACATCCTTTTGTACCGTATTTTTCGGACTATAAGGCGCACCGTATTATAAGGCGCACGATGAGTGAACGGTCTATTTTTAGTGTTAGTCCATACACAAGGCGCACTGGATTATAAGGCGCACTAAATGAAACTTTATTTATATCAGTAACAATAACTCTGAGCAATAAATCCTTCACAATATCTGTGAAAAATAACAACATCTCTGAGCAATAAATCAACAAGCACAGCAAGTACGTATTACTCCGCGACGCTCCTGACAACGGTAGCCGCAACGCTCCGACAGACCATAATATTATGTTGAAGCACAGCAAGTACGTATTACTCCGCGACGCTCCTGACAACGGTAGCCGCAACGCTCCGACAGACCATAATATTATGTTGAAGCACAGCAAGTACGTATTACTCCGCGAGGCTCCTGACAACGGTAGCCGCAACGCTCCGACAGACCATAATATTATGTTGAAGCACAGCAAGTACCGCATTACTCCGCGAGGCTTCTGACTATAATAGCGTGTTGTGCCGAATTCGGTGAATAAAACGGTTTTAAAACAGAGATAAAGATTGGATAAGTTTCATTTCTGGATGAAGTGATTTCCAGCGCTGTTTGGATATAACTGTGGATTACAGGAGACTGGATTGATGGATTCTCTTTAGTCTGGACGCGTTTTGAAGGTAGGACCTGTGGCTGAGCGCGGGTGTGTGTTCGGGGGGTGGCGGCAGTGACCAGAGCCTTTTATTACTGGAAACATGCGCTCTGACGCAGCTCTAATTCATGAAACATACATCCTACAGTAAAAGCACAGTTCTGGAATCCGGAGAGCCAGACGGTTCGAATGGTGTATGACATGACCGCATTCGATGAAATATGGACGAACGATAAACGCAAATATGAGAGTTATGAATGATTAAAATCATAACCAAGGCATATTTCGCCCTAAATGTTTATTTTCTGAAAGGATATTCCGCTAAATAGGCTAAATAGCTCAAAAGCAGAGATTCTAAGCTTTAAAATTGTATATTGTATGTCTATATTGAACCTGTAACTGTTCATAACTATTCAGAAACACAGCCAGTTATGAAATATTAAATATTTCTGGCCCGCCGGTGGGCCAGCGCGTGTTAAGAGGTTAACTTTACTTAGAAGTGGGCGCTAAAAAGAAACAGTTTTTGCTATTACCCCAGAACGGGTGGAAAGGAAAGTTTACCGGCACCTTGTTCTGGCCACGGAGCTACAGTGGAAACTAGCTACCCTGAACCACAGCCGACAGGCAGTACGGCAGTCAAAGGTAACCGCGCGCTAGCCCAAGAGGGGGATCTTTTTCTGGCGTGGGTGAGGAATTCTGCACAACAGAGCGCCTTGTACCACATAAAAATCGAGGTCAGTAAACACAAGCAAAATCCATACACAAGGCGCACTGCATTATAAGGCGCAATGACGATTTTTGGGAAAAAATAAGTATTTTAAGTGCGCCTTATAGCCCGAAAAATACGGTAATTTAAATTTCAAAATATGTATAATATTGATGATTACAACACTTTTTTTACATTTTTAGGGTGTAATACTGAATAAATACTGCATAATAATCGATATGTGTGGATCGATTGAGTGCGCTGTTTCGGGGGAGGAGTCAACAAAGACGCTCTTTAACCTCCTTTGTTAATTTTCACGTTGCGAAGCTCTTTGGGAAACACTCGCAGAACTGGCTCGTTCTTTACTCACGTCATTCGTTAGTTCGTTCGTTATTGGCTAAGGTTGTTCGTTTTCGGGAAACCCACCCCAGAGGCTTTGTTCCAGTAGCAATAATAGTATCAGTTTATTATTCATCTACTACATCAGTCTAGTGCATTTAAGTATTTATTCAAGAATATGATTTGCTGTTTTTATTGATGTTTATATATATATATATATATATATATATATATATATATATATATATATATATATATATTAATTTAAGTAGTATAATTCTTTGTTATTTTGTATTATGTTTGATATTTATATCATACCGTTTATTATAAATACTGTTTTTGCAAATGGAGATATTTATGCAGTACATGTTTATCTACATGCTAAAATATAAATTTGGGATTTAATTTACTTAAATACTGTTGTGTGTTGT
The DNA here is from genome assembly GCF_023375975.1 of Astyanax mexicanus. NCBI lineage: Eukaryota > Metazoa > Chordata > Actinopteri > Characiformes > Acestrorhamphidae > Astyanax > Astyanax mexicanus. The sequence continues at coordinate 12,192,506 of NC_064411.1, read as the reverse complement.
TTATATTTTATACATGATACTTTGTAATAAATTTATTAATTTACTATACACTTTAAATTGTGTTATTTATATAATTGTTTTACAGCCAGCAAAAAATGTCAAAGTGCCAATAGCACAGCTTTAAATTTTCTTTCTTGAAAAGTGTTCTCTGTTCAATATTGCACAGTTCTAAAAATTTGGGGCCACAATTGGTTTTCCACTGAGGGCATGAGTCAGTGTGTGTGTGTGTGTGTGTTAGAGCTCTGCAAATCTCTGTTGGCCCAATGGGCCAATGCTTTGGTGTTGATTTTGCATAGAGGAGTAAATCTTCGCTGGCCAAATGTGGGCTGCCTGAAAAGGGCCCACGCCGTGGGGCCGACGCTATACTGGTGAGCAAATCTCCATTGGCCCAATGTGGGCTGCCTGAAATGGGCCGACGCCATGGTGCTGGTGCCGTCCCGATGAGCAAATCTCCGTTGGCCCTAAGTGGGCTGCCCATATGGGGGCGATACTGCACCGACGTGCAAATCCCCAATGGTCCAATTTGGGCTGCCCATATGGGGCCGATGGCGTGGGGCCGATACCGCACCAACGTGCAAATCCCCAATGGCCCGATGTGGGCTGCCCATACGGGGCCGATGTGTTGGCCCACATTGGGCCCTCATTGGCCCAGTGTGGGCATGTTTGCTGGGGTGCCTAGCCTAGCCTAGCCAAATCTAACCTAGCCTAGCCTAGCCTATCTGGCTACGTGCCTGTGTAATTACGTCATCACGCACAGACATAGCTCAGCTACGGAGACTGTGTTCAACTCTGGGGCGAGCTTACACCAGTAAAAAATGCCTGTCCGTGTAAATAATACAAATCGATATTCCACATTATTGAAACATTTCTTATCGCGATAAATACAGATATCAAATTATTGTCCAGGCCTAGAATAGAACAAGTCTTTCTTCATTCCACAGCTTTAATATCAAACCCAGGCACTTCCATCTGATCTATATAAATGCAGCACATCAGGATTTCCTCATTTCTAATGCTAATGTAAACCCAGACAGCGTGTGGTAAAATCCGAGACGGATCCTCACAATGGATCTGGTCCAAAGATCACTTTCACTACAGACTAATCCGATCCAGATTTTGAGCAAATCGTCACTTTTATGTTAAAAAATATGGACCATATTTTTTAACATAAATATGCAACCACCTAGCAACAGCATAATATCACTACAGCAACCACCTAATACTGTTACTGTTACTGTTTGTTAAGCGTTTCTCTGTGTTTAAATACAGCACAAGGTTCTGACTCTGGTCCAGGAGAAACTCTGTTCTCAATATTTTAAAACTGTAAAATATGCAGATCACAGCTCCAGGATTAGAGCTGAAACCATTACAATACAAAACTACTTTACATATTAAACCCATCACTTAATTTACTCACTTTAGGACAGGAGGTCCTCCTCCACTGCTGGAGTTCTGAAGATCCATCATTTACTCTTCTTCATTCACACACAGCTGAACACTGCCGACACCGACCCCTGAGAACAGATCAGCCGTTACAATAAAACCTTTATTCTTACAATAATGACATTATCATCAGAACTGCATTAAACAAAACCTGATAAACTAACAAAACAAAACAAACAGAGAACGATACATAACAGTGTGATTTACCCTCATTACACATTATTCTACTGATTGTAGAAACATTTACTGTTATTATAATTATTATAATTTAATTATTATTAGTAATATTACTGCATTACACTACATTATAAATATACACACTGTTCTATTATTAATAATGATATTATTATTATGTTACTGAATCAGAATAGAGAGATTATTTAAGTATAATATAAAACAGCAGGATTAAAAACACTAACACACCACGTGATCTTGAGCTCCGTTGCTCCCCCTGCTGGTTGAACAGCGCTACTGCATATAAACACGCCTTTATAGCAGCTCCGTGTTTTTATCTCCCCAACAGATCAAAGTCCACATTAAGCAGTAATGCGCTTTAAACAGCATAAACTACACTGTGATCAATAAATATCAATCTATATCTGCGCATTTCTCTTCAGTTTACAGCATTATTGATCTGTTACAGCTGATTGTTCTCCAGCCGGTCTGATCTAGACCAGGTCCAGGTCTGATCCAGGCCCGGTTCAGATCTCCATGCTGATCCTGGTTCTTCCAGTGGAATCGGACACTGAGCTGAGCTTAAAGAACCGGTTCTGGATCTGAGGAACCTTTAGAACCGGTTCTGACTTTAAGCTACACGGTTCTGTTCTACATTCTCTTCAGTTCTGAACTTACCGAGTGAATCCGGGCTTCTGTCCTCTTCTAATGGCGGAGACTGAACTTACTTTCACTCTCTCATTCACTGCGTCACACCTCTCTCCCTCTAAGCCCCGCCCCCCTGCTCTCTCACAGCGAATAGACGCTGGGTGGGCGGAACTACTGTTCGTTTTTGGCTATTGTCAGCCAATCATATCACAGGGCCGAATGGAATGTTTGACTTTATACACATTTTATAACGTTTTCATGCGTTTTTCATGATGATTCTGTTTTCTATGACTGCATTAAACAGCTTGAGCTCACTGTCATTATTTATTGAAGGGTTATGTAACTGGAACGATTCTGCTCCACCCCTGGACTGCAGATCCAGCTACCCCTCTGCGTTGTGTCAATAATTTTACAGGAGTCAGAACTGTCACCTCTGTGGTTTATTTTAGTTGCAAAAGAGAACAATATTTTATGTCAGTGAGAGGGCACAGCGTAGAAACTCCTCCCCCTTCAGCTATCAGCGCAGACTGGTTAACAGTAACTGCATGAATAATATATAAAATTAGGTTATATAAAAATATGTAATATATATAAAAGTATAAAACAGGAATCAAAACACATTTCACATTATATTATTTTCTAATGTTCAGCAATACTGTTCAGGTTCAATACATATTAATTGGCACAAATATATAAATATATAAAAATAAAACTATTTTCTCAAAATGCAGATAAAACAAATTACCCAGTGGCTATATCACAATAAAAAGTATGTAATAGCTCATGGTGTACCATATTTAACACAACCTACCATGCAGTTAGAGCTTCATGTACATTTACCACACAAAGAGGTGACATTTTAAGTGAAACGCTACATTCCAAAACTTATAATACACAGAATATAACATACCTGCAAAAGAGAACAATATTTCATGTCAGTGAGAGGGCACAGCGTAGAAACTCCTGAGATAATATAAAAAAAAGCAAAATCTCACATTTTCAGTAGCTAGACCATGTAAACAGAGCGTTAGCTAGCTAGCTGAGACTAGCAAAGTGACTAGCTTTAACCCCCCCTCGATATAAAGATTTCTGGTTAAATTGTAATCTCTCTCTCTTTCTCTCTCTTTCTTTTCCTCCTTTTCATGCTGTCCTCCTTTATGGTCTCCTGCCTCTTATTGTTGTAATCAATCTTCCAAGGACGTAACATCCAAGGCAACCCTCCTGGCACCTCCTGGCTTACGTGGAGGATGCTGAAATTCTCTGTCGGGTTTGTCAGTGGGGGTGTGGCGGTGCTTTCCCCGGTGACTAGAAGATACTTCTATGTCTGAAGAAAATTACATTTATATTTACTTTGTATCTGGAGAAAACTGATTAACAGTTACTAATGATCTGTATGAAATGGATATAAGCTTACTAAATGTACAAATTATTTGGATTTTTTAAATCTAAAAAGCAGCTGAGAAACAGCTGGGCCTTCCCACATCCCAGAATTCATCAGGGATCCAGGAGGTGGTGTTAAAGGAGAAGACCTGCCACGTGTAACAGAGTTAAAAAGAACTGCATAAAATTATATGAATTCTCACAAAATTATTATTATATTAACCTTTAGTAAACAAAAGGGATTCTTGTTATATTTTTTTTTACTCCTGTTGGAGGTTGGTTAATGTGTTTTAACAGTAAAAAGGTGGTTATTTTTCTGTGCTTTTATTTTGAACGACAAATCCCTGCACCAGCAAGGCAACTGCATTTTTTTTTTTATAAATTATCCCTCTGCGCCCCCCGTAGCTCCAGAGGAGCTTGCAAGCAGCGCAGGAGGTAAACAGAGCTGAGAAGCTCCGTAAAAAAAATGCTGTTTTAAGCAGATATAAATATTTTTAAGACAAATTACCTGCAAAATTAGGTTTTATATCACTTCTGGTAACACTTCTATACATTTTTATTGAGTATTGAAGCATATTTTGCCTTATATTTACTTATTTCTGCCCCAGTTGGGTTTTCAGTTCTGAGTTACAGCCGTTTTGGCGCCAAAGCACTACATGTGCCTGAAAATGTATGCTCATGTGCTGTGTTTTCCTTTGTTTCGTATTTTATAGATATACATGCAGTTGCAGTCACTAAATAATCGGCTGGGATTATTTGTTTGTTTGTATGTGCAGGTATGTTGTGGTTCTGTTCATTTAATTAGTGTAAATGTTCTGTCCTGTTATATATATATATAAAGAGAAAAAAAATACTCTCTCTCTCTCTCTCTCTATAAAAAAAAAACTTTCTCTCTCTAAAAAAAAAAGAAAGAAGAAGTAAATGAGAGATTTAAAAAAATATATATACTTTGTCTGACTGTAGTACTAAAAAGGAAAAAAAAACTATACGATCACATGTAACAGATTAAGCTGCTTATTTTATTTAATTTTCTTATTTTATTTTCTTAATTTTTTGTGCAGCTATATGTGTATTCAGTTCTTTTTCATACTGTTTGTGTATGTAAAGAGCTGCAGAGGAGCTTGCAAGCAGCGCAGGAGATATACATGCAGTTGCAGTCACTAAATAATCGGCTGGGATTATTTGTTTGTTTGTATGTGCAGAGTAATAAAGACCAGAGGAGAGAAAGAGACAGCCTGCCTCCCCGCGTCTTTCTAACTTCCCACCAAAGGGTCTAACAAGTGCTATAGGGCAGCAGGAGAGCCGCCACATTGGTGCCGTGACCTCTTTTTGGATCATCAGGATCAGCTCAACGCAGATCGCCGAGGGAGCTGCCAAGCATCATTAACGGTGGTCAGAAATAATTTAGAGCCAGTTAATTTTTTTTTATTTAATGAGAAGCTGATTATTATTGTATTATGTTAATAATTTGATTTGTTTTGTCACTACATAATTTGTTCAGCGTAGAAAAAAAAAATGGCTCAGAAAATGAGTAAAAGTGAAACAAATGAGTATTCAAGACCTAATTTGGGCAGAGGCAGAGGATTTAGCCATAGCCCAAGTTGGTCTCCTATGGGGCAGTACTTGAGAGAAAGTCCACACACTTCAACTCCTGTGTGTGACAGTGCTAGTCTTGAGCACTTAGCCGATATTGTAGGTCAGTTAGGTACACAAATAGGTGACTCAATAGCAACTAGGCTAATGACAGCAGGGCTTTTTGACAAAGATGCTGACAAGAAAAAAACAATGGATAATACAGTATCATGCTCAAGCAGACAAGACACACCACAAGTAACTGTACATGTTAAAACTGAACACGAGCCTAAAGTGTTCAGAGGTGACAGTTCTGACAAATTCTCAGTACAAGAGTGGGTCGACATGACTAAGACATGTATAAAAAAACAAAACTGTGCATTGACTGATCAAGCAGAAGAGATCTTAAGCAGACTAATGGGCAAAGCCAGAGATGTAGTGAAGATCGCTCTAAGGAGCAACGAATCACTAGATGTGACACAGAATCCAGAGCTCATCTATGACATTGTCATACGCTACTTTAGTGAGTCCTCCTCATGTCTCCCTCTTGAAGACTTCTATACCACGTTGCCCAAGCCTCAGGAAAGTCCTGTTGATTACTGGATCAGGCTTAATAAAGCTGCAGACACAGCAGATGAAGGACTACGACGGCAAGGACGGAAAATGGAAAATATTAGTGGAGAAGTAGCTCGCATGTTTGTCAAACACTGCTCTGATCCAGAACTTTCATGTGTTTTTAAATGTAAACCAATTGGTGACTGGACATCAAGGGATATTCAAGCAAGAATTGATGAATATCAGAGAGAATTGAGGGCTTCGGTTAAACCTAACAGCCACAGCTACTTTAAGAGTCACCCTGTTTCAGTTATTGATGCTGAGTCACATCAAACAGCATATCTCACTCCTCCGGCTGGCATGGATATTAAGCCTATGTCTCCATGTCCTTCTTATGTTCCTGCCATGCCATACGCTGCTAATACCTGTCCAGTTCCAGCTTGCTTTCAGGCTCATGATCAGCACATCCAGTCACCTTCTCCTTCAAAAAGTGCACAGCAGTCAGATGGAATTGTACTTGGACGCATGATGAATATGTTGGAGCAAGTTCTGTTGAAAGTGGAACAACGCAATAGTGCCTCTCGAGCTCAGCAGCAAAGATTTCGTCCTGGCTTAAACTCTACCCCATGCAAGGTCTGTAAAGATAGGAGTCACACCACACTGTCCCATTGCAAGTCTGATCGTCTCTGCTTTAGCTGTCTAGCCCCTGGTCATTCCAAACAGCAATGCCCAGATAGACCTACAACAAGTTCAAGACTACCTCAGGGAAACTAGGCGACCTGTATTCAGTGGGGGAAAGTACAGGTCATAATGTAAACTCCCATTCAGACGAAATAGATGTTGAAGATTTTCTACAAACTACTGACTCTGTTTGTACAGATGGAAATGTAGACATTGTGTTTCAGAACACACAAATTGTTGGCCAGAGTGACAGTTTATTCTATACACCTGTGAAAATTAGCAACAAAGTGACACTGGGTGCGATGTTGGATAGTGGCTCAATGGCATGCACGATGAATGAATTCGCTGAGCGCACTCTACTTGACGCAGGTGCTGTAACTGAGCTTGACAGGTTTTCATGTGATGTCACATTAGTAGGCGTTGGAGGTCAACGTGTGAGTCCAAAATCAGCCTTTAGTGTTGAAATGGAAGTGTATGGTTGCAAAATGATTGTGCCTACTTTAGTAGTAGAAGGGCAGCACGATGAGTTAATTCTGGGAACCAATGTGATAAAACACATTTTTTTTTTTTTGGAGAGCCGTTTCCAAGCCACGTTGCCCAGACCCTGAAACAGAGCAGTTCTTGTCCATGTTGGCCGGTTTAAACCGCTGGAGTGGTAAAAACGTACCAGACAAAATAGGTACGGTGAAGTGTAATTCTGCCACCTACCTTGAACCTGGTCAAGAATATCTTGTATGGGGAAAGTTGCCGAAGACCACTTCACTCTCACCAGGCAGTGCAGTCATGACTGAATGCACGTCATCTCATTCAGTTCCAAGAGGCATTATGGTAGCCAGAGTTATAACTCCTTTGTGGGGTGACAGATGGGTTCCTTTGAGGATCATGAACATTTCTGACAAACCTGTTTTACTGAGATGCAACGCAAAGCTTGCAGATGTCTTCCCCTGTGTCGCAGTAGAAGATTTTGAACTGACAAGCTGCCCTCAGAGCATTCCACCCAGCCATGCAGCACCTAATCAAGCGAAGGGTAGAGTATCCTCTGAAGAGAAGCTAGCATCTCTTGGTCTTGACAAAGTGGACCTAAGTCTATGTGATGTATCAGAGGAGTGTAGAACTGAGCTATCTGACCTAATTGTCCAGTATGAAGACATATTCTCACGCCATCATCTGGACTGTGGAAAAGCAGAAGGATTTGTCCATAGGATCCATCTCACTGATCAAAAACCGTTCAGACTACCTTACCGGAGAGTTCCACCAAGCCAGTACCAAAAACTGAGACAGGTTTTAAATGAAATGGAGGAGAAAGAAATCATAGAGAAATCCACCAGCGAGTATGCATCACCTCTGGTACTCGTATGGAAGAAAAACGGGGAATTGCGGTTGTGTACAGACTTTCGTTGGCTGAATAAGAGAACTCTTAAGGACGCACACCCATTGCCTCACCAGGCCGACTGTCTGGCTGCACTTGGCAGAAATTCTTTATTCAGTACAATGGACTTGACTTCTGGCTTTTATAATATGCCATTACATGAAGATGACAGAAAATACTCAGCCTTTACCACCCCAATGGGCCTATATCAGTACTGCCGCCTTCCTCAAGGCCTTTCAAACAGCCCAGGAAGCTTCATGCGCATGATGACTGCTATTTTTGGTGACCAAAATTTCCTAAGTCTGTTATGTTACCTCGATGATTTGCTGATTTTCGCTCCTGATGAAAGAACAGCACTAGAACGCTTGGAAATGGTGTTCAACAGGCTCCGTGGGCATAATCTAAAATTGGCTCCCAAGAAGTGCCACTTTTTAAGAAAGTCTGTAAAATTCCTTGGGCACATTATAGACAAACGGGGTGTGTCTACTGACCCAAGCAAAGTAGATAGTGTCTCAAATATGTCCAAGGCAGATTTAATGGAAGCTGATGGTGTAACTCCTTCTGAGAAGCGCATTCGTTCGTTCCTAGGAATGCTAAATTACTATCAGCATTTCATCCCAAATTACTCATCTCTCGCTAAACCCCTCTTTTCATTGTTGACTGGCCAAAAGAGGAAGGTGAAAGGCCGTAAAGTATACAAGAGTGCTGTAACCAGCCGAAAACTGAGCTCATGTGACTGGACTTCTGATCATGACCGTTCTGTTGATGAACTTAAAGCAGCCCTTGTCAACTCTGTTGTGTTAGCTCCTCCAGATTTTAGTCGCCCTTTTCTACTCTCTACTGATGCTTCTTTGGATGGACTTGGTGCTGTCTTATCACAGGTTCAGGATGGGGAGACAAGAGCTAGGCCGATAGCGTTTGCAAGTAAGACACTAACCCGCTCTCAGAGGAACTACCCAGCTCACAGACTGGAGTTTCTTGCTCTCAAATGGTCAGTGTGTGACAAATTTAGCCATTGGTTAAAGGGGCACAAATTCACAGTTTGGACAGATAATAATCCGCTCACCCATATAATGACAAAGCCAAAACTCGATTGTTGTGAACAGCGCTGGGTGTCTAAGTTGGCTTGCTACACTTTCGACATCAAATATGTGCCAGGTCCACAGAATGTTGTAGCAGATGCCCTAAGTCGTGTCCCCTTCATCAAGTCACGTGTGAGCTACAGATTGTTACACGAACCATTTGAAACGCTGCTCAGTGAGGTCAGAGAAATGTCAGACTCCTTGGTTGAAGAAACATTCAGGTCTTCGAATGAAAGTACAAGTCAAGCATGTTCGCGTAGTAATCAAAAGATCACTTCTGTACACCAGGCCCAGTCAGTACTCAATCTGTCTCAGTCAGTTTCAGCACAGGAAGTTTCCGCCATTTTTGACTCTCACAATGAATGGGAATTGGGAGCGAGAACTCGTGGAGTAGATATGGTACACCACCTGCCCCAACTTGTCCCTGATGGAATGGACAACTTGCCTGTTTTCTCAGCAAGAGAACTGCGTGATGCTCAGTGCCAAGACAGAACCCTTTCTCGTGTGTTGTTCTACGTAGAAAGAAACCGCAGACCTTCAAGGAGAGAGCGATCAAAGGAGACAGTCCCAGTTTTGAGAATTCTGAAACACTGGGAAAAGCTCGTTTTACTCAATGGTATCCTGTATAGGATCTCTCGTGATCAGATGTCAAAGGTGAGACGACATCAGTATGTGGTTCCTGAGTCTCTAAAAGACAAAGTTTTGAAAGGAGTTCATGAAAGTGCTGGTCACCAGGGCCAGTCTAGAACCCTCAGTATTGCCAGGCAGACATTTTTTTTGGCTGCACATGAACAGAGATGTTCGTGACCATGTCCGCCACTGTCAACGCTGTATTGTGAGCAAAGTGCTAGAGCCTGATGGAAGAGCACCTCTGGAAAGTATTGTCACCTCTAGGCCATTGGAACTTGTGTGTATTGACTTTTGGTCAGCTGAGGACTTGCACAATAAGTCTGTAGATGTTTTAGTTATAACTGACCATTTCACCAGACTGTCCCAAGCTTTTGTCTGCAAAGACCAGTCTGCCAAGCAGGTGGCAAAAGTCCTCTGGGATAGGTATTTTTGCATCTATGGATTCCCAGAGAGGATCCACAGTGATCAAGGGCCAAGCTTCGAGAGCGAGTTGATTGTTGAGCTCTTAAAATTGTCTGGCATCAGAAAATCACACACTACTCCCTATCATCCGATGGGAAACGGCTCCGTAGAACGCTTTAATAGAACACTTGGCAACATGATCAGAGCCCTGACACCTGAGGCAAAACTGAATTGGCCTAGACACTTACAGACGCTGACATTCATGTACAATTGTACAATTAATGAAACGACAGGTTATGCTCCATTTTTTCTCATGTATGGCAGAATTCCACATCTTCCGGTAGACATTCTATTCAAGAATGTCTTGAATGATCCAGACATAAGCAGCTATGACAGATATGTAGCAGGACTTGCTGAGGATTTGAAGAAAGCTATGCTGATTGCACAGGAACATGCAAACAAAGAACAAAACAGACAAGCCAGACTGTACAACAGACGAGTTAAGGGTGCCACAATTGAAGTTGGTGACCGTGTGCTTGTAGCCAACAGAAGAGAAAGAGGCAAGAGAAAAGTGGCTGATCGCTGGGAATCAACAGTTTACAATTTGTGTGTACAATTTTGTCAGAATTCAGTGGGGGAGGGTGTAACAGAGTTAAAAAGAACTGCATAAAATTATATGAATTCTCACAAAATTATTATTATATTAACCTTTAGTAAACAAAAGGGATTCTTGTTATATATTTTTTTACTCCTGTTGGAGGTTGGTTAATGTGTTTTAACAGTAAAAAGGTGGTTATTTTTCTGTGCTTTTATTTTGAACGACAAATCCCTGCACCAGCAAGGCAACTGCATTTTTTTTTTATAAATTATCCCTCTGCGCCCCCCGTAGCTCCAGAGGAGCTTGCAAGCAGCGCAGGAGGCAAAGCACTACATGTGCCTGAAAATGTATGCTCATGTGCTGTGTTTTCCTTTGTTTCGTATTTTATAGATATACATGCAGTTGCAGTCACTAAATAATCGGCTGGGATTATTTGTTTGTTTGTATGTGCAGGTATGTTGTGGTTCTGTTCATTTAATTAGTGTAAATGTTCTGTCCTGTTATATATATATATAAAGAGAAAAAAAAATACTCTCTCTCTCTCTCTCTCTATAAAAAAAAAAAAACTTTCTCTCTCTAAAAAAAAAAAGAAAGAAGAAGTAAATGAGAGATTTAAAAAAAATATATATACTTTGTCTGACTGTAGTACTAAAAAGGAAAAAAAAACTATACGATCACATGTAACAGATTAAGCTGCTTATTTTATTTAATTTTCTTATTTTATTTTCTTAATTTTTTGTGCAGCTATATGTGTATTCAGTTCTTTTTCATACTGTTTGTGTATGTAAAGAGCTGCAGAGGAGCTTGCAAGCAGCGCAGGAGATATACATGCAGTTGCAGTCACTAAATAATCGGCTGGGATTATTTGTTTGTTTGTATGTGCAGAGTAATAAAGACCAGAGGAGAGAAAGAGACAGCCTGCCTCCCCGCGTCTTTCTAACTTCCCACCAAAGGGTCTAACAAGTGCTATAGGGCAGCAGGAGAGCCGCCACACACGCCACCTATGGACCTTGCTGAACCGTCTGTGCACTGGGGTCGGCCGCTTCAAGTCTTCCTTAAAAGAAGGGGGGCTTGATGGATAGCGCAGCGTGTGAGTGTGGTGAACCTGAATAGACTGCTGAACATATATTTATGGGCAGCCCACTATTTAGCCCACACTCAGTATCTGACCTAGTTGACTTAGACCCAGAGACAAGGGTGTGGCTGCATGACACTGAGTTGGCCATCTGATGGTGTACAAAAGAAGAAGCAGCTCATCTCACGAGAGAATGAAGATTCGTTTGTCATTATGTTTGACGAGAGCCTGAACAGAACCACTGAAGTCCCCACATTCAGTCCTGTCTCTTTGGCTCGCAGTTCATTGGCCATTCGACAGTAGATGACTTGTTGGAATGTTTCAACGTAGGCCATATGCTATTTAACTTATAACAATTAATCAAAATTAGACACATTGTTCATACCTGATATATTTATAATACTTGTATTGGTCTCTTATGTTTGGCATGGACCCATTGTTCCTAGCCTAAAATAAGAATATTTATTGCCAAGCTATTTTTTATACAAGAAATATATTAAAACAGCAACACATCTAAAATAACATGAGAATACGTAAAGGATAACATAACTTATCATAACTTTGCATAACGTGTTACGCATGTTACGCATTTTTATATTCTGTTTTTATTTTTCTTATTGGTAGGAGTGTACAAAAGAACATGGTCTCTTTGTCAATGGATGGACCGAATGTAAATTGGAAGTTTGTTGAGCTCATACAACAAAAAGAATATGGTGAGCAATTTGCTGTGGCTCAGTGGCTCAATGTGAAATTGTAGGAAGCTGTGTCCTCCATACGCTCCGAGAACTCTTTCAGGAGTGGTTTCCTGATGTGGCAGATTGAGAAAGTGCTCAGAGCCCTACACTCTTTCTTCAAATGTTCACCAGCAAGAAGAGAGAACTGAAGTTCTGCAACAAAATCCTCAGTATTCCCTTTACCTTTCAGTGGCCAACGGAGGCTCAAACAAAATTGCCGGCCATTGAAAGAGCAGTTGAAGTTTGACCCTCTAATGTGAAGTATGTGGAACTGATCAAAACAAAGAAGCTTCCCAACCCAGGATCGTCATCATATGACACGATTACTGTGCCCCGAATGGATAACACAACAAAGCCTCAAGGAGCACATGGGGAGGTAAACAAAACAGGAGAACTGAGGACAGGAGCAGAAGATAGACACAGGCTACAGGTGTGGCAGAAACACTTGTTGGGTTTTGTTTTGCCTCTTAACAGTATGGATTATCTAATTGTATGTTATTAAAAATACATCGAGTTCAGGTTCAGAGAAACGCAGGTTTATTTCGCTCGATCACACTTGTCCAGGAATATATATACACATGCATATGGTACACATACACAAACACACACACACACACACAGGAGAACACATTACTATTGATTAAACACAAGGAAATCTTTTATTCTCTTAAAGGATAGCTAGAGCCCAGGTCATAGGTCATAGCCTATATTTTGCTACTAAATGTTTTACATAGATAAAAAAATAATAAGAAAGCTAATAAGTATTGAAACTCCAACAAACTGATAAAGTCACACACACTAAGGAGACGAGCAGTTATTAATACTAACTAGTGAAATTGATAAGAAGACTGCCGAGCTGCGACACATGAGAGACATATAAAAACACAGTCAAACAACTGTATGTTTTATAGATTATCTCTGGCAGAAGTATGGTGCTGAACGGTACGGAACAAGCTGAAACTTCAAACTTACATATTTTTGCTGTTTGTTTTGTTGGTAAAAAGGTTGTAAAGGCTGTTTTGTCGAGTTTTCTTAACAGAGCACTTTTATGTTTATTTGATAGTTATTTGAAATATTTTTTCCTTATAGAAAGTCAGTAATGTTCTGTAAGGTGGACTGAATTTCTTATTTTAATTCAGTTAAACTTTTTTTGTATACTGTCGCCTGGTGTGTCATTTTTTTTGCCACAGCAGTAGTATTATTTCTTCTTGTCAGAGGTATTAAAAAGGTCTTAAAAGTCCTTAAATTTGAGCTTTAAAAATGTGCAGATACCCTGCCAGGGATGAACGTGATTACCGGCCTGGGAAGAGGCTCTTATAACAGGGGAGATGAACTCCGGTCAGACCGGCTGGAGGCAGCGTTAGCTCCTTTTATAAACAATTTTTCTTTTGAATTTAATAAACTTTTCTCTCTTAAAATGACTCATTTTGCTTGTTGTCTTTTTATTGTCACTATGCTTATTGTAGTATCAAACTAGTGGGTAAGGGAAAATTTCACACTTTTATTTAAAAAAAATATATAAAGTATGTTATGTTTTTGTTTTATGCCACCAAAAAATATCAAAATAGATTAACTGACTTTGTATAACTGTACTATTGGGTGAAACGTAGCTTAGTTTGATGATTTAGCTTTGATGAATTATACAAACTATTTCTTATATTATGGTTACATTACTCATACATTTCTGAAAAGAATCTAAACAGAAATAAATACAACTGACCATACAGAGTATGAAGTTGAGGGAAAGTGAGTAAAAAAGGAAAAGATTATTATTTAATTTAACAAAGTTTTATTTTTATATAATGGAAAGTTATCTCACACCTGCAGTACATACCATTAAAGCCTCTGTTCCAGCAGTTATACATGTGGCTGTTTCGCTGTATAAACTAGGCTCGTGTGCCGAGTATCGCGTTACCGCCAACCAGTTTGGCATTCATAAAAGCACAGTTAAGAAATGTGTATATCTATTTTTGTAAAGGTATGGTACAGTCTCCTATCAAACAATTAATAAAAGTCCCAAATGAACACGAAGCCCTGGAGCTGGAAAGCAGATTTGAGGCAACTTCCCGTCTACCTCAGATTATGGGAGTGATGGATGGAACACGTTCCTGTTCTGCCCCCTCAGATGACTACAAAGATTTAGTGAACAGAAAAGGTTGTTCCTCTTCTGTGCTGCAGGAAGTTGTTGATGAGAGAGGACTGTAAGTGAGTTTCAGAGCATATTTTTTCACATTCCACATTTGCATTTTTATTTTATACAGTACTGTGCAAAAGTTTTATTCCATCAGCAGCTCACCTGATTTACTGTTAAACCCTGAATTACTCAATGTAATAATTGTAATTAATGAATTACATAATTTAATAAGTAAAATAAACATGAGTGTGATTAATGTCACCTTTAATACAAAGTAAGAAGGAAAATAAAGTGTGGAAAGTGCAGTAAAACAAACTGTGTATAATTAATTACACAACATTTACTGAATGTGGCATCACAGCATATTACACTTTTTATATTTAATTCATTTCTTTTAAACACTCTTCATGCAGCTGCAAAGAAAGAAATATTAGCTAATATCAACTCAGCCTGACCGTTTAATTATAATTTAAAGACACATAACAGAAAACCTGCAATAACTAAACCAACACTAAAATATTACACTTAAAGTACTTAAACAATGTAGATTTTTATATATTATTTCAAATTCATTTTTTCAAATTCATTCTGTTGAAAGCTAGTCAGACACACAGGAAAGTACAAAAGTACCACATCCCTAGAAACTAAGCTAAATCAGATCTTAACATTATGCAGCTGAACCAGACTCAAAAAATGGTTTTTTATAGCCATTACCATGTTACAGTTCTATAAAACAAGGTAGTTAATATGTAGCTTGAACTTGATAGGCTTCATTCAGTGGTACTGTCTAGCTTGCTAAGCTACCTCAAAACCATTTCTAACCCTTTTATATGCAGAATAATTAAAGTATACTTTTTCTGCTTATACTACATACTACATTTTAGCTATATAATCTGTATTCCGGTATACGTTGATGAAATATATACTTTATTTGGCTAATTTTGTACTAGTGATGTACTTAATAAAATATATACTTAGTATAACTTTGTAAAACATTTTCACTTTTAATAAGTGTGTCCGGGGGCATATAATAAACTACTTCAGTCAAATTTTGTGTTGCTCATTTTGTGTGTTAAAACTCTACTTTGAAAGTTTATTTTAGTTGTGTTTATTTTATTTTAGGTAAAAGAACTTTAACAGCTGATGTTTGTAATAAGATATCTTGCTTTTCATTGTTCAGTTTATGTTCTCTCCTCAAAATGAATGTGATATCAAATCCACACTTAAATCACACTTTTAATATGGTTTTAATGTTCAGCTGTACAAAAAATATACTTAAATTGTATTAAGTAGTGGCGGAAATAACATAAGTAGTATACTCAGTATAAATTTAGTGCACATTTATATAAATTTAAATTATAAACACGTAGAAATCAAGTACAAATTAGTGGTCCCAAAATAACACAGCTTAAGTACAGACCTATTTTAGCATAATTCATGTAAACTTTTTCACAAGGGAAGAGTTGTTCTGTTAGCAAATTATGTAGCCACTAGACTCAAGCATTTAGAAAGTCAGTCAATCCTACAGACAAAAATATAATATGTCCTACATAATCTAAACAGGATGGGATTTACTCTAAAAGGGTAGTTAGGTTAGCTTGATTAGCTGGTATCTTAACCTATTTAAATGCCAGCTTTATTTTTTTTGTCAATGTTCTGCCTAAATCTTGAGGAAATCTATTCAAGCATTACATAAAAAGGATTCATATTTGATAATATGAAAATATGAATTTTAATAAAAAATAACATTAAAAATATTTAATTAAATCTGCAACTATAGATTAAAAAAATATAGTGAATAAAACAATTTACTGAATAC
The DNA here is from genome assembly GCF_023375975.1 of Astyanax mexicanus. Taxonomy (NCBI): domain Eukaryota; kingdom Metazoa; phylum Chordata; class Actinopteri; order Characiformes; family Acestrorhamphidae; genus Astyanax; species Astyanax mexicanus. The sequence continues at coordinate 12,176,210 of NC_064411.1, read as the reverse complement.
AAATTTTAATTACGCTCGTCTGAACTTCATTTTAAAATCAGTATTTTTGTGAATATAAATCAAAACATTTAATGTCCCCCAAAACTTTTTATAGACATTTTATGTCTATTTTCAAACCTTTTTTAAACAAATGATTAAGTGGAGTAGAGAGTGAACAAGCAGCTTCTCCAAGTGCCCTGATGAACCGAGTCGCTGCGCTTTCCTCCGAGCGTTAGCGCTGTGATGCTACTCGGCAATGCTGCTTCAGGAGGAGGCGTGTGCTCGTCTTCTTCACCCTCCTGGTGTTGGAGCATCACTAGTGATAGGGGGAGGAGTCTTAATGAGTGGGTTGGGTAATTGGTTGTGTAAATTGGGAAGAAAATGGGGAAAAAAAACTTAATTTAAATTTCAGAGAAAGCCTCTCCACCCACACTGCAGTAGGATGTCCAGGTAACAGCCGACACTGATTTAAATCCTTTAAAGAGAACAGCATCTAATTTTATACATATTAGAGTTTGAGATGCTGCAACATCAATATGCTATGTAAGTAATTATCTTAGAGTATTACATCAAATAGAGAAATGCAATACACAATACTTAATTAAAACTAAAATAATATCATAATGTCGTGCTCTCCGGCAAATATTTTAAAGTGTAAGAGACTAAGAGACGGATTAAAAACGGATTAAAGTACGAAAGAAATTCACTCACTGCCCCTTAATTCAACACAAAATTTTCTACGGACCCCCGGCCCCGAAAAAAAAAAAAACATTTCCCACCCCTTTTCACGGCAGGGTCAGGCTCAAGAAAATGGCCTGTTATAGGTGTCTGTTTTTTTTTTAAACTCACACTGTTCTTATTTCTCATTAAATATCTACTAGAGACAGATTATATCTGTACAGTATCATTTATTCCACTTCAGTCCTGAATATATGGAGTGCATTATATCTCCTTATGTTGTGCTGCGTGCTCGGACTGCACTGCACGCTCTGACCAATGAGACGTTTTCACCCCGGATTTTTTTTTAGTTTTTACCCCAGAATTTCTGCTGCCCCACACTATGGCTTCTCCGCTGCATACGCAGACCAGGAGCGCCGCTACTGCGCAAGCCGGCCCAGTGAATTGCTATTTGCCTAAAAACAAACAAAAAAGTTTGTTCAGAAAGTATTTTATATTGTTAAACACTGTTAATTACATTAGAGTAGAGGAAAGTCATTGTGAATGATGTTACTGTTCTTGGTCTATTTGGGTTTAATGGTTGTGCAGTGCATAGCCCTATTACTGATTTTGTGTTTTTGCACTTGGGCTATAAGCTCAATATAAAATAGTTTGTTTGTTTAGAAATTATTTTATATTTTTAAACCATGTTAAATTATATTAGATTAGAGGACATTCATTCAGACATCATTCTTGTAGGCTAGGCTTTTTGTAAGTGATTTAGCCCCTACTGTTGCCACATTACCCCTTACATTTTATTATATAAATCAGTTTTGAAGTGCCTGCAAGTTTTTTCTTATCATGTATAACATTACTTTTAATGTCAGACAGAAGCAGCTTCATCATGGCAATACATGCTAGACACTATTTAAGATAAGTTTGCTAGCAGGAATAATCTTGTTTTTTTACACCATCAAGAAATAATACTTACTGCATTTAGATAGTTCCTCGAGCTTGATGTGCCGCCATGATATGCTAGTTGAATATCACATATTTGGCACACTGCCTTTGTCTTGTCTACACTCAACTTGAAATGCTTCCAAACAGCTGAGCTTCTCTGAATTTTGCCTCTCTTATACCCCCGTTAACCTGAACGGAAGTGTGATGTTAGAGCGAGGTGGAGCTCTGGAAAGAGGAAAAAAAAACAAATATCGAATACCAAAATTAAAAACCGAATACCTACTCAACGAGCAAATATCCCAATACCCGAATATTCGGGTCCAGCCCTACTTTAAACTACCCCAACAAATAACACTTACTAATTAATTAATTAATCATTTAAATATTATGGTTACATTTTCTTTGCATTTACCTTCTTGATGTTCTGCAGGTTCTTGAAAAGGTGATCGTACTGCAGCAGATCTTGTTTGTTGCTCACCTTGTCTAAAGTCTTACTATGTATGTATTGTGAAAGCTTTCCATAAATTGAGGTAATTCACAGCTCCTCCCTGTAAAATCACTCTCTGACATCAGAATGGACCATCCTGATTTCTGTATAGAAGGGTACTTCACACTTGTAAAAGCATTTGAAACTTCATATCCAAATATCAGTTTTAAAACTAAATATAGCTGTAAGCAGCAATCAGCGGGTTAAAGCAGCAACTGGCACGATGATGCCTAATAGAGCACAGGATGGTGATGTGTAGTAAAGTCTAATACAATTGGAGACACTAGGTGCTTTTCCACTGGCATGGTGCCGGTGCTGGTGCCAGGTTCCCGAACATTTCTTTGTATTTCCACCGCAAAATCACAGGTTCTCGGCCAGTAAACCCGGTTCCGTTCTGGCCCTGCAATCTTGCTGGTCTGGAAACAGCGAACCAGTGATTCGAGCGAAATAATTTCAAAATGTTTATTTCATAGAATAAAATTGTACTAATTTCTTTAAAACAGAACATCTATATTTCATCACCACAGAGATAATTATTAAAGCTTATAAACAGCAGTTTTAATAATTTTAAACGAGCTCTATGTGTAACTCCAGCATCAGTAGCAGTAATGCTAGTGAATTTACTGAATAAAAAACATTCGTTTTAGAAAATGGAAATATAGAGGTACGTTTTCTTTCTTCACAGAGGATCATTGAAGTATTTAAACAGGTGAAAACACTTTCAGTCTGGTGATGTTGAGCAGTGTAGCCTGTGTTAGAGCTTTAAAACGGTAGATAATAAGAGAAAATGAGCTTTAGCTGCTCAGTGGCTCAGTTCAGGAGCAGCTTCCCCGCTGTGTTTATTATTTAATTACGGTCATTAATTTAGACTAATTACAGCACAGCTGATCTGAATAATCAACTAACAACTAACTAATCAATTAACTATCTGCCCTCGCTGAGACGATCTGAGTGATACAGCAGGAAAACTAGAAGAACAGAGTTACTCCAGAACCACAGAGCTAACCCAGCTAACTTAAGAGCCATAGTCTAAAAAAAATTAACATAAAAAGGCTTAATGTGTTTTTTTCCCCACTGAAACCTGTTATAAGGACAAATTGTAACAACGAGCCAGAAGCAACAAACATCTCTAATTTAATTCACTGCATAATAAAGAGAGTAAATGTTAAAACGTGTTATAGCGTTTAAAGCTGGTTCTAGGGTAATTCTGTGCCGCTGGGTTATTGATTTCCTGCTGTAACACTCTCAGCTCTCCTCAATAAGGGCAGTTTGCTCATTAGTTTGATCAGCTGTGTGTAAATATGCTGTAAACGTACGGCCGGAGTTAGCTAACTAATCAAATTTTTAGAGAAAAAAAATTATGCTAATTTTTCTCATTACGACTCTTAAACGATCTCGTAATTCAGAGGACCCAGTCATGTTTAGGAGATAAATGTACACAGAATAAAACGTAGAGGGTTCTGAACATATTTATTTACTACAGAATGTGACAGAGAACAGTTTTTAAAAAGCTCATTCATTTTCCTCACAGAGACAAAAACGCTTGAAGCCATACGAGAACTACAGAATGACGCAGGACTTCAGTGAACGGTACTGCAGCTTTGTTGAGGGACAGATGGTGTCATGGACAAGACAAGACAAGACAAGACAAGACAAGATGAGAAACTACGACAAGCAAAAGACCAAAAAACAGAAATGTTAATTACACCACCAAGCTCGACTCCAACTTCCACCATAATCTGACCACACAAACCAAACACACAAAAAATCATCAGACTCCTCTTCACCTTTCTTCATTTATTTAGCTTTATTAATATGAACCTATTTTACAATAAAATAAAACAATAATTAACAATAAGTACAGAATAAGTGATAACAGTAGTGAATAAAGATAACAAAAAAAAATACAAAATCATCTGTATAAAATATTTACATAGTTACTTGCCTTTGTCAGGCAGGTCTTAAGGGATTTCTTGATTGAGAAGTAGGCAGTGATCAGGCCTGGGTGTGGCTAGAGAAATTAAACTGTGTGATAAACCACAGTTAAGTTATGATTTACCATTCCATGGTTTTTGTTATAAGTAGTTGTTGTTTGTTTTATTTTTTCAGTAGATTAAGTAAATAATTGTTCATTTCTGTATTAAGCTTTTAAAAACCAGTACCGCCCCCTGCTGCATTTTTATCATGAAAGAACAGATCTCAAGTCTCTTTATTTTGAGATGAGAGTTTATGAACATCAGTAAGATTCACTATTATCTGTTCCCTCATCTGAACACAAACCCCACACACCGTCTGGATTAAATGCATTGTGTTTGTGATGTCATTAAAATTAAAGCTAAAAGGAGAAAATCTATATTAATGGAGGTTGAATAAACAAATATGGTCAATTCTACAACTCATAGAATTAATGCAATAATATATATAAATTATATTAATTTATATTTTATATTATAAGCACAATTTGAATGGTTCTGTTAAATCCTAAAACACAAAATATTCCTACTGTTCTTAATAAATTCATTAAAAATAACTAGGTTTACACCTCATATCCCAAATTACAAGACAGTCTAGTTCTTACACCAAAGATACAATAATACTTTGTTGAGGAAGTATTTGGTAATTTAATATACCCGAGTTTCAGCAAAATAACATTCCATTTTATATCCCTGATAAAAACTGAGATGTGAGCTACCCGAATAAACTATTTAAAATCTCCTTTTATTATATTCCCTTAAATATAAAGAAATATATTTTAAATCTATACATGGAATTTACCCTTCAAATGAACTGATGAATAAAATATTTAAATTGGTTGTAGGAAACTAAAACCAATTAGAGATAAAAATGGAAACTACAGAGCAGCAGTTTAATGCTGTGAAGAAATCCAAACCCTGAGAAAAGCCAAACATGGATGTCTAAACTCCAAATCCATAAGTGTAGGTTTTTCCCCCATATAAAAATATCCAATTAAGCCTCATTTTGGAAGTCAAGCATATTCACCTCCTATTAAATAAAAAAAATAAAAAGCAAAACAGAGAATCATTTGTTATTATTATTCATAGAAAACAAACTGAGAAATAAACTGAGATCTTAATTCAGAAGAAAACTAGAGCTGTTAATGTGTTAATGCACGTGAAACACAATTAATTACATCACCAAGCTCGACTCCAACTTACATTTACTTTTACGGTATTTAGCAGACGCCCTTATCCACAGCGACTTACAACAGTGCTTCAAAGTTACTTAAGATATCCAAAGCTAGTTTGTAGACTATGATCAAGAGATACATAGAACTTAATCATGTTTAGAACCCTAGGAACCTTTTTTTATTTTTTTTAAGTTTAGGAACTCTTTAAAAAGATGTGTCTTCAGTCGACGTTTGAAGGCGGCGAGTGACTCTGCTGTTCTGACATCCAGTGGAAGTTCATTCAACTTCCACCCTAATCTGCCCCACACAAACCAAACACACAAAAAATCACCAGTCTCCTCTTCACCTTTCCAGTTTCCCATTTCTTCATTTATTCAGCTTTATTAATATGATTCTATTTCACAATAAAATAAAACAATAATTAACAATAATTACAAAATAATTGATAACAGAAGTTAATAAAGAGAACAGTAATTAAAATAAACATTCTGGAAAATTTACAAAATCATCTATATTAAATATTTACATACTTATATTTATACACACATTCTCCCTCCTACACACACACACACACACACACACACACCGAATCTCTGTTACACACAGGGTTATTCTATCTTACACAGACGCACTGAGGAGCCAGAATAAACCCAAAACCCTGCATAGAGGGGCTGAGTGAAGGTGGTGTAGAATGTGTGTAAGTGTGTGAGAGTGTGTGTGTGAGTGTGTGTGTGAGTGTGTGTGTGTATCAGAGGAGACTCTGTAGAAGGACAGAGTGCCGGAGGGACAGTCCACATACACTCCTACTCTCCTACAGCCGGAGGGAGGAGTGGAGAGTTCAGTTCTGTTATTATTGTGATAAACAGAGTAACTGTAATCAGAGCAGATCAGACTCCAGGAGTTTATATTCTCTCCAAACCCACAGTCTGATCCCCATCCTTTAATGCTGATGGTTTTATAACTCAGAGCTACATCAACTCCTCCTCCTCCCGCTCCACTCAGCCTCCCAGTAACAGCGTCCAGTAACACCAGTAACTCTCTCTCTACTCAGAACCTGCGGACAATCAAATCTCTCTGGATGATCAGGATACGACTGCAGCTCCTCTCTAAACTCCACCCTCCTGTTCTCCTCACTCAGAGAGAGACGACGCTGCGCTGTGTTCAGATCCAGAGTGAAATCACAGCCGTCTGAACACAAGAACACACACAGAGTGTATTTAGTGTGTGTAGTGTTATATTTAGTGTGTAGTGTTATATTTAGTGTGTAGTGTTATATTTAGTGTGTGTGTAGTGTTATATTTAGTATGTGTGTAGTGTTATATTTAGTATGTGTGTGATGTTATATTTAGTGTGTAGTGTTTTATTTAGGGTGTGTAGTGTTCTATTTAGTGTTATATTTAGTGTGTAGTGTTATATTTAGTGTTATATTTAGAGTGTGTAGTGTTATATTTAGTGTGTAGTGTTATATTTAGTGTGTAGTGTTGTTATATTTAGTGTGTAGTGTTATATTTAGTGTTATATTTAGTGTGTAGTGTTGTTATATTTAGTGTGTAGTGTTGTTATATTTAGTGATATATTTAGTGTGTAGTGTTGTTATATTTAGTGTTATATTTGGTGATATATTTAGTGTGTAGTGATATATTTAGTGTTATATTTAGTGTGTAGTGATATATTTAGTGATATATTTAGTGTTATATTTAGTGATATATTTAGTGATATATTTAGTGTTATATTTGGTGATATATTTAGTGTGTAGTGATATATTTAGTGTTATATTTAGTGTGTAGTGATATATTTAGTGATATATTTAGTGTTATATTTAGTGTTATATTTAGTGATATATTTAGTGTGTATTAGGGATGCGACGGTTCTCTGTATTTTATTGGTCTGTTTGGTTTGATACACCCGGATGGACGGCGGTATTTGGGTGCGCACTAACAGAGTGAACAAACGCTCTCCCGCTGTACATGCCCCGCCCATGGCCAGGGGGAGGGGCTGCTGAGCGCGTGCTGGGGGACTGCGCCGTCACACTGTGAAGATTCACCAGCAGCTCATATAAGAGAAGAGTAATGTTATTTTATTCTCTATTCTCTTTATTGTTTATGTAAAAACTGGGTTTACAACACTGAATATTAATCAAGCAATCAACCATTATTTACACTGGAGGGGGATCTTCATTTACAATGCAGCTGAGCCTTTACAGTTTAAAACAGATAAAAAATATATATTCAAAAAAATAGAAATAAAAACTGACATTTACTCTAGACGAATAAAATATATACGTAAAAAAGGAAAACTAGGACATTTTAAAAAGATCATAAAAAAGACACAAACAGTAAAGAATTAATATTTTATGAAGAAAAAATAACAGTAGTGAAAATAAAGTAAAATTATAAGAATAATAAGAAATTATAAAATTAATATTAATAAACTAAGAACATGGGAATCATGGGGAAAAAAATATATATAATATATGATATAGTTATTTATATAAACTATTTTGATAAATACAATACTAAAAATAAATAAAATAAATAAGTAATATAAAATATAAACTCATTAAAAAAACAAATTGAAAACAACCACAGGCTTTCTGAATAAAAAGCCTGATAGTAATAAAAGTTTCAGTTTCAAAACATGAAAATAGCTCAATAAACCTCAAGCTATTATTTATATTTGACAATATTTAATTAACGTTTCCGCACTCATCTTATTTTAGTTAACTGAGTTTTATATTATTTGTAGCGTCGCTCTGAATTCAGCTTCTCACTGCGAGAGAGAGAGAGAGAGAGAAAGAAAAAGAGAGAGAGAGAAAAAGAGAGAGAGAGTGCGAGAGAGGGGAGAAGTGCATTTTGCCTGATGTCTCTCTTGGTTATATGACAGTGGTGTTTTTATATTGAGTTTTATATCATGGTTTTGCAGTTTAAACTACACTTGATCCGTCGTTATTTATTAAAACGATTTTTCTTTAAGAAAACAGAGGTAATCCCACGCCGTGTGCGCTGCCAAACTTCGCTACGTGTGCCTGCAGCTTTTTAGAGCGCTGGACGAGATTTTATTTAATGAATTAATATTTTTTATACACTGCTCAAAAAAATAAAGGGAACACTCAAATAACACAATATAACTCCAAGTAAATCAAACTTCTGTGAAATTAAACTGTCCACTTAGGAAGCAACACTGATTGACAATCAATTTCACCTGCTGTTGTGCAAATGGAATAGACAACAGGTGGAAATTATTGGCAATTAGCAAGACACACTCAATAAAGGAGTGGTTCTGCAGGTGGGGACCACAGACCACTTCTCAGAACCTATGCTGTCTGGCTGATGTTTTGGTCAGTTTTGAATGTTGGTGGTTCTTTCACACTCGTGGTAGCATGAGACGGACTCTACAACCCACACAAGTGGCTCAGGTAGTGCAGCTCATCCAGGATGGCACATCAATGCGAGCTGTGGCAAGAAGGTTTGCTGTGTCTGTCAGCGTAGTGTCTAGAGGCTGGAGGCGCTACCAGGAGACAGGCCAGTACACCAGGAGACGTGGAGGAGGCCGTAGGAGGGCAACAACCGAGCAGCAGGACCGCTACCTCCGCCTTTGTGCAAGAAGGAACAGGAGGAGCACTGCCAGAGCCCTGCAAAATGACCTCCAGCAGGCCACAAATGTGCATGTGTCTGCACAAACGGTTAGAAACCGACTCCATGAGGATGGTATGAGGGCCCGACGTCCACAGATGGGGGTTGTGCTCACAGCCCAACACCGTGCAGGACGCTTGGCATTTGCCAGAGAACACCAGGATTGGCAAATTCGCCACTGGCGCCTTGTGCTCTTCACAGATGAAAGCAGGTTCACACTGAGCACATGACAGACGTGACAGAGTCTGGAGACGCCGTGGAGAGCGGTCTGCTGCCTGCAACATCCTTCAGCATGAACGGTTTGGCAGTGGGTCAGTAATGGTGTGGGGTGGCATTTCTTTGGAGGGCCGCACAGCCCTCCATGTGCTCACCAGAGGTAGCCTGACTGCCATTAGGTACCGAGATGAGATCCTCAGACCCCTTGTGAGACCATATGCTGGTGCGGTTGGCCCTGGGTTCCTCCTAATGCAGGACAATGCTAGACCTCATGTGGCTGGAGTGTGTCAGCAGTTCCTGCAAGATGAAGGCATTGAAGCTATGGACTGGCCCGCCCGTTCCCCAGACCTGAATCCGATTGAGCACATCTGGGACATCATGTCTCGCTCCATCCACCAACGTCACGTTGCACCACAGACTGTCCAGGAGTTGGCGGATGCTTTAGTCCAGGTCTGGGAGGAGATCCCTCAGGAGACCATCCGCCACCTCATCAGGAGCATGCCCAGGCGTTGTAGGGAGGTCATACAGGCACGTGGAGGCCACACACAATACTGAGCCTCATTTTGACTTGTTTTAAGGACATTACATTAAAGTTGGATCAGCCTGTAGTGTGTTTTTTCACTTTAATTTTGTGTGTGGCTCCAAATCCAGGCCTCCATTGGTTAATAAATTTTATTTCCATTGATGATTTTTGTGTGATTTTGTTGTCAGCACATTCAACTTTGTACAGAACAAAGTATTCAATGAGAATATTTCATTCATTCAGATCTAGGATGTGTTATTTGAGTGTTCCCTTTATTTTTTTGAGCAGTGTATTTTAATAAATCTGCCCTGGTGATAAGAAACGAACGCTAACATATAGCTTTATATTTCTGTCTATTTCAAATGTTTGTGAAATAAAATAAATTCCTGTTCAGTCAAAGTGCTTTCCTCTTTTAATTTTTTGTTTCTAAAACTCCAGCATTTGAGTGAGAATAAGCATCTGTTAAAATTCTCAAACAGCAGAATGCCTATAACCATTGGCGTAGGAACCGGGATATTAGAAATATAATATTAGAAACAGGTGGATTTGTCCCCCCCAAAAATGATATTGTTTCGCTCAGCTCAGCTGTGCTATTAATGAGGAGACAGACTGGACCAATCACGGAGCCGGTTCAGGAATTAAGTTCCGCCTCTCAGGAGAAACAGCCAATCAGCTTGCTGTTTTTGCGGTGCGCGAAGGCGTCAGTATGTTGGTGGGGGAAGCCCCTCCCTCGCTGTGAGATTTAGCAGCGGGATCGGCTGCAGCTGATTTTAAGATATGGATATACGGTGATTTTTTTTTCTAAAAGAAAGGTAACGGTATCTAACCATGTAAACTGTGATGATATGTTTCTGATAGCTGGTTAAAAATACACATCTCTGAATCAGCACACAGTTTAACCCCACTGTGATTAATAAACTGCAGCTGTGTTAGTGAGTTAACTTAACTTTGGAATTACCTAGATTGGGAGTCAAGATTAAAGAAAAAAAACTATCTACGTAATGTTCAACTTGCCCTGTACCTGATCAGCTAATCACTATTTCATTTTCAAACTGTTTATTAATTTAGGATTGCAGTTAGCTAGAAGCTGGATGTAGAGGATAGACAGAATTTAGTACAACACTGGGTAATGTTGGTAGTTTAAAGCAGTTTCTTAACCCTGATCATCACTGCCCTAAAACTGTGTTTTCCATCAGATCCAACTGATCAGCTAATAAACAATCATTTATTGAGTTAACCTGTTAAAATCTCTTAGCCCGCTATGGATCCTAAATGAATCATTATGTATATCCAGCAGTTTATTAGACACATCATACCACCACTTACTTTATTAAAGTGCCTTTAAACAGAGAAAGCTGTAGAATATGCAGAACAGTGTTAATATGCAGTAGAATATGTAAGAACAGGGTTAAGAAACACTGATCTAACCTGACTTCTGTTCATATGTAGTTCACAGTAAGACCACATGTCCTGACGTTTATATTAACTTCTGCCAAAAATCTCTAGGAAACGTAGTTACATTCTCTCAGTAGAAAGAAGTGTTCTCAGTAAAAACAAATTAAAAGCGCAGGAACCAAAGAAAATGTAAATATACAACAGAATTGACATACAATACATAATAATAATAACCAATACTGTTATATTATTTTAAATATTAGGTGATAACTGATCAGTTTTTGTAGTATGTATATAATGCAGGCATTGCATGCATATTTTTTTCTAACAACAGTAAATGTAATGTGGAGTAACATGTTTAGGCTGTAAAATCACCTTTTATTAGATGTAACTAATTATAAACAAAATACAGAAAAAAATGATTATTTGTGATAAAAAATAATTCCACAAATGTTGTTCTAGGAAACTATAGGGTGGGCTTTGGTTCATATTCGCAAATGTGTCCCCCCCCCCCATATCAAGCCCGCTCCTACGCCCTTGCCTATAACTGCTATATTAAGCTACAGTTATTAAGTCTGTGTACTGAACATAAATTTAAATCCTTATAAATGTCAGATATAAATATAACTAATAATAACTTATAGTTACTGTGCAGATTTTTAAGTATATTATATTTTATAGTTGATAGTTTTTTATAGATTACTTCTGTCGGCGTGTCTCTCCACAACCATGCAACAACCAATCAGACTGTTTTCTGAATTTTCCAGGAGCAAATCAGCTCTGAAGGCAAACGCTGAAGATTTGAGGACTAATTAAACAAAACTTTCTCAGCTGCGTGATCAGGGCCAGTGAACGCTAAACGGAGAAAAGGATATTTGAAGAGGCGCCGTCATCTTGTAAATCCGCTGTTCGGGACATTTTGGCTTCAGCGTTGAGTTTGATAATCAAGGTAAAAGACAGTCAGCAGATAAAGCACAGTGTGATTCAGTTACCTGTTTTTGACTAATGGTAAGTGGCCACACTGTACCGTTCCATCCCTAGTGTGTAGTGTTATATTTAGTGTGTGTGTAGTGTTATATTTAGTGTGTGTGTACTGTTATATTTAGTGTTATATTTAGTGTGTGTTGTTATATTTAGTGTTATATTTAGTGTGTTGTTATATTTAGTGTTATATTTAGTGTGTGTAGTGTTATATTTAGTGTGTGTAGTGTTATATTTAGTGTTATATTTAGTGTGTGTGGTGTTATATTTAGTGTGTGTCGTGTTATATTTAGTGTGTGTGTAGTGTTTTAATTTTTATTTGTGTGTAGTGTTATATTCAGTGTGTGTTATATTTAGTGTGTTTGTAGTGTTATATTTAGAGTGTGTAGTGTTATATTTAGTGTGTGTGTGTGTAGTGTTTTATTTAGAGTGTGTGTAGTGTTATATTTAGTGTGTGTGTAGTATTATATTTAGAGTGTCTGCGGTGTTATATTTAGTGTGTGTGTGTAGTGTTATATTTACTGTGTGTGTAGTGTTATTTAGTGTGTGTGTGTAGTGTTATAATTAATGTGTGTGTAGTGTTTGTGTGTATGTAGTGTATGTGTGTATATGTAGTGTGTTTGTGTGTGCTTGTATTGTGTGCATGTAGTGTATGTGTATTTGGGTGTGTAATGTGTGTAATGTGTGTATTGTGTGTAGTGTGTCTGTAGTGGTATGTTTAGTGTGTGAGTGTGTGTGTAGTGTTTGTGTGTATTGTGTGTATGTAGTGTACGTGTGTAGTGTTTGTATATAGTGTATGTGTGTGTATGTAGTGTGTTTGTATTGGGTGTATATAGTGTGTGTGTATTTGGGTGTGTATGTAGTGTGTGTGTATGTAGTGTGTGTGTGTAGTGTGTGTGTGTGTGTGTGTTTGTGTGTATTGTTTCTATGTAGAGTGTATGTGTCTGTATGTGTGAGTGTTCGTGTTGGTACTTTGTGTGTGTGTAGTGTTAATTTAGTGTGTGTAGTGTTTGTATGTAGTGTGTGTGTGTGTGTTTGTATGTAGTGTGTGTGTGTGTTTGTGTGTGTGTGTGTGTGAGAGAGAGAGAGCTTACATTTTTTTAATCCTGGTTTGATTCTGATCTTCCATCCATGTTCCACTCTAAACACACACACACACACACACAGATCAGCACAGTGTGAGATTTTTAGAAACTGATTTATAAAGAAATACTCTGTGTGAAAATGAGCAAACATTTGAGAGAGCGGAAATTAGTGACCTCATGTGGTAAAGTACGGAACTGCAATGCACACTGCATAAAATCAGATTAAAAACGGAAGATTAAGGAAGATTAACTGGTACTTCTCTAAATATATTTTTGTCTGCACGTTTAAAGTTTTAATATTTGCCATATCTTATTCTGCTTTATATGCACAATATGTAGTATTATTTTTATTAGAGCTTTTATTCACAAATTGAGAAAACATGTCACAGTGGTTAAAGTTCCCAGGAGTGACTGAGCTACAGAAATTACTCCAAAAGGGCATGAACAACTCATCCAGGAAGAACCCAGAACAACATTTAAAGAACTGCAGGATCTCACTCACCTCAGTTAAGATCAGTGTTAATGATTTAATAATAAGAAAGAAACTCCTAACTAAGATAAAATGGTTTCTTGTGGGCTTGCAGAAAAGGGTTAAACTTTACTAAAGTATGTTTTTTGCATTTATATTAATACCTGAGTGTACTCCTGTCACAACAACTGTTTTTATTGGACCATACATTTTTCAAGGAATTATTGTGCAAAAATTATTTTATCATGATTTAAAAATAATTTTATGCCACTGGTCATTAGAAAACTTCAAAAGTGTAAAATGTAACAAAGGCAACATTTTTAAATAAAGCCAACAAACCAACTCAATCACATTAATGGGATCTCTTTAGAAATTAAGGGCTTGATTTTAGTGATCCGTAGGTGAGCTGTCAGTCATGCACCATGCAGCTTGATTTAGGGTGTGTCACTGTGTCTTTACGATAGGAAAAGTTGCTCAAAAGAGGCTCAAAATGTGCAAAAAGCATGTGTCGTGGAATAGACCAATCACCATGTCACTTGCCATTCCCTTTAAGAGCCAGGTACAGTCTGAATTTGGCGTATTGCTATTTAAATGGCGCAGCTACAAGAATTGACCAATGTAGATATATACAAAATCACCGTTGCTGTTAAAACAAGACAGGTGAAGAGCATGAAAATACACTGTTGGTGGGTGTAAGTTAGCAATAAGCATCAAGACCACCTTGCACAGGGTGTAGGTTAGGGCCCTTCAGAAAGGATTCTGGTTTTGCAGTCACTGATTATTTTTACCATAAAGACATGGGCTGGTTGCTGGGGTGCTTGACTCTCAGTGTGTATAAAGTTACTGGGGATCAGTTTTTATCTTGGAACTTTTCTCCTGACTCGATGCTCAGGGCAGCTCTCCATCACTGAAGTTTTCCACCTGTTCTGGAGTAAAAACTAAACCTTGGTTCTTTTTTACCAACAGAAAGATGAGCCAAAACAGAAATACAGCAAAATACTTGGCATTCAGTGCAGATAGCTTGAGCATAAACAATTAACAGTGGCTGTGTAAACAAAAATAAGACAGAATGACAGAATGAAGGTTATATGCTGCTCCACCGTGTTTACCTGGTGACTACAGCTAGATTTACTACAGGTCCCACAATGCAATGTGTCACAGCATTTACCCCTAACTTTCTCAACACTTTGCTTTCCTGTGAGGCACAGCACATACACAGCACAACAGGCAATATCGAGAGTGATAAAAATGTACAACATGTACAATAATATTTATCTTACAATAAGTTGATAACATAAGTATCAGTTCCGACCTACCCGAGTTTCTCCAGTTTGCAGTGTGGATCCTCCAGTCTGGCAGAAAGCAGCTTCACTCCTGACTCTCCTGGGTGGTTGTAGGTCAGATCCAGCTCTTTCAGGTGGGAGGGGTTTGAAATTAGAGCTGAAGCCAGAGAACAACAGCCTTTATCTGTGATCATACAACCAGATAATCTGCAGACAGAGCAAGAGAATGTGTGAGTGAGTGACAGAAAACAAGAAAGAAAGAAAGACAACATAGCAGACTGATGAAGATAATGCACTTTGATATAATATCTGAAAAAATATCTATAGAAAACTAAAGTTTCTTAACACAGTTGACACAGACTAACAAATTCATGAAACCCAAACCTCAACAGTAAGCATCTCTGTAAATACGGCATTAGCATTGATGTGGACCAAAGAATTGAGTTCATATTAACTTTTTCTAAAATTGTTTTTGCTCGTGCATCACAATTTTGTAATCAATGTGTGATATATCTCAAATGTTCATTCAAGTTGGACATTCTTAAGACGATTGCAGAAGACTTTTGTTCTTCAGTATTCGTTTGTTTGGTATACTCTGACTTTCGTTAAACACTTTTTCTTGTGTGATTTGTTATCATCATTGTAAACACCTGAATATTTACACATTTATGCATGTAGAATTTCTAGTGGTGTCAATCGATTAAAAAATGCAATCCAATTAAACCTACCAAAATTCTGTGATTAATCGCACTTGTTTTTCGTAAGACGTAACTTTTTATAGTGGGTATATTATGGAGTGAATTTTGTGCCGAAAGTTTATGTTGTGCGAAAACTTTATGTTGATGGACAGCTATATTGTGACAAAAACATAACCCCCTGGCTGTTCCAAATTTCTTTAACTGTAACTAAATAGCAGTCTCTCTCTCTCTCTCTCACTCTCCCCCCGAGCGTTTCGTTTGTGCACTCTCTGTCTCTCTCTCTCATGCGCATTGCACTCTCGTTGCACAATCTCTAACATATAGGTCAATACTCAAATAACCTCATAAAATTGATCCATAATGTATATATATATATATTTCACCTAAACTTTCCTTTCTCTCTCGTTCTTTCTCTTTCTTCCACTCCCACTTACTGGGGTCATTCTCACAAAATCCGGATTCAGAGGACATCCAGTATGAAAATTTTCAAAATGAATTTAACGACAAATTTCCTTTTGAGGATTTAAGATTAAGGTCTAAACTTACTATGAATATTATTTTCAGAGCATTTGTTCCATTTTATTGCATATTTGATTACCATTTTATAGATAGATCATTAGCGCAATGTTATATGACATCTAATATATGATAAAAATGCATTTTTTTAAGTTAAGCAGTTCAGTTTATTCACAGTTAAGCAAGGGTTTATGAAGACTTATTAGCTTACACTTACACACAATGCTACATTATAAAAAGAATGTTTATTTTCAAGAACATTTCATATTATTTAAGACAATTTACAATGCAAACATTTGCATATCAAAAGAATCTTTCATGTAGACTAAAGCACCTTCATTAATAAAACAGCTCATTTAACTATTGGAAACCATTCAATGCACCATCCAGCATTGTATGCCTACTAAGATCAAACTTTTATTTTTAGTCATTTACGTAGTTTTTTTGTGTTTTGCCCATATGTCAGGCATATGTCAGTTCTGTAATATCTGGCTGACTTTTTTTCCTCCATTGCTTTTTCTTTTTGTCATGGCACTTTTTGGTCAGATCACGTGTTGTCTTTATTTTCCCACTGGAAATGGCAAATATAAAATTATGATATCCATTTCAGTTTTTGTTTAATTCCTTAGAATGGACTGTACACAAATAATATCATGTGAAAGTAACTTTGACAGCCTTGCTTTTGCTGCTGCCTTTCTTTTCTCAATAGCTACCTGCCTGTAAACAAATACACATCGCATATTACAATAAAATATATCAAAGATGGAAAAAAGCTCTCTAGTTATGTGGTCTAACATCTAATTCTGTGTACGGAATTATATTTAGTTTCAGGCCAGATAAGACGGAACATTAGTGACCTCTACTGGTGGTTTGCAATAGCTAAGTTAGAATGGTCTACTGGAGAAAATGTTCAGGGTAACGCTCAAGTTATGACAATTAGGAAGTAAAAAGGCATCTGTATTATGCTTCCTAATCAAATTCTCTTTACCGAAACAGTGCATCTCATTACCGCAACAGGTATTGAAATGTAGCGGTAAGTGAGAATTCGGTTGCGGAGGATAAGTGACTTTAAAATTTTATGCTAACTGTAAAGGCACCATGAGGGCTGGATTAATTTTCACTTACAGTGTCCATTTAGACCTTAATATACTATATTATAATCAAAAATACAGACTCTAACTTCAAACTGTAGACTCAAAACTTATATCGATATATCGGTAATGACAATGAAAAAGTCGTGCAGACAAGTTGATGAGCAATCTTTAACTTTTATCCAGAAACATAAGAGAAGAACTGCTTACATGGTAGCCATCTTGAGTGTCATGGCCAATGTCTTCCATAATGATGAAAATGCCTTGAAAATTGTTGCGGAGGATGAGAAAATTAGTGTTGGACACATTCCTTTTCTTTATTAATTTTATTGTTTTTACTTTTCAATGTAAAATTATTTATGTTTATTTACTAAAAGTGTTTATAGTATGAAATGCATTTAAGTATTTTGTTTTAAATGTTTAAATATTAAAATTTCCAAACAATGTACTGAAATTCTGATACGGACATGTTGCGGAAATTAGAATTTTACTCTAAAATGTAAAATATTACAAAAATGATATTTATAATGTTCATTTTTAAACATGTGCAAGATGGATCGAAGGACGTTGTTTATGATTCTATGTTTATTTTTTTGTTAATATTTACTTGTTTATTAAAATTCCTCATGCCACCTCATCCATCCATCCATCCATTACGCGCAAATACACACG
This sequence comes from Astyanax mexicanus, assembly GCF_023375975.1. Taxonomy (NCBI): domain Eukaryota; kingdom Metazoa; phylum Chordata; class Actinopteri; order Characiformes; family Acestrorhamphidae; genus Astyanax; species Astyanax mexicanus. The sequence goes on along the minus strand of NC_064411.1, from coordinate 12,158,418 downwards.
CACCCGCAAATATACTAATGCACGCACATTAATCCGTTCACAAAATCCCATAAAAATCACAAGGAACCACTTAGCAATAACTTAATGCATGCAACGTCTCAATATCATAACATGTATGTCACACCAAATCCAACACTTTTTGTCTTATGTTGTGTCTCTTCTACTTTGTTCTACATTTAATCACTCCTTTCTGTACTATCTCTTTGCACCCCAGATGTATCCCAGATCCGAAAAATGCCTTTGTGTTTACACTCCATCCCACACACAAGAGAAAATATCCTCAAACAACTGCACACTCATATCATATAATTGAAACATTATTAATCTGAACATCACAACATGTCTTCACTTAAATTTATAAACTAGAACATTTGTGGTATCGGGACACAGATTAAGCAAGCCAAGGTACTAAACCATCTCACTTCACTAAAAGCAGACATTTGTTTACTACAAGAAACACATCTATCAGAAACAAATCATCATAATCTCAGATCACCACAATTCACCCATATATTCTCAGCCTACTATAACTCCAAACCAAGAGGTGTATCAATACTAATAAACAAAAAAATCCCCTTCACACATAACACCACTATATCAGACACAGGTAGATAAATCATAATTAACATCAACATCAGCAACACACCCTTAACAATAGCAAGTTTGTATGGCCCCAACATTTATAACCCATCCTTCTTTCATGAGTTTTTTCAAGCATATAAACAATATATCAGATTCCACAATTATAATTGGAGGCGACTTTAATTCAATCATTGACCCATGTATAGACAGATTAACTATGGCACACAATACACGTTACTGGCATTCAACAGATATCATTAAACAATACATGACAGACTTAGGGCTCAGGGATGGTTGGCGCCTCAAAAACTCAAACCCTAAAGACACACTTGTTCTCCAGCCTACCACTCATATTCTCGCGTTGACTATTTTTTAACCAGCAATTCTATTATAGCTAATTTATCAGAAATAAAATAGCACCCTATAATAATCAGTGACCATGCTACAGTTTCACTTATATGGAACATAAATCCACTATATAAAACTTTCAGCTGGCAACTAAATACCTCGTTACTTACAGACCCAGAATTTGACAGCTACATCAAAAAAGAGTGGCCATTTTCCTAGAAATAAATGATTCTCCAGAAACCACACCAACAATTCTATGGGAAACTGGGAAAGCAGTACTAAGAGGCAAAATCATCTCTTACTCTTCCTGTAAGAAGAAGAAAGATACGGAAAATGAGGCTAATCTACAACATCAGGGAATTGTCAAATGAAATGATAAAAAACCCATCAGATAAAATTAAAAAAGAGTTAAAAGAATGCGAATCACAGTATAATGAACTTATAAACAAGAGGACTCAAGTTTTAATACAACGACTAAGATATAAACAATTTAATCACAACAACAAATCTGGTAAATTCTTAGCTAACCAAGTAAAACATAAAGAAAAAAACAACAATCCCATCAATCAAAGATGAGACCAGACTAATCAGGCAAACATGAAATGAAATGAATCAAGTATTTGGGAAATTCTATAAAAATCTATAGTCACCAGAACACGATCCAGACCCAATAGATATTCACACTTTCCTCAATAATATACACCTACCCAAACTAACTGAAGAACAAAAAAGCATATTAGAAAAGCCAATAACATCAGAAGAACTCCATAAAGCCCGCCGTAAGATGCCTAATAACAAAGCACCAGGACCAGATGGCTTTCCCGCAGAATTCTACAAGCACTTCTGGTCAATATTTGGCCCAATGTTCAGTAGAGTAATAGCAGAAATTAAACACAATAAGAGACTACCAACAGAAATGAATACAGCTACAATATCACTCCATCTTAAACCTACAAAAATTCTACCTTACCATCCAGCTACCATCCACTGTCACTAATTAACACAGACACAAATCTAATAAGTAAGACATTAGCTACCAGACTGGAAACGGTTATCCCATCCCTCATACATCCTGATCAGACCGGCTTCATCAAATGCAATAGTCACTTTAGATGCAGAGAAGGCTTTCGATAAGGTTAATTGGAAATTCCTTTTCACTACACTACATTAACTAGGTTTTGGAGAATCATTTATAGAATGGATTAAAACTCTCTACACTTCACCCAGAGCCACAATCAATACTAACGGACTAATATCACAGAATTTCACACTGCACAGAGGAACTAGGCAAGGATGCCCACTCTCTCCTCTGCTGTTCTCTATTTTAATAGGACCATTAGCATCAGCTATACGACAATGCCCAAATATCAAAAGGTATTCATACCCACACTACCGAACAAAAATCAGCCTTTATGCAGATGATATTCTACTATTTCTACAAAACCCACTCTCCTCAATTCCTCAGATTACACAAATAATTAAAACATTCTTTAAAATCTCAGATTATTCCATTAACTGGTCTAAATCCACCGTTCTACCATTTAACATGAACTTATCAGACACAGCAGTTCAGTCACTCCCTAGCCCTATGTGCACTGAACACATCACATACCTGGGCATTAAAGTTTCCACCCAGCTGTCTGTGCTGCACACACTTAATTTTAGACCACTACTCACAACCATCAACAATGATATCCAACGCTGGATGAACCTACCACTATCCTACCAATATCCACAATCAAAATGACAATATTACCTAAATTAAACTACCTCTTCTCAATGATTCCCATCCAACCCCCACCTACCTGGTTTAAAACCTTCATCATCTCTAAATTCTACTGGAAAAATAAACCATCCAGAATCAAATTAACCACATTACAAAAACAAAGAACTCAGGGAGGCCTAGAAGCTCCAAATTTCCAAAAATACCTCTCTGCAAACCAATTAAAGTACATTATTAAATAGATAAAACCAAATCAAACTGATGAAATATGGAGAGAAGTAGAACAAAAATCAATTAATGAAATACAAATCTCAGACTTACCATTTATTAGCACAACAATCAATCGCCACCCTTGTTTCAAAAACTCAATGATAAAGAATTTGTATTAGTCTTAATGGTCCTCCGAAGAGGGGTGGTGGTGGCGGGCAAAAAAAAAAAAAAAATAGAAAATCAAAAGCAAATATTGTATGATACAAATTCAAAAGAGAAAAAATATATAGCAAATATATATTTTAAATATACTTGGTTACTTTATTATCCTTTGCAGTTATTTGAAAATTATTTCAGTTTCGATTTTGCCAGTCTTTGCTTTTATTTTTGCGTTTTTGTGAATTTTCTGTGGATTTTTTTGGATTTTTCTGTTGAAGACTTTTGCTTCTGGAATCTCTCCTTTGCTTTTTCTTTAGTTTTTTGCTTCTGAGTTTTGGCACACTTTTCACGGGTGGGCGGGGCTAAGAAGAAGGCCCCTTGAATCTCCATTGGTCAGCTGATTCTGGACTGACGGGTTCCCTGAACCCTCGTCTGAGACTGACCACGCCCACCCCGCCAGTTTCAAGCGTCCTTCCAAACACGGAAAGGCGAACAGTTTTCAGTGCACAGCAGCAGCACCAGATACTTTTACAATTAAATTTCATACAATCATTCTGTTTAATATTATATTATTCTCTGTTTCACTCCATTAAAAAGCTCACATTAGCAAGATGTGCTAAATATTCATGCACAAAGTATGATAGTTACATAGTCAGTGAGCTACTGAATTAGATAGAGACCTATTCAGTGAACTAATGAGTTACCTAGCCAGTGAGCTAGTGAGTTTTTTGCTCTCCGTGTTTGGAAGGACGCTTGAAACTGGCGGGGTGGGCGTGGTCAGTCTCAGACGAGGGTTTAGGGAACCCGTCAGTCCAGAATCAGCTGACCAATGGAGATTCAAGGGGAACGCCTTCTTCTAAGCCCCGCCCACCTGTGAAAAGTGTGCCAAAACTCAGAAGAAAAAAACTAAAGCAGAAGCAAAGGAGAGATTCCAGAAGTAAAAGTCTTTAAGAGAAAAATAAAAAAAAATCTCCACAAAAAATTCACAAAAACACAAAAATAAAAGCAAGGACTGGCAAAATCCAAACTAAAATAAAGTAACCAAGTATATTTAAAAATATATATTTGCTATATATTTTATCTCTTTTGAATTTGCAACATAAACTTTTTGCTTTTGATTCCTAACATTTTGATTGCGGATTTTATTTTTTGTGTAAAACTTTTGGCACAAACGGAGAGAGAGAGAGAGAGAGAAACAAATGGAGAGAGACAAAAACAAACAAACAACAAACAAAAACAAATCAAAGATCTCTATCCAGGTCTGAGCTGAAAGTCTGAACCGGATTGTTACAGCTGGACACCGCATTAAAGTGCTTCAGTCGTTTAACCAGAAAAGAAATCTGCATGTTGGGTGGAGATGGGGCAGATTACGGCAGAAGGTGGGGTCAAACTTGGTGCCGAAATAAAACTTGGGTTAAAAATAGTAACGTGTTACTGATTCCAAATTAACAGCATATGTTATTGATTTACCGCTGACAGCCCTAATAATTTTAAATAAAAAATTACAAAAACACTGACCTGAGAATCTGCAGTCTACAGTGTGATCTCTTCAGTCCAGCAGAGAGCAGCTCCACTCCTGAATCCTGCAGGTCGTTGTTACTGAGGTCCAGCTCTTTCAGGGAGGAGTTTTTCAGGTTTAAAACTGATTCCAGATTTTCACACGTCCTTACTCCAAGATTACATGAAGCTAGTCTGAAAAACAAGAATAAACAAATGATTTTACAATAAACTGAAAGAAGAATATTTGAATGGATTGAGAAAGAATAGAAAACAGAATTAAACTGTGAAATGTATTGTCTATCTAAAGAGCTGGTGTTTCTTTATACTGAAATAGTCAACATGAAGAAATCTCCACTTTGTTTGTGATCAGCATGGGCATACAGTTCACCAAAAGCTCTGGGACAGATTATAATGAGTTAAAATAGAAAATAAAATGTTTAACAAAACAGAAAAACAAGCAAGGCTTTTTGGAATATGTGAATTTATTCTATTTTCCAAGTTGAACTCTGGAAAAACATTACACCTTCTCCCACATATATCAGTGAGCTAGTGAGTTAGCTAGTTACCCACTCAGTGAGCTAGTGAGTTACCTAGTCAGTTAACTCGTAAGTTACATAGTCAGTGTGTTACTGAGTTAGTTACTTATCTACTCAGTGAGTTGGTGAATTAGATTGTTACCTAATCAGTGAACTAGTGAGTTACCTACTCAGTGAGCTATTGAGTTACCTAGTCATTGAGCTAGTGAGTTAGCTATTTACCTACTTTGTGCATGAATATTTAGCACATCACGCTAATGTGAGCTTTTTAATGGAGTGAAACAGAGAATAATATAACATAATATAACATTGAACAGAAGGTTTGTATAAAATTTACTTGTAAAAGTATCTGCTGCTGTGCACTGAAAGCTGTCCGCAAAAAAGCAGAAGCAGAAGGAGAGATTCCTGAAGCAAAATTCTTTAACAGAAAAATGCAAAAAAAAACACAAAAAAAATCACAAAAACACAAAAATAAAAGCAAAGACTGGCAAAATTCTAACTGAAATAAAGTAACCAAGTATATTTAAAATATATGCTATATATTTTTTTCTTTTGAATTTGCAACAAACTATTTTTGCTTTTGATTCCTAAATTTTTATTTGCAGATTTTTCTTTTGACACAAACGGAGAGAGAGAGAGACAGAAAGAGAGAGAGAAACAAACGGAGAGTCAAAAACAAACAGAGAGATGGAGAGAGAGCAACAAAGCTCTCTGTCCAGGTCTGAGCTGGAAGTCTGAACCAGATTGTTACAGCTGGACACCGCATTAAAACGTTTCAGTCGTTTAACCAGAAAAGAAATCTGCATGTTGGGTGAAATAAAACTTGGGTTAAAAAATAGTAGCGCGTTATTGATTCCAACTTAACAGCGTATGTTAATGATTTAACGCTGACAGCCCTGATAATTTTAAATGAAAAATCACAGAAACACTGACCTGAGAATCTGCAGTTTACAGTGTGAACTCTTCAGTCCAGCAGAGAGCAGCTCCACTCCTGAATCCTGCAGGTCATTGTTACTGAGGTCCAGCTCTTTCAGGGAGGAGTTTTCCAGGTTTAAAACTGATTCCAGATTTTCACACGTCTTTCTTCCTATATTACACAAAGCTAATCTGAAAATGTAGGAATAAACACAAGCACAAATGATTTTACAATGTCTTCAATGTTTAAATAACACATTTTAGTGATTTCCTAAATGTAACATGTATTATGCTGTTACTTGTGTACATGCCACATTTAATATTTTTTTCTAGTGGTGTCAATTGTTTAAGAAATATAATCAGATTAATCATGACAACATTTGTGATTAACTGCAATTACATTTGTTCTTCTTAAGACAAGTTTTTATAGTGGATATTTAAATGTAACTAAAAGAATGAATGTAAGAAATGTAAAATGCAATTATTAATGGTGTCATTTAAAATACTATTATATGCTTAAAGGGAGATAAAGCTAACGTGAGGTGCTGGAATAAAGAATGCATGGTGAATTGGATTGGACTCAGGAAGTGTTTGTTATTGCACAAATGCTTACAATAAGGAAAAGACCTTACTAAGATTTAAATGGCATGGTGGAAATATGTAACCGCCAGTATTCAGTAATATGTACACTGTCACTTTAAGAGCTCCTTACACTAGGTGCACAGCCCTTTTACCTGCATACCTGTCAAGTTTTGGACTTAAAAATAAGGGATTTTTTCCGCCGCCCCAACAGCCCAACCGAGGGCTTGTGCTTTATATATATATATATATATATATATATATATATATATATATATATATATATATATATATGAAATTGAAGGGTGCACAAATTTACAAGAAGGACATGGATCAGATATATTCCACAAGTAAATAATAATCCTAAGGGGCCTACACAATTACTAATCTTTCATTAATACTTCTTTCTATTGTTCAGTCCACTCCTGATCAGTTCAGTTAATTTCAGCCCTCTTCACATTTTCTCTCTCTCCAGCTCAACCATCTCTTCTACCCCTTCTAAATAATACATTACACCACAATACTTGAGATTTAAACAAATTCTAACAAACCCTAAAACTAGCCCTGAACAAATAGAGTTTGGAAATTATAGTTATTGGCTGATCAGGCACATAAGGGCAGGGCATTATATATATATATATATATATATATATATATATATATATATATATATATATATATATATATATGTAGATTTTTCTCAAACCCTGAATATCTATCTAGCTAAAGTTAAAGTTAAAGTTAAGCTAACTGAGTCACAAGCTTGATTTTATTAAACACACAATGGGTTTAATTTATGTTTTGATTCAGAGAAGAGTCTTTTTAACCAGCTATCAGAAACAATCTCATCACAGTTTACATGGTTAGTTACCTTTCTTTTAGAAAAATCTCCGTATATCCAGATTTTTAACGACAGCTGCTCCGATAAGTTCATGTTAACGACAGCTGCTCCGACTAGCTGCCTGAACTCACAGCGAGGGGAGGGGCGGGGCTTCCCGCACACTAAAAAGCTCTCCGCAAAACCAGCAAGCTGATTGGCTGTTTCTCCTGAAAGGCGGGACTTTTTTCCTTGAACCGGCACCACGATTGGTTAAGAGACACACAGCGGTCAGTGCATTGTCGCCTGTGGCCTATATATTTTTTTATCTAGTATAATACGGGAAATTTACGGGAAAATACTAATACGGGAGTACGGCGGGAAAGAGGAGTAAAATACGGTAGTTTCCCGGCCAAAACGGGAGACTTGACAGGTATGTACATGTGTAACTATTCTGAGAGCGTAGAGAACCAGAGTGTGTGCTGTGCTTTACCACAGAAAATGCAGGACCTAGTTTTTTTCTTTTATTGAGTTTTTTTCTGCAAGTAACAACATATGTGTGGTGCTTTTAGCTCATGTATGAACTATGTTGTATGACTTTTTTTACATTTCCTATCATACATGCATACACACATACATAAAAGTTAAAAGATAAAAGGAAATGAGCATGAAAGAGTACAATTACTCTTTTTGTATTTAGTCTGTAGATGCAGTATCATGACAAATTAAAGGGCATGGAAAAGTCTGAGCAGGGAGAGTTGTTTAGGGCTCCTCCCCTTTGCCAACCTGTAAAGAATATCCTGTTCAGACTAACCTTGCACATCCTTCTGTGTAATTTAATTTCTTTAATTAATTACGGTTTTATTTGTTGTCTTGTTTGTTATTTTGGTCTGTGATGACCTGAAACACTGACCTGAGAATCTGCAGTTTACAGTGTGAACTCTTCAGTCCAGCAGAGATCAGCTCCACTCCTGAATCCTGCAGGTCGTTGTTACTGAGGTCCAGCTCTTTTAGGGAGGAGTTTTCCAGGTTTAAAACTGATTCCAGATTTTCACATGTCTTTACTCCAAGGTCACATGAAGCTAGTCTAAAAATCAAGAATAAACTAATGATTTTATAATAAACCCAAAGAAGAATACTTGAATGGATTGGCAAAGAATAGAAAATAGAATTAAACTGTGAAATGTATTGTCTGTCTAAAGAGCTGGTGATCATCATGGGCATACAGTTCACCTAGGACAGATTATAATGAGTTAAAATAGAAAAGAAAACGTTTATCAAAACAGAGAACGAGCAAGGCTTTTTGGAGTATGTGAATTTATTCTTTTTTCCAAGTTGAACTCTGGAAAAACATTACACCTTCTCGCACATATAACAGTGAGCTAGTGAGTTACCTAGTCAGTTAACTAGTAATGTATATATATATTAGAAATAAATAAAGACACTAAAAATGCATGTTCTATATGAAATTGTTATGTTGTATTGCTGATCATCATTTCTCCAAAGCATGATATGATTTTTTAGTCAAATCACCCAGTGCTACTTTAGAGTGGATCTGTAAGAGATGTGCATTTATTTTAACAAAAACATATAACTTGCCCAAAACCTTTTTTTAAAGATTGTATTTAATCAGTCTAAGACAGAAACTCCATGTACTGTTAACATTACAATGATGGTTTAACTATTATTACACACAAAGGATAATACATGCTTATATGTGACAATGGGAATAAGTGATTGAATGGAAACTGATTTTACACATCAGCAGTTGATTAAAAACTGTATGAAGGCCTAAATAAAAATACTCACACAGCTCTTCTGGATATTTTAACTACTGGCAGCAGTCTCAGAAGACACTCTTCTGATGGATCATATTTACTGAGGTTAAACTCCTCCAGCTCTTCTTCTGAGTTCACCAACACAAACGCCAGAGCTGACCACTGAGCAGGAGAGAGCCTGGCCTGTTGAAGATGACGCTCACCTCCTCTCCTCAGGTATTTCTGCACTTCCTGCACCAGAGAATGATCATTCAGTTCATTCAGACAGTGGAACAGATTGATGGATTTCTCTGGAGATGAGTTCTCCTCAATCTTCTTCTTGATGTATTTGACTGTTTTTTTGTTGCTGTGAGAGATCCTCTCTGTCTGTGTCAGTACGACTCGTAATAGAGTCTGATTAGACTGCAGTGAGAGACCCAGAAGGAAACGAAGAAACAAGTCCAGGTGTCCACTCTCACTCTGTAAGGCTCTGTCTATGGCACTGCTGAGGAATTTAGTCATCGTTGACTTGCTGAAGATTGCAGATAGTTCAGTGCTTTGGTTTTCAGGGATTTGCTGATTCAAAAAGCTTCTGTCAATGAAGCAGAGAAATGCATATAAAGCAGCAAGAAACTCCTGAACGCTCAGATGTACAAAGCTGAAGACCTTCCCCAGTTGCAGCTCAAGTTCCTCCCTGAAGATCTGGGTACACACTCCTGAGTACACTGACACTTCTTTAATGTCGATGCCACTCTCTCTTAGATCTTCCTCATAGAAGATCAGGTTTCCTTTCTCCAGCTGCTGGAACGCCAGTTTCCCCAGAGCCAGGATACTTGTTCTAGTCTGCTGAGGATCAATGTCACTTTTCCCACTGTACTTCTGGTTCTTGAGTTTGATCTGAAAGATCAGGAAGTGTGTGAACATCTGCGTCAGGGTTTTGGGAATTTCTCCACTCTCAGCTTCACTCAGCATTCTCTCTAGAACAGTGGCTGTAATCCAGCAGAAGACCGGTATGTGGCACATGATGTAGAGGCTTCTTGAAGATCTGATGTGTGTGAAGACTTTATTGGCCAGGTCCTTATCACTGATCCTCTTACTGAAGTACTCCTGTTTCTGAGGGTCACTGAAACCCCGCACTTCTGTTACCTGGTCAAAACACTCAGGAGGGATCTGATTGGCGGCTGCTGGTCGAGAGGTGATCCAGAGGAGAGCAGAGGGAAGCAGATTCCCCTTGATGAGGTTCGTCAGCAGAACATCCACTGAGGTTTGCTCTTCTATATTCACCAAGTTCTCATTGTTCTGGAAATCTAGAGGCAGTCGACACTCATCCAGTCCATCAAAAATGAACATGACCTTGTAGCCCTTATAACGTCTTGGTTTTAAATCTTGTGTTTCTGGGAAAAAGCTCTGAAGAAGATTCACAAGACTGAGCTTCTTCTCCTTCATCAGATTCAGCTCTCTAAAAGGAAGTGGAAATATGAAGAGAATGTCCTGATTTACTTCTCCTTCAGACCAGTCCAGAATGAACTTCTGCACAGAGACTGTTTTTCCTATTCCAGCAACTCCTTTAGTCAGTACAGTTCTGATGGGTCGTTTCTGTTCTGGTAATGGTTTAAAGATGTCGTTGCATTTGATAGGTTTTTCCTGTGTTGTTTTTTTCCTGGATGCAGCTTCAATCTGTTTCACCTCATGTTCCTGATTCACATCTCCTCCATCGCCCCCTGTGATGTAGAGCTCTGTGTAGATCTCATTCAGAAGTGCTGACTTTACATGGCCTGAGATTCCTTCATTAAGTATCTGATATTTATCTCTCAGCTTGGATTTGAGCTTTCGTTGGCATGCTGAGGCCAATTCTGATTACAGAGGAAGAGAATAAGGAAAATGTAATTAGCTGTGATCTTCATGAAAGACCCCTGTGTAGAACAACTTTGATACAGTAGATAATTTTAAGGTTTAAGGATACATTTGATGCTGTGACACAATATCTTATAATTACAAAATCCAGTTAACTATTGCCTATTATTCTAATTTGAAAAGCAGAACTCCTCTGAGGAAATAAATTAGCACTAGTTGTTCCCCATTCTCATGACCCAGAACTCTTACTGGTCTCTAGTGTGTTGGCGAGGTCTGTCTGATTCATGCTCCTCAGGATGTGCAGTGTGACCTTCAGCACCCCCTCTTTCTGATCATCCTTCACCTCTCCCTCAGAGCATGCTGGGTAATCTGGACTCAGGAGCTTCTTGAATGTGTTCAGCTCGTTCTTCACTAGAAAGATAAACTTCTCCTGTAGCTCCTGGTTAAGAACAAACATCAGAGAATCACTAAAGCTGTTACAGTACAGAGAGAGAGAGATGATGCCACCGATCTGAGGAGAAAAAGAGTTATGGATGCTCTGGTGTGTAAAATGATTTAAAAATTGTGTTACTGAGCAGCATCTTATTGCATTAGTATTAACATTATTACATTTATAATACTCTATAAAACTCTATAAAACTGAGGATGAATAATTTACAGTTGCAAGAAAAGGTATGTGAACCCTTTGGGATTATTTGGATTTCTGCATGAATTGGTCATTAAATGTGTTCAGACCTTCATCTGTCACAACAATAGACAAACACAGTCTAATACACACAAAAAATATATGTTTGCATGGTTTTATTGAACACAACATGTTAACATTCAAAGTTCAGGTGGGAAAAGTGTGTCTTTATGACTTTTCTAAGAGCTAATTGGAGCCAGGAGTCCAATCAATGTGATGAGATTAGATGTGTTGGTTAAAGCTGCCCTGCCCTATAAAAACACACACGAGTTTGGAGTTTGCTGTTCTTAAGTAGCATTGCCTGATGTGAATCATGCCTCACATAAAAGAGCTCTCAGTAGACCTACATTCAAGAATTGTTGACTTGCATGAAGCTGGAAAGGGTTTCAAAAGTATCTCTGAAGCCTTGATGTTCATGTGTCCACGGTAAGACAGACGGTCTACAAATGAAGAAAGTTCAGCACTGAACCTCAATGAGGTGAGGAAGAATTCTAGAGTGTCAGCTAAAGACTTACATAAATCTCTGGCACATGGTTACATTTTTGTGGACACATCTACAATAAAGAAAACATGAAACAAGAATGAAGTTCATGGGAGGACAAGAAACCACTGCTCTCCAAAAAAAAAAAACATTGCTGCACATTCGCACAGTTTGCAAAAAAGCACCTGGATGATCCACAGCACTACTGGCTAAATATACTGTGGCAGATTAAACCAAAATTGAGTTGTTTGGAAGGAACACACACAACGCTATGTGTGGAGAAAAAAAGGCACAGCACACCATAATCAAAACCTCATCCCAACTGTGAAATGTGGTGGAGGGGGCATCATGGTTTGGGGCTGCTTTACTGCCTCGGGGCCTGGACGGATTGCCGTTATCATCGAAAATTAATTCCCATGGTTACCAAGACATTTTGCTGGAAAACGTAAGACCATCTGTCCACCAACTGAAGTTCAACAGAGAATGGATGATGCAACAGAACAACGACCCAAAACATAGAAGTAAATCAACAACCTAAACGGCTTCAACAGAAGAAAATACGCCTTCTGGAGAGTCCTGACCTCCTGAACCCAATTGAGATGCTGTGACATCATGACCTCAAGAGAGAGATTCACACCAGATATCCCATATTATTATAGCTGAACTGAAACAGTTTAGTGAAGAGGAATGATCCAAAATTCCTCCTGACCGTTCTGCAGGTCTGATCTGCAGCTACAGGAAACGATACAGGATCAACCAGTTATTAAATCCAAGGTTCACATACAGTACAGTCCAAAAGTATGGACCTTCTCATTCAATGCGTTTTCTTTATTTTCATGACTATTTACATTGTAGATTCTCACTGAAGCATCAAAACCATAAATGAACACGTGGAGTTTTGCGCTTAACAAAAAATGAGCTGGCCTCCACAGTCACCGGACCTGAACCCAATCCTGATGATTTGGAGTGAGCTGGACTGCAGAGTGAAGGCAAAAAGCCAACAAGTGCTAAACACCTCTGGGAACTCCTTCAAGACTGTTGGAAAACCATTTCAGGTGGCCACCTCTTGAAGCTCATTGAGAGAATGATGCCAAGAGTGGGCAAAGCAGTAATCAGAGCAAAGGGAGGCTATTTTGAAGAAACTAGAATATATATATATATATTTTTTAAGTACATAACTCCACGTGTTATTTCCAGAGGTGGAAAAAGTACTAAAAAATTGTAATTAAGTAAAAGTACCTTTAATTTGCTAAAATTCTCCTTGAGTAAAAGTAAAAGTACCCATCTAAAAATCTACTCGAGTAAAAGTAACAAAGTACTCAATTTAAAATGTACTTTGAGTAAAAGTTACATAGTTACTTTTAATTATTTGATATGTAAAAGTACAACAAATCACAAATTAAATCGTTTTTTATAATTAAAACTATTATTCCACATAATAATTTGGACCTTTCAGGCAGTATTTGTTCAGACCAGCGCATAAAACATTTTCTAGAACAAGTGGCATAGGTTTCTACGATTTTTTTTCTTTACTGTTTAAAAGTTATGGTCATATAGATGAGAATAAAACGTATTTTTATAGTTTTACAGTTCCTTTTTTTTTTTACTTTTTCTTTGCTTTAACTGCCATTTTATTTTATTTTTTACATTTAAGCAGATTGTTTTATGTTCCCAATAGGGCTGTCCCGGCAAAATAATTTCCCAGGCGGTTTTACATGGCTCAACACCGCGATATGCGGTATGACATGATATGCCTTTATTTTAGAACTATATAAATGTTTTTTAGTTTTTGCTTAATACATCAACCGATGCTAATTATACAGTCGCTCTTTAGAACAACTGTGGCTTTCAGCCTGAAGCTGGTGTCGTCAGACGGTGCCCAACCTTCTTTGGATGTTTCGACCCTTAACCGCTACACCCTCCAGTTGGCGGGTCAGCAGTGGTGGCCAGGTCACTGCCCTCCAGCTCCAGGCTTCCAGCCCCCCTCCTCCCTTTTAAACCAAAGCCAACAAGAGGCTCTTTCTGCTGCCTCCCCAATCCTGCGTATAGCTATTTTACGTTCCTTGCCTGATATGCCAAGTGACGTGAGAAGTGACCATACAGACTGTGCCGGGAACCCTCTACACCCCACCTCCACTGGAAACAACCATGCTTGCCACCCTTTCTCTCTACACTCCATGACAAGTTCTTGATATTTTGACCTCTTTCTCTCATGAGCCTCATCACAGCCTTCTTCCCAGGGGACAGTTAATTCCACAAGGATGATCTTCATTGCTTGCTCTGACCAGATGACTATATCAGGCCTCAGAGTGGTCTGCACAATGGATGGGAAAGTCAGCTTTCGTCCCAAGTCAACTTCCATCTCCCATCCTCGTGTTCCTTGAAGAATGTTGGGTCTAGTCTTCCTTGAAAAAAATGACTGCTCCCCTGCCCTGATGAACTGCAGTTTTGGTGCTTGTGGCTTGTGTGTTTGTGGTTTTTTCCTAGCCTGCTCCAAGATGTCTGCGATCACTCTGAGGACCTGGTCATGCCGCCACCTATATCTCCCCTGTGTCAGAGCTGTTTGACACCCAGCCAAGATATGGGAGAGCGTGCCCGTCTTCCCGCACAGCTTGCATAATGGATCCACCCTCAGTCCCCACCTAGCAAGGTTCACTGGTGATGGAAGTGTGTCGTAAACAGACCTCAAGAGGAAACTTATGCGGAATGGCTCCAGCCTCCAGAGTTCAGTCCATGAGACTCTCCTTTTAGGCAGGTCCCATTTGGTCCATGTTCCCTGGGTTGCTAGTTCGACAGCTTTCGCCTTCCGTGTCTCCTCTACTTGACGACGCACTTCATCCTGGACCAGCTCTCTCCTCTGCTGCACACTTGCCTTCCCCCACTGGATGAACCGGGAAGTTCCTAATCCCTGCCGCCCTGTGCAGACATTGCCAATGATGTCCCTTAGCTCCAAAGAACTTTCAGCCTGCCTGATTGCAGCATCTGCTGCCCACTTACGGCCTGCTCTTGTTGTGACCCCGGCATTTCGGACTTGCTCATCTCTAGAGTCTCGGAGGATCATTGCCACTCTGCACTTGGCCACCTTAAACTCCTCTACCACAGATGAAAGTGGAAGTTGAAGCTGCCCTGACCGGATATACAGCCCCACTGCTGTAAAACTGGGTGGGATACCGAGCCACCGCCTCAGATGTTTATTCACTCTTTTCTCCACGCCCTCCACAATAGTCATTGGAATCTCATAGACTGTAAGTAACCACATCAGCCTTGGTAGAAGCCCATGCTGGTAAATCCAAGACTTAAATTTGCCTGGTAGCCCCGACACCTCAATCCTCCTCAGCCACTCATCTGCCTGTTTTTCAGTGCTAGAGATGTTATTCCTATCACTGAGGGTGTCATCATACCACTTTCCCAGGCATTTGATAGGATTCTCTTGGATTGTTGGGATCTCTTCACCTTGGATCTGGAGTCTGACTGCATTAGTCAATCTCCCCCTCCTTATAACCATACTCCGCGACTTCCTGGGCTTGAAGGTCATCCTAGCCCACGATGCCACAGCACCAAGTGTTTTCAGAATCCACCTTGCCTGCACATGAGTATCTGTTGTTATTGTAAGGTCATCCATGAATCCTCTCAGTGGGGGTTGCCTGGCCCCTGCTGCTGTCACTGGTCCCTTGGCCTCCGCTGCTGCTGCTGTAATAAGGAGATTCATCCCCATGATGAACAGGATGGGGGAGACTGTACATCCTGTTACAATCCCCTTCTCCAGTGCTTGCCATGCGGTGGTAAAATGTGTGGTCCGGAACCGCATCTTGAATGACCCCAGATAACTGCTGATCATGTGCCTGATTTTATCCGGGATGTGGTAGTGATCCATTGCCTTATTGATGAGGCTATGTGGCATAGACCCATACGCATTAGCGAGGTCCAGCCAAACAACAGTCAGGTTTCCCTTATTCCTCTTTGCTTCCTGGATTAAATGGCTGAGAATAGTGGTGTGCTCCATACACCCAGAGAATTCTGGTATCCCACCCTTCTGGATTGAGGTGTCTACATAGCTGTTCTCTATCATGTAGGTTGTCATCCGCCTTGCTAAGACTGAGAAGAAGATCTTAGCTTCCACACTCAAAAGGGAGATGGTACGAAACTGGCTGACATCGGAAGATCCCTTCTCTTTCGGCACAAAACAGCCCTCTGCAATCCTCCAGGATGCTGGTATGTTGCCTTTTGCCCACACTTTCCGGAGAAGCTTCCATAGTCTACGTAGCAAAAGTGGGCATTTCTTATAGATTTTATAGGGCAGGCCACTCGGTCCAGGGGCTGATGCTGTCCTTGCCTTCTTCACCACCTCTGATACTTCCTTCCAGGTTGGCTCTCTAATCTCCAGATGTTTTGCAGGGGGTGCGACACTGGTAACCTTTGGGTGGCTGCCCAGATCTTCGTATCTGCAGGAGTCACAGTGGGTTGATCTAAGGACTTCCTCAACCTCCTCTTTGGAGCTGCTCAATGCTCCTGATCTAGCTTCCCCTAACAGAGTCTTGGTAAACCTGTAGGGGTCTTTGATGAACTGAGACCTCTTGACTTCTCTCTCCTTCCTATGTTTCCGTGTCTGCTCCGCCTTCCTCAGCCTGCGCAGCCGGTCTCGGAGTCCAGATGTAAGGTCTTTGATCCCCTCTTTTTCTTCTTGTGCAGCACTCCTAAACCTCCTGGAGAGGATGTTTAACTCTTTCCTCAAGCTCTTTATCTCCTTTTCTCTCCGATTGAGCTGCATCTCCTTTGGGCTGATGGTCTTCCTGTCCTCGATCCCAAACCGCTCCCTGGCCATGTTATATGTTATTGCTGCCATTGTCTCGATTTTCCGCTCTACTGTACCGGCCAAAGCAACTTCGAGGATCTTATCCAGATCTTTGTCCAGCTGCTGCCACTCCTTGTTGCTGCTCATTCTGGGCCATTTCACCCTTTCTTTCACAGGTTGGGGTTGTCGGGAGGCATCAGATTGGACCATTGTATGGTTCTGGGGTGAAACCGTTGCCAAGAGATCCCCAGCACTTTGGGGTGCTTCCTGTCTGGGGAACTCCTGCGTCTGACGTGGTGTTGCCACCCTGCGCTGCAACGGATTTTTAACGTGCTTTTTGCAGCTAATATAATATTTTTTTGTTCATGGGCTAACGAGCTTCACACGTGCTTTACTCACCCAAATAAACTTAAAGCTTAATCCAGGGCTCCTCAGGACAACGAAGTATTTGGAGCAGCTGCATATCAGCATGAATCGCGCATTTAAAGTGGTGCTCTGAGCTGAGTGGACGGCTTGGATAAAAAGCGCGAGATATCATTTAATTAAATGTATTTTAATCATAATATAAAGAACAGGTGTGCCGAATTTTGACTCCCCGGCAGAATCCGACTCTCCGAGTGCACGCGCATCTGGTAAACATGTCTCGCGCTGTCCGTTATTTTTTTGTGTGCAAATAACGCTTTATATTTATATTTCACTCAGAACACAGCAATATATAAAGCCAAACTAAGACTCTTGTTAGACAGTGCTAGTTTAGTTGTATATAACGAAAGAAAGACGGGTATTGTAGAACTAAATAACTTGTGGGACTTAACGCGTTTTAGCCATAATGATCATTATTAGGAGAATATGGTAAACACAGCTTAATCGTAAAATATGCAAAGATAACGAAGTTCAAATCTGAATACCTGATATTTACATCTGCCGAAATAATACCCCCCTCTGATCTCAGCACCCTTCAGGATGAAGAGCACAGCACAATCTCAAATAAAAATTTTCCTGGAGACGAAAGTGACACTGAAGGTACGCCAGAGAGCACTGTAAAAAAAATAGCGGACTTCGAGAAAAAAATGATAATATTAAATAGGAAAAGAAGGCTAACTGGGTGGCCAATTTAAGAAGCTCTGTTGAGATGATCTGTTACAGGGCTGCTGGGATTATTATCAGTTATTTACATTTATATCTTGCTCTAGTGCTCTAGTGTTATTATACAGTGTCCAGATTTTGCCGTGGAGGCGTAGCCGGGAGAGCGCATGGTGCTCAGCAGTTTTATTTTCTTTATAACTGATTTTAAAGAAATTACTTTCTACAAAACCCGTTTTACTCTCCAATTAATTTATATTAGGCTTACAAATTAATTCTATAAAAAGGATAATAGTTTTTTTGATGTAATATGGTGATATAATTTGTCCTACATCTTACAATTACATTTGGTCACATCTAAAACATTTAAAATATTAGAATAAATTATCGGATTTATCAAAACTGTCCCAAATTCCATTATATACATTTTTTATATTATTTTTCTTTCCTCATTTTTACAGTGTACAGTTGGAACTAAGTAAATAAACAAAACTCTAGGTTAACACGCATATAATGTTTTACAGTATATTTGATAACACCGAGACAGTCCTCCTGCATCAGTAAAATGTTTTTTTCCTTTATTCATGACTCGAACTGGTTGTATTTACGTTTATTTTGATCGCAATAACAAAAGTTAAGAAACTGAAGACCTCCGCGGACCAAGGCGCGCTCTCACGACGCAGCATCGCGCGGCGAGGGTCCCGAAGCCGAAGCGCAATATAGGTGAGGCCTTGGTGACGCCTCGCAAAATCTAAACACTGTATTATTTAACTATAACAATACAGTATTAATAAGCTTTAGGTTATAAATGTAGATAATTTATTATGAGGACGTGCTTGCCTCGTTATTCCACGCGCGAGCATCCGTGCACCGGCGCATCCGCGAGAGTTTATTTTTTTTATTCAGACAATTGTTTTTTTTCCCCAGCATTTTATTTTTACTCAGTAACGGGGAGTTTTCTAATGTAGCGAAGTCAATTATTTGAGTCAAAATGTACTTGAGTAAAAGTAAAATTACCTAAATGCCTTCAGTGAGAATCTACAATGTAAATAGTCATGAAAATAAAGAAAACGCATTAAAAAGGACAAGGTATGTCCAAACTCTTGGCAGGTACTGTACTTTTTCCACCCTGCACTGTGAATGCTAACAGGAAAACATATAATTTTTGTGTGGTATTAGGTTAAGCAGACTGTGTTTGTCTTTTGTTGTGACTTCAGAACACATTTAATGACCAATTTATGAAGAAATCCAAGTGATCGCAAAGGATTCACATACTTTTTCTTGCAACTCTATGATTCGTATCAAAACTTCAAAGTGAAATTAAATTTTTATGTAAAAGAAAACAGAGAGATTAACATCACATATATGGTTCAGGACTAACCTTGAATATGTGGTCCAGTTTTTCTCTGGAATAGTTGTTTTTGTTCTTTCTGTGGATGAACAGAAAATCCACACTGTAATCCACATGAATAAATCAGCTGATCTAAAAAGCTTCTGTTTTAATAAAATAAAGAATATCAGCAAATAACAGGTACAAATAAAAAAACTGCTCTGTATTTAAATAATTTTCTAAATGCATCAGGAATACTGTCGTAGAAGAGCTAGGGAACCTAGATTAAATTCTCAGCAACTAATAGGGGTACAGTCATATGAAAAAGTTTGGGCACCCCTATTAATCATAATCATTTTTAGTTCTAAATATTTGGGTGTTTGCAACAGCCATTTCAGTTTGATATATCTAATAACTGATGGACACAGTAATATTTCAGGATTGAAATGAGGTTTATTGTACTAAGAGAAAATGTGCAATATGCATTAAACCAAAATTTGACCGGTGCAAAAGTATGGGCACCCTTATCATTTTATGGATTTGAATACTCCTAACTACTTTTTACTGACTTACTGAAGAACAAAATTGGTTTGGTAACCTCATTGAGCTTTGAACTTCATAGCCAGGTGTATCCAATCATGAGAAAAGGTATTTAAGGTGGCCAATTGCAAGTTGTTCTCCTATTTGAATCTCCTCTGAAGAGTGGCATCATGGGCTCACCAAAACAACTACACTGTAAAAAATAACCTTGCACTTTAGTTATCTGAACTTAAAATGTATTGTTAATATGACTACACATTGCGGAGTTTGTTGAGATAACTCATTATTTCATGTTTATTGTTTCTTAAAAAATAAAAAGCTTTTTCAACTTAGATTTTCAAGTCAACTGAAATCACCAGAGTAATTTAAACCGCGCAGGTGCCCTCAACGTCTTTTTTTAACGTGCGGTACGTCAGCGCAGGGGGCGTGTCTTCAGGATAGAGGGCGTCCGTGAGGTCCGCCATTTCATGCTGGAGACAGTTCTCAAATCTGGCGGGCATTTTACCTTTTCGGGTAAGTTTTTTAATCTCTTCACGCTTTTATTGCGTTTGAGCCGGTATAATGTTCTCATAGTTCTCCTAAGGTGTCTGATAATATGTAAGGCACGTTGCTGGCTGGCTAGATGTAATGTTAGCTAAAGTAATTGTTGTCTGGCCTTCGGTAGCTAACTAGTTAGCTTAGTTGCTTGCTAATAACCATGTTAGCTGCTAGCTACATAGCTAGAGAGAGGCATACCTCTAAATAAAAGTATCTATCAAACATTTAGACATATGTTAGCTAACCTATGTATGTTTTAAGATTAGGGTATAATTAGCTGACCTGAGTTCTTTAGCCGTTCCACCTTAAATGGTGAGTCCTTTCTGGCGCCAGCACCTTATTTAAGGTGGAACCGAATACTAAAATGAGAGGCTGGCAGAAATACCTACATTTCACCTTCAAAAAAAGTGCAACAGGCTAGTATTTACCCTGAAAATATGATGGGTAGTTCAGTATAAACACTTAAATGGGGTTAGGAACGTTTTTTTAATTTAACTCAGGGTCGCAACAGGCTAACTAACTGAAGTTAGTCCGGTAAAATGCAGAGCTTCAGGGAAACATGTTGAGGTAGGCGACCACTGACATTTTTTTCGTGTTGATTTTTCGACTTTTTTTTAACAAAATTAAGGCTCCTGGTGGGTTCGACAGTGTATTTAGCAAAAATCAGTCAAGGAACGTTCTCGCCTTACAAGTTGCAAACAAATGCAGAGTCGGAGGTCTAGCCGCAGCGCTAACCTAGATCAGCAGTTTCAACAAATGCCTTCGTTTAACAGGGTTCCCGCGGTTCCTACGCTACGTAGGAGTATAACTAAGGTTAGCGCAGATCTAGCTAACATACTGACCTTACGGGCGAGTTAACTAAGCTACCGGGAAGAAACCTAAGGTTAGGGGAGAGCTAACTTACTGAACTTTAGCGTTGGGCTAGCTAACATGTTAACAAACGAACGCTTTACGGCCAGCTAGCTAACTGGAATGTCTAAAAAAGTCTTGACTAAGGCTTTAATAAATAAATATTATTAGTCTGCATTTTACAACTGCAGTTCTTTTGTGCATGGTAAATGTCACTGGGTCTTCCCACCCAAGTGGGGGTACATATCACAATCTGCACGCTGTGCAAAACTTGTTTTTGTGAGTTTTTATGACTTAGCCACATTTTTAAAAATGTGGCCAACTCAGATAATGATGAACATTGATAAAAAATATTGATAAAAAATATTTGATTGATTTGATTTTTAAGTTTTGTTTTCCAATACAATGCATTTTCTCCCAAAGTAATAATGGCTATGATTTGGGTTCTTAATTTATATTTATTAAAGTCTTAAAAGGTCTTAAAATGCATGATCAATTTGTCTTTTAAATGGTGCAAGAATCCTGTTAAAGAAAAGCTGGCTTATTACACTTTTTCCCTTTCTACAGGTTACTAAAGACTGCAACACTATCTAGTTAGTAAATTTGGAAAGAGACTTTTCTGCTATACTAATCATGTCAGAAATAATCCTCTTTATTTGCAACAACACAGATAAAACAGATACAGATAAAACAGATATACAGTAAAAAAACATTTTTAATGTTAAGATCCTATTGAATGGTAAGAGTTGTAGGTAACGCCTGCCGAGTTAAATTCTAACTTGAACTAAAACTCTTAAAATCCTTCAATCTATAATGATTATAATAAGCACGTTTACAGTGTGGTATTCATACTATTACTTATAGGACAGTTTTATACACTTCCTCATATACATCTACCTCAACATAAACATGATTTAATTTTATAACTCGATATTGTTGTAGCAGTTTGTATTTATTGTTATAATTATTGTTGATAATGTAGGGTAATTGTAATACTAATAATTATTATTGTACCTTAAAATTTCTCCCTGTTGCAACCCTAATTGTTATTCTTTTATTTTATCCTTTAGGTTGTGATCTGAGGGTGTGAGTGCTGTTAATGCATGAAGTGGAAATGTAAGCTTTGCACTTACTTCACAAACAATCGTCGAAAAATACTTGGACATTACAGATCAAGCCACTCTCATTACGGAGGACGAGTACCGATTCCTTGTATTTACAGTGACTGTGTGTGCTCTTTTAAGTCAAGTTTTTAGTAACAAGGCTCTTGGAATACATGTGAGACAACATGGATTTTGCTACGGTGAAAAAGTGAATTTTAGAGTCAGATGTCTGCTATGTGCATTTAGTCAACCTGCAAATCATAAACAATACTTTTGTCATCTTAACACTCATTTAAAAAACAAGGAAACTGTCACCTGCCCATTTAATGGTTGTAATTTTAAGTCAAAAGTTTATTCCAGTTTTACCTCTCACAGAAGTCGATATCATGCCTTGGATTTTTTACAAAATTTTAAAGCAGAGCTTCTTTATGGCCCACCACATGGTGAAAACTCTGATCCCCTATTAGACACTGGTGGGTATTCTTCTAATAACACTGAGTCAGCTGTTCGTGATAGTTTTGATTTTCAGTCTGATGATGATGAGGATGCTGCTGATGATGAAGAAGAGCGAGGTAGCATTGGTGACAAAATTAGGAATAGACTTGCATCTTTGCTTCTACGAATGCAAGCCATCTTGCATGTATCTAAATCAGCTACCCAGGAAATAATCAATGAACTTCACGAAATTGGAATTTTAGCAGGTGACCTGTCGAAAAAAACTGCAGAAAACATTTTTACAGAGCTCAGTTGTAATATAGATGAGGCCACACTAAAGTTGTTAAAGGAAAGCTTACAGGAAACCAATCCTTTTAGTTGTCTGTCACAGAGTGGACCACTGGGAACTGAATACAAAAGACAGTTGTTTTACAAGGAAAGATTCAACATAATTGAGCCAACTGAGTATGTGTTAGATCCTTTACTTAACAAAACATTTGTTTATGTTCCAATTTCAGGTGTGTTGCCAGCATTGTTGAACAAGTGTGATGTAATTGACAAAGTTTTAGAGGAAACAAATCTACCATCGCTCTCTGGTCAGTACAGATCTTTTCATGATGGACTGTATTTTAAAGAGAATCCAATTATTTCTCAAGAAGAATTATCAATTTCTTTAGGATTGTATATAGATGAATTTGAAATCTGCAACCCTTTGGGAACTTCAAGGAAGAAACATAAAATAACTGCTATTTATTGGGTAATTGCTAATTTGCCTGCCAAATACCGATCTGCCCTATCTAGTATATACCTTGCCTTGCTGAGCAATAGTAATGATGTGAAAACATTTGGGTATGCACAAATAGTTGAACCACTGCTTAAAGAGCTTTGTACACTTGAAACTAAAGGATTTTACATTGATAGGCTAGGTACGTTTGTCAAAGGCACAGTCCTGTATGTGTCTTCAGATAATTTAGGAGCACATTCGTTTGCTGGCTTTCAGGAGTCATTCTCTGTTGATAAATTTTGCAGATTCTGCTTAGCCAGTCGCAGTGATATTCAGAGTACATCAGTAAGAACTGGATGCTTTCCACTAAGAACAAAAATATTGCACAATGAAGCTGTTAAGAGCCTTAAAGAGCACGAGAGCATAGTTGTTCACGGAGTTAAGGGTGACTGTGTTTTAAATGAACTAAATTATTTTCACTGCGTAACGGGCTTTCCACCTGACTTGTTACATGATTTGCTAGAGGGAATAGTGCCTGTGGAGATGTGTTTGTGTTTAAAGACATTGATTGGCAAGAAGTATTTTACTTTAGAGGAACTGAATACTGCCATTCAGCGTTTCCCATACAAGTTTTCGGACAAAACAAACAAACCACAAGCAATTCCAAAGGCATTCACGTATAAGGGGACAATTGGGGGGAACGGGCATGAAAATTGGACACTTTTGAGACTGCTGCCATTGCTAATTGGGGATAAAGTACCAGAGAACGACAAAGCTTGGGGTGTCATTTTGGATCTTAAAGACATTCTGGAAATTTTAACTTCATCTACATTCACTGAGGAAAAACTGTTCTACCTTGAGGCCAAAATCTTTGAACATCGGCAGCTTGTACAGGAAGCTTTTCCTACGTTTAAGCTAAAATCAAAGCACCACTTTCTTGAACACTATCCCTATCTAATTCGCTGCTTTGGTCCTCTGCTCGACTTCTGGACAATAAGATTTGAGGCCAAACACAGCTTCTTTAAGAAAGTTGTCCGGGATGTTAATAACTTCAAGAACATTTTGGTGACTTTAGCTTCAAGGCACCAGCTCATGTTAGCATATCACATGGACATGCCTAACATGTTCAAACCAACAGTGGAAGTTGGAAAAATTTCAACTGTTTCATTTGAGATTTTGGACCTCTTTGTGAAAGATGCTATCAGAAGGAAATTTGGATGTTTGACTTCTGTATCTCTTGCCACAACTGCCTTTATCCATGGGACAAAGTACACTCAAGGAATGTTTTTATCCACTGGAAGCACAAGTGGACTTCCTAATTTTGGGAAAATGATTAATGTGCTATTTGTGGAAAACAAGCCCTCTTTTGTTGTGGAACCTTATACAGCTTGGTACCTGGAACACCTCAGATGCTATGAAGTCTGCAAGAACCACTCTGCAAAGCTGCTTGTAGTCCAGCCAGAGGAGCTCAATGACTACTTCCCCCTGTCAGCGTATATGGTGAAAGGCAGACTTCTGATCTCTCCAAAAGGGTTTCTGCTCCATTGAGGTAAATTTCACCAAATTTAGTCAAATACAAAATAGTTATAAATTTTACATTACCACGTTATAAGATGTTGCAATTTTTTAGAATTGTTTTGTGGTGTTCATGTATAATTGTATGTCTTGCTCATTTAAGTGTAAAAGACATAAACAATTTTATTGTTTTGTCCATTCAGAACATAATAACCACATCCTTGTTTCTATACTCACTGTCCACTTATCAGCTTCACTATACATATAGGACATTATATGATTAGTGAGTCATTTGATTTCTATGCATACTTTATTATCCTCCCTTTACCATTTTCTTCCATGGTCTGGACCCCACAGTACATACTATTGTCTATTAAGTGCTAGTGTCTTTATATGGGCTAAAAAATAATAGCACAAATATAAATAGCTTGTAATGCATCAGCTTCTTTAAAATAATAATTCCACCTTTAATGTAACCAAGACACTGTAGTGTACTGTAGAATGTGAAATTTTGAACAAGGAGCTGGTGAATGAGAAACAAAACAGTGTGATGAGGCAATATAGTGAGTTTTTTTTCTCTCTCCTTCTCTCCCCTCCTCCCTCTCCCCTAGATTCCAGTGTACAAAATGTTGCTAAGAATCATTATAAACAAGGATGATATTAGGAAGATGTGAAGAAACTGTGTGACAGTGAGCCAGAGACTCTTGATTCCTTTTATTCTTTTTTGAAATGCAAGCTTGGATTGGGAGGTGACTTTGTAGTTCAATTTCAAGATCCAGACTTTGGCAATGAGTTCTGCAACTTGTCAAGCTTGTCTGAACTTCCAAAAGAGAAGGCCACTTTAAAGGTAATCCTCAAGCAAATCCCCGAGTCCCCTCAGACTGACTCAACGTTGGAGACGGCAAGTCTCTCGTCGCCCTCATCATCTTCCATGGAGGACACTCCTTCCTGCCGTCGGCCATGGCCTGACCCTTTTGTGATTCCAAAATTCTCATACGATGTGGAATTGAAGCTTAAACGTGGTAATGAAGCCTACCAGGAGAATGGAACCCTTCTGATTACAAATAAAGACACTAAATCTGAGATACTTGAAAAATTGGCTGAAGAAATTTACAAATACTCAGCATACCCATCTCGAGAGCAGTATGACATTGTTGCACAGAGCCTTGTTAAGAAACATCCTTGCCTGAGAGAGCCTGGATCTGTGAAGGGGTGGTACTGCTGGAAGTTCAGTTTAAAGTTTAAAATGGGAAATTACCGCAACAAGCTTCGTGTGTCTGGATGTTCAGAGCTAACAGTGAATCGCCGAAATTCAGGACCAAAGCAGAAGCTCAAGAAAGCTAAAAAGTCTGAAGTCAACTTTCTTCCGGATGTTCCTGAAGGCAAAACGCAGAATGTGCTGGAAGAGGAGAGGGCAGCCATTGTTGCAGAGATGAAGAAGAAGAAAGTTGATTGGAAGAAAGTTACTGACATGATGGCCAGCACATTCCCTCTGTGACGAAAAGAAATAGTTGAAGAACAACCACTTGTGGCAGAAGTGAAGGCCAAGTGGCCAGCTTTGTTCACAGATACACAGGTAAGTCTATGCTATGTTGAAAATATATTTTTTTGTGTGAACTAGCTTCATATGGATAAATTGTTAATTTTTTGCAATTACATAAACCATAATTATTTAGGTAACAATGAATAATTTGTTAGTTCTGCTTTGTTTTGTAGATTGAGGCTGAATTTGCTCGACTAACTTCCACTGACCTGTGGGACACGTTTGTTTCTGGGCTGGATCAGTATATGGAAAGATTCTTGCAGATGTTTAGGGCCAAGAGTCACTGCATTCAAGCACTTAGCAGCCTCCTGTCTCTGCTTGATGATGATGTGAGTACAAGTGTGGAAATGTATAGGCCAGAACATGCCATGCATACTCATCTGCCACACATTCTCTTTTATTTAGCTCTTTTTTTTTTATGTGGACTTGTGTGCTTTGCCCTGTGAGGGGCCAGTATGTCTGCAACTCAGGACACAAAGTAATGACCATGCCAGCTGAAAACTTAGGTTACACTTAGTGATATACATTTGGTCTTGTTGGATTAGATTATTTGTAGTATGTACATAAAGATTTTTCTTTGTTTGAATACATAACGTTCTAGCATCAGAATGTATTCGGACATACCCAATGTTAATTGTTTTGATTGTGGTGAAAACCAATGTGCACTGTCACTTTGTCTTAAGAGTGTGCTGTCTTCAACAGAATTCAGTTCAAAAGAAAAGGGCAGTCATTCTGAGAGGCCTGCCACATTTTCTCAGGGAGGATCCATCCAAACTTCTAAAGATTGCTGAGGTAAGCTTGACTGGAATTTTCTATTTTTATTTTGCATCTAATCATTATCTTTTATGCAGACAAATGCATGCTTAGTAACAATGTTAGTTACACTCAAATTATATAGATTTTTGTTCATCATATACAGGGCCATCTCAAAAAAATAGAATATCTTTGAAGAGTTACTTTATTTCAGTAATTCAGTTTAAAGTGTGAAACACATATATTATATAGATGTATTAAACACAGAGTGGTCTATTTTAAGCGTTTATTTATTTTATTGTTGATGATTTTGGCTTACAAACATCAGTGTATCAGAAAATTAGAATATTGTATAAGACCAATTGATACTTTTGGCAGTGTGAGCAGTTTGCTCAGTTTCCAGTCCTGCTGGAAAATGAAATCCGCATCTCCATAAAAGCTGTCAGCAGAGGGAAGCATGAAGTGCTGTAAGATTTTGTGGGAAAAAAAACTGCACTGACTTAAGACTTGATAATAAAACACAGTGGATCAACACCAGCAGATGATTAGCATATCTCTCCAAACCATCACTGATTGGTGGAAACTTCACACTAGACCTCGAGCAGTTTGGACTGTGTGTCTCTCCACTCTTCCTCCAGACTCTGCTCCCTTGATTTACAAATGAAATGTAAAATTTACTGATGATCAGTGCTGGTTTAGAGATGCATGTCATCTGCTGGTGTTGATCCACTGTGTTTTATTATCAAGTCTAAAATCAGTGCAGTGTTTCCTGGAAAATCTGCTGACAACTTTTATGGAGATGCAGATTAAATTTTTCCAGCAGGACTTGGCACACTGCCCACACTGCAGAAAGTACCAATTGGTCTTATATAATATTCTAATTTTCTGATACACTGATTTTTGGGTTTCGTTGGCTGTGAGCCATAATCATCAATAATAAAATGAATAAACGCTTTAAATAGATCACTCTGTGTGCAATACATCTATATATGAGATTCACCTTTTTAACTGAATTACTGAATCAAAGTAACTTTTCAAAGATATTCTTATTTTTAAACATTTATTTAATTGTGTGTGTGTGTGTGTGTGTAAAATTACTGCCTGCTAGATTGATTGTCCATCACTAATTTAGTAGTTAACTCATCATTTTTCTTTTCTCACTTGTAGAC
This sequence comes from Astyanax mexicanus, assembly GCF_023375975.1. Classification (NCBI taxonomy): domain Eukaryota; kingdom Metazoa; phylum Chordata; class Actinopteri; order Characiformes; family Acestrorhamphidae; genus Astyanax; species Astyanax mexicanus. Next base: position 12,129,899 of record NC_064411.1, on the reverse strand, counting down.
TACAGAGAGTGAGGAGCAGATGGCAAAAGGAGTAAGTATTGGTGTCTTGCTGATACAAGAAGAGGAGGACGTCATTGACTTTTCAGTGGTACTGGAAGAGCAGATCATCCTGAATGGCATTACTGACTTCCCCCATGCGGTAGCTATGCTTGTTGGTCTGTTATTCGCACTTAATATTGACTACCCCAAGGAACTGCGCTACACCTTCGAGGTCATTCAGAAGGTTTTAATGAACATTGGAGGTGAACAGTGTTCTGCTAGGGTTCACGGACTCAGAAACAGACTCTTGTGTAAAACTCTGTAGGTGGTAAAGCAGTCAGTGGATATCCCAAGAGTGTGCTGTGTTTATCTGAAACATACATGTGCTTAAACTGAGCATAATATTTTTTTCTGAAATGTTAAAGACTACATGCAAAGTTCTATATAATTGAATTGATCAGGTGTAAATAGGTCGTTCAGAGTGGTTTGAAGGGATTCATTATAGAGAAATTTACAGGCTTATTTTTTTATTTATTTATTTTTTTTAAATGGTCATATTTTTCTTAGCTATCCATACCTCCCGTAGCTTATATTTAGGTTATGTGTTGTAATATTTTATTTAGTTAGAATTAAGGTGCTAATAGATGTATTATTCAATCTCATTTGGCCACTCTTGACTTCTTTACTTTTTTTCTTTAACAAAGTATAATTGCCAAGTTCCATAATGTAAGAGTTTATTCTGCAAGGTCTGTTGGACTGTATTCAGGATACTATGTAAGTTGATTTCTGGTATTCATGGTTCCTGTTTGAGCAAACATGCTTGTAGTTATTATTTTTGTTGTTTCAGATAAAGAGTTTTAGCTCTACACTGCTGCACAACTTGATAAAAAAAAAATTTCAGCCAATTTAGGTGAAAGTAGGGCTGAGTGGTATGATAAATATTTTATTACAGGGATTGCAATGGTCCAGCTACTAATCCATGGATCAGTCCCGGGTAATGCTGCTTACCATTGGCAGACAGAGCCTCAGAGAGTACAATCGGCCTTGCTCTCTCTTGATTTTTCTAAATTGGCAATGCATTAATATTATTTTCCATCAGAAAAATGCATAGTAGTGGCAGATTCTTAAACAATGTGCTGCACTTAGACTAATTATAACTGTAATCAAACGTGCAATTGGTCAGGGTGTTTTTAGTACTGATGAAATGTACATTATACACAGATGCGTATTATTGCTAATTTTATGATTATACAATGAAATATTGTCATATTGCTCAGCTCAAAGTTGTTAGCTTTCAACTAGAATGGATCAAACTTTTCACAAGCACATATAAGCTGTTATAGGCTGTTTTTTTCCCCAACTGAGTTACTGAAGTTGTGTGCTGTTGTACAACTTATTGTATGTGACACTGTTAGTCATTAGCACTGCTAGAAAAATCTCTGTATTCTGCCAAATTCTGCTTATGACTTGTACATTAGCTAAATTTAACTAGTAACTTTCTTACAATTTGTGTTTTATAATTTAATAATTTATTTTGGATTGGACTGAGCAGGCTGTTTTTCCTTGTTTATTAAACTTCTGAAAGTGTTGTAGTTGAATTGCTATTTTTTCCTATCAGTAACATAAAATAGTGTTTGTAACAAATTGTTAAACTATTTGGAAGATGTTGTATAAACCTTATGTCAATTAGGTACGTTTTCAGATAAAGGGAAGTCTGTGCTAGAGAATTGAATTAAGAGAGTCAAAAATCATGTTAAATGATCAAAGGTATTCAATTGATATTAAAGTGATAAAGCTGGTTAAACTAAGTAATTTTAGTAGAACTAAATAGTGGACACATTACATTGACTACATAATTCTATTTAAAAGGAGTCAAAATCATGTTAAGTGAACAAAGGTATTCAATTGATATTAACAAGTGATAAAGCTGGTTAAACTAAGTAATTTTAGTAGAACTAAATAGTGGACACATTACATTGACTACATAATTCTATTTGAAAGAAGTCAAAATCATGTTAAGTGAACAAAGGAATTCAATTGGTATTAAAAGGGGAAAAAGTTGGTTAAACTAAGTAATTTTAGTAGAACTGATTTGATGTCTAGTTCATACAACAATACAATTCTATTTGAATTAAATTGTCAACTAGTTACTTTAACTCGAGAATTTACGTTCAAGCAACAAAAAAACGTTTTCACTTAACTAATTAATTTAATCTTTGTAACCTTTATGCAAAGTTTTAACAACTGGGCTTTCTAATTTTACTTAACTTAAAATTTTAAGGCAGCATGGACACTAACTTTTTTAAGTTGAAACAAAAAGGATTTTTTTTACAGTGTATCAAATTATCTAAAAACAAAGATTGTTCAACATAGTTGTTCAGGGGAAGGATACAAAGAGATTTAACCTGTCAGTTTCCACTGTGAGGAACATAGTAAGGAAATGGAAGACCACAGGGTCAGTTCTTGTTAAGCCCAGAAGTGGCAGGCCAAGAACAATATCAGAAAGGCAGAGAAGAAGAATGGTGAGAACAGTCAAGGACAATCCACAGACCACCCCCAAAGAGCTGCAGCATCATCTTGCTGCAGATGGTGTCACTGTGCATCGGTCAACAATACAGCACACTTTGCACAAGGAGAAGCTGTATGGGAGAGTGATGCGAAAGAAGCCATTTCTGCAAGCCACAAACAGAGTCGCCTGAGGTATGCAAAAGCATATATAAAAGTATTAATAAAATAAAGAATATAAGCAAATAACAGATACAAATAAAAAACTGCTCTGTAATTAAAGCCTGCATTAAATCAATAATTTTCTAAATGCATCAGGAATACTGTCGTAGAAGAGCTAGGGAACCTAGATTCAATTCTCAGCAACTAATAAGGGTATTTATACTCAAAAGTTCAGGTGAGATATCAGTAGCTGAATGAACCGGAACACCTTAGCTTCACAGGTTGTGATAAGTCATTGTAGTCCTGAAAGCGAGAATGCTGGGAAATGGAGTTTGAGTTTGTCAGTCCAGAGCAGACTGACAGCGTTAGGACTGACAAAATGTTTAAAACAGGTTAAAAGGTTAAAACAGAGCTTTACCGTCTAATAATGTAAATAAAGATTTTTGTCTCTCTCTTTTTCTGAACTTTTGACGTACGTCAAAGAACCTTTTGCTTAGAACCAGTGTGTCAATAGTTATTTTGTTCTACAATTAACACAGTATTTAAATAGAAATAAATGATGAACACTGCCAATCAGCAACAATGTGAATGTAATTAGAAAGAAAACAGCAAAAAAGTTCTCCAGAATTACTTAACGAAATATGTTCTAAACGGTATTCTAATTTATTCTGAATACATTACTGTTCTATGTATTGTACTAGAACACATTCTCCCATTCCTGGATGTATGCACTCACCCCAGCAACTGAGATGATAAATACATGCACAACAAATTATGAAGTTTTATTTAATGCTATTAAAGAAACAATAAATGTCCTGTTTTCAATACACCGGAACATAGTTTTAGAAGTAATAATCCTAGTTTCCACCAGACACATAAAGCACTTTGTGGTTTTGGCCACCAGATGGCGCTAATGTGCTCTGTGTCATAAAGCTTTGAGTGGAGAATATTTTTCCTACAGTTAGGAGAAATGATTCAGTGCTTGTATAAGCTTTAGTTTACCATCAATAATATTTTAGATACGTTAGCAGAGCAACTTCAGCAGAAGTAGCATTAATTGGGTTTTAAGCATAAAAGAGGACAGAACAGAGCACACGTACACACATGGACAAAACTGTTGGTACCCCGCGGTTAATGAAAGAAAAACCCACAATGGTCACAGAAATAACTTGAATCTGACAAATTCATGGTTCAACAGAATTGTTTAAAATATATATATAAAAAAATCTAATGAAACAGGCCTGGGCAGAAATTATGGTACCCTTAACTTAATATTTAGTTGCACAACCTTTTAAGGTAATCACTGCAATTAAACAATTCCTGCAGCTCTCAGCAGGTATTTTGGTCCACTCCTCATGAGTTAACTGCTCCTGCTGCCTCAGGTTTGAAAGAGCTTTTCCAGACGGCTCCATGTTTCAGCTCCTTCCAAAGATGCTCAATAGGATTTAGGTCAGGACTCATAGAAGCACTTCAGAATAGTCTAATGTTTTCCTCTTAGCCATTTTTGGGTGTTTCTATCTGTGTGATTTGGGTCATTATCCTGTTTCAAGACCCATGACCTGAAACTGAGACCAAGCTTTCTGACATTGAGCAGCACATTTCTCTCTAGAATCTCTTGATAGTCTTGAGATTTTATTGTACCCTGAACAGATTTAAGACCCCCTGTACCAGATGCAGCAAAGCAGCTCCAGAACATAACAGAGCACCCTCCACCATGTTTCACAGTAGGGAAAGTGTTCTTTTCTTTATAGGCTTCATTTTTCTGTCTGTAAACATAGAGCTGATGTGTCTTGACAAAAAAGTTCCAGAAGCTTTGTGGCTTCTCAACATGTAGTTTAGCAATTTCCAGTCTGGCTTTTTAATGTTTTGTTTTCAACAATGGTGTCCTCCTTGGTCGTCTCCCATTAAGTTCACTTTAGCCCAAACAGTGATGGTGTGATCGGACACTGATGCTCCTCAAGCTTAAAGTTCACCCTTAATCTCTTTAGAAGTTTTTCTGGACTCTTTTGTTACCTTTCGTATTATCCGTCTCTTTGATTTGTCACCAATTTTCCTCCTGCGGCCACGTCCAGGGAGGTTAGCTACAGTCCTGTGGATGTTACATTTCTGAATAATATGTGAACTGTAGTCACAGGAAATTCAAGCTGCTTAAAAATGCTTAAAAAATAACCTTTAACTTTAACATGCTTTTAATTTAATTAAATTTTCTCCTGAAACAACTCTTTCCTTCACTTCCTCTGGTCCATGTTGAGTGTGGAACACAGCACTTCACCAAACAGCACAGTGACTACCTGTAGCCCTATATATATATATATATATATATATATATATATATATATATATATATATATATATATATATATACTTATTGATTACAAGATTTAGACACCTGTGATGCTAATTAGTGGACACACCTTGATTTAAAATGTGCCTTTAGTCACATTATTTTCAAAGGTACCATCATTTTTGTCCAGGCCTGTTTAAAGAGTTTACTTTTTAAAACAATTATGTTGAAGCACAGTTGAAAATCAATGTCAGATTTTCATTTATTTATTTTCATAGAACTTTTATTTAGTATTACTTTTGTCAAATTCAAGTTATTTCTGTGACCATTGTGGGTTTTTCATTCACGCTTCATTTTCCTCCAAATCTCTCTCTCTCTCCCCCATGCTTTCTCAGACACACACACACACACACACACACAGCTGAAGGCATGTTTTCTCGTTCCAGGCTGCTAAAGGTGGAATATGGAGCTACTCTAGAGTTTATTTCCTCCATTAAAGCTCTCAGATAAAATCAGTTACTCAGCACATTAAAATATTCTTATTTATACTGACATTAGCAATAAAACAAAAATAATCTAGTCTGCCAAACACAACACACTGCACAATGATTGTTGTCCCTTCACAGAATATTGTTGCGATTAATACAATTAAAGTTTTAATTTGATTGATATAACTTAATTATAATAATTCTGCCCTGTTTTCCTGTCTTGTGTTTCCAGCCATGTGCTTTTTTGAGCACATGGCATTGTTTTGTTATTGTTCTGTCTCCGCCCTAGCCCTGCCCAAGCCATTAGTGTTGTCACCTTGTGTCTCATTTGTAACTCCGCCCCCTCATTACTTCCACAGGTGTCCCTAGTGTGTGCCTGTGTATAAATACCTCATGTGATCCATTGTTCTCTGTCGCGCTTTTTGTTTGACCGTGTTCGTTAATCTTTCCAGATCGTGTTTAAATGTTTTGTTTAGCCTCAGACCTGTTGTGTTGTTTGTCCTCAGTGTCTCAGGTTTGCTTTATTTAGTTTGTTTCTTTGTTTGATTAGTTTGCTTGTTTGGTTCAGTATTTTAGTTTATCCTCTGTTTCATAGTGTTGTTTTAGTTACCTTTTCTTTTTATACTCTCTAGTGTTCCTTTCTTTGTTAGTTTAAATATGGATAATAAAAAAGACTTGCACTTGCATCCTTCCTCCTCCTCCATGTTACATAAAGCGCGACCAACAGAGGATGTAGCAAGTCAGTATTCGGCGATGCAGGAACAGCAGGAGTTTTTGGAGAGCCTTGTTTCCAAGCTTCAAGACGGACAGCCGCTGGTATTACCCTCATTGATGTCTTCCCCTGTGAATATGATGGGGAACACGGGACCTGTGAGGGCTTCATCATGCAGTGCTCCCTCTACCTCGACCATTTGTTGTGCCCTACCCTTCCAGAACTTATAAAGGTACTTTTTATCAAGACTTTACTGAGGGGTAGGGCTTCACAATGGGCGGACATTGTGTCTGACCAAAGGCCTGAAAAGGCAAAGACGGTGGAGGGACTCTTTGAGCTACTGAAGCTCAGATTTTCAAGAGCACCAGCAGCTCCCGCTGCTCCAGCCTCAGCTCCAGCACCAGCACCTGCTGCCCCAGCTCCAGCACCTGCTGCCCCAGCTCCAGCTCCAGCACCTGCTGCTCCAGCTCCAGCACCTGCTGCCCCAGCTCCAGCTCCAGCACCTGCTGCCCCAGCTCCAGCACCTGCTGCCCCAGCTCCAGCACCTGCTGCCCCAGCTCCAGCACCTGCTGCCCCAGCTCCAGCACCTGCTGCTCCAGCTCCAGCACCTGCTGCCCCAGCTCCAGCACCTGCTGCTCCAGCTCCAGCACCTCCCGCTGCTCCAGCAGGTCCCGCTGCTTCAGCTCCAGCACCAGCAGCTCCCGCTGCTCCAGCTCCAGCAGCTCCCGCTACTCCAGCGCCAGCAGCTCCCGCTGCTCCAGCTCCAGCGCCAGCAGCTCCCGCTGCTCCAGCCTCAGCTCCAGCGTCAGCAGCTCCCGCTGCTCCAGCCTCAGCTCCAGCTCCAGCAGCTCCCGCTGCACCAGCCTCAGCTCCAGCTCCAGCAGCTCCCGCTGCTCCAGCTCCAGCAGCTCCCGCTGCTCCAGCCTCAGCTCCAGCAGCTCCCGCTGCTCCAGCCTCAGCTCCAGCAGCTCCCGCTGCTCCAGCCTCAGCTCCAGCTCCAGCAGCTCCCGCTGCTCCAGCCTCAGCTCCAGCACCAGCAGTGCCTGCCGCCCACGTGGTACCCACTGCTCCAGACCCTGTGCCCGCGGCTCCGGCCGCCTCTGACCCTGTGCCCGCGGCTCCGGCCGCCTCTGACCCTGTGCCCGCGGCTCCGGCCGCCTCTGACCCTGTGCCCGCGGCTCCGGCCGCCTCTGACCCTGTGCCCGCGGCTCCGGCCGCCTCTGACCCTGTGCCCGCGGCTCCGGCCGCCTCTGACCCTGTGCCCGCGGCTCCGGCCGCCTCTGACCCTGTGCCCGCGGCTCCGGCCGCCTCTGACCCTGTGCCCGCGGCTCCGGCCGCCTCTGACCCTGTGCCCGCGGCTCCGGCCGCCTCTGACCCTGTGCCCGCGGCTCCGGCCGCCTCTGACCCTGTGCCCGCGGCTCCGGCCGCCTCTGACCCTGTGCCCGCGGCTCCGGCCGCCTCTGACCCTGTGCCCGCGGCTCCGGCCGCCTCTGACCCTGTGCCTGCTCCCAGAACTTTGTACACCCCCAGACCAGCTACCAGGCCAACCCCCAGAACTGTGCCCAAGCTGGTTTCTCAGACCTCAAGAACTTTTGCCAGTCCTGGGCATCCTATTTTTTTTGTACCCATGTCTCTACCTGTCCTGGTCCCCGTGTCTGTGTTTGTTCCCGTTCCTGTCCCTGGTGGTTTGTCTGTTCCCGTCCCTGTCACCATATTTGTGTCAGTCCCAGTAAGTGTATTTGTCCCGGTTCCCTCGTCCTGTCTTGTCCAGCCCAAGTCCTCTGTCCAGTCTAAGCCACTTGTCCAGTCTATGTTCTCGTCCCCAGTCCAGTCTCTGTCCCAGTCTAACGTCCAGCCCCCTGTCCAGTCTTTCGTCCAGTCTCCGTCCCCTGTCCAGTCTTTGTTCATGTCCCCTGCCCTGTCTGCATCCCTGTCTAGTGTCCAACCCTCTGTCCAGTCTAAGCCCCGTGTCCAGTCTTTTGTCCAGTCCTTGTCCCCTGTCCAGTCTTTTGTCCAGTCCTTGTCCCCTGTCCAGTCTAAGCCCCCTGTCCAGTCTTTGTTCATGTCCCCTGACCTGTCTGCATCCCTGCCCAATGTCCAGCCCCCTGTACAGTCTGCATCCTTGTCCAATGTCCAGCCCTCTGTCCAGTCTCTGTTCTCATCCCCTGTCCAGTCTCTGTTTCTACCACCTGTCCAGTCTCCGTTCCAGTCCAAATTAGTACCCCCTGTCTAGTTTCCTGACTCTGTTCCAGACCCTGTGTTTGTCCCCAGGTCTTGTCTAGCCCTGTCTTTTGTTTTTCTGTTCCCTCTCTCTCGGCGCCTCTGGTAGTGGCGCCATTGAGGGGGGGTAATGTCACATATTAGCCTGTGTCTGTCCTGTGTTTTTCCCTCTTTTGGTTTTCTGTGCTCCTGCCCTGTTTTCCTGTCTTGTGTTTCCAGCCATGTGCTTTTTTGAGCACATGGCATTGTTTTGTTATTGTTCTGTCTCCGCCCTAGCCCTGCCCAAGCCATTAGTGTTGTCACCTTGTGTCTCATTTGTAACTCCGCCCCCTCATTACTTCCACAGGTGTCCCTAGTGTGTGCCTGTGTATAAATACCTCATGTGATCCATTGTTCTCTGTCGCGCTTTTTGTTTGACCGTGTTCGTTAATCTTTCCAGATCGTGTTTAAATGTTTTGTTTAGCCTCAGACCTGTTGTGGTGTTTGTCCTCAGTGTCTCAGGTTTGCTTTATTTAGTTTGTTTCTTTGTTTGCTTAGTTTGCTTGTTTGGTTCAGTATTTTAGTTTATCCTCTGTTTCATAGTGTTTTGTTTTAGTTACCTTTTCTTTTTATACTCTCTAGTGTTCCTTTCTTTGTTAGTTTAAATATGGATAATAAAAAAGACTTGCACTTGCATCCTGCCTCCTCCTCCATGTTACATTACTCTCTTTGTTCAGGTCAGTCAGTCTAATCAAAACCCCGCCTCCCAATCACACCCAGCTGTGTACAATGATCATTACATACAGAAAAAAACTCACACTGACCGTGTGTGTGTGTGTTTGTGTGTGTTTGTGTGTTTGTGTGTTTGTGTGTGTGTGTGTGTGTGTGTGTGTGTGTGTGTGTGTGTGTGTGTGTGTTATATGGTTTAAAAAGATAAATTATAGTAAAAATCAGTAAAAGGGTTTTGGTGTTTCACTCACTGTGGGTCAGAGGTCATATCTTCACTGCTGAAATTAGGAAGATGATTGATGGACGCGTCACTCTTCATAGAAACACAGCTGGGTTCTGGAGAAGCTCCTCTCTGGGTTTCAGTTCTGTTAACATTAAACACAGTGAAACTCCAGCATTTACAGCATTCACTCTCAGAACAGAACAGTAGTTTAGTGCAGTGATGTACCGAGACCCAGAGCTTCCTCCTCCACTGCTGAAGACTGGAGGATTCATCATGGACCGGTCACTCTTCATAGACACTCCACTGGGGGCTGGAGATGCTGCTCTCTTCTCCCTGTAAACAGATCTTCATGATGATCCATGATGAGAGTAAAGTGTGGAGTAATGTGTTCCTTTACTAAAATTTATTCACAGGTTCCAGACTAACTTCTTCATAACCGTCCCAGAAGCGTCCCGAAGCTTTCTGTCAGCTGCCCCAAACTGAAAAACGCTCGTCTAATAAATATACATATTTTAATTTCTTTAACAATACTGTTGAATATATGTGTGTGTTTGTTATGATGTCACAATGTCATCACCTGATTAGATCATATTTACTATATGTATTTTATAGATCTGCGACTAGTTAATAACATGTATTGGTAAGAGCTACACAATTACACAATTATACTGTATTATAAACTAAAAGGTATATTTTTATACTGAACTCTAACAGAGATACAGATCAGAACAGAATAGAACAAGTCTTTCTGTGAGAAGCACATTCCACAGCTTTAACAAAAACCCAATCACTTCCATCTGATCTATATAAATGCAGCACATCAGGATTTCCTCTTTTCTAATGCTTATATAAACCCAGACAGCGTGTGGTAAAATCCGAGACGGATCCTCACAATGGATCTGGTCCAGAGTCCACTTTCACTACAGACTAATCCGATCCGGATTTTGAGCAAATAGTCACATTTATGTAAAAATATATGAACTATATTTTTGAACATAAATGTGCAACCACCCCATACCATAGCAACCACCTAGCAACAGCATAAAATAACTACAGCAATACTGTTACTGTGCCAGAAGGAAACATATATTAATATTAACAATTAGATATTAAAGGCAGATATTTACTTTAAATGCAGATTACACATTCTACACATACACATTCTACTATAAGAATAACTGTCTGGTTTGTTAAGCGTTTCTCTGTGTTTAAATGCAGCACAGGGTTCTGACTCTGTTCCAGGAGAAACTCTGTTCTCAATATTTTAAAACTGTAAAATATGCAGATCACAGCTCCAGGATTAGAGCTGAAACCATTACAATACAAAACTACTTTACATATTAAACCCATCACTTAATTTACTCACTTTAGGACAGGAGGTCCTCCTCCACTGCTGGAGTTCTGAAGATCCATCATTTACTCTTCTTCATTCACACACAGCTGAACACTGCCGACACCGACCCCTGAGAACAGATCAGCCGTTACAATAAAACCTTTATTCTTACAATAATGACATTATCATCAGAACTGCATTAAACAAAACCTGATAAACTAACAAAACAAAACAAACAGAGAACGATACATAACAGTGTGATTTACCCTCATTACACATTATTCTACAGATTACAGAAACATTTACTGTTATTATAATGATTATAACTTAATTATTATTAGTAATATTACTGCATTACACAACATTAACATAATTATACACACTGTTATTTTATTGTTAATATTATTATTATTATTATTATTATTATTATTATTATTATTATTATTATTATTATTATTATTATGTTACTGAATCAGAATAGAGAGATTATTTAAGTATAATATAAAACAGCAGGAATAAAAACACTAACACACCACGTGATCTTGAGCTCCGTTGCTCCCCCTGCTGGTTGAACAGCGCTACTGCATATAAACACGCCTTTATAGCAGCTTCGTGTTTTTATCTCCCCAACAGATCAAAGCCCAATGCGCTTTAAACAGCATAAACTACACTGTGATCAATAAATATCAATCTATATCTGCGCATTTCTCTTCAGTTTACAGCATTATTGATCTGTTACAGCTGATTGTTCTCCAGCCGGTCTGATCTAGACCAGGTCCCGGTCTGATCCAGGCCCGGTTCAGATCTCCAGGCTGATCCTGGTTCTTCCAGTGGAATCGGACACTGAGCTGAGCTTAAAGAACCGGTTCTGCATCTGAGGAACATTTAGAACCGGTTCTGACTTTAAGCTACACGGTTCTTTTCTACATTCTCTTCAGTTCTAAACTTACCGAGTGAATCCGGACTTCTGTCCTCTTCTAATGGAGGAGACCCGACTTACTTTCACTTTCTCCTTCACTGCGTCACACCTGTCTCTCTCTAAACCCCGCCCCCTTGCTCTCTCACAGCGAATAGACGCTGGGTGGGCGGAGATATTGTTCGTTGTTGGCTATTGTAAGCCAATCATATCACAGGGCTGAAAGGAATGTTTGAATATTCAGTCTGAAGTTTCTCCCACACAGCTGTAAAACCCCCAGTTTTCAGACCGAGTTCTGCTACCCGTCCAAAAGTGCACCTCCCCGCACTGCGCATGCTCTGACCCACATTTTATAACGTTTTCATGCGTTTTTCATGATGATTCTGTTTTCCATGACTGCATTAAACAGCTTGAGCTCACTGTCATTATTTATTTAAGGGTTATGTACCTGGAACGATTCTGCTCCACCCCTGGACTGCAGATCCAGTCACCTCACCACGTTGTGTCAATAATTTCACAGGAGTCAGAACTGTCTCCTCTGTGGTTTATTGCTCTGAGTTGCAAAAGAGAACAATATTTCATGTCAGTGAGAGGGCACAGCGTAGAAACTCCTCCCCCTTCAGCTATCAGCACAGACTGGTTAACAGTAATGGAGAAACACTGCCCCCTACTGTCCAAAACTTATAATACACAGAATATAACATACCTGAGTTGCAAAAGAGAACAATATTTCATGTCAGTGAGAGGGCACAACGTAGAAACTCCTGAGATAATATAAAAAAAAAAACAAAATCTCAAATTTCCAGTAGCAGGACCATGTAAATAGAGCGTTAGCTAGCTAGCTGAGACTATCAAACTGACTAGCTTCAACCCCCCCTCGACATAAATCCCCCTTTACAACTATGGCAGATTTATGTGAAATGAAATAAAATAATAATATACTATTTTAGGAATCTTTTTGTACCATTTAAATGTGCACTAACTGCCTGTGGCTGTGTGTGTGTGTTTTCTAAGCTGCATGGCTGTCTTAAAGAGACAGTACCTTATGCTAAGCTACATTCAGTAAAGTGCTTTTAGCATTTTAACCATCTTTATCAATTAACAAAGTTTTAACATGATGAGTATTATTAACTTATTATTGACTATTTTAGTTACTTTAGTATATTAACAGTTTAGAAATTTTAGAGTTTATGATATAACCATATTTTAATGTGGGTTACGCAAGTATCAATAAATCTGTATTAATTTGTATTTAGCCAGTACTACCTGATAATCTTTGTAGACATCATTTTGGTTATAGTTATATTTGTACACAGAACTAATGAAAGCTTCACTGCATCTGGTGTGGAGCAGCATCCTCGTGCTGATCATCATCATAAAACATGGCTGTGGGAAAGGTTAGAAATGGCAGTATTTTTGTTACTTATCACACTGATGAAAGTCTTTACTCTGTGTAGGTCTGTGAGAATCAATCTGCCATTGACATAGTAATCAGTGGTGAACCAGTGAGGAACACTCAAGCAGTATCAAAAACCAAACCCCAGCATCAGCTCTTCAGACATTAATGAGCATCTTCACATCATCAGCCTTCCATCCAATAGCAAACCAGGTTCCAGCATCAGCTCTTCAGCCATTAATGAGCATCTTTTTGGGAATCAGGAAATGATAGTAAGTCTAAGCAAGCGTGTCTCTTACTGTATGAAAAGCAGAGAACAAACACACTTCATGCGTACAATAAATAATCTTATTTGGGGCAGCTTCAGTCGATTACGGCCACACTCAGGGTTGCCAGGTTCAACAAAAATATCCAGCCCAAAGTCAGTCTAAAACCCGTCCTTCAGAAACTCAAACTAGCCCAAACATGGCAAAACTACTACTGAGTGTACGACTTAGTGTTTTGTTTTTAAGGGATTTATTATCACTATTGATATTTATAATAAAGTCATTACTATTATAAATTTGTGTTTTATTTGTTCTTTTATAACAGTTTTATTTCCCATGTTTTTAAATGGGAAAATTAAATTTATATTTACTTTGTATCTGGAGAAAACTGATTAACAGTTACTAATGATCTGAATTAAATGGATATAAGCTTACTAAATGTACAAATTATTTAATTTTTTTTTTTATCCAAAAAGCAGCTGAGAAACAGCTGGGCCTTCCCGCATCCAATAATTCGGGATCAGGGATCCCGATCAGGGATCCAGGAGGTGGTGTTAAAGGAGAAGACCTGCCACGCCACCTATGGACCTTGCTGAACCGTCTGTGCACTGGGGTCGGCAGCTTCAAGTCTTCCTTAAAAGAAGTGGGGTTTGATGGATAGCGCAGCGTGCGAGTGTGGTGAACCTGAATAGACTGCTGAACATATATTTACGGGCAGCCCACTATTTAGCCCACACTCAGTATCTGGCCTGTTTGACTTGGACCCAGAGACAAGGGTGTGGCTGCATGACACTGAGTTGGCCATCTGATGGTGCACAAAAGAAGAAGCAGCTCATCTCACGAGAGAATGAAGATTCATTTGTCATTATGTTTGACGAGAGCCTGAACAAAACCACTGAAGTCCCCACGTTCGGTCCCGTTTCTTTGGCTCACAGTTCATTGGCCATTCGACAGTAGATGACTTGTTGGAATGTTTCAACGTAGGCCTTATGCCATTTAACTTATAACAAATAATCAAAATTAGACACATTGTTCATACCTGATATATTTATAATACTTGTATTGGTCTCTTATGTTTGGCATGGACCCATTGTTCCCAGCCTAAAATAAGAATATTTATTGCCAAGCTATTTTCATTCAAAAAAAAAAACATTAAAACAGCAACACATCTAAAATAACATGAGAATACGTAAAGGATAACATAACTTATCATAACTTTGCATAAAGTGTTACGCGTGTTACGCTTTTTTATATTCTGTTTAAATTTTTCTTATTGGCAGGAGTTTACAAAAGAACATCTCCTTGTCTCCTTGTTGATGGATGGACCGAGTGTAAATTGGAGGTTTGTTGAGCTCATACAACAAAAAGAATATGGTGAGCAATTTGCTGTGGCTCAGTGGCTCAATGTGAAATTGTAGGAAGCTCTGTCCTCCATACGCTCCGAGAACTCTTTCAAGAGTGGTTTCCTGATGTGGCAGATTGAGACAGTGCTCAGAGCTCTACACTCTTTCTTCAACTGTTCACCAGCAAGAAGAGAGAACTTCAGTTCTGCAACAAAATCCTCAGTATTACTTTACCTTTCTGTGGCCACCAGAGGCTTAAACAAAATTGCCGGCCGTTGAAAGAGCAGTTGAGGTTTGGCCCTCTAATGTAAAATATGTGGTACTGATCAAAACAAAGAAGCTTCCCAACCCAGGACCATCATCATATGACACGATTACTGTGCCCCGAATGGACAACCCACCAAGCCTCAAGGAGCACATGGAGAGGTAAACAAAACAGGAGAACTGAGGACAGGAGCAGAAGATAGACACAGGCTACAGGTGTGACAGAAACACTTGTTGGGTTTTGTTTTGCCTCTTAACAGTATGGATTATCTAATTGTATGTTATTAAAAATACATCTGAGTTCAGGTTCAGAGAAACGCAGGTTTATTTCGCTCGATCACCCTTGGCCAGGAATATATATACACATGCATATGGTATACACACACACACACACACACACACACACAAGGACATCTTTTATTCTCTTAAAAGATAGCTAGAGCCCAGGTCATAGGTCATAGCCTATATTTTGCTACTAAATTTTTTATATAAATAAAAAACTAATAAGAAAGCTAATAAGTATTGAAACTCCAACAAACTGATAAAGTCACCCACACTAAGGAGACGAGCAAAACAGAAAAGAGAGAGCAGTTATTAATACTAACTAGTGAAATTGATAAGAAGACTGCCGAGCTGTGACACATGGGAGACATATAAAAACACAGTCAAACAACTGTATGTTTTATAGATTATCTCTGGCAGAAGTATGGTGCTGAACGGTACAGAACAAGCTGAAACTTCAAACTTACATATTTTTGTTGTTTGTAGGTAAAAAGGTTGTAAAGGCTGTTTTGTCGAGTTCTCTTAACAGAGCACTTTTATGTTTATTTGATAGTTATTTGAAATAATTTTTCCTTATAGAAAGTCAGTAATGTTCTGTAAGGTGGACTGAATTTCTTATTTTAATTCAGTTAAACTTTTTTTGTATACTGTCGCCTGGTGTGCCATTTTTTTTTGCCACAGCAGTAGTATTATTTCTTCTTTTCAGAGGTATTAAAAAGGTCTTAAAAGTCATTAAATTTGAGCTTTAAAAATGTGCAGATACCCTGCCAGGGATGAACGTGAGTACCGGCCTGGGAAGAGGCTCTTATAACAGGGGAGATGAACTCCGGTCAGACCGGCTGGAGGCAGCGTTAGCTCCTTTTATAAACAGTTTTTCTTTTGAATTTAATAAACTTTTCTCTCTTAAAATGACTCATTTTGCTTGTTGTCTTTTTATTGTCACTATGCTTATTGTAGTATCAAACTAGTGGGTAAGGGAAAATTTCACACTTTTATTTAAAAAAAATATATAAAGTATGTTATGTTTTTGTTTTATGCCACCAAAAAATATCAAAAATAGATTAAATGACTTTGTATAACTGTACTATTGTGTGAAATGTAGCTTAGTTTGATGATTTAGCTTTGATGAATTATACAAACTATTTATTATATTATGGTTACATAACTCATACATTTCTGAAAAGAATCTAAACAGAAATAAATACAACTGACCATACAGAGTATGAAGTTGAGGGAAAGTGAGTAAAAAAGGAAAAGATTATTATTTAATTTAACAAAGTTTTATTTTTATATAATGGAAAGTTATCTCACACCTGCAGTACATACCATTAGAGCCTCTGTTCCAGCAGTTATACATGTTGCTGTTTCGTTATATAAACTAGGCTCGTGTGCCGAGTATCGCGTTACCGTCAACCAGTTTGGCATTCATAAAAGCACAGTTAAGAAATGTGTATATTTATTTTTGAAAAGGTATGGTACAGTCTCCTATCAAACAACTAATAAAAGTCCCAAATGAACACGAAGCCCTGGAGCTGGTAAGCAGATTTGAGGCAGCTTCCCGTCTACCTCAGATTATGGGAGTGATGGATGGAACACGTTCCTGTTCTGCCCCCTCAGATGACTACAAAGATTTAGTGAACAGAAAAGGTTGTTCCTCTTCTGTGCTGCAGGAAGTTGTTGATGAGAGAGGACTGTAAGTGAGTTTCAGAGCAGATTTTTTCACATTCCACATTTGCATTTTTATTTTATACAGTACTGTGCAAAAGTTTTATTCCATCAGCAGCTCCTGATTTACTGTTAAACCCTGAATTACTCAATGTAATAATTGTAATTAATGAATTACATAATTTAATAAGTAAAATAAACATGAGTGTGATTAATGTCACCTTTAATACAAAGTAAAAAGGAAAATAAAGTGTGGAAAGTGCAGTAAAACAAACTGTGTATAATTAATTACACAACATTTACTGAATGTGGCATCACAGCATATTACACTTTTTATATTTGATTCATTTCTTTCAAACACTCTTCATGCAGCTGCAAAGAAAGAAATATTAGCTAATATCAACTCAGCCTGACAGTTTAATTATAATTTAAAGACACATAACAGAAAACCTGCAATAACTAAACCAACACTAAAATATTACACTTAAAGTACTTAAACAATGTAGATTTTTCATATTAGTTCAAATTCATTCTTTCATGCCAATCAAGTAGAAATGTTGAAAGCTAGTCAGACACACAGGAAAGTACAAAAGTACCACATCCCTAGAAACTAAGCTAAATCAGATCTTAACATTATGCAGCTGAACCAGACTCAAAAAAAAATTCAAAAAAGCATTTTATGGCCATTACCATGTTACAGTTCTATAAAACAAGGTAGTTAATATGTAGCTTGAACTTGATAGGCTTCATTCAGTGGTACTGTCTAGCTTGCTAAGCTCCCTCAAAGCCATTTCTAACCCTTTTATATGCAGAATAATTAAAGTATACTTTTTCTGCTTATACTACATACTACATTTTAGCTATTTAATCTGTATTTCAGTATACGTTGATGAAATATATACTTCATTTGGCTGTGCTAATTTTGTACTAGTGATGTACTTAATAAAATATATACTTAGTATTACTTTGTAAAACATTTTCACTTTTAATAAGTGTGTCCGGGGGGCATTTAATAAAACTACTTCAGTCAAATTTTGTGTTGCTCATTTTGTGTGTTAAAACTCTTTTACTTTGAAAGTTTATTTTAGTTGTGTTTATTTTATTTTAGGTAAAAGAACTTTAACAGCTGATGTTTGTAATAAGATATCTAGCTTTTCATTGTTCAGTTTATGTTCTCTCCTCAAAATGAATGTGATATCAAATCCACACTTAAATCACACTTTTAATATGGTTTTAATGTTCAGCTGTACAAAAAATATACTTAAATTGTATTAAGTAGTGGCGGAAATAACATAAGTAGTATACTCAGTATAAATTTAGTGCGCATTTATATATTTTTAATTATAAACACGTAGAAATCAAGTACAAATTAGTGGTTCCAAAATAACATAGCTTAAGTACAGACCTATTTTAGCATAATTCATGTAAACTTTTTCACAAGGGAAGAGTTGTTCTGTTAGCAAATTATGTAGCCACTATGCTCAAGCATTTAGAAAGCCAGTCAATCCTACAGACAAAAATATAATATGTCCTACACAATCTAAACAGGATGGGATTTACCCTAAAAGGGTAGTTAGGTTAGCTTGATTAGCCAGCTTTTTTTTTTTGTCAATTGTCTGCCTAAATCTTGAGAAAATCTATTCAAGCAATACATAAAAAGGTTTCATATTTGATAGGAAACATTACTGAAAATATGAATTTTAATACAAATAAGAATAAAAATATTTAATTAAATCTGCAACTATAGATTAAAAAATATAGTGAATAAAACAATTTACTGAATACAAATTTTAATCACGCTCTTCTGAGCTTCATTTTAAAATCAGTATTTTTGTGAATATAAATAAAAACATTTAATGTCCCCCAAAACTTTTTATAGACATTTTATGTCTATTTTCAAGCCTTTTTTTAACAAATGATTAAGTGGAGTAGAGAGTGAACAAGCAGCCTCTTCAAGTGTCCTGATGAACCGAGTCGCTGCACTTTCCTCCGAGCGTTAGCGCTGTGATGCTACTCGGCAATGCTGCTTCAGGAGGAGGCGTGTGCTCGTCTTCTTCACCCTCCTGGTGTTGGAGCATCACTAGGATAGGGGGAGGAGTCTTAATGAGTGGGTTGGGTAATTGGTTGTGTAAATTGGGGAGAAAATGGAAAAAAAAAACTTAATTTAAATTTCAGAGAAAGCCTCTCCACCCACACTGCAGTAGGATGTCCAGGTAACAGCCGACACTGATTTAAATCCTTTAAAGAGAACAGCATCTAATTTTATACATATTAGAGTTTGAGATGCTGCAACATCAGTATGCTATGTAAGTAATTATCTTAGAGTATTACATCAAATAGAGAAATGCAATACACAATACTGAATTAAAACTAAAATAATATCATAATGATGTGCTCTCCGGCAAATATTTTAAATTTTAAAAGAGTGTAAGAGACTAAGAGACGGATTAAAAACGGATTAAAGTACGAACAAAATTCACTCAGGGCCCCCTTAATCCAACACAAAATTTTCTACGGACCCCCGGCCCCGAAAAAAAAAAAAACATTTCCCACCCCTTTTCACGGCCGGGTCAGGCTCAAGAAAATGTTCTGTGATAGGCGTCTGTTTTTTTTTTTTTTAATTCACACTGTTCTAATTTGTCAATAAATATCTACTAGAGACAGATTATATCTGTACAGTATCATTTATTCCACTTCAGTCCTGAATATATGGAGTGCATTATATCTCCTTATGTTGTGCTGCGTGCTCGGACTGCACTGCGCGCTCTGACCAATGAGACGTTTTCACCCCGGAATTTCTGCTGCCCCACACCACGGCTTCTCCGCTGCATACGCAGACCAGGAACGCCGCTACTGCGCAAGCCGGCCCAGTGAATTTCTATTTGCCTAAAAACAACCAAAATAAAACTTGTTCAGAAAGTATTTTATATTGTTAAACACTGTTAATTACATTAGAGTAGAGGAAAGTCATTGTAAATGATGTTACTGTTCTTGGTCTATTTGGGTTTAATGGTTGTGCAGTGCATAGCCCTATTATTGATTTTGTGTTTTTGCACTTGGGCTATAAGCTCAATATAAAATAGTTTGTTTGTTTAGAAATTATTTTATATTTTTAAACCATGTTAAATTATATTAGATTAGAGGACATTCATTCAGACATCATTCTTGTAGGCTAGGCTTTTTGTAACTGATTTAGCCCCTACTGTTGCCACATTACCCCTTACATTTTATTATATAAATCAGTTTTGAAGTGCCTGCAAGTTTTTATCATGTATAACATTACTTTTAATGTCAGACAGAAGCAGCTTCATCATGGCAATACATGGCAGACGCTATTAAGATAAGTTTGCTAGCAGGAATAATCTTGTTTTTTTACACCATCAAGAAATAATACTTACTGCATTTAGATAGTTCCTCGAGCTTGATGTGCCGCCATGATATGCTAGTTAAATATCACATATTTGGCACACTGCCTTTGTCTTGTCTACACTCAATTTGAAATGCTTTCAAACAGCTGAGCTTCTCTGCATTTTGCCTCTCTTATATCGCCATTAACCTGAACGGAAGTGTGATGTTAGAGCGAGATGGAGCTCTGGGAAGGAAAAAAAAAAAACGAATATTGAATACCAAAATTAAAAACAGAATACCTACTCAACAAGCGAATATCCCAATACATGAATATTCAGGTCCAGCCCTACTTTAAACTACCCCAACAAATAGCACTTACTAATTACTATGGAAAGGTCAGTGCCACTGTTAGAGCACCAACTGTGACATTAATTCCAGTAGACACTTTTTTAAATCTAAATTTCATTTAGCAAAACACACAAAAAAATCATCAGACTCCTCTTCACCTTTTTTATTTATTTAGCTTTATTAATATGAACCTATTGTACAATAAAATAAAACAATAATTATCAATAATAACTGTAGGGAATAAAGATAACAGTAATTAAAATAAATTCTATATAAGATATTTACATACTTATATTTATACAAACATTTTCCCTTCTACACACACACACACACACACACACACATCAAACTCTGTTACACAAAGGGTTATTCTATCTTACACAGACGCACTGAGGAGCCAGAACCATAAATCCTAAACCCTGCATAGAGGGGCTGAGTGAAGGTGGTGTAGAATGTGTGTAAGTGTGTGAGAGTGTGTGAGGGTGAGTGTGTGTGTGAGGGTGTGTGTGAGGGTGTGTGTGTATCAGAGGAGACTCTGTAGAAGGACAGAGTGCCGGAGGGACAGTCCACATACACTCCTACTCTCCTACAGCCGGAGGGAGGAGTGGAGAGATCAGTTTTGTTATTATTGTGATGAACAGAGTAACTGTTATCAGAGCAGAACAGACTCCAGGAGTTTATATTCCATCCAAACAGACAGTCTAATCCGTTTCCTTTCCTGCTGATGGTTTTATAACTCAGAGCTACTTCAGCTCTCACCCCGCTCCACTCAGCCTCCCAGTAACAGCGTCCAGTAACTCCCTCTCTACTCAGAACCTGCAGATAGCCATCAAATCTCTCTGGATGATTAGGATACAACTGCAGCTCCTCTCTAAACTCCACCCTCCTGTTCTCCTCACTCAGAGAGAGACGACGCTGCGCTGTGATCAGATCCAGAGTGAAATCACAGCCGTCTGAACACAAGAACACACAGAGTGTATTTAGTGTGTGTAGTGTTATATTCAGTGTGTGTAGTGTTATATTTAGTGTGTAGTGATATATTTAGTGTGTGTGTGTGTAGTGTTATATTCAGTTTGTGTAGTGTTATATTTAGTGTGTAGTGTTGTTATATTTAGTGTGTGTAGTGATATATTTAGTGTGTGTGTGGTGTTATATTTAGTGTGTGTGTGTAGTGTTATATTCAGTGTGTGTAATGTTATATTCAGTGTGTGTGTAGTGTTATATTTAGTGTGTGTAGTGATATATTTAGTGTGTAGTGTTATATTTAGTGTGTAGTGTTGTTATATTTAGTGTTATATTTAGTGTGTAGTGTTATATTTAGTGTGTAGTGTTGTTATATTTAGTGTTATATTTAGTGTGTGTAGTGTTATATTTAGTGTGTGTGTAGTGATATATTTAGTGTGTAGTGTTGTTATATTTAGTGTTATATTTAGTGTTATATTTAGTGTGTGTAGTGATATATTTAGTGTGTGTAGTGTTATATTTAGTGTGTGTAGTGTTATATTCAGTGTGTGTGTAGTGTTATATTTAGTGTGTAGTGTTGTTATATTTAGTGTTATATTTAGTGTGTAGTGTTATATTTAGTGTGTAGTGTTGTTTTATTTAGTGTTATATTTAGTGTGTAGTGTTCAGTGTTGGGAGTAACGGCGTTAAAGCTAACGGCGTTACTAACGCCGTTACTTTTTTCAGTAACGAGTAATCTAACTAATTACTCTGACTGTAACTATAACGCCGTTACCATTTCCGACACCCCGTTACTGCACGTTACTTTAGCAGCTCTATGAACTTTTTTTTTGTTGTAACTTTGCTTTGCCCTGGTTAACCCCTCTTCTTTCCGGTGAACTTGAGCTTCTGGCCGCTGTGCCTGTGGTTTGGCGTGGTGAAGTGAGGCACAATTGTGACTATTTGCGTGCTCTAATTAATTCAGTGATTGCCGTGGACAGGCCAAGTTCCGATTTAAGGACGTTAAGCTTTTTTTTAGCTGCTCCGGTTTTTGTGGTGCTGCTGCTTTCTCTTTTAGAGCTTAGATTCTCTGCCCGAACCCGACCTGACCCAAAGACCGTCCCAAAATCGGGCTCCTATTTTTATTTTATATAAAGCTCTGGTGTGATAATCACAATGTTGCTAAGTAACCAATTATTATTGTTCACTAAAGCGAACGAAATAGCGAAAACTGAAAGTGAAAAAAAACATTTGTGTTAACTGAATCTAATAAAAACGGTAATTAAAAGGAAAAAACATAACTATCTCGAACTGTATTTTGTGTTTATAAAACTAACTAAAACGAACTAAAATTACTGAATTTTCGTGTTTAATTTATTTATAAGAGCTGTTGTACAGCGGAGTTGTACAGCGGGCGGTGTAGCCGCAAAATACAACAGAAAACACTGAAAAACTGCAGAACTGTGAATGGGATTACAATATGAGCGCAAGGCAGATGAAAGAGAAACAGGAGATTCAGTATGTGAGAACATTTACCTGTGAGTAGCTCATTCCAGAACAAGCAAATATCTCTCTCTCTCTCTCTCTTTCTCTCTCTCTCTTTCTCTCTCACGTTTATTAGATTGATCTCTCTGATGAGATGTGTGGAAACTAATAAAAACTAGCAAGCCCACCCTAAAAACAAATTAAAACTTACTGAATCAAACTATAATAAAATGAAAAATGTAATCACGTAGCTCTGGGCGCACGTGAACGCCTCCGCGTTTGACTTGCAGCACTGTGTGTAGCTGTTCTTAAAAATCATTTTAATTAAATAATAGTTTTATGCTATGTTTCAGTGTTAATTAACATAATTCTGATTATATTTCGCTCATTCAATCAGCCCGAAAACAGACAGTTTATGGTTTGGGTCGGGCTCATAATGACAGTTCATGGTTCGGGCTTGGGCAGAATGTGCACGGGCTCCGGCTGGGTCGGGTCGGATTTTTTGGGCCGATCTAAGCTCTATTCTCTTTTGGTGAAACTGTTATATTAATACCATTTTAACGGTCATTAGATTGTTGTTTTTGTTCATTATTTTGTTTTGTTTATATATACATATTTCCTTTGAGTGTGGCTTGGTTTGTTTAACTCCATCCCCAGACGCGTTTTTCCGTTTTTTTCAGTATTATATGTTTTAGTAATTTTCTTTGGTCCGGTGAAGAATTTCGTTTTTATTTTTTTGTAATTCGTTAGATTATATTTTTGTCAACATTTTGGGTTTATTATCGTTTGGTATTTTTCTAATAATAGTAAATACATAATTCATTTCCTTTTTTTTTGATGGGCGAATAATAAAAGTAACGCGATAGTTACTTTTACTGGTAACTAATTACTTTTATAGTGGAGTAACTCCGTTAGTAACTCAGTTACTTTTTTGGAGAAGTAACGAGTAACTATAACTAATTACTTTTTCAAAGTAACGTGCCCAACACTGCAAACATATGATGGTGTTGCTTTCCAAGAATAGTTTTCCAATAGAGTGCATCACACAAAAAGGTTAGGCCACAAATATGCCACAAAGTTTTGTGGAATTCATAATTAGAAATAGCCTTATTGTTTAACTAACATAAAATTACTAAAACATCTTACTTTCAACAGAGACTGATGACTGTGATTCCTGGATTATCCGCTGTTAAAACAGTAACAGAGAGGAAGAGTGAATGAGCGGGAGAAAAGTTAGGGAGATTAAATAACAAAACTTTCAATGTGAAATCAACCAAGACTGCTAACTTACTTTTTTTTTAAGATGTTTTTGGCGCCACGGAAGGCCCTCACCACCGTAATCATATGTTATTTCGTCTCCAACTTCAATGTCTTTTATTGCAAATAAACACAAGTGAGGATTGTTCTGTATCACCACCGTCTTTACTTTGGTGTTTGGCTTCTCGCTATCATTACAAAGTCTTCCCAGCGAGCCATCTTCAACAGATGCATCAATACTAAATGATATAAAAAACAAATGTTAAAATCAAAACCATGTAAACGTAGGAAAGATCAGCTCATACAGGCACTCAAACACAAGTAAATATATGAGAGGAATCACTGCACTTAAACTGAACTATATAAGTCAATATAACTAGAGTTCCTTATTCTGTCAACATTTGCATACATTATAATCTGTTGTGTAGAGATTAATTTACATCACTGAGATTTACAGCTCTTGCCATGTAATTTTTTTATTCAGAATATTTGTCAATGTCAAAGTCAATACAGCATAGTTATAGCCATACTGACAGCTATGAAACAACTGAACTAATATCTCAATTTGTTTTTTAGACTTGTACATTAATACATCTCTAAAAAAAATAATAATAAAATAAATCACAATTAATTATCAATGAAAAATTTCACAATTGCAGGCGAGGAAAACACCACAACATGTAATTCAAAAAGTATTGTAGAACTGTACCTACCAATAAGTCATGCCTTGGTAACGAAAACTGTACATGTAATCTACATTTGCTGTACACAGATCCGGACTTTTTCCTTTGACAAGCTTTCCTTTGTATTCTAAAATGAATCTCCCTTTTTCGAAATGAGATTTTGCAAATACGCCCCGTCCTGTAAATGGTAAATATGAAATATCTATTAGTTTCAAAGTTTTTTCAAATTGATAAAGTAGACTAAAGCTGTGGAACCCAAACTTAACTAAAGAAATTCCCCAAGAGGTGGCAAGTTGTTTTTTTACTGGTGCACAGCGACTAAAACTACATTTTCCTCAAAATTATAAGAGACTCTAATGTCTCTCATGACTCACAACTGACAACACCATTTAATTTTGTTGTAAAGGTGACAATGATGAGTATTATAAGCAGTAGAAAAAAGATGGTTTGAATCTGATGTGGAATTTGGATACAATATGGACATTTAAAATGCATGTTTCCATTACACCTGATTCTTCTTGGTACTTCAACTGCTCCTCCTTTAAACAACTAATCTCCTGCTCTGTTGCCAGTGTTGGGAAGGTTACTTTTAAAATGTAATCCCTTACAGATTACTGATTACATCACTCAAAATGTAATTTGTAACGTAATCAGTTACATTACTTCAAGTGAGTAACGTAATCTGATTACTTTGGATTACTTTAAATATTGTCATTTTTTTAAGCCTGAATGAATGTAACAAATAGATAAACAAATAAAACAGCCTTTTCAATCACTCTATAAAATACTTATGAAACCATTTCATCAAACAATTTTATAAAACACTTCTATAAATTGATGATAAAACCATTTAAAACCAAACAATGTAACAACAACTGTAAGCTATCTATTTGCAGGTTTGCCTCCAGTGTAATTTTGACAACAAATTTTGACAATAAATTTAGTCTTAGTCATAGTCTTGTGACGAAAATAGCATTTAGTTTTAGTCACAATTTAGTCATCTGAAATGTTTTTAGTTTTAGTCGACTTAATGTCATAAGAATATAGTCTACTAAAATTACAGTAAATTTAGTTGACTAAAATGTAAAGGGTGTAAATGTAAATGCTTTTTCATCAGTTCCCTTGAATTATTAACTCTACATGTATACAAAATGAAACGTTTAATAACCACTTGAGTAATATTGTTAATGTTTGAAAGTGAAATATATTTATATATGATTTAATGTATATTATTATTATTGTAGGTGTGTGACTATACATATTTTACATTTAAAATTTTGCTCTAGAAATCAGGTCATAAAACAACTGAATAGTTAAATTATAGTTTGAACAGAGCTGTAGCTGCAAAAACTTTTAAAGGATCTAGTTTTATCTCCAGCACTAACCCAGCACACCTACTGGAGCTACAGTCTATAAATGAACACACATTCACACACTGTCCTGTAGAGATGCTCTCAGGATGTACAGAGGGACGTCATGAGTTAAAGTGAGAAACTTATGAGAAAGTGCTGTAAGGAACTTTACACAGACTTTTGGGTTCATAGATTCACTTATTTTATTGTTTTATTTTCGTTATATTATTGAGTTCCTTTCTGACCTATTCCTGCTTTAACACTAGCTATATCTTTCCCACTGTGAGACTAAACAGATGATCTGATCTTAATGAGTGAGTTCTGTATCAGTTCTGTGTTTTAGTGCACTGCTGAGTTAAACACATCAGCTCATGAAATAACATCAGCATTAAAACGCTGATCTCTGCATGGAGATCTGTGTGACTCTGGTCTGCAGAAGCTGAAAGATTAGTGGTGTTTTACCGGTAATGGAGTCGCTCCACGCGGTTTACACGTTATCTTGTTTTTCGCGACGTTAAAAGAGAAATATATCGCCTCTCCCCTCTCCCTCTCTCCCTCTCTCCCTGCTGAACTCTGTCGAGTTAACTTCCAGTCGAGCTCCGTATCGACAGTTTAATTCCGCGCGGCGCTGCTGCAGGAGAGGCGGGTACTCCACCTTCGCTAAAGTAGCAGTGATTGGATCTCTTCCTAACTGGTCCCTACCTTTCACAGACCTAAATCAGTTCTGATTGGATTTCGTCCCTGCCAAACATTTTCGTCTCGTTTTTATTCGTTGACCAAAATGTCAGTTAATTTCGTCTCGTTGTGTGAGCGTGGAGCCGCTGTGAGCCGCTGCCCCTCCTCCCTGTGTTTGTGTGCAGCGAGACGGGAGGAGGGACAGAGAGTTCCCTGTCATATCAGAGCGATTTCACCGCAAAATGTTATTTGCGTTTTGTCAGTGTTGGAAGAGCAAAAAAATAGGAAAGTACCGCAATGTAACCCTTTTATTTTAGCAGAGTAACTGTAATCTGATTACCACTTACTGAAGCAGTAACTGTAACGGATTACAGTTACTTATAATTTGTAATCTGATTACGTAACGCCGTTACATGTAATCCGTTACTTCCCAACACTGTCTGTTGCCTAACAGCACTAGCACCTGATGGCCTCCATACAGCTACATGCATAATAAGGGAGGGACATTATGTTGGTTGTAGTGCTGGATGTTACGTCCTAAATTTATATTGTGATATATTCCTTAATTTTGATCGATACGATATAATTTCGATATCAATATAAATACTTTTGAAGGCTTCAGAAAAACTGCTAAGAATCATAACAATGGAAATCTGTACCTACTACTGTCTAAAATTTGAATGTCTTTAAAACATACTCCACAAAAAACTATATAATACTTATGTAGAAATAAAAATGAATCCAAATAAATCAATGCTCACTTTGATTATATATAGCCTTTATATACAAACAAAAACATGACATCCCTGTCAAACATAAACCTAGGCATTCACCTGCTCCTCCACCCTTTCCCTAAATTTGTCATAAAGCTTAGGTATAGTTGTGCATGAAAAATACCTCCGGCCAGGGAGCTCATATCGGCGCTCAACGACCAACATCATTTTCCTAAAGCACTCGCTATCCACCATAAAAAACAGCATCAGCATATCTAAGATAAAGCTAAACTAAGTAAACAAAACTGTAATTCTAAAAAAAAAAGCTACCTAGAGGTTAGTTCCACGTAGCTTGTTTTAACACAGTAAAGGCGCAGCTTAGCTTAGCTTAGCCTAGCTTAGTTTAGCTGCATGCCTGTGTGAGTGAATCATCACGCACTGACGTAGCCCGGCTACGGAGGGCTGATTGTGTTTAGCTCTGCTTCAATGCAGCGAACTGACGGCAGTAAAAAGCGCCTGTTAGTAAGAGATTCTGTACATAATACATATCGAAATACCTCAAAAATTATATCACCGTTACTGAAACATTTCTTATAGCAATAAATACAGATATTATACAGATATACAGATACAGATATATAGAAATAAATTTTATTTTTAAGTATTCAAATCGTATTAATAGAGTAAGTAGTGTTTTTACATAGATTGGTAAGTTTAATCCTTTCTAATTTTCCCTTGTGGAAACAACCTAGTATTCTTTAGTTATCTTCTAATACCTGCTTTGAGTACTTCATTAAGCTAAAGCAAGACTGCCCAGTGAAGAAGTTGAATAAATTCATGCAATGTCTGAGGCGTCCAGGAGAAACTAAGCTTTGTTCTTAAAATTGGCTTACAAGATATTATCTACTTCTTTCAAAATAAGATATTCTTGCTTCTTTGAATTTATAAGTATTTATACGTATTTATATCCAATTACATACATTCTTGCTGGTAAAAATACAATTAGAATAAATTTAATGGCCACATACCTTTGACATTGTTTATGTATCGCATTTCCAGTTCATCAGCCCTATCTCTTCCTTCTGACATGTACATTTCTGCTTCTTTAATGGGGTCTAGTTTTTTGCGTTTCTTCCTTGATTCCACTAAAATATAATGTTACAGGCAGTGTTAATTTTGACAGCAAATTTTGATTTAGTTTTAGTCATAGTCTTTCGACTAAAACGTCATTTCGTTTGTCATAATTTAGTCATCTGAAATGTATTTAGTCTTATCATAAGAATTAAAAATTTCAAACAACATATTTATTTACCTTTTATTCATCTTATTTATTTAATCCATAAGAGCTCAGACCCATTTCTGAATATTGATAAGTACAACATTTAATCAGATAAATTAATTGAGCTGCATTAATGTTTTTTAATTATTATTATTATTATTATTATTATTATTATTATTGTGAGTGTGTGACTGTAAATATTGTGATGGTTAAAATCCTGATGCAACACAACGAACACCACCATTTCATAATCTGTATTTCAAAATTTTGTTCGAGAAATGGGGTCACAACTACATATATGGAACGTAAAACCCTTAATTAAAGCAATTGAATGTTTAAATAGTTTGAACATAGCTGTAGATGCAGAAAATACAGTTTTTAAAGTACCTAGTTTAGTTTTATCTCCAGCACTAACTCAGAATACCTCACTATATTCTATAACTGAGATCAAAATCACACATTCACTCACTGTATTTCGGATGTACTTAGGAACTTCATGAGTTAAAATGACTGAGAAAGTGCTTTACACGGACTTTTGGGTTAACGTTAATAGATTAACTATATAGATATTTTATTATTATATGCAGCGGTGGGAAACCCAGGTCCACAAAGTAAAAATCCTTCCCAGAGTTTTGTATCAGCTGCCAGGGCGGCTACCGTTTATAGCTGGTACAAAACCCTGGGATGGATTCACACTTTCTGGACCTGGGTTTCCCACCTCTAATTACATGTTTGCTACATCTTTTTTATTACTTTTATATCCTTTGTGACCTAGTGCTGTCGCCAGCACTTGCTAGGATATACGATTTACCAAATTGGGACTAAAAAGATGATCTTATCTTAATGAGTGAGTTCTGTATCAGTAACATTAGCTAACTTTACAGAGTAGCAGGTCTGTCTTTCAGTCTGTTTATCCGAGTTAAACACAGCGTTAGCTCATGAAATAACATTAACATCAACCTAAAATTCTTAACTAACGTTACCTTTGCACACATACCTCACAGTGGCTTTACCTTTCAATAAAATAAGAAAAGCTAAGCTAGTTCATAACTGAGCTAATGTTACGTTAGTTAGCCTGCTAGCTATCGGTTTGGCAGAACGTTAAAGTTAGCTAATGTTACTGTGTTTAACCTTACCCAATTGTTAAATTTAAACTATTAAACATTTAACGACTTACTCGTATGTCAAGTCTGTGTTCTCTGTCGCTTGTCACAGTTAGGCGCGTTGATGATTAAAAAATGAACGCAGCTGCGCCAAAGCTGCCCTTCCCTCAGAAGAACTTGACTGAGGGGCGGGGGAGGGGGGAGGGGGGCGGTCGATTTGGCGGGAACTTTTTTTTTCTCTCACAAAAAACCCTCAGTGTATTTTGATCAGTAAAGTGTATGATATATGATCTAAATGTAATATGTAATTATAATTTTATAAGACAATTCTGTTTTCCACTGTACCATTTTTAATGTATGTATTCGTTAATAAATTGCACCTTTAACACATAACATATTTCCAAATTATGTTTCAGAATGCTGACTACTGCAATCGTGTTGTCATTTTGTAGTCGGCGCTATATTGTTTATACTCTTACCATCCAAGCCTATTTTTTTTTTACCAATTTCCTCCTGAAATTACATAAATTACCCGAATATTAAGGCTTTTTACTCTAATATTCCAGAGGCAATTTTATGAAGTAATATTACTCAAAAGCATTCACAAAATTAGTTAAAACACTTAAAATTATTGAAATTAACATGTAATGGTAAAAATATGGTAAAAAAAAAAAACCGGGGGGCTGACCGGGGGGTGCGTTTCCCGTACAACGACGGAGCCTAGCATTGAACTAACGTGGTACGATGCATCGTTAAACTAACTAACATCTGAAGTACGACCGTTTCCCGAAACCATCGTACTTTGTTGGTACCACAGAAGTCTGAACTATGTTGGTTTGAACCACTGTGGTCTTAACTAAGGTGTTTCCAGATGTGTTCGGCCAGACTTTCCCAGCAGGAATCGTGCAAAACTCACAATCTTTAAAATATTTTGCCAAAAATATGTTACTAATGTATCATTTAGGCTATTTATATTGTAATTATCACCAGAACATAACGGACAACAATACTATTAATAAAATTACAATGAACTGCAAGTAAAATTTACACAATAATTGCTATATATTATATAGCTTAATTATTAATTGTAACAGACATTGTTACTTAAAAAAACATACACATATTTGCTATTGCAATATTTTTTTTTATTAAATAATCACCATTCTGAATGAGTCTTATTAAAATGAGACCTGAGAAATGTGTGTTACTCAGTGGTTCAGCAGTGCGCCTACAACCGTGCAGCGCTCTGCGTTCTGTCGAATTGTGCAACCCATCGAGATGTGCTTCTTAACACCAGCGCCCATGCGTGGAAACATTTTTTATTTATTTATTGTTTTTTTATAGTATTTTTTTTTTTTTGGTGCATTAAACAACCAGAAACCCCTTGACATTATTTCTGAGTATTACAAATAAATGACAGCTAATAATAATGAAAGTAATAATAAGTGAGCAATAATAAAAAAAATAAGGGTTATAATCACCCCTAATAACCCTAAACTGTCTCCTGATATTTTGATTCAGGCTGTCCAAATATTCTACCTAAAGCATGTTTAAATATGGGGCTTTTTCTAGCAATTTTATATTTAAAATTTAAATATGCACTATAGCAAAACTCGACAGAACATCGGATGGAAGCCTAGTTCGAATCCCAGTCGTGGTTTTATTCTCTTAATGTTTTTTTTTCATAATGGCAATTAATGTTATTACTTTTTACATATATTAATGTAGCCTACATATTTCTACTTATTTCCTGTAATATATTATTTAACAAACACTAATTGATAACATTTGTATAGGCCTAGAAACACACACGTTGTACTGGCTAAATGATACTTTTTTTTCTCTGTCTGGCCCTGTTACCTCCAGAGGATAATTAGGTAATTCAAAACACCTGCTTATTGCATGTCTCTATTTATTTTAAGACACTTTTTACTTAGTTTTTTCTTGTTATGAATATATTATTAAAAGACACTTTCTTGTATGGATACATTTGTTTCACTGGGTACAAACAATGCAAATATACCCTCAAAGGTCCTTAGGGTACAGGTGTTTACGTTAAAGTCATTTTAGAGTATTACCCCAGTGACAGTTTAATAGCCTTATTCACAGAGTGCATAAAGCACAGTGGGTTTTAAAAAAAAATATTAACTAATTCATAAATGTGCACAGCACAAGTTATCTTTACTCAATAGATGCCTGCTTGAATAATTGACATACATCTTTCCAAGACTGTAAAATACATTTTAGCTAAAGAGCACTTCAGTTTACTTTTTTCACTACACTGAATTCCTGTTTGCCAAATAAAGCTAAATGTTAAAGACAAACATTAAAAAATGGGCAATTAACTTACATTTTCAAAATACATTTAAGGACTGAATTTTATTATTTTCCCACATGGGTAAAAGTGAAGTGGCTCAATTAATTTAATTAACACAAACATTAAAAAAAAGGTACACTTGACATCTTAAATCCTCGTGCAGCAATATTAATGTGATAAATCAGCTTTTTGAATCCTACCGTCCATCGTCTGCACTAATAACCAGGAACTAAGCTCCTAACGACAGGTCTAGAGCTGTAGTTGGAACGACACAGCTGAACCACGGTAGTTGCGAACATTCGCTGGAACCACGCTTTTGGGAAACACCTGCGTCGCAGCTGCATCGTCCAGACTATGTAAGTTGCTAACGTATTTAGCAACTACGCTTTTGGGAAACGTACCCCGGCGGTTTGATTGATGTGTTGTTGGAAAGCTGACAGCTTGAGTTTTAAAGCAATAGCTAGAGGAGAACGTATTTTAATTTAAGTTTGAATTAGATGTAATACATGTTTGCATTTCGTTGGTATGAACGATGTATAAAATGCCCACATTGGATAAAATATGGATAAAACACAAACATGCAAATTATGAATAATATTTTTTATAAAAGTTTAGCTAAAAAGGTTCATTTATTTTCTGAAAGAAATTACAGCTAAAGTGGCTAGATAACTGAAGATTCTAAACTTTAATATTGCATATTGGCTGTCAATAATTATTTATAAAGACTGGCAAATATTAATTATGATCTATTTCTTGCCCGCTGGCGGGCCAATGCACCAGAAGAGGATTTATATGGAGTGAATTTTGTGCCAAAAGTTTTACGCCAAAATATTAAATCCACAATCAAAATTTTAAAAATTAAAAGGAAAAAGTGTATGTTACAAATTCAAAAGAGAAAAAAATATATAGCAAAAATATATTGTTAAATATATTTGGTTATTTTATTATTTTTTGCAGTTATTAGAAAAATATTTTTAGCTTTCATTTTTGTGTTTTTTGGATTTTCTGTGGATTTTGTGGATTTTGCTGCTAAAGACTTTTGCTTCTGGAACCTCTTTTGCTTCTGCTTCAGGACAGAGGCTGGCGCGCCGGTGCCAACAGCGGCACGTGCGCGGGTACAGCACGATGTGTGTGTACAGTGTGTACCGACGCGCGTGCCGCCGCGAGCCGTAGTGTGTACCGGCGTAGCCGCTGTGAGCCACCGTGAGCCGTAGTGTGTACCGGCCCGCGAGCCTCTCTCGTCTACTACTACTATAAATCCTGATCATAGAGTATGTAAAAAAAAATCTAATTCTAAACTCTAGTTTGCAGAGCTCTTTCTGATACCAGCACTTGGTGCAGCAGAACAAAACATTGAGAAAGCGCATAGCTTTGCTAACTTGTCCATTCGCAATTTATTTAGACGCAAATATTTGCAGTTTTTTATTTAAGTAATATTACTTTGTTTTTCTACTCTTGTGCTGAGTTTTTCGTTTTCATCTTTTGAAATTCGTTAGATTAGATTTTTGTAATATGATTAGTTTAGTTTTCTAATTAGGTTAGCTATTTTCCTATTTGCCTTGTGGAGTAATACTTTGACTTATCCCATAATTAAAATAAGTTATTCCATTACACTGCCTCTCCTAAATTTTTAATCTGTTTCTCACTCTCACTTCTCCCTTGCACCTCTCATTTACATTTTTTCTTGTTTGAAACCATGTTTTTCTCTTTTTTAATGTTAGTGTTCATTTTTTCATTGATTACCAGAAACCCATGTCATTACTGCTACAAAACTTTGTTTTAGCAAAAGTAGTTTAACACGCTTCTGGCCGCCGGCGGGCCAGAAAAATATGATATTTAATATCTGGCTGTGTTTATGAATACTTATAGGTTCAATATAGACACCCAATATGCAATTTTAAAGCTTAGAATCTCTGCTTTTCGGTTATCTAGCCTTTTTAGGCTTTATCTTCTTTCAGAAAATAAACATTTAGGGCGAAATAGTTTATGAACGTTATGAAATATTATTTTCATATTTGCGTTTTTCATACGTCCATATCTAATCAAATGCGGTCATGATATACATCATGTGAACCGTCTGCCTCTCCGGATTATGGAACAGTGCTCCGTTTACTGTAGGATGTACGGTTCCTGAATTAGAGCCAAAACAGCGCGTTACAGTGTGTGTTTACAGTTTAAATCTGCTTGTGTTTCGCTTTGTGTTTACCTCAGGACACTCAAGACACACATTCAACCTCCTCAAGGGCTTCCACCACACTTTTACCTTCAAAATGCCTCCAAACTTAAGAAAATCCATAAATCCACTCACCAGTAATTCTCACATTTATCCAACCAGTGCTTAAAATAATTTGAAGCAGAACAAAAATATGAATTTTAACCCGTTATTAAAAGCGGATTATTGGTCGCTCCACGAATCCACGCATATCTAATGAATCAGGAGACCCTCGCAGACCAGACGCTATGCAAATGAGCTGTGTCAGCCAATCAGGTGCCGAGCTCTGCCACCTGAAAGGAGGAGGGCTGCTCGGCCACAGAGCTCTGGCTCTCAGAGAATTCCTGTGTTAAGAAAGAGCTGTGTTAAAGAGACAGTGCGGATTTCTGTTTCTATATGAGCAGACCACACAAAAACAGCCTTATTAGTGCAAATCGAGTAGTGGTAGTTTTTATTCTTAAAATATCCAGTCCTTTGGAGAAAAAAAATACCTTGTTCAATACCTGGTTCAAATCACTATAATATCTAACCAGTGAAAGGGAGCAGTTTATAATTTTATTTGATGATTATAAACACTTTATAGCAAAATGTGGAGCTACCAAAACACTTCATCCATATAAATAGTTCATTTTATAAGTCTGAAGATAAAAAAATAAAATAGAAATCTGAAAAGCGCCTATTTTTTTTCTTTTTTTCTTTCTTTTTTTTCATATTTTATCATATTTTGGCCAATACATGTTCCATTGAATAATTAAAGTGCCTTAAATGAATTGTGTAAAGGCTTCTAAGTAATATAAATTCATAGAATTGTCTCTGAATTATTTAATACTAGAGTGATAAGCCTTCAAATTTGAGTATGTAATTTCAGGCGGAAAATGGTAAAAATAGGCTTGGAGCTTAAGAGGTTAAACTGTTTTACTGACAATACTCTGCTGTAACATTAAAATCCCAATTAAATAATTACCCAACTAGCCAGAGAAAAATAATCTAAAATGATGTTTTTCACATTTTAAAACAAAGGTGTAACTAAACAAAAAGAGAAAATAATGATTTGATGGTTAATTAAAAAATATTTAGTGTTGAATGTTAAAAAAATCTTTAATGGATTATAGCAGGATTTGTCATGAACAGGATTTGTCTTATGTTCCATATAATAAAGCAAAGGTTCTGTAAAGGCTAAAAGAATATGATTTATTGGCCGAATAAGAATTTGAACAATATATTAATAATAAGAATAGGAGGTTTTGTAATG
The DNA here is from genome assembly GCF_023375975.1 of Astyanax mexicanus. NCBI lineage: Eukaryota > Metazoa > Chordata > Actinopteri > Characiformes > Acestrorhamphidae > Astyanax > Astyanax mexicanus. Next base: position 12,094,187 of record NC_064411.1, on the reverse strand, counting down.
ACATGTCATAGTAAAACAAGCAAAATATCACTATGGTTTTTCAAATTGAGCATAATTTGTCATATTAAATTTCAGCACACACACACACACATATATATATATATCAGGGATTCTTGAGACAAGGGACACAATGGGTTTTTAATTTATAAAAATAAAATTTAGATCTTTTCAAAATATATTTATATTGTGGCGGCTCTGGGTTGTGTGTGTGGCTGCCTGTAGGCATGGTTCTGTTCTCCTGTGTGCGAGGATGACAGGGGTGGGGCATCTCCCTTGGGAGGGGTTATGCAGAGAGGGTGGGCACCACTCTGGATCTGCCATCTGGGAGACACACAGCTGGGTTGGTGGCCTTTGGGCTATTTTAGCTCTGTGGGTATGGTTTTAGCTCTCCCAGTCTTGTTATAGACTGTAACTGAGTGGCAAGCCTGTTCAATAAAGGAGCTGTTGAGCATTCAGCATGAGTCTCGCGGGCAGGGGCGTAGCAGCAAATTCTGGGCCCTGTACACTCTCAATGTCAGTGGGCCCCTGTCCATGCCAGTACACAATGAACGTGGATTTTCATGGGCCCCTCTTTTTACTCGGGCCCTGGGTAGTCAGGTCCACTTTTCCCCCCACTACCACGCCCATGTCAGCATGTGTAGGATTACTTACATTAGGTTTCTTAAAGCAGATTGCACCCAAGGCCCTGACAGATAAACCAGGTTTGACAATGAGTATGTGAGTGATTAAGGTATCTTACGACTCATCTGAGCAACAGAGCTGATGAGTGCAAAAAGTTTAATGACATATAAAAATGGACTTACCTTTTGTAAATTGTCATTCCGCTGTCATTCCACTGAAAAGCTGTGTCCTGTTTTCCTAGTTCTTGCTTACATTCCACTCAGAGCATGGCCTTTCTTTGCAGTCTCTTTGATAGGAAAAAACTCTCCTCTCAAAAGCCAAGTAAGACAGGGAAAGCATTCTTGGTAGAACCACAATGTATATATTTTTTGGGTGACCAGATTGTAGTAAAGACATTGGCCACTCCGGCCACCCCTTTAAGACTCTGCTAATGTAGCTTTATGTATGAAAATTATATTGTAGAGAAAAGAGGAATGTATTACAGAGTTTTGTTCGTTTCATGGGCACCGTCGCCATTGAATCTGAGGGGAACCTGCCCCCTTCACATTTCATGAATGTTTGTTTGGACCCTCCAACCTTTAACATAAAATATACAGTCAACCAGAACTGTTTCTATCGCTTTGTGAAAGAACCCATTCCATGTGATTGATAGGAGAAAACACACACTACCATGAACCATCAGTGCAGTCAGTGCACATTCAGCTCTATACAGGAGGAGGCAAGGCGTGGTGTTCGTCTGAATAACGGACCATGTTAGATTCATTTTTATCAATGCCAAACGGGCATTAGCAGTCAAGAGTTGTGGGAAATGTGTCTTCATTTCTTGTGTTTCTTGCTTTTTGTAATTTAACCCTTTCAGTTCCGGTTCAAGCTATGTCAAGTAAGGAAGGTTTACTGGCTGTGGGATCACTAATTTATTCACAGGGCTTTATGTCACTGTTTACAGGACTCATGGTGTTAAGTATATTTAACTTCTAGATTGAAAAGCCTGCTCCACTGAAGCTCCTTAAGAAAGCACATGCGTATTTGCCGTGACAGGATGGTGACTTTAAGTTATGGAGGGTTTTTTGGCAATATTAAATAGTTATAAACATAATGAATACAGAACCAATTAATTAAATGTTACAATGTATTACTATTATTTAAAATAAAAGCCTCAATAATTAATAATACATTCTTTCAACATTATCAATCAGTGGGCAGGGCTAACTTCGGCCACAACTCCAAACACAAACCCATAACCCAACTGTACTATAATTTTATTGGGTGACTACACACTTCTTGGCATTCTAAAACTTTTGTAACAGTGGCCCCTTAAACCCACCACAAAGTAGTCCACAGCCCACAAAAAAAGAGTATTACCCAAAAACAGCACAACAACCAATATAGCTATTTCAGGTTATAAGCACATTCAACACATTTAAAAATGGTGTCAATGGTTACTATACTGCTGATCCAATGGCTAGCTTTGTTGTTCACATTATCACATTATCATTTAGCTCAATATTTAGCTAAACACACTGTATATTTATATACATGTATAATTATGTTGCAAATGGTTATGTAATATATGTCACACATATGTCTGTTTCTGTTTGTTGAAATTTTTCTATTTACGTGAAGGAATGTATTTTACAAAAAAAAAAAAAGAAAAAGAGCAAAAAACTGTTGGCCAATGGCCCCCTTGCAGTACCACTGAGGGTCCACGGCCCACAGGTTGAAAAAAACTGATCTAATGGATATATAAAATTTCTAATGCTGGAGACATAGATAAGTTATTACAAAAAAGTCAGATTTATTGGTTTATTGGGTCATGTGTATGGGACATGTGTATGGATTGTAAGGACGTGTATGGTGGCTGCAATACCACTTATTGCCTCTGGGGGCAGCAAAGTGATACAATCTGATACAACAAAAGTCCGATTTTTTGGTTTATCAGGACATTCAAGGAAACTGCATCAGGGGTCTTATAGGAGTCATAAAACATCATTTGTAATCTTTAGTTTACAAGGACACAAAAATGTCTGGCTAAACCACACTGTCCTCTTAATACACTAAATTGTCAGGAAAAATGTCCTCATATACCACCCATACCAACACAAGTTCACCCACACAAGTACACATAAACAAACTCAAACACTTCTACTTCCACTCTCACAAACACTAACCAAGCTAAAGATCACACACCTCAATTCTGCAGCATCATTGTACAGACCATATTTTACTGCTTCACAGCCCAAGGCTGCTGCTTTAAACGCACCTGCTGTTAAACCTCCCACTGAATGCTTCCTGCATATCTTCATATATTGTATTGATAATACTATATAGATAATAAATAAGGAACAAACATATGGAAATATATCTGAATCATGTTTATTATCATTGCTCCATGCAAAATTTGATGATCAGCTGCTCTATTCTCCCATTCATCTCCACACTGATTGATAGAATATCAGGGCCCAAAGTTTTAGACTCTGCACAAACTACACATAATGTGGCTTCTGTCTCAGGAATCGGTCCATATTGATGTACTGGGCTTTCTTGGGTTACTTTTGCTTGGACTTTAGAATCACCGCTTTTGGCTATATTACTTTACCTGCCACTTTAATTTTGGTGCGGTGTGCTATTTATTAAGAAATTATGATTCTGACTTTATTCAATTCCCAAGATTTTTATAAAGCCTTGATTTCTAGATTTAGTTGATTTTATTTAGTGCTTTAAGAATTGGGATAAGTGGAACGTGATTATTTTTCTCTGTATCAATCGTTCCATTACAAACAATAATATTATCAATATTAATAAACACAGATGTTATGCTTTGCTTTGTCCACGTTATTATAGCAAGTAAATCCGAACAATGCTTTACATTTACTTTTCAATATTTTCAATATGTATTTATGCATATACAATGCCAAGCAGATTGCTTTTCACAATTATCAACAATACATCTATTTCCTTAAACAATTTATCAAATCTCACTTACTGTTTCCCTTGCTCCAAAAGTGGCTCACATGTTGAATAGTGAAAGTTTAATTTTGTGATTTCTAAGTTTCTTATTTCTTCTTTTTAAATTAGGATTGAGTGTGTCTTAAAGTTAAGACTGTTACAATATTGCTGAAAGTAATTGCTCAGCTGCATAGTGGTTGTTTTAAAACCATACTTTAAAAAGATAAACAAGCTAAAAGTTAAAAAGAAATGCTCTATATCTATAAAATAATGATTGGTCAAAAATGGTGGTAATATTGGTGATCTATTTACATCTCCCCCTTTTTCTGAAACAGAATTTCTGTTTCAGAAAACTTAACACAAAATTGCTCCACCCTCTTTACTGTCCATTGGGCCGGTCTGCCCTGCCCAGGCCTCCACTGAACGCACACCCCATCACGTCATTCATCCACTCACTCTCCCCCTGGGCTGCGCTTCCCTTCCACGATGTTTTCTCCGTTTTCTGTTAAAATGCATGTGGTGGTCAGATCGAGACTGTGCCTGTCTTAGGTTGTCCCTTTGTAATATGTTGGGATCTTACCCGTCTTTGGCTAACCAGCCTATCCCACTGAACCACACACAGCGTAGCAGCACTGTTTAATCAAGATTCAGTGCCGTAGTGTTCCTGCAGGGTACAGCTAGGGAACGCAAACCCAGGTATGTCATATTGTCAGAAACTCACACTCTGATGTTGACCGTAAAAGCCTGTGCAAGGCACGAAGTACCCATGGTTTATGATTTGTTATTATTTTATACATATTTCATTTATTACCATCATTATTACCTTTTCTCTTCCACTTAATTTAGCTTAAATTATTTGCTGTGATGCCACTGCTCTGGAATAGACCCAAAAGAGTGCATGTCAATGAATAATTATTCAGATTTTGCATCTGTATCTCACAGACGTACCATAAGGTTAAATTTTGGTCCAGTTTTATTTAATATATACATAAATTATAGTGCTGGCTCTGCTTCTCAGATTGCAAACTGTACCATTATGCAGATGAAACTATTTTATATTGCTTAGCTGATTTTGTTCATGCTACAGCCAGAAAATTATGCATTTGTTTTATAGGTGGCATTGTATAAGCATGAAAACTAAATTTATGCTGTTTTCCAGATCTCTTTCTAGTCTAATTTAATACCGTAAAGCAAAACAGAGAGCTGCATTTTTAAATACACTTTATTTCCCCTTATTTAAAATGAGAAAGACCCAATTCACTAAAGCTTGTATTACACCCAATACTGAGTTTCCTTTTCAAATAAATAAGGTCTTTCCTCATTGGTTTCTGAAATCAACTATCCCTCTTAAGAGGATCAAAATATCAGCATAGACGGAGATGCATAAACCTTAGAGAAATTAGATTATATAGATCTCATTCAGCTAGGACTGAACTGAGATCAGTCTGAATAAGAAACGAATAGTAAGATAATTAACTAAATCACCTGATAGAAAAAGCTGTGTTTGGAATGGCGCACTCATTAACTCATTCACTATTCACTATGTAGCATTTTTCTATTTATTGAACTGATTATTTAACAATCAAACAAGAAACCATGTTTATTTGTCCTGCTCTGAGGACATCTTACACCAGTACTGCATGGCATAGTATATTTGGAATTTCTAGCATACCTCTTCTGTATCATAATATAATGTAATGAATAGTGAACTATATGGGGGGAAAAATGTACTGCTCAGTTTTTACAAAGCATGGTAAAAATGGCCAATCCAAACTGCTTAGTATTTCTGCAATAGGAAACGATTCCGACACAGCCACACACATTCATTATTTTCATTATTAGATTTGCTTATAGAATATAGAGTTAGACATATGTCCCTGTTAGGTTAGGGCCCCCAAGATATAGTCCAATACCCAAAATTAAGCTAATTATTTTCCTCAATTCTGACTCCCCTTTTTCTTTTTTCTTTTTATTTTGTATTTGTGTTGCTAACCAACCCCATAATCCCTTTATTAAATTAAGAACTGTCGTATAACGTATGCATATTTATATTATATTATGTTATAGTTCTATGTCACATCAGTTACTTTACTCTGTTAATTATTTAATTATTTATGACCATTAGTAATATCTACTGCACCGCTCCATTTACAGATAGATCTTTACCTTGTATAGTTAGGTTTTTTATCCTTATATTTTCTTATATAGATATATCTATCTACCCATACAAAAGCCTTTTCCCCCTGTTCACCTCTGTCCCCCATTTTCACTGTGTATTACTCTATTTCCCTACTGAACTGATGTTCTATTTTCTATGATATCTCACAAGCGTTAATTTACAAATAAAACAGACCTCTCAGTCTAAGACCAACAGGCTGGACCAACTCCACCTACTTCACCTTGGACTCCTCCCCTGCAGTGGGACTCATCCATTCCTATTTCGTTGTCACACAAAATTTCGTACACTCAACCAATCACACTGCTCACAGGAGCCCCGCTCACACACTCCAACACATACGCACACACTTCTGTTTCACGCACTCTGTCTCACACACACTCTTTAATTCGCTGCCACACAAGATACACATTTTCTGTTTCTCTCACAGGAAAACTGGACCCGCACACTTTCACACTCACAGGTACACTTTTAACCCCTGTAACAGACACTCGTAGACCCTTTTCTTTTTCGCTCTGTCAGTCGCACATACACAATCACAAAGTCAGACACACTCAGTCCCTGGAATAAGCACACATACACATGCATACACTCTCACAATTATTGGCCACAGACTCACTTCCCTCAAACTTATAGTTTATACTGCTATGTATACCCCGTTTTATTTGTTTTCTTCTACCCCAGACAAGACACGAATAAGCCATGCACACAAGCAGTGGGTCGCTGCCCACCCGCGAGATACCGCTCCCGGTCCGCCTTCGATTATACCTAAGGACCCCCGTTCACACTTTTAAACTACTCATTTATTTTAAACTAACACTCACACGCTAATGAAGGCTTTCCATATGGTCCCAGTCACGCTTCTTAAAGGCCGCAACTTTCAACATGAAACGCCCAATATATAACCAGATCTTTTGTCAATTATTTCTATCTGTATTAATAACAAATCATTAATCTATGGGAATACAGCCCCCTGCCTGGCAAGGCACACCTGTTATCCAATGCTAGAATTGTCATCATTTACATCTGCATTAAGAAGAAAATCCTAACAACCACCGTATCATACCAGAACTATTATTTATACAACTAGTAGAAGTTCATAATAGTTACAGCGCCTACTAATAATACCAAATGTCTAGAGCAGCAACAGTATCTGCTTATATTATTATTATTATTATTATTATTATATATTTTTATTTATTCATTTATTGACGTTTTAGTATATTTTATTTTATTTGTTTTTTATTTGTTTTTGTTATTTTCTTAACCAATTCACGAGCGGATCAATCTCGAGGTAGGCTTACACCTGGCCGTTATCCGAACATCTCGTCAGAAGCCGGGGGGACACGCCAGCGTCCAATCCTTAAAACCAGAGGAGACCCTTGTCTCAACTCCTGAGGAGACCCTTGTCTCAACTCACCTATATATAAAACCAGAGGAGACCCTTGTCTCAACTCCTGAGGAGACCCTTGTCTCAACTCCTGAGGAGACCCTTGTCTCAACTCCTGAGGAGACCCTTTGTCTCTACTCACATATGTACAAAAGACGAGTAAAATACATTGGTATGCTTACTGCTCCCTCCAGACCGCAGCCCGACAGCCGCTCCACTCAAATTTGAAATAGCCAATATGCAGAATTTGATTAAACCGGCTCTGCTTACCTGGTTTGTTAAGTTCGGCCGTGAGTGGATCAGTGCCGGATGCTGTCCTTCGTCAGACTCGTTCAGAGGTCGGGGTCACCAAATTGTTGTAGAAAAGAAAATGAAAGGTGGGCTACTCCCACCTCTCGTCCGGGGTACAACTCCCCTGCGTGTTCGTTTGATAGAGAGAGTCAGACAGATGGAGTGAAGCTGAAAGCAAACCAGGTATTTATTACAAGGTACTGAATATTCAGGAGAACCAACACATGAAAGACCGTCTAACAGCCGTCCCAGCATAAGTTCTGACCCCCCTCTTATCTGACTCCATGTTTTATACCCAAAATGACGTGAGACCTGCTGATGAGGCGTTGCTAACGATTAGCTCATGTTAATATGCATAATTTCACGTGTTAGTACTCAAGTTTCACGTGTCTGACCGGACCACTAATGTTTGGCCTTGACTGTGTTCTTCCAGAATGAAACATCATGGCACTATCTGTGTGAGTGCGTCACCCCCCGCTTTGAAGCAGAGGTCTTTTAGGGAGGCACTCACTCATCCAAAGGCTGCTTTGATCTAATAGCCTTTTTTGTAGCAATTTAGCCCCGTACCAGTCGAATTGATGACCGTTAGTTAGGGTCCTGCAGTAAACAAAATACTTCAAGCCTGAGCTACATCTCATATGTTATATGTTAATGTGTTAGTAAATGTATCATGTGGGTTAATTTGTCATATAATAGAGTCTGTGTTAGTCACATGCCATATCAAACAATGTTTTACTATATATGTGCAGAATATATTGTGATTATTGATTAATCTTTTATATAAATGCGTGTAAAAATACACTGTGAGTAATAAAAATGAATAAGAATGTGAGTATTGGTTATGCATATTGAATACAAGGTTTCACACAATAATTATGTCACTAAAATAAGTAATCATAACTGAAAGATATTTGTCAATCAACCCAAAGTATAATTAACTGAAAGATATTTGTCAATCAACCCAAAGTATAATAAACAGTTACTCTTTAGTTACAAAACTTTGGATTCATCCTCACATTCCTCACCGTATACCAAGTTTTATCCCACCTGACGGGCATCACAGTGAAACTGCAAAGCACCTCACTCTACATCATTGAGGCATTTAGCATGGTTGATGAGGTGAAGTCTGTCTACAAGGAGCTCCGTGAGACCATCATCAACGACTTCAATCAAATCTATGAACAAGCAGTTAGGATGGCTGCTCAAGTCAACGTGGAACCAACCAAGTCGAGAGCAGCTGGAAGGCAGAAACACAGGGAAAATGTACCCGCTGAAGGAGTGAAGGAGTATTATCTCAGGAACATGGCGATACCCTTCTTAGACCATGTCATTTCAGAGTTTGAGTCCAGATTTAGTCCCCTCTCTGTGTCCGCATCAAGGCTCATGAGCCTAATTCCATCTGTACCAAGATGACTTGCCATCACCAGAGGTCATTCACCAGGAGCTGAAACGGTGGAAGTTAAAGTGGCAGGCCAAATTATCACACCAAAGACCAAGCTCATGTGCCTCAGCTATCAAAGAGTGTGATGAGATGATGTATCCGATCATCTTCAAACTCCTGAAAATTGCATGCACCTTGCCAGTGACCTCCTGCGAATGTGAGAGGTCTGCCAGTACTCTCCGGAGACTCAACACATTCATGCGGAGCAGCATGGGAGAAGACCGCATGTCATCCTTGGCTCTCATCCATACCCACTACGACATGGCTCTGGATCTGGATGAAGCTGTCGATCTGTACTCAAAAATGCACCCAAGACGTTTGGAGCTGATGAGCATTCTGATGTCATAGAAGCCATAGAAGAAGAAGAGAGACAGACAATGGTGTGTCATTTTATGTGAAATCAGACACTTTGGGGCCCGACCAACACAGATGTTGATCAAACTTTGTGTGCCTTTATAGTGGCAAGGTAGAACCCCAGAACTGCATTTGCATGAATCTGCCACTAATATAAAGGGAGAAATGGACTAAGAATGTTTTAAGTAAGAGGGTAGGGCACTACACATTCAACCATGATTATGTCAATTTAAATTACAAACAGATGGTTTTGATGCTGTTTGAAAGCTCTTTTCTGGCTCTACAGAGTACACAAACAACATTGAACTCAACAGTTAGCCAAGTATAGATTATGAGATATTAAAATACTAACATCTGAATATAAAAAAACTATATTTTAAAAATGGTCAGTATCTTTTCCGCACATAGCCTGCAATGTCATGAACAACCTCTGAAATATTTTTGGAGTTCTACCTTGTGTAACACAGAGGAGGAGGCAGGATGCAGGTCTTTGTTTTCCATTATCCCAAATAAACAAAGAATAAACCACTAGGGACTAACTAAAGAATAAGGTACTTAAAACACCAAAAAACAGAGTATAAACTAAAAGACTGGAACAAACAAGCAAAAATAACAAACAAAGAAACAAGCTACAAAAAGCAAACCTGAAACACTGAAGACAAAAAACACAGCGGGTCTGCGGTTAAACAAAAGAGATAAACTAGATCTGGACAGAGTGACAGGACAATATCAGACAAAAAGCACGACAGAGAAAGAAGGAGCACATGAGGTATTTATGCACAGGCACACATAAGGGACACCTGTGGGAGCTAACAAGGGGGCGGGGTTACAAATGAGGCACAAGGTGAGGACACTGATGGCTAGGGGTGGGGCTAGGGCGGAGACAGGGACCAAAACACAACAGAAGCACATGGCTGGGAACATGACAGGAGCACAAGGGAACAAATGAGGGGAAAAACACAGGACAGACACAGGCTAAGGTGTAACACCTTGCCACTAAAAAGGGCCTAACTGTTGAGTTCAATGTTGTTTGTGTACTCTGTACAGTGGCGGACTTAGCAATTTGGGGGCTCAAGGCGAATTTAGCTAGGGGGCCCATCAACATTAATATGCGAGAAATAAGTTTCAGATATAACACCATTGTATGTCAAAATGGAAAATATTTATTTAAAAAAAATTGTTAAAAAAGAAAATTGAAGCTTTCAATGCTAATTTTACTTTTTATATGTGCAATCAATAAACATATCTTTAAATAAAATATACACCCGAATGCCAAAAAAAGTAAAGCAGTGTGACTGAGAGCATTTGTGTGAGTCAATCAGTAATTTTTATCTAGAATTGTAACTGAATTTAATGATGAATAATTAATAATGAATAATGAATAATTATCAATCACAGCAACATGTAGAGTGAAAATATGAGAGAGAGAGGAGGCAGAGTTTGTGTAAGTGCATGTGTGACAGAAAGAGAGTGTATGAGAGAGAGAAAGAGAGAGATATGTATGAGAGGGAACATATGTGGGGGCGAAAGAGAGAAAAAGGGTATGTGACTGAATGAGGAGAGATTGGGGGAGTGAGTGTGTGTGTGTGTGTGTGTGTGTGAGAGAGAGAGTGTACGGCATAGGGTTGGTTGATGTCTCCTTAATTGACAGATGACGATGTTTACATTGAAACATCGCGATGGACGATGATCAATAAAATACTAAAAATATTTAAAATTAATAAAAAATAATTAATATCAAATAAAAACTAATTTAAAACACAATCAAAGGCTATCTAATAGTGCGCAGAATAATATCTGTTTCAGTTAGTTTCAGTTTCAAATAATTGAAACAGCTCCCCAAAACCTCAACCTATAGTTTATATTTCACAATACTTGATTAACTTTACAGGTCCAATCTCATCTTAATTTATTTAACTAAACTGAGTTTTTATATTATTAAAGCCTCGCGCTGAATTCAGCTCCAGGCTGCGGAAGAGAGAGAGAGAGAGAGAGAGAGAGAGAGAGTGCAGCGCGTATTTTCCTGATTTCTCTTGATTAAATATCAATAAATATTTTAATTAAATATATTTTAATACCATATATATTTACTTCACTTGATAGGACCTTATTTATTAAAATGTTTTTTTAATCGCAATGCCGCGTGCGCTTTCCTTGTGACTGACGCTAAACTGTTTGATCCAGCTGTTATATTATATTATATTATATCAATACCATTTTAACGTTTTTCGTTTCTATGTTTTGAAATTCGTTAGATTATATTTTTGTCAACATTTTGGGTTTATTTTCGTTTGTTATTTTTCTAATAATAATAGAATTTACATTATTTAAAGTAAGTCAATACTTACTTTAACTGGTAACCGTTACTTTTATAGTGGGGTAACTCCGGTAGTAACTAGTAAATATAACTGATAACTGGCTTATTCTATTTGCGTGAATAACATGAAATGTTTCAAATTAATACAGACATGTAGAAAAAACGAAGACAAGCTGTAACCTAGATATAAATAATAATATCTTAATAATAATATAATAATAAATAATATAATAATATGCCAATTAGGCATATTTATAGCAGTATGGTATTTTAATTTTCATCCCTGACTCTAATTAATTCAAGTTATATACCTTATTTGATCTTTTTCCTTACAATCCCTGCTAAAGTTTTAGATGAAGGAGACCTAAAGAAGGTCAGTGCATGTTTCTGGAAAAACAAAAAAGTGGGCGTGACATCGCGATGGTTACCATGTTGGTTCATAAATGAAGATGGATGATGATATCGGCACAACCCTAGTACGGCACCTCCTCGTCCTCCTCCTCCACCAAAACATCCGTGTCCGGTGGTGCTGACACACTAAAAAAGCGGATCAGTTTTGGAAGAGCATCTGTTTTTAGTTTAGCCTCTTCCTTCTTTTTTCTTTTTGTAGCGCCACTTGGGTGGTGGCGCTTCATGGCTTCGCTCACAACTCACTTCTACACGTAATTTCACCTTAATTCCATCTTTCACAAGCAGCGCCTTCGTGGTTCACCGGCATGGCCACATGGCATGGATGGAATATTCCATTTTATCTCGAAAGAGGGGGGGTGTGGACGGAATCTGTGTTTCTTTTTAATTTATTGTGTTGTCTTTGTTTCCATTTTAAACATACAAGAATCACCATTTAGGTACGTACTATCTGTGAATTACTGTCCAAAGGGCCACAATTACCAGCTGGAGGCCTATGGGAACTTTGCAGCTAGTCACGGGGCCCCTACAGTGGGCTGCAGTGGGAGGGGCCCAAGGCAGTTGCCTAGCAATGCCTCTATGCAAAGACCACCTCTGACTCTGTAGAGTGTAGTGTAGTGCCCTACCCTCTTACTTAAAACATTCTTAGTCCATTTCTCCCTTTTTATTAGTGGCAGATTCATGCAAATGCAGTTCTGGGGGTTCTACATTGCCACTAAAAATGCACACAAAGTTTGATGAAAATCTGTGTCGGTTGGGTCCCAAAGTGTCTGATTTCCTGTAAAATGACCCTAAAGGAGAGGAAAAACAGACAGACAGTGAAGGCGAGATACAAAAGATGGAGAGGAAAAATAGACAGATAATGAAGAAAAGCAACAGAGACAGACAGCAAGAGAGATACAGCGGAGGGAGAGCTACAACAGACCTAGGTGAGCAACAGAGAGAGACAACAAAGTCCCAGCACAGTTGTAGGAAAATTTGAATAAGACAGAACACTTCAATTTATATTATTATTAATTCTTGTTTAAGTTTTAATGACAATACCGATAGTGCTCCTCATGAAGTAATTCTTATCTATTTATGTCAATAGTAGAGACAATAAAGGACAGCAACATCAGAGACAGACAATGGAGGGCAGCAACAGAGACAATGGAACAAAGCAACAGACAACTGAGGTGACCAACAGAGACAGACAATGAAGTCACATCACAGATGTAGGAAGTTTGAGTAACACTTACATTTATATCAAATTTATGTTAACAGTGGGGAGCAACAGACGAACAAATAAGGACAGCAACAACAGATTCACAACAAACTTATAATAAATAAAATATGTCTAAATTAAAAGGTTTGAAGTGTGCTCGTGTATTTAGGGGGCATTGGAGTAGAGAGCCAAATGAAGTCCACTTTTGGGGGAAAAAGATCCCCCCATCACAATGCTGGCTACGGGCCTGCTTCAATTAAAGCACATCTAAAAACTTAGAGCATAAAACAACACTTTTTTTTATTTCAGTCATTAAGTAGTGAGTTCAGTTTCTCCAAAAACTCTGATGAGTATGATGCAGTCACTGCATATCCTCTGTACTATGTAGACTTATTTTCCGTCTGTTAACCTGAATCTAAAAACATTTGGCTAATGTTAGAATTTAAATTTGTAGGCATGATCCACCTAAGTTTAGGCTAACTAGTTTGTATTGCAGTGATTTTTAACCTATGAGCTGCAGTGGTCCTGTTAGAAGTCATTGGCCTAATATTTCTTTTTCTTGTTCAGTTCCAATATATATTTTTGCGAACTGTATTATCTGTACATTAATTGCAAAAAATAAAACATATTGAAGTTTCACTTGTGGATTAGTTTGGCGTGGTCACAAGACTGACAAAGCTGGTGGTTTAGCAAGATAGTTATATATATATATATATATATATATAAAACTATTTTAGCATTAATATTAATGCACATCTAAAAGAAATGTTATTAAATGATATCTCGCGCGTTTCATCCAAGCTATCCACTCAGCTCAGAGCGCCACTTCAAACGCTCGATTCATGCTGATACGCAGCTGCCCTGGATTAAGCTTCAAGTTTATTTGGGTGAGTAAGGCACGTGTAAAGCTTGTTAGCCTGTAAACAAAAATATATTAGACGCAAAAAAGCACTTTAACTTTTAATTCAGTAGAATTTTAGCAAAGTAAAGGTACTTTTACTTAATTACATTTTTTGTACATTTTCCACCTCTGCTTATTACAGTTAGGAAGTCGTAATGCGCGGTAACCAGTTTTTTCAAATAACATGCCTGGAGGACTCGGCCCATGAGCGGCACCATTATCCACTTATTGGCCAAGACAAACAAGACCCGCCCCGTCCTATTTCTGATTGGATGGAAGGCTTGTGTTGAGCTTTAAATGGTCTGCACACGTCAAATATAGGGGGGAAAAAGACTTTTTGTAGGGGGTGGGGAAAGTTTTTTTTTTTTTTTTTTTTTTTAAGAGCCACTCTATGCCGGATTTCCTGCGCGGCGCCGGAACGCCATCACCCCTGCCACTGCTAAATAGCTTCACTGACAAGGTTCTGCAACAAGCACTTCCTGTGTATTAATTCCTCCCTTTCTTTAGAAATTGCAGTTTGTAAAAGTGTTTTAGTACTGGTAAAATTTCATGTCTTGTAAATTTGTTTTATTTCTTGCATATTTGTTTTCTGAAATTTAATTAGTTTTTTGTCCATGTAAAATAATTTTTTCATTGCTAATTTAGTTTTCTGGAATGTAATTAGTTTTTGTATGTAAATTTGTTTTGTCATTTTTTAAATGTAGTTTTCTGATAATTAACAGAGTTAATTTGTTTTGCACTTCTCGGCCCGGTCTCCAAACGCACAGTGGTCCAGTCTCAGCATGGATCTACTTCTGGGTTCAGACTGATAGCGGATCAGAACCAGGACAGATCCTCCAGTTCTTGAGTTCTACAGACTGAATGTGGATCAGATCCGCTGAGCTCTTTACGCTGAGCTCTTTAATTCTGCGTGGTGATCGGGGGCGTGTGTTGGAAAAGTCTGCTTGTTAATCATTACATTTAAAAAGAAATAATTGGTTTTAGAAATTATTGTAGCGAGGTAAGTGTCAGGTAAGACTCTGTAAAGTGGAATTTAAACTTTTTTTTTTTTATTTCTCCCAATTTTCAGACTGCCCCAGAGAAGGGGATACAAAGAAAAATAACCTTTTCCTCAGAATCTCAGACGCATGGTCGTAATCAAAGTAAATTTGCTTGCCTTTGTAGTAGATCTCTCTCTTTCTCCATGCAGCACGCAACACCTATTCTTTGACTCGGTAGTCTAAGAAACAGACCACGAAGGACCGGGGCTGCGCTCCTCCGCCTGGCTTCGGTACAAGCGCTGAATATTCAACTCCTCTGTGATTCCTAGTAGAGGTTAGATCGGGCCCAAAAACTCCGACCCAGCCCGAGCCCGTGCACGTTCTGCCCGAGCCCGACCAGACCCCACCCGAACCATAAATTGTTATCATGAGCCCGAGCCCGACCCGATCCGCCCCATAAACTGGCTGTTTTCGGGCTGTTTGAATGAGCGAAATATAATCAGAATTATGTTAATTAACACTGTAACATAGAAGCATAGAACTATTATTTAATTAAAATGATTTTTAAGAACAGCTAAACAAGGTGCTGCAAGTCAAACGCGGAGGAGTTCACGTGCGAGAGAGAGAGACAGAGAGAGAGAGAGACACAGAGAGAGAGAGAGAGAGAGAGAGAGAGAGAGAGATTTGCTTGTTCTGGTGTGAGCTACTCACAGGTAAAGGTTCTCTTTTATCTCCTCGTGCTCATATTCTAGTCCCACACATAACTCTGCAGCTCTCTCAGTGTTTTCTGTCGTATTTTGCGGCTAGCGCGAGCGCTTACAACTAACACAGTGGACCGCGAGGTGCCACCGCGCTTGTGCCGAATCCGACTCTCTGCTGAATCCGACTCCCGCTTCGCGGACAGAATCGGCACAACACCCCCCGCTGTAGAACTGCGGTAGTGAAAACAGCACTTATAAATAAATTAGTTTAGTTTCACTTTCAGTTTTCATTATTTTCGTTATTTAATTTAAAAACAAAAATATAATTAAAAAACAGACGCCTACATCTAAGACTATTTTCTGGAGCCCGACCTGACCCGGCCCGAGGAATGTGGTGGGAAATCTCGGCCCGGACCGACTAAGCTAAGCTCCTTTCTAGTGTCTGACCGAACCCCTTGTCTAAATTCAGCCAGTTCTAGCCGCAATTCTGCTCGTAGGGACTGTATTTCTGCACAGATGGTGTCCACATTGTCTTGCACGGTAGATGGTGTTTGGAAGTTAGCATCCAAGCTAACTAGGCTCCTGCGCTTCGTTTATCACACAATCCCCCAGCTCTTCTTTCTCTCTTCGTTGCATTGATTTTCCTCTGACTCTTCTTTGTTTTCCCTCCTCCATATTTTACTTACTGAATATCACACACTCGTGTAGAATTGTTTCAATTCGGAGGAATTACCCTGATTTGACTGGGAGACGAGCTCTTACACAGCCTCTCACACCGGCGCCATCTTGAAAACCAATATTAAACATGTTTTGATGCTAGAATCCCGTTTGAATATGTCCACGATGATGCTTTGGTAAATGGTGTTTTTTTGTGATATTTACTCTAATGGCAGATTTTTCCATTTTTATTTACTTATTGTTCTCAGAATGTCTGAATGTGAAGGGCAGCCTACGCAAATCTGTCACAGCATGTTGTCAGGTTTCACAATGTGGCCAATTCAACTGAAAAGATTCTTATTCTTTTGTTGGCCAGCAGACAGTAATAACTATGTAATTAATTTGTAATCGTATTTAATTTTCATTAAAAACAGTCATACTATTAATTTTTTTTTTTTAGAGTCAAAGAAATTTTTAAATGGCAAGTGCCAGGATGTGGCAAAATGGTGAAGCGGCTCGACCGACACCATGCCGAGGTCCATATGGACATCGAAGAAAGTTTATTTGTTTTTTTAGGACCAGAATATCATTCTACCTATTTGATTTGAATGCACTGAAAATTATACTATGTAGGTAAAAAAATTTTATTTTTCTGTTTTTAAAGGCCTGAATACTGGAAACATACTTGTCCAGGGCAAAGAGGTTATTTATTCTGGGCAAGCTGGCGGAGCTCAGGGCTTTCAGGCCTGATGTACCAATGGTTACGATGCTGGACATCGGTTTCCAGAAGGACTTGGGGGTTTCTGGGCTCCCCGCCTCACCATCCCGGCCTGGCCCAGCTTCCCAGGGCACCTCAGCATCCCAGCCCACCCCAGCATCCCAGGGCACCCCATCTGATAAGGAGGAGGAGGATGACGAAAAGCCCTGTTTCAACCCCCGCTGTGCCAAACATACAAGGATCTTAGAGGCTAATGTACATGCAAGGCTGCCCAGGTCCCAGTCACCTGTCAGGGTGACTGCAAAAACCCTGAGTGCCTTATCAAGGTGGAGGAGCTGGCAAAGTTCGTCTCTCTTTTTCTAAAGAGTCCCTCCATGAAGATGAGAGAAAACATTTTTTTTGGAGGTAATATTTTGTTAAGGGCGAAAACACGGTTAATATTTCTTTTTATTTAGAAAACAATTTAGTCTCCAAAAAAGACCTCTGGAAGTTCAGGCAAGAGGTCAGAAAATCAGTAAGTATATTTCCATTAATAATTGTAATAATTGTTGTAATAAGACAGTAGGGGTCATGGTTTAATTTTTTTATCATTATTTATTTTTTTGCTTCTCACAACGAACTTGGAGGAGGAGCCAAGGTGGTCTACCCTGGAGCAGGTCTTTGGCTTGCTTGCAGGCTATTTCATCTTTTTTTCGGGGCACCAGAGAGGAGTCCCTCAAAATATGCTGGTGACGGAGGTCCAGGAGGCAGAATTCAAGGTTACCGAGGATATCGTAGAGGTAAGTGTTCATGATCACAGGAAAACAAGGTTGTTGATTGGTTAAGAAATGGTGCATGTTTTTTATTTGTTTTCTTAATTTGCTGGTGCAGCAAGGACCCAATGAGCAGCCCAGAAACAGCTCCAGCTCCCCGAACCCAAAGTCCAGAAGGCGGCTTTTCATCTTGGATTCTTCCTCCTCCTCGTCTGGCTCGGACGTGGAGTTTGTTGAAGAGGGGCACCATTCAGATGCTTCAGGGGCTTCATCTGAGTCCATACTGCTTCAGTCCACGAGGTGGTATGCAGCCTCAGGTGAGGGCCCCACCATTGAACCATTTGTGCTTGAGAGCCCCGCCAAGTCGCTAAGGTCTACTGTGAGTGTACATTATGTTCATGTACATTATGTTTTTTTATTTTTACATAAAAAATATACATATATGAATGTTGTGTATTGTTCGATTTCTTTGATTCATGCAGTCTGAGTACCACGTCATTGGCCAGGACCCCTCACCTGGCCATTCCTATCTGGGCTGTCCGGTGAGGGTTAGGTCTGAGGATATGCCACTTCTTTGAAATCACTCCTCACCCAGAGTCAAGGTCTGTCATTTGGACGAGCTCCACCAGCGTCAGCAGTAACAGGTAGATGCTTGGGCGATTTCAGAAGACAGCGGTTATGAGGACGAAGCCCTCTCATACGATGCTTTATCGTCAAAAACTTTTAAAATTGTTTCTTTGTTTTTTTTTTATAATAATGTAAAAATTCTATTGCTTTTGTGTAAACTTAGACTGAGGCTAAATGGACACATCAAAATGGTTTGCCAATCCTGCCTGACACTTTCAGAAAGCTTTATGTATTTTAAGACATTTTACTTAGTTTTCTTTCCCCAAAAAAATAACTCAAAGCTTTGTCAGTGTCAGAGACGATTTGCCCATATCAAGGATGAAAGATTTAAAATAGTTCAACAGATAAAGTTACAGTTGTCACAAATTAACAATTGAATTATAAGTTTTGATATCTTTACCTTTATTGTAATTTAATTTAATAATGCCCCCCTGCACAGACAAAACATTGGAAAATAGAGGAATATTTGTCCTGTGTTTCACTGCATAGCTTCCAACCTACTTTGCACACATGTTACATTACTAATGGCTCAACAATGATGTGTTTCAGGGATTTACTGAAGAGCCAAAGAAGAGTCTCACTGAGGTGGTTGGCATGACACCTGGGGAAGAAAACCATTTGATTCTTCCTACATAAAATCTGGAGGAGCTGACTGTACCACCTGGTCTATGGGAGAGAGACATTGGCCTTCTCATTAAACAGCTGCCCATAACACTGGCACTCAGCCAGAGACAATGTCAAAGTCATTGAAAATAGAGGTGAAGGTGTAGCTATTTGTTGTTTAAATGTTGTTGTTTGTTGTTTCCCTTCTATAAAAAAAGAGGTTCAGCAAAATGTTAGTTAAAATTTCAGCAAAATGCAGGTGTTAGTTTTACCCTTTGGACATGTAGTTAACAGTAGTTAATAAAGAAAGGTAATATAACAATGATAGTATATATATTTATTTATACATTTTTATTTGCATTCTTATGCAGCAACCCCATTTTTGGTGAAATATTAGTAATCAGTCTAATTGTACATGTATAAAAATCATTATTTTTTAATTCAAATAAAGTCAACAACATTTTCAATATTTGATATTTATTAGTTTTGTTGCTCATAAACCCAACTGCATTCATGTGGGTTTTAAGGCCCTTGTCCGCTTGCACTCATAGCATAACGTTCAAACAGAATAAAAATAGAATTAAAAATAAAAGAGAGAAAAAAAAACAACTTATATAGTTAGATAAATATAATCAAAGGAACTTATATTCAGCCATCCAGTCTAAACATTTTTCTAATCTGCAATGAATTAGCACACATGCAGCAAACTGGTGGTTTTAATATGGTTCTCAACATTTCTGTCTGTTTAATGAAACGTGTGTCACTAATATTATGCATGCTAGTATAATGTGTGGTCACCGTAACCTAAAAAACCCTGAGGGTGAAGTTGGTCTCCAGACCTCCGTTAACCAAGGTGATATCACAATTACACAGATTTGAGTTTCCCCACCAAACTAAAATGAAGGGAGACGACGCAGAGGTAGCAGCAAGACTAAGTACTCTATATTAAAAAAAAAAACAGATTTTAATTAGAAAAGTTTTTTAAAGATTTCTCACACAGAGTATCGGTACAGTTCAATATATTAAACACATGTCAATTTACTCAGGAAAAACAAAGATGGAAGTGACTGTGTGGGTGGGGCCCCTGGGCTGTGGTAAGACCTGCACTGCCGCATTGCTCGAGAATGTGTATTTTAAACCCAGAGCACAGGTGATCAGACATTGATTAAGCCTTTTTACCATTAAAAGGAATATATATATATATATATGACACTGTAGTGTCCTGGTCTTGGCACCATGTATACGAGCCGCTGATAGTTCCATTAATGTCCAATAAGGTTTGAATCCAAATATTTGCAACTTAAACGTGGAATCCCAGCATTTAGTCAATAGAAGTGAATAGAAATTCCTCTGCCATGATGACAAATTAAGACTTGATAAACTGTTTAGAAAAAATAAATTCGGAGTCAAGGATAATTCTTCCTTAATCAGAATATATCCGATGTCAATTAGTTCCAAAACATTGATAATGTAGGACAGAACCAGAAATAATGCACAACACTATCACCCACCAGTAATAGTTTAAGTACAGCCAGAACAGTAGAAATCTGAATTCAACTAAATTTGTGTATTAGCCTAGTGTAAAATGTGCCATTGCTGGAAGGAGTGTGTTTTTAGTCATAAGGCCCTATTTTATTATAGATCTATGTGTGTTGAGATAGATTGCAGTAAACTTGTGCCAATAGAATGCTATAGTTTGTCCTATTGACCCATTTATTATAAGTTTATGTGTACTTAATCAGTAATGTCATGTATCATGTATCTAGTATTTCCCAGTAGCAATAATTTTAGTATTGACATTCTGAGTACTAACATTTAGTTCTGCCATTAATATCCAAGTTCCATTGATTTTTTGTATTTTCCTGGTGTACAATGTGGTGCTATTGGCTGAAAACAGTATAATTTAATCTATAATTTATAATTTAATCTATAAATGCCCCATTTAGACTTATTTGTCCTAAATAAGATTACATAATTACATCCTTAATTGGATTAAAATGATAGTGTCATTTTCCACTGTCTTCAGGCATCTTAATTTAAACAATATAAAATCATGATTACTAGACTGAAATAAATGTTAACCTATTTACATTTTATCACCTTATAGTACAAGGAAATGTAAAGTACAGAAAATTGTGTTCTTAAATAACAAAAACGAATCGTATTAACATCAATAAGTAGTCTTAGCATTACTTTCAGCAGTATCCTCCAGGTGAGTCTCTGGAAAGATGTCTTCAACATCACTATAATTTTCATCTTCTTCTGTTTCTAATACATACATAAAAAGACTGTCACAAATCTCTAAAATTACATTACACATGTACATGTACTGTCATGTCAATTTATACAACTAATTACCTGCAATTGCTCTCAGCTCTGTCAACTTCCCCTTCTCCAGAGCCAAGAGGAGCTTCAAAAATTTTGGAGCCTTGAATTGTGGCATCAGGTAGCCTGTAATATTCTCTATGCAGTGCAATGTCATGACCCAGGAAGTCTGCCAGCTGGTCGATTTCATGATTTTTTAGATTTAAAATCTGTGGTGTAGTGGCCACTTGTTTTCGTAGTTGTGTTGATGCAGATATTCTGGCTGTTTCGCTCCACATTCTTCTGTAAACGTTTTAAGTCATGTCCTCTGAAATAACTTAGGCATTTTGGAATTGCAAACAGATACTGATTGTCCTGTGGCACATTGCACTGCCTGCGATTACGGATGAGGAGGTCGATGTTCCTCATCGTCTCTGGGGTGAGAAGGACCTTTTTTACCTCTTACTTCAACTCTTGTGAAGTGCTTGCAGAGTTTTTTCACACATAAAAAAGCCCCCAGCTCTGTGCATATGTGTCATCTCTTTCAATAATTTTTTAAGGCATCTTTGACACATCCCCAAAACGTCTTCTGTTGAAAAGGATGACCTCAGTTAATGTGGACTTGGTAAGTGTGGAACAACTCAGCTCGGTGCCTCGTTGCTTTGTGCCATTTAAGCAGATTGTGAAATGTGCTGGAGATGGGTGTTTGGTATTTTATTGCCTGTGTGAGTGGGAGCTTGTTTGGATTATTGTATTTTAATCTATTATGGTCTTTGACACTGGAATAGTTTAAAATCATAGATATTTGGAACACAGATATTTTATATTATATATTTTTGAGGTATTTGTACTGGTTATCTTATCTCTGCTCTCTTACATGTTGCTGTTCTTTGTAATGGAAACTGTCTTTGTGTTTTCTATCTGTAGGCATGCTCTCCTTCTACATATGATACGGCTGTGGTTATAGAGGGCGTGATGTAAACATAGGAAAACTATTTGTCCTCCTGCTGGACTCGGGGATGGAGCTGAAGGTACGCTGTCAGGCATGGCATGGTACCCTCCATAAATTCCTGCAAAATTAAAGGAAACTGGGAGGCTTTAATTAACAAATGTACATATTTGTAGAAGTAAATTGTGCTTTAATTACTCTGTGCTCTTTTTTGTTCATCAAAACAATATTAATTTTTTCACTTTTTTCTTTTCAGGATGAAAAGTAAGCAGTTTTTTTAATGGTATGGTAATTTAAGCTGATTTAATATTGTGTTGTGAGAATTGTATTTGCTTTTTTATGTAATCGTTTTTTTTTCAATATTATTTGTATTTTGATATTTAATAAAGTTATATTGATTTGAATTATCTCTTACTTTTTATATTATTATATGTTCTTTTATTTTAGTTTTATTCACGTTAAATTTAGTTGAAAGATACATACAGTTTTTAAACATTAACAAACACTGCTTTGTCTGATTAACTGATCTAAAAGAAAATTGTAATTCACCCATTTAAGTAAAGCACGTGTTTAGACACAAGTACATTTTTGTGTCTAATAGAATACAAATAAGATATTTTACTTTTGGATTAAGAGTTCAATGCTAAAATATTTGGTCAAATAAAGGGGATACAAATGTGGCTTAAGAATTATCTACAAACTTTTGGTTGAGTTACTTTGCAATTTCTAGTGCGAAATAAACTTGAAAAACTACATTGAAAACAATCAATAAAAATTACTGGCATTCATTTAATGATTTTAAAGCTGTAAAATAATGAGTTGTTTATGGTGTTGCTAAAGGTAAATGTATTCTGTTAAACGGGTTCTGTAACAACTACATAATGATACCTGTAGGTGGCAGTAAAGCGGAAAGTGTCCACTTAAGCATTAAAAGCATAATGAAGGAGAGACTCCACTCACCCCTTATGAAGTGAATTTAATTATTTAATAAACTTGTAATTTTACACCCACTGATGCACTAAAGGTTTAACTGGAAGTCTTAAACCCTATCACTGTGTTCCTCATTACCATTTATCTTAAATATAATGCACTGTGTCTGTGAAAATGTGTTTAAATACATTATGGACTACATAGGCAGTAGGGAAGAAGGCCCCACAGACCTGCTGTAGCTGCAGAGGCTTTACTGCTGGTTCTGAGGTGTGTGCAGCTAACGTCTCTCTATTCAATTTAATGTAAGAAAAAGGTGAACATCCAGCAAAAACCACCTCTTTTCATTTAAACTCTGTATATTAGGTTAGAGCTACTAAAAAAGACAAAATACACAAAAAAGTATTTATTAAAAAATATTAAATATTGTGATATCCGTGTTTATACTTTCCTAGCTAGTGTTAGCTAGTAAATGTAATGTAGCTAATGTGCTAGTTAATTTAGCTAACGCTAGATTAAATAATTAGCTAGTTATTTTAGCTAACACTAGGTTAAATAGCTAGATAATAATGTAGCTAACGTTAGATTAAATCAGTATGTAGACATATTAGCTAACTCTAGGTTAAATAATTAGCTAGTTAATTTAGCTAACACTAGGTTAAATAATTAGCTAGTTAATTTAGCTAACGCTAGGTTAAATAGCTAGATAGTTCATTTATCTAATGCTAGGTTAAATAGCTGGATAGTTAATTTAGCTAACGCTAGGCTAAATAGCTGGATAGCTATCAGAGCGTATAATAACACAGAGGAAAATACAAACTTTTATCACACAGTTTTTAAACATGTTACAGAATACTAGAACAGGTCTGAGAAATTAGATCATAAAACAGACTGAGCTACTGTGAACTGTAAATTGTGGTTATGAATTATAAATGAGAAAAGACCAGTATTTTAGCTAGTTAGCTATCTATTCTAACCCTGAAAACCAGTTTAAACCACAGTGGAACAGTTTGTATCTTCCTCTGTGAATAATTTATCAGCATTTTGTTTAATGTATGTGAAAGTATTTAAATAGTATTTTACACTTTCTGGCCCTAACTGGTTTTATATATGTTCATCATTATTGTACAAAGTCTATATAAAACACTAAGAAGGTTACTGCTCTGTTATAACAAATGTTGTATTATCCAATGGCTAATAATACTTTATAAATAACTGGAATGCAATTTTTTTTAAGTTTGTACCTGAATTAAAAAGAAAGAAAATATTTATGGTTGATTATGAATTAATTATACAGATATATATAAACATTTTATTTACAGTTAATGCTCTAGACATTCCTTGTGTAAGTAAAACATTTTAATATGCACCAGTGATACGTAGTTTCTGATTTCAAGAGCTGTCAAGATTATTAGAGAATTTATCAGGATTAATTTGAAAACAAATTATTAAGTTAATTTGTGTTAATTTGAATATAAACATTTCAACATGACATGAGAAAACCACAGATAGTAAAGCAGGAAAAGTGTACAGTAGCAACATGGAAAAAAGACACAGAAAGTAAAGCCATGAGAGCAAAAGAGAGTAAAGCAGCGAGAGTGCACAGTAGCAATGCAGAGAAAGCCACAGATAGTAAAGCAGGAAGAATGCACAGTAGCAATGGAGAAAAAGCCACAGATAGTAAAGCAGCGAGAGCCAAAGAGAGTAAAGCAGCGAGAGTGCACACTAGCAATGCAGAGAAAGCCACAGATAGTAAAGCAGCGAGAGCCAAAGAGAGTAAAGCAGTGAGAGTGCACAGTAGCAATGCAGAGAAAGCCACAGATAGAAAAGCAGCAAGAGTGCACAGTAGCAACGCAGAGAAAGCCACATATAGTTAAGCAGCAAGAGCCAAAAAGAGTAAAGCAGCGAGAGTGCAGAAAAATCCACAGATAGTAAACCAGCAAGAGTGCACACTAGCATCAAAGGGAAAGCCACAGATAGTTAAGCAGTGAGAGCCAAAGAGAGTAAAGCAGCGAGTGCACAGTAGCAACTCTGGAACTGTCTCTAGAAAAATAGGTGCAGGGACTTCTTTATAATATTCCTCCTGATTTAACTGTCTTCCTATTTCTTCTATATAGGTGTCCCTATCCATGATTACTGTGGCGCTGCCCCTGGAAATGTGTCCGCTGCTGCCTTTATAGCTCTGCATCTTCATCTGGAGTTGGACCCCACAGGATGACTGGCCTAGCCTTAGACTGCAGTGCCACATTTTCCTGGTGGTGGTGTTCACGTATTAGATTAATAAGTGTCTCACCAGTGTGCTAAAATTCTTGTATTCTGTGCTTTTTTCATGTGGTTTATTTCAGTGTGTTTACTTTTTCTTAATTTATTGTTTTTTTGCTTTTCTTCCCTACAGGTGCAGTAAGAGATGGTGTATTTCCCCTCCCATGATGGGGATGAGGTTCATGCCTGTTTGGACCCCCATGTTGAATGGCCAAATTGGTTGGCTAAGAGGTTTGATCCCTCTGTTTAAAATGGGGTCGACCACAAAACATTTTTCTGTAGAGCAAGTCTGGTGTTGCAACATTTTGATTCTAAACTGAATCTTCTTCAGGCACAGACTTGCCAAAAAATTTGTGTGGGTAATTTTGGGGGGCTTTTAATTTGACATATAGTCAAAATTGACCAATTATTTATTTATTTTTTTTAAATAAGAATATTTTAGTATAGTGCAAGTACTTTTATACTGCTTGAATCGGACAATAGTCCAATATAGAAGCAAATACAAAATAAAGGTTTTTCAAAAAATTTAGATTTAATGTGAAATAAATATAATAAAAGTAATGAAATCAAATAAAAGGTTTTGTAATGGCTTTCTAATAAGAAGCAGAGGTGTCTTTGAGTCTTTTATCCGAGCAGCAGAAGCTGTGAAATGGGCAGATGGGAGTTTTACTTCACTTACACAGAAAGGAAAGTGATTGATTCAGAGAAACAACCAATCAGATTAAAAAAGGGGCAGGCAAAAGGCATCATCTGCTAAATAAAAAAAAGACTGGGCAGTTGGATCCAGCCATCTTGGAGGAGCAGAAAAAATGCACACTTTGTA
The DNA here is from genome assembly GCF_023375975.1 of Astyanax mexicanus. Lineage (NCBI taxonomy): Eukaryota > Metazoa > Chordata > Actinopteri > Characiformes > Acestrorhamphidae > Astyanax > Astyanax mexicanus. Next base: position 12,067,835 of record NC_064411.1, on the reverse strand, counting down.
AAAAATATTAATTTATTTAACAGGAACGTTTTAAGTTAACCTGAAACAGTGGTGTGCATTTTCAGGCTAATTGGCTCGCAGGATTAGCTACTTCACCTAGCTAGCTAACCCATAGCTACCATAGTATTTTTGATAGTCAGCTAGCAAAAAAATATATAAATATTTTAAAGGATATATTTGGGGAACAGGATATCTCTTATTAAATTAACTTGAGACAATGGTGTGCATTTTCAGGCTAATTAGCTAGCTAGCAAGTTTAGATACTTAGATTCATAGTTTAAAGTAGTGTTTATAAAGTCAGCCAGCCATTTATCAGACAAAACATTAAAAAAAAAGTTTTTAAATGATTATTTCATTTATTAAGGGAAATAAATCAAGAACAATATGTGGGGGAAATTGAGACTATTAACCCATTTAAAATTATGTATTTCATTGAACACTGTGTTGTACACCGTTGACACTGGGTATTGAGGCTGAGAATATAGTTACTCTTTCTCAACATGACTCGATATCAGATCATTATCTAATTATGTTTGAAATAGTTTTTAATCAAAATATCCTCCTCCCGCCCCGCTATATCAGCAAGCGTAAAATAACAACCGCAATTGCTAATGAATTTGTAAATAATCTCCCCGACTTAACTCTCTTAATCTCCCTTCCGTCCCATGAGCATGATCTCGAGCACAAAACAGAAAATCTACAAACTGTGCTCCGCTCTAACCTTGACAAAAATAAAACAAATCAGGGATAAAAAGCTAGCACCGTGGCATAATGACCACACACGTACATTAAAACAAACCGCTCGTAATTTTAAACGTAAATGGCGACACACAAAACTAGAATTTTTCCGGCTAGCATGGCAGCATAGTCTCACAGACTACAAAAAAACCCTAATTAAAACAAAATCCCAGTATATTTCATTGCTTATTGAGAAAAATAGAGACAACCCTAGATTCCTTTTCACTACTGTGGCTAAACTCACCGGCAGTCAAAAACAAACTAGCTCCGTTATCCCTGTCGACATTAATAGTAATGATTTCATGAAGTTCTTTGACGATAAAATTAATAGCATTAGACAAAAAATTCAGTGTCACTCCCAAAATTTACTTATAGATATCGATGAATGCTGCTCCAGCTCTGAGACACACCTAGAGTGTTTCAGCCCGGTTACAGAAAAAGATTTACTTAGTGTAATTAACTCATCAAAATCAACATCATGTATATTAGATCCAGTACCCACACAATTATTTAAACAGGCACTGCCAAAGGTGGAAAAAACATTATTAGAAATGGTAAATTCATCCCTTAGCATGGGCTACGTACCCAATTCTCTTAAATTGGCAGTCATTAAGCCCATTATCAAAAAGCCAAATCTGGACCCCCGCGAGCTTGCTAATTATAGACCAATTTCTAATCTTTCCTTTATAGCCAAAATCCTAGAAAAAATTGTGTTTAACCAGCTGCACTTGTATCTACAAAGTAATAGTATGCATGAGGTTTTTCAATCTGGATTTAGACAAAACCATAGTACTGAAACAGCTTTACTTAGAGTAAAGAGATCTGAGAGATCGTTTCCAGTGTGTTTACTTAAATAACGAATGCTCTTATCAGTCTAGAGTAAAATATGGTGTCCCTCAAGGATCAATACTGGGTCCATTACTCTTTACTCTTTATATGCTACCACTGGGTAAAATTATCCATAGGCATGGTATTAACTTTCACTGCTATGCTGATGACACGCAACTTTACATATCTGCTAAACCCAACGAGGAGCTCTGTATAAATCAAATAACAGACTGTATTAAAGAGATTAAAAATTGGATGACACACAACTTTCTCTTACTTAATTCTGATAAAACTGAGGTCCTTCTATTAGGTCCAAATATTGATAAAAACATAAATGTTAATACTGTAGACATAGACGGTCACTTAATTATACCTGGTAAAACTGTGAGAAACCTTGGGGTCATCTTTGACCCAATTCTTTCGTTTGATGCTCACATATGTAGCATAGTCAAAACTGCATTCTTCCACTTAAGAAATATAGCTAAAATCTGCAGTATACTCTCTCTGGAAGATGCTGAGAAGCTGGTACATGCATTCATAACCTCCAGGCTGGACTACTGCAACGCGTTGTTGGCTGGAAGTCCACATAAATTGCTCCATAAACTCCAGCTAGTTCAGAATGCAGCCGCGAGAGTGCTTACCAGAGCTAGAAAGTTTGATCACATTACACCTATTCTTTCATCCCTACACTGGCTACCTGTTAAATTTCGTATAGATTATAAAATACTTCTCCTGATGTATAAATCCCTCAATGGTCTGGCCCCGCATTATCTACAGGAACTCCTTACTCCTTACAATCCGCCACGTTCACTCCGCTCCCAAGACGCTGGCCTGTTATTAGTCCTGCGTATTAGAAAAAAACTATGCAGGAAGAAGAGCGTTCTTTTATAAAGCTCCCCAACTTTGGAATAGCCTCCCTATTAATATACGGGACTCAGACACACTCTCAATCTTTAAATCTAGACTCAAAACATTTCTATTTGCTCAAGCTTTTGAGTAATGTCTCATTACAATTTTCTTCCTCTTACAGCTTATCCAGCAAATATAAACCCTGTCCTAATCATCTGCTTTCTCTTTCTCTCCCCATGTCCTGAGCTGCTGCTACCAGTGCCCATCCCACTCCAGCAGAGTTTTATAAAACCATTCTAACCCCTTTTTCTTCCCTCCCCTCTCTGTTCTCTCTCTCTATCTTTCTCACATGTGCTGAGATGCCTGTCCGGCCGGTCTTCCTGGATGTGTCCGTCTGTGGTTCCAGCTTTCAGGAATCAGCCCTGTCATTCTACTCATCAGAATTATTTCACAACCCTTCTAACTTCTGCTTTTTGTTTCTCTTCCTTTCCTTTCTGTTTTCTCTATCTATCTCTTTTACATGTATGGAGATGCCCTGTTCCTGATGTTCCCAGCCTGGCTCTCCACTGCCCGCTGTGTTGTTCTCCGGCTCTGCAACCCTGCACTGATTACCATTAACACACTCAGTATCTGTTTCTGTATTAGCCATAGCTCTATAGTTTGTGCCCATCACATTTTTATATTCATAAATTAGTACCTGTTATATTAGCCATAGTTCACATTAATTCTCTGTACTGTTTTTGTTCTGTTATTTGTTTCTTATTTGTTTGTACTGAGCGGGTCGACCCGAGTAGGATGGGTTCCTCGGACTGAGTCTTGGTTCCTTCCAAGGTTTCTTCTTCTTAAAGGGAGTTTTTCCTTGGCATCTCTGTGGTGCTGCTCATAAGAGGCGTGGACCTGTTTTTTCCTGTAAAGCGGCTTTGTGACAACCTTTGTTGTAAAAAGCGCTATATAAATAAAATTGAATTGAATTGAATTGAACTTCAAGTAGTGACAAAAAGGACCTTTTGAGATAGGAGCCCTGAATTTAAGGACCCCATGGAAGAACCGTAATGAAACATACAATTATTCCTTCTAATCAAGTATTCATTTAATGTTACATTTTTTAAGGTTCTCAGCTAAATATTACCCCAAGTGGGTAGGGGGCTCTTTCCTTTTGCCCTACAGGAGATAGTAGTTTGTTGTCATTATCAACTAGATCCAGCTGGACTCATGTCAGTTTTTACATCATTTTCATGCCAGTAAATGATATTGTTGGAGTAGAGTTTGTCAGTTGACATGAAATCATTAAGTTGTCAGGTGTTTTTTTTTTGTTTTGTTTTTTTTAGCCTTTTTTAGCCTTTTAAATGCTGCACCTTAAAGTGCTAAATTCTGTGTATACCACTGTCACTTATTACTATACATTACTATACAACTACTGTAAAGTATTAAGTAGTTAGTTCCTATTGTGGATAATTTGGTAACTAGTAAGAGTTTTGGAACTACATTAAGTTTTGCAGTCACTACTATAATTTATTTAATATCTAAATTAATTGTGTTTTGCATATAGTTGACATGCATCCGCACATTCAAGCTTGTGCTGTGTCATGAGACTAATTTAACAAGCAAGTTTACATGTGTAAAGTGGTGGAGTTTGCTGTAACATCTTAACTAGTGCAATTTCATGGTCCTTCTCCTTTGCTGTTAAGTTTCTTCTCAGCCATTTATTCTTCTGGCTTTCTTAGCCAACTATTATGCTGTCAATTGCATATCAAAAATATATCAGCAAAATGATAACTGATGTAATTTTTGTCGTATTTGTCATTTAATTTTAGAACTTATATTAGGGTGGACATTGGTGTAACAAGATATTGTTGAAGGGTGAAAGCTGCTACCCATGTGGCCATTACGTACATATTTTACATAGTCTTACCTTTAGCACTGCCGCAAAAATAGAACGAAGCCGAGGTAAAAGCTGTTGAAAAATATATGATTTCCCGGTAAGAGAGATTGTTTGCAGTGCCTGGATGCAGAACCACATACACTTCACCAAAGATCATGGACTGGCATTAAATTGTATGTAAAAAATCGAATAACATCCTTGAAAAGACACACTTGTAAATGCGCTAGGTCACATGTGTCAAACACAAGGCCCGCGGGCCAAATGTGGCCCGCCACGTCCTTTTATGTGGCCCGCGAGAGCTTGTAAGATCTTAGTGTCTATAATAAATGGATCAGAAGCGTGCTTTGACCGAAAACTACATTTCCCACAATGCTTGTCGATTGTATTACCCGCGAAGTTACGGCTTACTGCCACTACACGGCAGTGTAGTCATTGATGTGGAAACCCTGCCGGAGGGAAGGTGTAACTTCGCGGGTGAAATGTTTATCCCATAATGTCCAGAAAAAGAAGCTGATGCAGACGGACGGCTGTGCTTCAAGGCGAAAGACCGGTATGCCTTTTGTGTTACTGACCAAAATAAACGCTTTTTAGGAGAGATATAAGCTCTGTGTAAATATTAATAAGACAATAGCTGACAATCTGTTTTAATGACATTAATAAACATCACTGTGACAGCGCTAGTCGCAGTTTCACCACAGCAAAGGACGAAGACGTGAATCACTTATCTAACCAGCCTGTACTGATTTCTGCCCCCAATAACCCTTTCAATAACCTCCAATAGCCTTTAACAGTCTTCAGTAGCCTTCAACAGTCTAACCCTGCAGCCGTGGTGTGTCCACTAAACTCCATAGTTATAAACATCCTGAGGTTAGCAGCGCGCTAACTGACCTGTTTATAATGTAATCCGAGCAGTGACTCCGTGACGGCTGCTCTAAACTGATGCTGTTAGCTGCTTGTGCTGAAAGATGAGCTGTAGAGAGCTGTATTATCCGGTTAGTGGGGTAAAAACCTTTATTTCCTACACAGAAGAACTTAAAATTTTTTTAAAAACGCTCCAGACTGGCTGAGCTGAGCCCTGTAGCCCGTGGCTGGGCTGTAGCTCTGACTCAGTAAAGACTGCGGGCTTGTGCTGCTGCTGCAGCTCCGACTAGTGGTTGTATGAGGAACTGCTAAATCTGAGGAACTGCTAAATCTATCACATGTTCTTAACAGCTCACAATTTTTGATTTTATATTTATTAAGCCTTATTTCAGTATCAAACGTTTTGATCAAAGTTAATATAACTTGTATTTTATGTCATTTCTATTCACTTGAATAGTTTGGTTCTTGATTGATGGAGTTTTTGGATTTCATAACATGACAAATTAAAAGGATTTATGTTAATAGAGCAACAAGCAAACATTTTTTCCATTTAGAGTTATTTAACATTAAAGAGTAATTACATTCATTTTATATTACATTTGGTTACATTTTATTACATTTATAAGTTACATCTGGCCCTCAGAGGACAGCCAATATGCCAATGTGGCCCTCGGCCAAAATGAGTTTGACACCCCTGCGCTAGGTGATTCTAAAATATGGATAAACTTGTGGGAACTACAGGACAATAATTAAAAACAATTAAATAAATGTTTATACTAGAGCTGGGCAATATGGCCACAAAAAAAAACCTTCGATTAAAAATAAAAAAACAAAAAAATTTAAGTGGATCTTTTTCCCCTACTAAAAATCTGATTAAAGATGATAAAGAAATGGTTAACAACTAGTTTTTATCCATTTAATTTTCACCTAAATGTCCACTTTGTGGTTTAAGTGCAACCAGAAACAAGCAAAGATAGAAGTTTAGGTGTTACGAATGAGGAGGGTGGACGTTCCTATTGGTTGATCGATGTCAGATACCATATATGGATTGTACATGTTTTGCCCATTTGGCGGTTACTATGGTAACGTGGGAGATTATATAATAAAGATCATTTAAATCGTAATACAGACTATAATCCATTTCTCTGAGGAGAGCAGATCCAATACTGAACTTAACTCCGACATTTCAGCTCCTCCCTCTCTGGGCTTGATTGCTCAGCCTGTACGTGAAAAACACGCCCCCTTCATTATCATATAAGGACAAGGAAAAAATGAAATAAATAAATTGGGAAATAAATGAATACAGAAATAAATAAATGCAGAAATAAATAGTTATGTAAAAAAAAGTAAATCGAAAAGAAATGTTAATAAAGGAACCCATGAATAACAAATTATTAGTTTTAATATTTTAGTATTAGTATTAATGATGCCCAGGTACTTTAGATGAAGTTACTTTGAAGTATATCTAAAATTCCATAGTTACATCAATTGACATATGTGATCATATTGGTTCAATATAAATAGTATAAATGTTTGGTTCAATTAATGATGCAAAAAGTGAATGGATATAGACAACTATACTACCAATATTTTCTTACAGGTAATATAAATTAGCAAAAAATGTAGGCTATAAAACGAGCAGCCAACACTGAAGGCTGTAGGCAGTGATTGACATCACCACCAGTAGCAGCAACAACTGTTTTTTTCTGGTTGCTAAAATATTTTCTGCAGTTAATTTATATCATAATACACACTAAAATGTGTAATTTAACATTTCCCTGCACATTAGACTAACCAATTGGAATTGCACTTACCATTCTGGTATATTTTTATATTTAACCTTGACCTGCTGCCACAGCAGCCATGCCCTTTTCTTTCTTTCAGAAAATACACCAGATCTCCAAGGTCATTGTTGCAATTACAAATGCTTTGGTCTGTTTTGCAGTGGCTCTACAGTCACAATTTGAAAAAGTTATATAATTTTTTTTATTATTATTATTCCTCACAGAACTACAGAAAGGTAATGCACAAATACATGATTGAAATATAATTATTAAAATAATAATAATAATAATAATTAGTTCTGTGTTGAATAATATCAGAATGTTTCCCCTCAACTTTTTTAAGAATGCCAGCACATTTGTTATTGCAGCAGTTTTCTGGGAGAACTTGAATAGGATATGCTTAATTTCTTTAGAATGTTTTTTATTTTTATTTAATATTTGTTGACTTTTAAATAATGTGCTACGTTAAATACTTTCAGAAAGTTCGCTAGGAAGCCCTGTTATCTTTTGAAATGAAATTCCATTTTTTAAAATTGCATTATTCATTGTTTAAATTTTGTTCATACAGAGTGGGGTTTGGTGTAAAATTATAGTTAATCATAGAGAAAAAGAATGACTCAAGATTTTATATTTTTTAATAGAAAATGAAACCAGATATTGTCGTAAGTACATAGATTTTTATATGCTGTCCATCCCCCCCAGTGATTAACGTTTGTGTTCTGAGATTATATGGATTAATGATGGTTAAGCTAGCAATCTGCAGTTGCAAAAAAGCAATTCAACAAGATTTGTGAGTGGTTAATTCATGTTAAATGGTATTTCTTATGCAGTTTTGTGCAATCATATTAAAAGCACTTTGTTGACTTTTTGAAACTGTTTATTCCTTTTTATTTACATTCATTAAGTAGGACAATGACTATTAAACAGTGGCAATTATCTTTAATATTTATCTTTTCTGAAGCAGGAAATGGTAGAACATGCGTTTGCTGCTCCAGATGTAAATTAAACTTAAAGCTGTTTACCAAAACACACTGTGATAAATAAATCAAACAAACTTAACTGTTTACACTTAAAAATGGAAAATAAATGGTACAAGATATAGTATGTTACCTATTCTTAGGATAGGACCTTGTTTTCATTTCCTTTATTTAAATAGTTCCCATTGTGACCATCAGGTCCTGTAAAATCTGCAGTATGAAGTTTGTGTATGTGTCCTCATTTATGATCTTAATAATATTTGTCTCCAAAGAAAAGTAAATTTTTCAGATGTATAGGTAATTCATTAATCAAAATTCCACAGTTCTTTTCTTTTGATTTGTTTTAAATTAAATGCAGATCAGTTAACATTATCTCTCTAAACCCTCTAGCTTAACTAGCTTAAACATTCCACACTGAAATAAAGTAGTTAACATTAGCTAACCTAGCTAGCTAAAACATTACACACTGAAATAAAGTAGTAAACATTAACTAACCTAGCTAGCTAAAACATTCCAGACTGAAATAAAGTAGTTAACATTAGCTAACCTAGCTAGCTAAAACATTTCATTATGAAATAAATTAAGGTCTTAACTGTCAATAAATTTGAGCTTTAAAATGTGAAGATACCTTGGATCATTCCACACTGAAATAAAGCAGTTAATATTAGCTAACCTAGCTAGCTAAAACATTCCACACTCAAATAAAGTAGTTAACGTTAGCTAACCTAACTAGCTAAAACATTCCAGACTGAAATAATGTAGTTAACATTAGCTAACCAAGCTAGCTAAAACATTCCACACTGAAATAATGTAGTTAACATTAGCTAACCTAGCTAGCTAAAACATTCCACACTGAAATAAAGTAGTTAACATTAGCTAACCAACCTAGCTAAATCATTCCACACTGAAATAAAGTAGTTATGTTTCATAGTTACTGACCGCCAGGGCGGTGCTTAATGTGAATGTATTCCCTGCCGTGCCCACGGCGAACCGAGAGTTGTATACCAACGAAGTCACTACACGTGACACAGCGTGTGACGCAAGCGGGGTATAAATGCCCCCTGGCACTCGCTGCTCCTCCTCTTTTTCTTCTCGCCCAGAACCGATTGAGTGCAGCTCGCTTCAGAGCTCGGATTCCGACCTCTAGAGCTGTTTTTTCATCATCTTTTTCTTCTCCTTTTTTCTTCTCCTATTTGGATTACTCGTCGCCAGTACCCACACGAAGCTTGGGGCTCCAAGCTTCGGGTTACTGTGCATTTCCCGTCGAAGCTCGAAACCAGTGAGGACTCCCACCGTAGTTCTAACCTAGCTTCAGTACTCGTCCGCTGCCTCAGTTTATCGTGCGCTCGGTACACCGAGTTCACTTTGACCGCAGCGAAGCGCTCGGCGCCGGGATTAGCCTCAGCTAACGCCCCCACGAGCGGCTATCTACACTGTGGTGTCTTCGCCGGAGCCGACACGGTGAGTACTCTCTCCTTAGCTCTACTAGCGTTACGCCTCGCGAGCTATCTGACCTAGCTAGCTAGTGCTCGGTACACCGAGTTCATTTAGCCGGCTACGAATCGCTCGACGCCGGGGTTAACCAGAGGCTAGCGGCCCCACGAGTAGCTATCAGCCGAGCGGCTGTCAGCACTGCTGTGCCTTTTCGCCGGAGCCTGACACGGTGAGTACTCTCAACCGTAGCTCTAACTAGCGCAAACTCCTCGTGAGCTATCTGCTTCAGCTAGCTGGTGCTCGGTACACCGAGTGACTTAGCGGGCAGCGAGGCGCTCGACGCCCGAAGCGAGCCAGCGGCCACCGCGAGCGGCTGTCAGACCCCCTCCCGGAGCCGCGGCCTACCTAGCGCTGCTATGCTAGCCTCGATTAGCTGCATGCACTGCCAGGCCGTCCTGGAACCCGACGACGGACACCGACTGTGCCCGTCGTGCCTGGGCTTGGACCATCTACGCGAAGCGCTCACAGACCCATGCATCGACTGCGCGATGATTCCCATGGCTATCCGCCACGAGCGGCTAGCGGGCCTGGAAGCACGAAGCGAGGCATCCCTCCCCGCGACAACGCCCAAGGCTCGGGGAAAACGGAGCGCGGATAGCTCGTTAGAGCCACCGCGAAAAAAGAAAGGCTATGGAGCTCTCTCTAACCGTGTGGACTCGGTTGTATCGGAGTTACACCAGCTAAAGAACCTGATCTTAGCTATGAACAGCCAGACACAGGACCGAGCAGGTGAGAGCCCCTCGGTCGAGTTTAAGGAGTCTGTTTCGCCAAGGCGGGAGGCTGAGTTTGACGTTCTCTCAACGGCTGCCTCCAACGCGAACTTTACACAAGGGTCGGCTCTCGAGCACGAGATGGGGTTCGGATCTTTTCCGACCGATAGCTCTCCTGCACCCCCACACTCCCTGTCTTCGGATGGAGCCAAGGGAAGTGAGGACACACACCCCGCAGCCTCTCGCAGGGCTTCAGTGGAAGAGACGCTTAAGTTAGCCTTAGCTAGGCTAGGCCTGGATACACCAGCAGCAGGGAGCGTACGCTCTAACGCGCTGTTTAAACGCCTGGAAGCGGGTGCTTTCGCGGTGCCGCCTTGTCAGGACTTCGTGTCTGAATTCTCGGCTGCCTTTCAGAGCGAAAAAGCAGGTCGGCCGACGGAGACGGCGCGCTTGCTAGCATCCATGGCCGGAGCGGCTGACTATGGACTGGCCTCCATGCCTGCGATCGACCCCTGTGTGGCTTCCACGGTGGTTTCGCCAGACGAAGCGCTACGGCCGGAACCTCGCTGCCCGAGCGCGGAGTGTAGGCGCACGGACGAGCTGGTTGTTAAAATGCACAACTCAGCGACGCGGATGGGGAGACTGCTGAATTCCCTCTGCATCCTGCTTATTGCGCTGCAGAATTCCCCCGCATCCACGGAGGACTCAAATAGCTCGGAGGAGCTTCTGAATCTAGCCCTCTTGACCGCGGGTTACATGACCCATGATACTGGTCGGCTCGTCGCTACGAGCCTGCATGCTCGGCGCCAGGTGTGGCTGGCCCAATCCTCTCTGCCCGAACCTTGCCGAGCTACGCTGCGGTCCGTGCCTCTCAAACCCGGGTCTCTCTTCGGACCAGCAGCCAAGGAAGCCCTGGAACGACGATCCTCCCTGACGGAGGCTCGAAAGCTGCATAATACCGGGCAGCCACAGAGTTTTCGTCGCCCACTACAGCGGACTCGAGGACACGATAGAGAGAGGCGCTTTGGAGCCGCAGCTCCGCCGCCGCGCCCCGCAGGCCCCACGGTCCCGCCGAGAGCGCCTAGGCGACCCCCCCACCCTTCCAAGCCGCGTGCAGCTGCCGCTGCTGACCGCCGCTGACATGCTACGGCCGGTGACGCTGTTGCTCTCACCATCACATTTGGCCTACTGGACAAAGATGATCTCAGACCCGTGGGCTCTGAGCACCATGACAGTGGGTTACAGACTGCAGTTTCGCCGTCGGCCACCAGTATGTTCTCGCCCTACGGTGACCAAAGTTCGGGATCCCGTTCGGGCTGCAAGTCTCTCCCAGGAGATAGGCTCCCTGCTGGCCAGAGGAGCCATAGAGTTAGTAGACCCTCAAGTTCACCCCGAGGGGTTCTACTCAATTTATTTTGTTGTTCCGAAGAAAGACGGCGGTTTGAGACCGATCTTAGATCTCCGTCGCCTGAACAAATTTTTGAAAGTTCTTCCGTTCCGGATGTTACACACCGCGGCTGTTCTCCACGCGGTTTCCGAGGCGGAGTGGTTCACCCTAGTGGATCTCAAAGACGCCTACTTTCACGTTCCAATCGTTCCAGAACACAGACGGTTTCTCAGGTTCGCCTTCCGAGACAGGGTATACCAGTTCAGAGTGCTACCGTTCGGCCTTTCACTGGCACCAAGGGTGTTCACGAGATGTATGCGGGCGGCCCTGTCCCCCCTTATGGCTCAGGGGCTGAAAATCTTGCCCTATCTAGACGACTGGCTGCTGTGTGCCCCCTCGGAGCAGAGAGCTCACACAGACACACTCAGATTACTGCAGCACACGCAAGCGCTGGGGCTCGCGGTGAACTGGAACAAGAGTGTTTTAATTCCTGCTCAGTCCATAACCTTTTTAGGCATGGTCTTGGATTCACGTCGCATGTTGGCCACCCTGCCTTCAGCTCGCGCTGCGGCTATACTATCGGCCATTCACAGCCTCAGGTGGGGCGCCAAGGTGCAGTATGTGAGGCTTTTGCGACTACAAGGTCTTCTCACCGCCGCTGCGCAGGTGGTGGCACTGGGGAAGCTCCACATCCGACCATTTCAGATGTGGCTCATCAGTCTGAAACTGGATGCGGCACGGCACAGGCACACACGCGTTCGCATTACCAGCGAGTGCTTGGCTGCCCTCGATGTCTGGAACTCGGCACCCTTCCTGCTGTCAGGGGTAACGATGGGCCAGATTCCTTCTCGCAGAGAAGTGATCACTACAGACGCGTCAGCCACAGGCTGGGGGGCTGTCTGGAACCACAGCGCAGTGCAGGGTGTTTGGTCCATGCGGCAGGCGCGAGACCACATCAACATCCTGGAGTTACGTGCCATAGTGCTCGCCCTGAGACATTTTCTCCCGGTGCTCCGCGGCAGACATGTCTTGGTGAGATCAGACAATGTGTCAGCAGTCTATCATGTAAACCACTTCGGCGGAACACGGTCCCGCAGGCTATTAATGCTGGCACAAGAACTCTGGACGTGGGCTCACCCCAGAGTGTTATCTCTGAGAGCATCTCATGTGACAGGCGCCACCAATGTCATGGCGGATGCGCTATCTCGCCGTTCTCTTCACCCAGGACGATGGAAGCTACACCCGCGTGTGGTACAGCTGGTGTGGGAACGGTTCGGGGAGGCTCGAGTAGACCTCTTTGCCTCTCCAGACACGACACACTGCCCTCTCTGGTTTTCGGAGATGGCACTATACAGCCCATTGGGCCAGGATGCCCTGGCTCACAGCTGGCCGAGAACTCTGCTCTATGCCTTTCCCCCTTTGCCTCTGATTCCGGCTGTATTGGACAGAGTACGCCTGGAACAGCATCGGGTCCTCTTGGTGGCCCCGAAGTGGCCGTATCAAACATGGTTTCCAACGCTGCTGTCATTACTCCATGGGGTTCCATGGGAACTTCCGTGTCGAGCAGACCTGCTTTCACAGCTGAACGGACAGGTGTGGCACCCACGTCCGGAGCAACTCCGGCTATGGCTGTGGCCCTTAGGCCCACCAGCACATTAGACTCGTGCACGGCCCAGGTCAGACGCACGATCGATAATGCTAGAGCTCCTTCTACGCGGGCTCTATACGAGGGCAGGTGGAAGGCTTTTGAAGCTTGGTGTATTAACCAAGGTGTGGTACCACACCTCTGCACACTACAGACTGTCTTGTCCTTTCTCCAGACGCTACTGGAGGAAGGCAGGGCCGCTTCGACGCTCAGGGTATACGTGGCGGCCTTAGCCTGTCACGTGATGCCGGCGGACGGTACTTCCTTGGGCTCTCATAAGCTTGTGACTGCTTTTTTGAAGGGAGCTAGGAGACTGGCTCCCCCTCGTAAGCCGCGGTATCCCCCCTGGGATCTTCCGCTAGTCTTGAACGCTCTCTGCAAGGCTCCTTTTGAACCGCTAGAGCAGGCAGAGCTGAAATGGATCTCTCTAAAGGCTGCTTTCCTGTTGGCTGTTTGCACAGCAAAGCGGAGCTGTGAGCTGCATGCGCTGTCTATCAGCCCCCTGTGTTTACAGTGGGGCTTGGATGATTGCAGTGTGAAACTGAGGCCGAACGCTGCGTTTCTGCCTAAGGTGTTGAATCCTGCTTTTGTGAACCAAACCATTGATCTTCCAGCCTATGGGGACGATTCTGATACCAGGAGGCTAAAGTTATGCCCTGTAAGAGCTCTACGGGCATATGTTTCTGCTACGACGGCTGTTCGTCAAACGGACCAGCTGTTTGTATGTTTTTCTGCTGCGAAGTTGGGGAAACCACTTTCGAAGCAACGGCTATCCCACTGGCTGGTGGAGGTTATTCAGGGGGCCTACAGGGCTGCAGATCGCCCTTTGCCTGCCCCGACTACAGGACATTCTGTCAGAGGCATCGCCACATCTTGGGCTGCGCTTCAAGGAGTGTCTCTACTAGAGATTTGTGCAGCGGCCACATGGTCGTCACCATGCACCTTCTCTCGTTACTACAGTGTGAACGTGGCAGCCGCCGAGGGCTTATCTACGGCGGTTCTGTCTGGAATCTCCTCGTGACATCGCTGGTATGCATCATCCACATTAAGCACCGCCCTGGCGGTCAGTAACTATGAAACATAACGCTAGTTACGTATGTAACTGTGGTTATGTGAATAGTGGATGACCGCCAGGGTTCTTGGTCACTCGGATTGCGAGAAGAACCAAGTTTTGAGGAGGAGCAGCGAGTGCCAGGGGGCATTTATACCCCGCTTGCGTCACACGCTGTGTCACGTGTAGTGACTTCGTTGGTATACAACTCTCGGTTCGCCGTGGGCACGGCAGGGAATACATTCACATTAAGCACCGCCCTGGCGGTCATCCACTATTCACATAACCACAGTTACATACGTAACTAGCGTTAACATTAGCTAACCAACCTAGCTAAATCATTCCACACTGAAATAAAGTAGTTAACATTAGCTCACCTAGCTAGCTAAAACATTCCACACTGAAATAAAGTAGTTAACATTAGCTAACCTAACTAGCTGAAACATTTCACACTGAAATAAAGTAGTTAACATTAGCTAACCTAACTAGCTGAAACATTCCATACTGAAATAAAGTAAATGTTAGCTAACCTAACTAAATGTTAGTTAATTAAATTTTTTAATTAAAAATTTGAACAGTGTTAACTTGCATGGTAAATTTTGAATAGGCATGGTGACCATCACAAAGTGAAGCATTGATTATTTAATATAAGGAGTAAATATGTGACGAATACCAGGACCCGAGGATACGAGCGCTGATTAGTAAACAGGTTTATTTACAGGACTAGGCAAACAGAGGTGGTCAGGGACAGGCCAGGTCAGCCAAAACATTAAGTACACACAAAAACTCACCAGTCAGGCAGCCTATTACTGTGAATAAGTTTCACATTGAAGGGCAGCCTTTAAAAAGTTTTTTTTAATGTGATATGACATAATATTTGTCTCATTTACCGTTGCAGTTCCATTATAGTTAGCTAACTATTGAACACTATTTTACACTAAGCAACGCATAGCCCCTTCCATCAGAACACTGAAAAGGGGTTTGACAGCCATGGCCCCACCCCCGTAGTGAAAACCATGAATCTGATTGGTTAGATTGTCCTGCGACTTTGCTAAAGACTCATTACTACAACCTTCACAAAATCAGTAGAAGGGTCACTCAGACACACGGGAGGGGCAGAAGTCATTTTAAAAAGCTTTGATTGGTTAGAACTGCTGTCAGTCAGATAAGAGTCCCATAGCCACTGAAAAACACAGACTAATGCTTTTATTTAGTTGCTGTTTTTTATTTTAGTTAATTCATAAAATATTTGCTCTTAGTTTACAATAACTATAATTAGAAGGGCCTTACTGCACACCACTGCTGTAATCTGTAAAAACACTTTGTGAGTTGCTCTGGAAAAGTGCTATACAAATAGAGATTACTTACTTACTAGCATTGTAAACCTGTTGGGAGCATCTGCTAAAAGCTCTGTATCTCGGTAGGCTGGCAGTAACCGGATGTTTTTTTTACTTTACCCAAGTCCATTATTGGAATTCTCATTTGGGTGCCTGTTAGTAGTTACACAATAATAACATAAGACATTCTGAAGATCCATCAGGGTCACAGAGAGGTTATCAACCATTTCTTGGGCGGATATTTCAATATAAAAGTATTTTTTTTATTGAAACACAGGCATATAAGTAAATGTAGAGGTGAAGCAATACAAACATAATAGTTGGTCCTGGAAAAAAAGAAGAGGAAACTAAATAATTTGAATGTTCTTAGAAACTTTGAAAATCACAAAAAAAAAACATTAAGCAAGATATGACATCCAATAAGAAAAGGATAAGAGTATATAGCTTGAGTAACACAACAACCAAATATACCTCTATATCCCTCTTTGGTAACAGATTTTTAATCAGACTGAACCATAGACCAAGGAGAACACCAGCAGAGGGAGTGAATGAGTCTGCAACCTTACTGCGCTACACAAGCCTGATTTGGGTTGATTTCAGTATGGGAACTACAGCTGGAGTGTTTTATTTAAACTCTGGAAAGGATTTTTTGGTCTCTCTGCGGGTCTGGATGCTCCTCTCTGGTCTACATGACAGTACCCGGCACAGTGTCGTCTCTCTGTAGCTCTGGGTCTCACTTTTGTGATCACTCTCTCTGGAGTGGCTAAGTTGGTGTTTTCCCCTTCTCCTTTTTATATGGATGGGCCTGGTGGTTATTAGCATTAAGCTAAACTATGCTAAGCTTGGGAAACTAAGCACGGCTTTTACAGAGTGAAAACAGAGATACTGGAAATTAATGGAAATAATTAAATCTGCATATACTAGAAAAGCGATTAAATGCTTTTAAAACCTTCTAAGCATAAGCACTTAAGATTTGATCCAAAACGCTTGGATGCAAGCTAAGAATCCTACTCTACTACTAACGACTACAACATCTGAATTTTAAAGACTAAGTTATGCTAACCTAACATCTGGTGCAAGCACTGGCAGTGCCCTCACTCTAACTTAAACGACCTTCCCTTCTTCAGAACTAAACTCATAACGTAACTACCCTAAAAACTGAGCTGTGTCTCACGAAGAATGTCCTGGAATATCAAACATACAAGAAAACATAACATGGAATTCAATAAACATCATCCCTGGATAAAATTCATTTTGCTGAACCTGTAAAATCCATTGTTAAATTCAGTTCATGTTTGTTTCTGGTGGAACGTGTCCCAAATGACAAGGTAAAACATTTGTGTAGGATAAGGTGTTCTGTCTGAAAGATTTACGATTTGCACTTTTAATTGCCGTGGGACAAATTTGGGATAGTTTTCTCTCCCGTGTGAATGCGCTGGTGTTTTTTTAAATGACTCTGTTGATTAAAACTCTGCCCACACTCTGAGCAGTGATACGGTTTCTCTCTTGTGTGAATGCGCTGGTGTATTTTGAGATTACTCTGTTTAGTAAAACTTTTCCCACAGTCGAAACAGTAATACGGTTTCTCTCCTGTGTGAATGCGCTGGTGATTTTTAAAATGACTCTGTTGATTAAAACTCTTCCCACAGTCTGAGCAGTGATACGGTTTCTCTCCTGTGTGAATGCGCTGGTGTCGTTTGAGATCACTCTGTTCAGTAAAACTCTTCCCACAGTCTGAGCAGTGATACGGTTTCTCTCCTGTGTGAATGCGCTGATGGATTTTGAGAGTACTCTGTTGAGTAAAAGTCTTCCCACAGTCTGAGCAGTAATGCGGTTTCTCTCCTGTGTGAATGCGCTGGTGACTTTTGAGATTACTCTGCACAGTAAAACTCTTCCCACAGTCTAAGCAGTAATACGGTTTCTCTCCTGTGTGAATGCGCTGGTGACTTTTGAGATTACTCTGTAGATTAAAACTCTTCCCACAGTCTGAGCAGTGATACGGTTTCTCTCCTGTGTGAATGCGCTGGTGACTTTTGAGATTACTCTGTTGATTAAAACTCTTCCCACAGTCTGAGCAGTGATACGGTTTCTCTCCTGTGTGAATGCGCTGGTGTTTTTTGAGATCACTCTGTTGAGTAAAACTCTTCCCACAGTCTGAGCAGAAATATGTTTTTTCTCCTGTGTGAATACGCTGGTGTTTTTTGAGATTACTCTGTTTAGTAAAACTCTTGACAGAGTGCTGATGTTTCTCCATGTCGGGACTTGGCTTCATTTGTCTTTTAAATGTAGCAAACAATTTCTGCGTGTTCTGGAGATTCTTCAGGATGGCTTCTGCTTCACCTCTTTCAGCAGTTTAACTTTGCTCTTAGTTAAATATCCTGGTTGTTGGTGATGAATTTCAGGAAAATATTTTAATTTCTGGAAAAAACAAAGAAAAATGCCATTGAATATTAAAATAAAAGCAGGTCAATTAACTAAAGAGATTCTAAGTCATTCTAAGTGAGTGATGTTACCCTTTAATCTGAAGCTTTGAGGCGTGTGCCGAAAAAACGACACACACTGGTTCAAATCACATTGCCGATGCTTGATTTGTTCTTCATCACGACAGATGATGTCCAAAGCTTTTTCCTTTAAACCAATTTATAAAAGTTTCCACACATTAACCAAATACATTAATCCAAATCAATGCTTCACAAACCTGATTTTTTTTTTTTTAACAACTCCTGATAACAGTTCATTATTTTCCACCACACTGGCTTCAGGCTAACAGTGATATGCGCTCCTGAGTTCAAGATGTGTTTTTTGGAAATGTTGATCCGATGCAGTTGTCTTGTTGGTGCAGGGAATTGTAGTTCAAAATAAAATCACAGCAAAATAATGACCTTTTTACTGTTACAACACATCAACCAACCTCCAACAGGAGTGTAAAACATAAGAGTCTCTTTTGTTTACTAAAGGTTAACACAATTATAACAATTTGTAAGAATTCATATTATTTTATGTAGTTCTTTTTCAATTATTTTTGTAGTCTTTTTAACCTCTTACACAAATGTTTAATTGTGTATTTTTGTCAAGTTGCTCAAAGTGTGATTCTTCTTCTTATTTTTATTACCAAATTCATGTTTTTGTTATTATTATCATCATTATTAAAGTATCAGCAAAAGAGCAGCTGGAGAGTGTATTCCACAGTAATGGTTTAACTGGGATTTCTTAAAAACAGCGGGGCTAAAGATGTTGTAATTTGCTAATATTTGTGTTTGTTATTACAGTGAAATAGCAAGTTTTCTGTTAAATCAGTAAGCTAATAAATGGTACTTGTGAAATTCCTCTTCTTGCCTGAACTTTTCCTCACTATAATCACTAAATCTTTCATTCTTACATTTAATATTTTACAAGTGGACTTTTATTTTGACGGGAGAGTCACATGACTTACCAGCAACTGTTGTGGTGGAACCGGATTATGTAAAGGACAATGAACTAAACTAAACTAAATTAGTGTAACTAAGAAATGTGTAGAGACTGATCACACAAACTTAAAAAGGAATTTCCACAGAACTGATTTATCTCAGGTGTGTATTAGTGATGTGGGGGAGGGCTATGTATGATCTGTAAAGCCCCCCATCCCCAGCTCCCCGACCCCCTACTGCAGACTGCTGAGCAGAGCTAGGAGAAGATCCAGTGCTGGTGGTGTAAATGCTGCACATGCTGAAGGTGGTGTGGGTGGTGTTGATGTGGGTGTAGGAGTGAATGTAGAACAGCGTGATGGAGAGAGAGAGAGAGAGAAACTTCTCCATACCTTCTGTTGTTCAGCTGATCCTGCTCTTCCTCCTCTCCAGCTACAGTCCCCGGAAGCTCAGCCTCATCCGGGTTATGTGGAGCCCCGCCCCCTCCCCCGCTTTATCACATTATACCCCATCACCGCTAGAGGGAGCCCGCGAGGGAGTCCTCAATGCATGGAGCTGAATGGAGCAAAACAGCTAAAACTCTCATTTAAAACACTGTATAACTACTTCTCTGGAGTTTTCCTTTAATTTTACAAAGTAGAACAAAGTATTTCACTAAAATAGGAAAGAAAACGTACCACTATATTTCCATTTTCTAAAACTAATGTTTTTATTCAGTAGATTTACTAGCATTACTGCTACTGATGCTGGAGTTACACCCAGAGCTCATTTAAATGGATTAAAACTGCAGTTTATAAGCTTTAATAATTATCTCTGCGGTGATGCAACTTGTCTCATTTCTTTTATTGTTGAGATTGTGTAAATATGAATGAGAGTTTGTTTAAATGTTTTCTTCTTGTTGGTACTTACATAGATGAAAATAGTAATATACTAAAATAAATAGGAAAACATATTTAAATATAACTGGAACATACTTGGGTTGTGGGGGCTGCTGCTAAATGGTTGTTAGAATTGGGTTAACTGAACTTACATTAAACTCTAAAATTAAAGCAGCAATTGCAGTTCTGGACAGTATGCAGATCTCATTAGTCTTGATAATGAAGAGGTAGGACTCTGAGCACTTCAGAGCACTGACTGGTGTGTCACGGGACCGTGTAGGGTACTACAATCAAAAGGGTTGCATTACTGAATACTACATACTGGGCGGTGTGTAGTATGCAGTACATACTAGTGCAGTATGCAGTATAGTAGTATGCCATTTCGAATACAGCCTAGGACTGAGATAAAGTGAGCTATGGCTAGCTGCTCACTTTCTCTTATTATGGCTAGACACTGAAAGCAGGTTTTACCTCTTTGAAAACTTGAATGATCTTAATTTGTACATCCGAGTATCAATTAAAGACATTGAAGGTATTTTTTTCTGAAAGAGAACCGCGTTTAGGTGTTGGCTAGCGTTCATGTTTGGTAATTATAACTAGAAAGCTAGCTAGCAGCCACAAAGTGAGCCTCTGAGATTATCAACGAATAAACGTATAATAATAAAAAACGTATCACCATAAATACATGATATACAAATAAACATATTCCATATTATCATACATCACATAAAACATTACTTATTCCCATACAATATGAAAAGTGACTTTATAATATCGTAATTTATCACCACCATATCCACCACATCTTACCTCAGAAAGAGCTGAATAACTTTCCAGTTGCACAAGCTTCACTTTATTCTGTTCAATGAATCAGTAGGAGTCGAATCACAAGAATAACTAAACCTAACTGTTTTTAAAACTTCACATTTTACAATTTTATATCATAATAAATGTATGGTCAACATTTTCTAAATAAGACTAACCGAGTCTCCTAAATCTGAGTGACTTAGGAGCTTAACTTTTGTACATTGTACATTGAGGTTGTTCTGAAGTGATGAATCAACCGAAGCTTCCTGAAGTTGACAGCAGATTGATTCATTTCCAGCAATAACTTTTTTTTAATATACAAAAAAAGAACAAAATAAAACAATAAATATAATGCACAAAAATGTGTTTTTATTTTAACAATTTAATTATATAAGTATTTCATTGTTGTACATAGATATGAACATCTGTGTGTGTAGTATGATGTGAGGTAGTGCAATTGGCTTAATAAATAAACACTTTTCCAAGGCAAAAACACAAGTGAACAACAGAATGAAAAATATGGAACAAAAAAAGTTCAGATAGCAGAATGGTTTGTTGTTAAGGGTGAACTGAAATGGACTTAGGGTGTAGTGAATCATGATAACAAATACAAACATTTGTTGAATAGCCCACCTCTGTTCTCCCCAGCATTCTGAAATACAGCGCTGTTAGCTAATGCTCCCAATAGACCACAATGCTAGTGATAGGGGCATAGCTTAACCCATACAAAAAAAACCCCACTATTTTTACACCATTAACAACAAACTCAAAGTAGCTCCACACTTCACTGGTAGAATTCCAAGGATGATGATATTTAAAGCAAGGCAGTGAGAACTTTAAAAGTACACAGATAGTTTATTAAAAACACTGTTTATACACACAGTGCCTACAGATTAGTTTATTAAAACACTCTTATACACACAGTACCTTCAGATAGTTTATTAAAAACACTGTTTATACACACAGTTCCTACAGATTGTTTATTAAAAACACTGTTTATACACACAGTTCCTACAGATAGTTTATTAAAAACACTGTTTATACACACAGTTCCTACAGATAGTTTATTAAAAACACTGTTTATACACACAGTACCTTCAGATAGTTTATTAAAACACTGTTTATACACACAGTTCCTACAGATTAGTTTATTAAAAACACTGTTTATACACACAGTGCCTACAGATTAGTTTATTAAAGCACTCTTATACACACAGTTCCTTGTCGTAGTTAAGCCAGGAAAGGTCTGAAAATTAATGTTGGGGAAATGCATAACTTTCCAGTTGTTGCTGAAAATATCTCTATAATATTTATGCATTTTTAAGCATTTCTTGTCAGTTGACTTATTGTGGTTTGACTAGCTGAAGGTATTGTGTATATAAACTATCTGTGTATATAAACTATCGCACTGTATTTCGGAATGTTGGGGGAGATCGGAGGTGGGCTATTCAACAAAAGTTTATACTCGTTATTGACTACAAATCAAGTCCATGTATATAACTTCTCCCCTAAACTGAAAAGGAGAAAACAGGGGATGGAAAAACAAACAGATTATGGGTCAGATTAGAACTGGATTTGTATGTGAAAAGACATTTTTAAGGCCTTATGCCTCTGTAAAAGCTGGGCTGCCAATAGAACAAATAACGCCTCCCTCATAGGAAATGTTTACGATGATTGGAAGGCGCTTAATTAGCTGATCAGTACATTGTGTGGAACGATGAGCTTCTCCATATCTTCTGTCAAAAGGAGAGTGGTGTTGCTTCCCACAGAGACTCCAACCACCACAATCCCTCTTCTGTTTTTTTCTCAGGTTTCTGCAAGTAAAAATATTTTTTCCAGTTTTCACCATTAGACAGTTGAATACCGAAAAATTACAGTATTTCTCATTTGTCAATATTTCCTGGGAGAGCACGGAAGAAATGACACTTTAATGTAATCTAAAGTAATCAGTGTACATCTTGTATAACAATGTGAGTTTGCTTTGCCCTTGAAACAACTCAACACACAACCATAACAACATTAACACCACCTCCTTCAAACAGCTGCAGTAATAATTTACCTCACAATATTCAGATGTGTAATTTCTGTAAGCTGCAAGAGGGCAAGTTCTGCCAGCGCTGCCTCTCTCCACAGCGCCACCTCGTGGTGCTTTCCCTCTTCTTCTAAGATCAGTTCACCAACAGGAACAGGCCCATCTCTAGTGGCTTGCATCCGGGTTGAAATTAGCTATGAAAAACATAGTGTTAAATAATGCTGTGAAAATACACTATAACCATACGGGGGACTAATTTTGTGGTACCACTTTAAAATAAGACTACCTTTATAAAGGGTTTATAAATGGTTTACAATTAGTTTATTAATGGTTACTAATTAGGATGTAAATGTCTTAAAAATAATTCATAATCAGTTATAACACATACATAGAAAGGGCAACAATGACCTGTTATGAAATAATGAACCCACAGCCATCTATATTGTTGCCCTTTCTATATATGTGTTATAACTGATTATTAATGATTTTAAAGCATTTACAACCTAATTAGTAAGCATTAATAAACTAATTGTAAACCATTTATAAACTCTTTATAAAGTCTTATTTTAAAGTGGTACCAATTTTGTTTTGTGGAAGAATGTATTTAATTTACCCTTAACCATTTTATACACAGTCAAGTCAGAATATTATGACCAGCTCCATACACCATACACCTATGACCATACACTCACTGAGCATCTTTTTAGCTCCGCTGATCATATAGGACACTCTGTATTCCTGTATCTGTTTCTCTGTGTACTTGTCACACCTTCCAATGCTTCTACTGACTTTTCCACCTTCACAAACTCCAACTCCCAGAATGCACCTCTCAATCCTGTGTCTCAGCCAGCCAATCAGCACCTGATTGTTAGATCTGCTTCACCTGTGTTCTGAGTAATTACTGGGGGTTTTCTATGTATAAATACAAGTCTGTTTGTCCGGTTTCTCGCGAAGTATTGCCCCTGTTATTCAGCTGCATACCGAGCGTTATTTCTTTGATTATCTATTTCCGTGTATGACCTATTTTTTGGCTTTTGTCTCTGATTTTGTCTTGCCCTTTTGGTTAGTTATTTTGGCTGTTTTGTTCTGGTTTAGACCCTTATTTCCTGTTTATTGTTTATCCCTTTTGGACTGTGATTTGGCTCTGATGTTTTGGTCTGTGTTGTTTGTGTTTTGTACTGTTGTTAGTACTCAGTTTAAGCTTGTTGGTTTGGCTCTGTTTATTAAAACCTCTCCTGATTTTTACTGCAAGCGTCTCACTCCTGTCTGTGGCGTCACAGAATACTTCGCCATCATGGAGACGGCAGATCTCGAGGCTTTGAAATCAGCTGTTTGTGAGCAAAGGCAGACTCTACAGCAGCATCAGCAGTTTTTTGAGGGCTTTAATCAATCTATTGGTGCTTTAACCCAGCTACAAGGAGAGCAACAAAAACAGCTAACCCAAGTCATAGAAGGTATGAAACAATTATCTACTCAAATGCTATCTTTGGGTGCCTCTGCTACTGTAGTATCTACTCCTAGTCCTCCTGCTCCTGTTTCCCTTAATGAGAGTATTTTTCCTGTTAGCAAACCTGATAAGTTTGATGGCTCTCCTGAACTTTGCAAAGGTTTCTTGTTACAGTGTTCCATATACTTCTGCAATTCCCCTCCTAGCTCTGACCAATCTCGCATAGCCTTTGTGGTATCTCGTATGACCGGTAAGGCCCTAGATTGGGCCACTGCTGTCTGGCCTAATTTACAGACCCTGACTTTTGAGCAATTTATTACTGAACTTCGCTCTGTTTTCGATCACCCCCGTGAAGGAAAGTCTAGTGGTGAGTTTTTGTGTAAGATCCGCCAGGGTAATCGGTCTGTTGTTGAATATGCTCTAGAATTTCGTACTCTAGCTGCTAGCAGTGGGTGGAATGAGCCTGCCTTGTTGATTATGTTTAGAAATGGCCTTAACTCTGATGTGCTCACGGAGTTAGCATGTAAGGATGATAATTTGAGTCTAGACGCTCTCATTAAGCTCGCTATAAGGCTGGATCAACTCTTACATGAGCGTAAGGCTAAAAAATCAGCTCCAGCTTCCAGTCAAGCCCACC
This sequence comes from Astyanax mexicanus, assembly GCF_023375975.1. NCBI lineage: Eukaryota > Metazoa > Chordata > Actinopteri > Characiformes > Acestrorhamphidae > Astyanax > Astyanax mexicanus. The sequence continues at coordinate 12,043,087 of NC_064411.1, read as the reverse complement.
AAAGAGACTTTTCAAGTACTGGTCATCCTTATCGCACCACTGGAGAACGCCCTAATGAGAACAACAGCACAGAACCCATGCAGTGCGATTCTTCTCGTCTGTCCCAAGAAGAAAGACTTCGTCGACTACAGTGTGGTCTATGCATGTATTGTGGCGGATCTGGTCACGTTTTACGTGACTGTCAGTCCCGTCCGCATAGACGTCAGGCACCGACCCCTGGAAAGCGCGTGGTGCCTGCGCCGCGCGCTAATGTGGTGAGTTTTCCCACAAAGGGGTTGGTTTCTAAGTCTTTCCTGTTGCCTGTTATACTGTACTGCCATCAGTCTGTCTCTGTTTTTTCAGCCTTAATAGATTCTGGAGCTGAAGGAAACTTCATACACAAGAAGCTGGTGAATCAACTCGACATCCCTCTTCAACCTCTGAAGACTCCACTGAAGGTTTCTGCTCTTGATGGAGGCCCCGTTGGGGCAGGGACAATTTCTTTTATGACTGAACCTGTTAAATTAGCTACCAGTGCTCTTCATGAAGAACTACTTAGTTTTCTTGTTCTAGAATCTTCTGAGTTTGCTATTATTTTAGGTCTCCCTTGGTTAGAGAAGCATGACCCCCTCATCTCTTGGTCTGATCAGGAACTACTCTCTTGGTCCCCCTTTTGTTTTGAGAATTGCCTTAAATCTAGTCTGTCTGTTAGATCCACCTCTGTTGAAAGCCCTGAATGTTCTTTAGAAGTACAGATACCTCGCGAATATCAAGATCTCAAGGAAGTTTTCAGTAAAGTTAAAGCTACTAAATTACCCCCTCACAGATCCTATGACTGTGCTCTTGAACTTACCGAGGGAGCTACTCTTCCTAAGTCTAGAGTTTATCCTCTTACTCAGGCTGAGGAGAGGGCTATGGAGGAATACGTTAAGGAGGCATTAGACCAGGGTTTTATCCGTCCATCCACTTCTCCAGCAGCTTCGGGTTTTTTCTTTGTTAAGAAAAAAGATGGAGGTCTCCGTCCTTGCATTGATTATCGGGCATTAAACCTTATCACCAAGAGATACACCTATCCTCTTCCTTTAATCCCTGTAGCATTAGAACAATTGCGTGGAGCCACAATTTTCACTAAACTAGACCTTAGAAGCGCCTACAATCTCATTCGTATGCAAGAGGGGGATGAGTGGAAAACAGCTTTCGTTACCACTCGTGGGCATTATGAATATACAGTCATGCCATTTGGACTCACTAACGCTCCTTCAGTCTTTCAAGCATTTATTAATGACATCCTCAGGGATTTTCTTGGTCAATTTGTTATTGCTTTTATTGACGACATTCTTGTGTATTCGGACACTCTAGAAAATCATGTTTGTCACGTACGTCAGGTCCTCACTAGGCTGCTTGAACACCAGTTGTATATTAAAGGGGAGAAATGTGAATTTCACTCACCTACTACCACATTTCTGGGTTACATTATAAGTCCCACAGGTATCACTATGGATGACCACAAGGTGGAAGCTGTAGTCAATTGGCCCATTCCTAAATCTGTTAAGGATCTTCAAAGATTCTTAGGCTTTGCTAATTTCTATCGTCGTTTTATCCGTAACTTTAGCAGTGTTGCTGCCCCCCTTACAGCACTTCTTAAGGGAGCTACTAAGTCCCTAGTGTGGACATCTCAAGCTGAACAAGCCTTCCAAAATCTCAAACACGCTTTCACCTCAGCCCCTGTTCTCAAACATCCTGATCCTAGCATACCTTTTGTTGTGGAGGTTGATGCTTCTGAGACTGGTGTGGGAGCTGTTTTGTCACAGAGGTTGGGAAACCCTCAGAAATTGTACCCTGTAGCCTTCTTTTCTCATAAGCTTACTCCCACTGAGCGTAACTATGGCATTGGTGATAGGGAACTTCTTGCTATGAAATTGGCATTTGAAGAGTGGAGACATTGGTTGGAGGGTTCCAATCACCCTTTTCTAGTATTAACTGATCACAAGAACCTAGAATATTTGCAGTCTACCAAACGTATGAACCCTCGTCAGGCACGTTGGTCTCTTTTCTTTTCACGTTTCCAATTTACTGTTTCTTACAGGCCAGGATCCCGTAATGGTAAAGCTGATGCCCTTTCTCGCGTGTTTGCTGAAGACTCACCTCAGTGCATCTCTTCTGAGACCATCCTTCAACCTGGAGTGGTGTTGTCCTCCATACGATGGGAGGTCGATGATGAGATTGAGACTGCCCTGAGAGACATTGAAATTCCCTCTCATTGTCCTTTGAACAAACTTTATGTTCCCCTCTCTTTTCGTGACCGTCTTATCACCTGGGCACACTCCTCCATTTCTTCTGGTCATCCTGGTGAGACCCGCACTCAGCAACTTTTGAGCAATAGATACTGGTGGGAGGGTATGGCTAGTGACATCCATAGGTTTATTTCATCCTGTTCCACCTGTTCACAGTGTAAAACTCCCAAGACTTTACCTGCTGGTAAATTAGTACCCCTGCCTATACCTGCCCGTCCTTGGTCTCATATAGCTATAGATTTTATTACTGATCTCCCTGTCTCTCAGTCATATACTACTATACTCACCATTATTGATAGATTTTCACGTGGAGTTAGGTTCATACCTTTTCCATCTTTACCCACTGCCTTTCAGACAGCTGAAGCCTTGTTTAATTTTGTATTTCGTTTCTTTGGCATACCTGAAGAGATCTTGTCTGATAGGGGTCCTCAATTCATTTCACAAGTGTGGTCAGCCTTCTTTGAACATCTAGGAGTAGCTGTCAGCCTTACTTCTGGCTATCACCCTGAGTCTAATGGTCAGTGTGAGCGGATGAACCAAGAGTTGGGTAAATTTCTCAGACTGTATTGTTTTGAAAACCAGAATGACTGGGCCCGTTTTCTCCCTTGGGCTGAAATGGCACAAAACTCTCTTACAAGCTCTGTCACCGGCATGACCCCTTTTCAGTGCATTTTTGGTTACCAACCCCCCTTAATGCCTTGGACTGGTGTTCAGTCTGATGTTCCTGCTGTAGACGCATGGATGAAACGGAGTGAGGAGGTTTGGGAGTTTGCTCATCGTCGCATTGAAGCTGCACTGCATCGTCAGAAAACCCAAGCAGATCGTCATCGTGGTGAGAATCCCTCTTACCAACCTGGAGACAGAGTGTGGCTGTCGACCCGAGACTTCAGACTTACTGAGGGAAGTAGAAAATTATCACCTAAATTTGTTGGTCCTTACAAAATCCTTAAGCAGATCAATGAAGTTACTTATAAATTGGATTTACCTAGCCAGTCTCGTATGTCTAACAGTTTCCATGTCTCTCTTCTTAAACCTGTTGTCTCAGGTCCTTTGAATGAGGCTACACCTTGTGAGACCCCTCCTCCTCCGGTGATGGTCGATGGGACGCCCGCTTTCGCTGTTCGTCAATTGCTGAACTCTAGATGGCGTGGGGGCGTTCTGCAGTACCTGGTTGACTGGGAGGGGTACGGTCCAGAGGAACGTAAATGGGTTCCTGCTTCGGACGTGCTTGATCCAGGCCTCATGGCTGACTTTCACCAGCGGCACCCTAACAAGCCTGCTCCACGTTCTAGGGGACGCCCTAGACGTAGGTCTCCCAGTTCATCCAGTGTTCATCCCAGCAGTCGTCCCAGGGGCCGTCCTAGGAGGTTCAGTTCTGTTCGGCACATGAGGGAGGTCAGCGGGGCGTCCGAAGACGTTGCCGGATGGGTGGTTCGTGGTCGTCGCGGGCGCCCTCGTTCTTTGTCCCACCCGGACTCTTTGGGGGGGGGAACTGTCACACCTTCCAATGCTTCTACTGACTTTTCCACCTTCACAAACTCCAACTCCCAGAATGCACCTCTCAATCCTGTGTCTCAGCCAGCCAATCAGCACCTGATTGTTAGATCTGCTTCACCTGTGTTCTGAGTAATTACTGGGGGTTTTCTATGTATAAATACAAGTCTGTTTGTCCGGTTTCTCGCGAAGTATTGCCCCTGTTATTCAGCTGCATACCGAGCGTTATTTCTTTGATTATCTATTTCCGTGTATGACCTATTTTTTGGCTTTTGTCTCTGATTTTGTCTTGCCCTTTTGGTTAGTTATTTTGGCTGTTTTGTTCTGGTTTAGACCCTTATTTCCTGTTTATTGTTTATCCCTTTTGGACTGTGATTTGGCTCTGATGTTTTGGTCTGTGTTGTTTGTGTTTTGTACTGTTGTTAGTACTCAGTTTAAGCTTGTTGGTTTGGCTCTGTTTATTAAAACCTCTCCTGATTTTTACTGCAAGCGTCTCACTCCTGTCTGTGGCGTCACAGTACTTTATTATTAAGTTTGCTTGGAAAAGTCAACTTACTGTTCTTCGTAATCTTCTTATTATTATTATCTTATTCTGCGCTCAAAATTTAATCACTATCTCCTCCTACAGCTTGTGACGTAGAAATACTAAATTTAGCAGTATCGTAGGACCTATACCCGATTAGGTTGCTTGTGCTTTTTAAGCGATATATCGTACGTTTTTCGTAAAAACTTCGTAAACGTGCACTTTTTTCCCCATAGGAAATGAATAGGGGACAACTTTGAACATCCACATAGGTCACAATTTTTGAGATATGAAGACAAAAATCGGACGTTCTTTACGGAAATTTCGACGCTTTGACGTTTTCGTACAATTGTCGTACAAAGTTTTCCCATAGGAATGAATGGGGGGGCCTTTCTCTCCCCTGCTCTTCCAGTACTGTGTGTGTTTGGAGGAGCTGCTGTATGGAGCAGATACTGATCAAAAGTTTGGACACCCCGGCACCCCAGCCAGGGCTTAGCAACCAGTTAGCAACACCTTAGCAACCACCTGAAAACATTAGCAACTGCATGGCAACCACTTTAGAAATGATAGCAACTGCCTAGCAATCAAATAGCAACAGTTTAGCAACCACCTGAAAAACGTTAGCAACTGCCTAGCAACCACTGAGCAATCATATGGAGTTTGTTAGCAACCATGTGGAATATGTTAGCAACTGCCTAGCAACCACAATAGAAATGATAGCAACTGCCTATCAACCGATAGCAACAGCTTAGCAACCACCTGGAAAACGTTAGCAACTACCAAGCAACCACTTAGCAACCACTTTAGAAATGATAGCAACCGCCTAGCAACCAGTTAGTAATCAAAAGTTTTTAGATTTCAGCATTTAATCAAAAGTTTTTAGATTTCAGCATTTAACCAAATATTTTTGGATTTAAGCATTTAACCAAAGGTTTTTAGATTTTAGCATTTCATCTAAAGTTTTAGCATTTAACCAAACATTTTTAGATTTAAGTGTTAAAATCCTCCACATGTGTCTAGGAAGAAAAATATGGAGAACATAACACATGGCTATCCTAAGTCAAAGAGCCAGCAGAGTTTAAGTAAGAAAGAGGAGAACAGGCAGTAAATAGCGGTACAAAAATCTGATTTAATTTTAGCTTCCCACCACTCATTTGCACATACAACAAACCATGGCAGTATTTACATTATTTACATATGCTGTATAAAACAACAAAGAAAGTACCACTCTGGGAAATGTAAACTATGGACGGTGCTACAGAAAAGAACACAACAAAACATAACCATATTAAACTACCTAAAGCCAAATTAAGTACAAAAAGAATATAAAGAAAAGATACTCCCTAACTAATAACCTAAATACAAGGGGTAGCACCCGCCCTCTTACCTAGGGACCGATACAAACAACTCCTACATGATGTAAAAATGTACAGGTGCACCTATTTTACCTGTTTGCATACCCAGGTGGTACAGAGTTGTCTTTTAGCCAAAAAGAGGGATTAAGTTAACCACATCAGAGAAGTAATACAATAAAATTAGGCTACAAGAGCGCATTGGCCTTAAAGCATACCCCATGGTTCTCTCTCTCTGTCGGCCATCTTGGTTCAGGTCCTTTTGTAGTCTCCACCCTCTCTCCCATGGCTCACCTGAGAGAGACAGAGCGAGAGACAGATAGAGAGAGATACTGCACGTAAGCATTTAACCAAAAGTTTTTGAATTTTACCATTTAACCAAAAGTTTTTGGACTACTTCTCAGCCAAAATATTGGTATTCCACAATTTAGCCAAGGTTCTGGGCTTTAGAATTCAACCAAATTTGCTATATTGCTCCATCAGTCAAAAATATTTTAATTCCAATTTAGTCAAATTTTTACTGATTATAATTTTGCATAAAGTGGATTGGAAAAAGAACAGATAAAGGTAATATATAAGATGTAAACAATATAGGTGTCAGGGTTGACCCAGGCAGAGAGACGAGGAGGCGGACGTAAGTGCAGGTAAGGTGAGAATTTAATAAACAAAGAGACAAGTAAACACGTAACAACAAAATAACTAAACAAACGAGGGAGGCTAGAGAACATAAAACTAAACAAACGCTGGAAAATAAACTAGGAATAAACGAGAGAGAGACTAATGTTAAATAAACAAATAAACAAGTAAACAAGAAACAAAGAAATAAACAAGAAACGGAGGCAAGATAAAACTAAAACAAATAGGGAGGCTACTAAACCAGAAACTAAACAGAGCTAAGAACATAAACAGGGAATAACTAAAGACTAAACACTAAGCAGGTGAATAGGGAACACGGAAACAAACAAGAGATACTAATGATAAATATAAACTAGACAGGGCAAGGGAGTAGACAAGAAAACTAAACAGGGAACTAGAAAATAAACAGAGATAAACACAGAACAAGGGACTCGGGCTACGGCTAAGAAAACACTGAGAACAGAGAACCGCATAGGGACAGACAACGGGAGACAGTGCAAAGACCGACAGAGGACAAGTAACAGAGGAAGTCTTTTTAACATAACAGGAAACACACTGGGAGTGGAAACACCTGGGGAAGGGGTGGAGCTACAAATGAGACATGAGGTAATGGAAAATCACAGGCAGAACACAGGGGCACGGGTCACGTGGGACAACACAGGCACGAGGACAGACAGGAAACAGGGCCAGGCGTGACAGAAACCTCCCCCTAAACGCGCAGCTCCCGAGGCGCGGAAAAACAAACCCCGGGGGCTGGCGGCAGGGAGAGGCCGGGGAAAACAGGAGACCGAACGGGAGACTGGACAGGGAACTGGACAGGAGATGGAGACAGGACAGGGGACAGAGACTGGACAGGGAACGGAGACTGGACGGGGAACTGGACAGGTGACGGAGACTGGACGGGGAACTGGACAGGTGACGGAGACTGGACGGGGAACTGGACAGGTGACGGAGACTGGACGGGGAACCGGACAGGTGACGGAGACTGGACGGGGAACCGGACAGGTGACGGAGACTGGACATGAGACAGAGACTGGACGGGACCGGACATGGGAACAGGGACAAGAACATTGACGGGGACGGAAACAAACACAGTAACAGGGACAGGAACAGAGAAACCACCGGGGACAGGAACTGGAACACTCACAGATACAGGGACCAGGACAGGGAGAGACAGGGGGACCAAAAACATAGGTGGGTGCCCAGGACTGGCAAAAGTCTGTGGGGACAGCCTGGGCACATAACTGGGGGCAAAGTCAGGAGGCCTTGGAGCAGGCCTGGAAATACGGGGCCTTGGAACAAACATAGTTCTGGGAGCTGCAGGTGCTTGAGCTGGTGCTGGAGCAGCTGGGACTGCTGGTGCTGGAGCAGCTGGGACTGCTGGTGCTGGAGCAGCTGGGACTGCTGGTGCAGGTGCTGGAGCAGCTGGGACTGCTGGTGCAGGTGCTGGAGCAGCTGGGACTGCTGGTGCCGGAGCTGGAGCAGCTGGGACTGCTGGGGCCGGAGCTGGAGCAGCTGGGACTGCTGGGGCCGGAGCTGGAGCAGCTGGGACTGCTGGTGCTTGAGCTGGAGCAGCTGGGACTGCTGGTGCTTGAGCTGGAGCAGCTGGGACTGCTGGTGCTTGAGCTGGAGCAGCTGGGACTGCTGGTGCTTGAGCTGGAGCAGCTGGGACTGCTGGTGCTTGAGCTGGAGCAGCTGGGACTGCTGGTGCTTGAGCTGGAGCAGCTGGGACTGCTGGTGCTTGAGCTGGAGCAGCTGGGACTGCTGGTGCTTGAGCTGGAGCAGCTGGGACTGCTGGTGCTTGAGCTGGAGCAGCTGGGACTGCTGGTGCTTGAGCTGGAGCAGCTGGGACTGCTGGTGCTTGAGCTGGAGCAGCTGGGACTGCTGGTGCTTGAGCTGGAGCAGCTGGGACTGCTGGTGCTTGAACTGGAGCAGCTGGGACTGCTGGTGCTTGGGAGAGCGGCGCGGCCGCCGCTGAAAACTCGGAGAGCGGCGCTGCCGCCGCTGCAGTCTGTGAGCGCGGCGCGGCCGCCGCTGAAATCTCGGAGAGCGGCGCTGCCGCCGCTGCAGTCTGTGAGCGCGGCGCGGCCGCCGCTGAAGTCTCGGGGAGCGGCGCGGCCGCCGCTGAAATCCCGGAGAGCAGCGCTGCCGCCGCTGCAGTCTGTGAGCGCGGCGCGGCCGCCGCTGAAATCGCGGAGAGCGCCGCTGCCGCCGCTGCAGTCTGGGAGAGAGGCGTGGCCGCCGCTAAAGTCTCGGAGAGCGGCGCGGCCGCCGCTTGTATCAAGGGGTGCAGCGCCTCAGACGCGTGCTTCACGGGGCGTGGCATGAAGAGATCTGCTGCAGCACTGGAGCCCGAAGCTGCGGGTGAAGTAAAAACCCGGACTGGATTCCTACTCTCTCGTGCAGAGTCCGGCGTGAGGAGCGCGGGGAAAGTCTTTGACCGCGGCTGGCTCGCCGCGCAGGGGGTCTCGGAGCGCGATTCCACTGCCACCGGTTCGGCTGCCACCGCGAAAGACACAGAGCGCGGATCGGCAGCTACCGCGGGAGGAAGGAGCGGCTGGCGGGCTGGTGTAGGAGGGCAGTCCTCAAACTCCTCTTCACTGGATGCAGGTGTGAGGAGATCGGAGTAGTCCCAGGAATAGGACTCCTCACAGCCTGCATCCATGCCACCCCCGTCCTCGTCGGGGCGAGGATCGAGGCTGACCGCACACAGCCCTAGCGCCCCCCCAAGAAAATCCTCCCCGGAAACGGGCTCCTCCTCCGGCTGGCGGGACCCCTTAAAACGTCTACCCCGAGGCCTGCGGCGTCCTTGAGGCCTCGGGGATTCCAACGCCGGGGTCCCGAATGGAGCATGGCGGATCGCCATCCTGGAGCCAGTCCACGGGATCCCCTTGTGGGTCTCGGTGGGCGCCACTGAAGCTGGGCTGACGGGCTCCAACCCGAGGAAAGGCGCTGGGAGCGGTTCATCTCCTCGGATTTGCTCGGCGAGGAGGCGGAGAAACTCCAGGTCCGCCTTCCGAGCAGCATGCCACTGGTTTACATCCATTGTGGTCGGTCTTTTTGTCAGGGTTGACCCAGGCAGAGAGACGAGGAGGCGGACGTAAGTGCAGGTAAGGTGAGAATTTAATAAACAAAGAGACAAGTAAACACGTAACAACAAAATAACTAAACAAACGAGGGAGGCTAGAGAACATAAAACTAAACAAACGCTGGAAAATAAACTAGGAATAAACGAGAGAGAGACTAATGTTAAATAAACAAATAAACAAGTAAACAAGAAACAAAGAAATAAACAAGAAACGGAGGCAAGATAAAACTAAAACAAATAGGGAGGCTACTAAACCAGAAACTAAACAGAGCTAAGAACATAAACAGGGAATAACTAAAGACTAAACACTAAGCAGGTGAATAGGGAACACGGAAACAAACAAGAGATACTAATGATAAATATAAACTAGACAGGGCAAGGGAGTAGACAAGAAAACTAAACAGGGAACTAGAAAATAAACAGAGATAAACACAGAACAAGGGACTCGGGCTACGGCTAAGAAAACACTGAGAACAGAGAACCGCATAGGGACAGACAACGGGAGACAGTGCAAAGACCGACAGAGGACAAGTAACAGAGGAAGTCTTTTTAACATAACAGGAAACACACTGGGAGTGGAAACACCTGGGGAAGGGGTGGAGCTACAAATGAGACATGAGGTAATGGAAAATCACAGGCAGAACACAGGGGCACGGGTCACGTGGGACAACACAGGCACGAGGACAGACAGGAAACAGGGCCAGGCGTGACAATAGGTAAGATTGTGATATCAAGACTTACATATTCTTATGTATTCTTAAGTATTATAAAAAAGTATCTTATAATTATGAATATAATAGATAAAAATAGATAGATTAAATAGATTATCTATATAATAGATAAAAAGAGCGCCACCTACTGTACCCACCCACTTTTAAATACTGTGCATAGTATTTATTTTTATTTTATTTACCACACGTCTCCCATCCCCCCCACAGACACACAAACACTGTACAAATATAATGTTGTTTACTTATCACATCACACACTAAACTCAACACAAACACACACACATACTGTTCAAAGGTAGTGATGTTTGCTTATCACATCACACACACACATACATGTGATCAACATTTCCTAAATAAAACAAAAGAATAAAGTCACATTGCCCCCAGCTTTGTTCTAGTTAACAGTCCCAGTCCCAACTGATTGTCAGTTGTCTTTGAAATGTCCAGGAATCCATCACCTCATTTTTTAAGGGCAACAACATCATAACAGGTAACTTTTCCTCAGTTTCTGCTTCTGGGCTGTCTGCTGCAGCCATAATTATTCTGATCAGCTCAGATATTTTGTTTTGATGCAGGAACACGAAGCCTTTTTTGTGTTGCTGCTCTCAGTTCTCTGTGTAGCCATGTGTTGGGGTTGTTGCTTTGTCTTGAGCCACATAGGTTAGGAGATGATAAGGAGATTCTGAGACTTCTGGTGGACTTTGGTAGTTCACTGGTGCTTGGAAGGGTTCTCCGTGCAGTCTCTCGACTGTCCATTGTGGCTGTTGGGGTGTTGTTGTCCCTCAAACAGAAGTACAGACAAAAAATGGTTCATTTGTGATTAAAAGTAATTCCATAAATGTTCTAAGACACTATAGGGTGGGCTTTAATTCATATTAGCCCCCCCCCCCCCCCCCCCCATATCAAACCCACTCCAACGCCCTTGATAGCAACAACCGCGACGTCCACCACTTGCCAGCCCTCTGCTTTCCCAGTTTGGTGATACATTTCACTCGGATGGGGGACTCCTTTTTGTAGGGCGTCGTCGGCCGTGAAAACATTCTGTGTAAAGAAAAGAGCACAAACATACAGAATAACATGTTTATACTGTTTAATTCATTATGTTTCACTTAATTTATTGTATTACCCATGATTTAACGGTTCATATTCTAATATTTTATTAAACTATATATTATTAAACTGTTTTTGGACTAAGTGGGGCTATTTTGCTGTTATTGTTCTGTTGTGTAACGCTTAGCACTGATTAAATATTACATAATAAAAAATAATATGAAAATAATTAAAATAGATATTTTCTTACTTAGCAGCACTTGTGTCCCCATTTTAAAGTGTCTGGGTGGAAACAACACCACGCCTCTCTACCAAGCAATTAAAAAAGATATATTTTTATCTATTTTCATATTATTTAAATAGTACCAAGCATTACATATACAGAACAATAACAGCACAATAGCCCCACAAAACCCAAAACAGTTTAATATTATGGTTTATTCTCCCAACCAATCAACAAATAAAATATTTGCATATGAACAGTTGAATCATGGGTAATACAATAAATTTGTTGAAACATAACAAATATTTTATATTTAGTCCGTTGTGCTCTTTTGTTTGCACAGAATGTTTTCACAGTCGACGACTCTCTACTAAAAGGAGTCTCCCATCCGGGTGAAATGCATCACCAAACTCCTGGTGCCCCGGGCAGAGGACCAACAGTTGGTGGACGGTGCGGTTTTTAGGATGTCAATCATTCCTAAGTGATTACTTATTGGATAGAAAATGCTGTGTGGTAATCTGAAATTCTGTGCTGAGTATTTGTTTATAAACAGTCTGACACTCTTCTGAGGTAGAAATCAGACAAAGAATAAATCTGCTCTGGGAAGTCATTGATTCTGACCCACCTGAAGATGAAGGCAGGGGAGAAAAAATAAAAAAATTCCCGCACCGACCTCACCGTCTGCGTCCTTAATAAAAACTTTTAAGAACCAGGGAATGGCGAATAGTTTTATACAGTGCATGTGATGATGTGGTTTACAAATCAGACATTAAAGATAATGAACGTCTAGCATAAACTATTATTTATATCGTCTCATTGCTGTGTGCATCTGTAACAAAACATTTATAGGAACTATTCAAATAAAGAAATAGATTTGTGAGCCTGTACATACATAAGTGTAAATCATCCATTACAGTGTTGGACGAAATTTATATCACACTATCGTTTGTTTTGTTACAAACAGTATAAAAGCTACTGCCTGTGGCTAAATGGTGGAATGCCAATACTTTTGGCTGATTGAGCTGTGTGCAAAAACTTTTGGTTAAATGCTAATATCCAAATACTTTTGAATAAATGGTGGTGCAGCACAGATATGCCTCTTTATGGTTTAGTATATCTTCAGCCCAGCAGTGTAAACTCTTAAAAGCAGAAACTGTTATGATCATAAACCACAAGGCCCTGTCTTTCTGAAAAATGCCCATTTAGAAAAAATACTTTCAAAGGGTTTAAAAGGGCTTAAATAGACTTTTACATTTTGATAAAAACCTTTAGAAAAACACTGCAAAACACCACAAAACCAGCAGAAAAATATAGAAACCATAGAATATTTGTTTTAGCAGGAAAGGATAGTAAGCTTAAATGAATGTGTTTAAATTCAAAAGACGGGTATAAAAACAATTAAACACATTTTATTTTGAATTAGTTTAAACACAACACATACATAAACAATCAAAAATCAAAAACACAAACAATACCCCCCCCCCCCCCAAAAAAAAAAGGAAAAAAAAAAGAACATGCTAAGAAATATTACAAACACAACACAAAAACTTGTCGAATTACCACATTATGGTTCATTAAAAAGTGGGCTTTCAATGTTTAAAATGACCTCCCCTTCCCTCACAACAGTTACACCACTCCACACAGTGGCGGGAACGCTGAACTCCTCCATGGTGTCGCTGAGGAGAACAGTCTCATCGCCTTTTGTGGAGATTCCCACAATCTCCATCTCCACTGTGATCTTCAGTGACTCTGGTTCCTGTAACACAGAACATGGTGATAGGAGTAAGTTTTAACAGTCTACATTCTTTTCTGGTACAACAGCACAACAATAAAGTGTTAAACTACGGCACTGTAGTTATTAGTAGTGATGGGTCAGACTCTTAGCCGGCTCTTTCAAATAAACGACATGCGCTGACTCCAGAGAGTGAGCCAATATATATATATATATAAATATAAACGTATAAATTAAAGTTTTACGATGATACATATAAACCACAATAGAAGACAACATAAAAATATACAGGAAGGAAGAAAACTAATGATAGAAATAGTGAAATACTTACAAGAGGCAACAGTGAAAGCTCCTCATAAACTCTTACAGTTTTTAGGCATTTCTTATTATTAGCAATCTCTAAAGGATTTCAAAAGTGGAAAAAACTCCAGTGAGAAGATATCAAATCAAGTATTTACAATGATGATAGTAGTATTTACTCAATAAAATAATAATATTAATAATATACTTAAAATCAAGATCAGTGTATGAAAAAAAACATATATATCACCAAGGTTCATATTTACAGAGATTTTAGTTTTCTTTAAAAAGAAAGAAGAAAAGTCTTGCCAGAATTAAGATACAATGGAACATAAAAAAAGATGATTCACATTCTGATTGACAAAAAGAGCATTCAACATTGAAGTGCTTGATCTACCCACACCTTACACATGTGACCTCACATAAACTGTGTTTTGTAGCAACATCAGCTCCCTCTTCCACAACAGGGCAGATCATAACAGAAACCAATCAACCCCTCAAACATGAGCTCCTTTTTATGTCAATCTTTGCTAAAGTTTTCAAAAAACATCACCTGGATGCTTGTTTTTTTTTATTTGCACAATTATTTTTTATTTTGTTGAGTGACACTTTGTTGATGGTGTTCAGTGCTGTTTATTTCACTGTATAGAGTTGCACATTTGAAAATAGTATACACATTTACATTGGACCTGTTTGTTTACTTGAGATGGGCCTTTTTGTATTTCATTATTTATTTTTTATAAAAATAAAGCCATATAAATAATATATATTTTATATAATGTATGTTTCAACTCTATTAATTCACTGTACACATAATTTGGTAATAAATTGAATTAAGCAACCAAAAAATATAAGGAGCTACTTGGAAGCCGAAAGAGCCGGCTCTTCTTATACCTCTTTTCCACCAAAAAAGTGCTGGTGCTGGAGCCGGTTCCAGGGAACCTTTTAAGAACCCTCTAAGGAGTCACTCACTACGTATGTAAATGTGGTTTGATTTGTTACAAACAGCAGAGATGTAGTAATGATTCAGGACATTCAAGGCAGAAATTAAAAATGATGCAGTTCTAGCATACAGTTTTTTATATACATTTTTGCAGTCTCATGGCTCAGTACATCTGTAACAAAAAAAAACTAGGAACTATTAAAATCAATAAATACTTTTTTTTTTTTACTTTAAATACATTTATGAAGCCTATACCTATGTAAAAAGTGTAAATCATCCTTTACATACAATACATTTCTTCATTTCTGTATTGGTATTAAGAACTTTATATAAGGTGTATATACCTTTATATAAGGTGTATGGCTATACATATGCCTATTGGGTTCTATCTTTTCTTCTCAAATTAATGCACTGAACTGACGCAGCTCTCTGTAATGAACGTCAGTCGGTAACAGATGCTGTAAATACTAAATGCCTCTTAAGAATATTTTTTAGTTGGAGGACCATTGCTGTCTTAGAACTCCAGGCCAATATTTAATAAAAATATATTCGTTTAAAAATTACAAAAACATTATTGGAGACAAGATTTTAAATTATTGTCCAGCCTTAAATATTATGTATAATTCATATTCAATATACATATCAGTGGTGTGCAGTAAGGCCTCTAAGGGGCTGACCAAATGTGCATGTAAATAATTACATATTTTTTTATCAGGATGTATATAATTATTGCAAGTGTAAGCATTTATTTTATAGATAAAAAAAAAAACAGCAACTAATTCAAAGCATTAGCCTGTGTTTTTCGTTGCTACACTGTAAAAAATGATTTTTTGACTTTGTAAATACAACAAGGACAATTAAAGTAATTTCTACATGAAAACATCAATTCTGAGAATTACTCAAAAATGTAATGTATAATTCAGTGTAATACTTGGAGTTTCTGCGTAATTGTGTGTCTTCCCATTTAGTTAAATACATTCAGTAAATTTAACTGTAGTAACTGTAGTAAAAATTACTGAAATGTTGTCATCATTACATTAACTAAAGAAATTCAAGTAAAATGTTGCCAAAAGAACGCTCGTGTGACGTCAGACGTTAGACACGCCCCAACTTAATGCGGGGCGCTAGAGTGTGGCTCTGGGATAACAGGTACTGCCTGTCAGATGATTGCTGAACGCGTCTTTCTTCATCCTTTTATCCAGGTGGGAAATAAGTAAATGTTGAAGTGTATAATGTGATATGGGTATAAGAGTGTTGATATGGGTATAAGTGTGTTGTGTGTAATATGAGCCGCCCCGGTATCGTGTTAGCGTTAGCTACCGCGGCTAATTAACTCGGCGCCTGGCCACCGCTATTGTTTGCTAATTTCTCCGGATAGCATTTAGCTAACCCCCCAGCTTTATGACAAAGTGCCCTAGTCTATTCTCCCGCTAGCATTAGCTACCTCCTCTCAGTTACCATGAGGCTAGCCATGTTTACTGTGTATTATATGACTCCCGTTAGCATTTGCTAACTCCTCAGTTACCACGAGGCTAGCCGAGCTTACTGTGTAGTCTATGGCCCTCACTAGCATTAACTGCTTGCCTCAGTTACCACGAGGCTAGCCGAGCTTACTGTGTAGTCTATGGCCCTCACTAGAATTAGCTACTTGGCTCAGTTACCACGAGGCTAGCCGAGCTAGTATATGGCCCTCACTAGCATTAGCTACTTGGCTCAGTTACCACGAGGCTAGCCGAGCTTACTGTGTAGTATATGGCCCTCACTAGCATTAACTGCTTGCCTCAGTTACCACGAGGCTAGCCGAGCTTACTGTGTAGTATATGGCCCTCACTAGCATTAACTGCTTGCCTCAGTTACCACGAGGCTAGCCGAGCTTACTGTGTAGTATATGGCCCTCACTAGCATTAACTGCTTGCCTCAGTTACCACGAGGCTAGCCGAGCTTACTGTGTAGTCTATGGCCCTCACTAGAATTAGCTACTTGGCTCAGTTACCACGAGGCTAGCCGAGCTTACTGTGTAGTATATGGCCCTCACTAGCATTAGCTACTTGCCTCAGTAACTATGCCCTTGGCCAGCGCTTTTCCGCGGGGGTTTCACCTTTTGCCTCAGTAATTACTTGTGTGCGTGCGCGCATGTGCGTTTGTGCACCAGAAATATAATTTTACAAGTTTTTTATTTTTATTTTTTACCCTAGGTGTCCCACCATGAGGTGGCTGTGTAAACCTTGTAGCTTTGCCTCAAATAAAAGGGTTGATATTTTCAAGCACTACTGTGTGTTTTGTGTTTAAAAATAAAATTATATTTTGTGGATATTGTGTGTCTTCATTTTTCAGGGAGGTGTTTTAAGCAGTGCCCATTATTAACAAAATACTTGGAGTTTTTAGTGTAATATGTGTACTAGTTTTTTACCAGAAATTTTAATCAAAATGTAACTAAGTAAAAAAATACTTGCTTTCAGTGGTAAATATTACTTTGGTATTACTAATAAAAACTGTAAGGAGATGCAAGTAAATTTTACTTAAAAAAATGCTATGTTAAATTTACTTAGTATTTCTGTGTGTAAAACGTGTACAAGGTTTTTTTAAGTAAATCCTACTCCACATTTTTTTCAGTGTATAGGACTGTATGATTGACAGCGGTACTGACCAATCAAAGCTCTTTAAAATGTCTTCTGCTCACGTGTCCGCGGACCCTTCTCCTGATTTTGAGAAGGGTGTAGTAATGAGTCTATTAGAAAAGTCTTAGGACAATCTAACCAATAAGACTCATGCTTTTCACTCCGGGGGCGGGGCCATGGCTGCCTAGCCCCTTCTCTGCGCTTGGATGAAGGGGTCAGGCTACGCGCATTGATTAGTAGTAAAACGGAGAGCGCATGCTGGATTAATTAAATATTTAGCTAACTATCATGGAAATAAGACAGATATTGTGTCATATTATATTAAAAAGCCTTTTTAAAGGCTGCCCTTCAATGTGAAACTAAGTAATATGCCGTGTGACTGGTGATATTTGTGTGTACTTAATGTTTTGGCTGCTCTGGCGTCCTGTAGAGATACAAATGAGTGATATTTGTTAAACGCCTGTACTTGTAGGGACATTAAGCATTTATTGTTGGGTCTATTGTATGCTTTTGTAGTTTGTAGCTGTATTTGTGGACTGTTTATGTGTATTAAGTTCATTGGAACTACTGGTCTGAATCTTCAGGTCTGGAACTTAAGCTGGTTCTCTGGCTCTATAGCAGTGGTCTCAATCTTATTCTATCTGGGGGCCGCTGTAGGTAGAGACTGGGTGAGGCTGGGCCGCACAGGACAAGAACACGTATTTTATTCAACACATTCTGCCATGCCAGGTGTTCTGTCGAGTGATGCTACCCATCGATACGTGCTTTCTAAAGACACTGCACATGTGCTAACCTACATTTGTATTATTATTTCAAGTGTACTATAATAATTCTGTTTTTCTAATATTTTTTGTTCATTTAATAACCTGGACTCACTGTCATTACATTGTCAAAGTGTAATGGCAATTAATAATAATAATAATAATAATAATAATAATAATAATAATAATAATAATAATAAATGATCTTAAAATAAAAAAAAAGATTATAATAAACTCTTACTACCATAACTTTACCCTGATACGGTGGTTTAGACTATCCAAACATAGTACATGAACTTCTGCTGGAAACATGCTCTAATATTGTGCTACTTTTGTGCTTTTACCTTTAAATATACACAAAAGGGTAGCACGGTTTGCCAGGGTAGCACAAGTCGACAGAACACCAGATCTCTCGTCTCGCCGTGTGGGCGTATCTTGAATCCAAATAAGGCTACAGGTGTAGTCAATTTTAAACTTTTAATGATTAAATGAACTTTACTGTGCTCTATATAAATCCATATTTTGCCGTTTGTGTGTGTAAGGCTCGAATGTGTGTGTGTGTGTGTGTGTGTGAAGTCCCTGATTGGCTGAAAGCAGCGCGGCGGCTTGATTCATTTGAATAAAGAATGCGGGGTTGCGTTCAAGGCAACGCAACCCAACCCAGCCACTGCGGTCAAGCCAGCCCCCACTGCAAAACGCTTGGTCAAACTAGCCCCCACGCTGTTTCTCAGAGCGCGCATACACTAAACATTGCGGCAAGCGTGAGAAGGAACACATTTCAAAATAAAAGCCCCCCCCCCCTTAATATCATTATGCTGTGGAGTGGTATTAAAAGGAATCCACATGATTTCACATGTTATGTCTGATATCACATGTCAATTTCATGTAGTCCTGGTAGTACACAAAATAAAAGCCCTGTAAATTATAAAAAAATATGTTATTTTAATAATACTACTACTACTAATAATACTAATACTAATAATAATACTAATAATAATACTTATATGTGTCACTCACTTAATAACAGGGCATTATAATGTGTCATTTCAAAATAAAGGCCCTTTAAATTATTACAATATTTTATTTTAACACAATGTTTAGACTGTTATTAAAAGGAATCTGTCTGACGTCACAGGTCAATTTCATATAGTCCTGATAGTACACCACGTGTATTTGTCACTCACTTAATATCAGAACATTTTGATGTGTCATTTCAAAATAAGGGCCACTTAAATTGTAACATTTATGTAATTTTACACAATGTTTAGACTGTTATTAAAAGAAATCTGTCTGATATCACAGCTCAATTTTATATAGCCCTGATAGTACACTACTTGTATGTGTCACTCACTTAATATCAGAACATTTTGATGTGTCATTTTAAAATAAAAGCCCTTTAAATTGTAACAATATTTTGTTTCAACACAATGTTTAGACTGTTATTAAAAAAAATCTGTCTGATATCACAGTTCAATTTCATATATTCCTGATAGTACACTACTTGTATGTTTCACTCAATTAATATCAGAACATTTTGATGTGTCATTTTAAAATAAAAGCCCTTTAAATTGTAACATTTATGTAATTATACACAATGTTTAGACTGTTATTAAAAAAAATCTGTCTGATATCACAGTTCAATTTCAGATAGTCCTGATAGTACACTACTTGCATGTTTCACTCACTTAATATCAGAACATTTTGATGTGTCATTTTAAAATAAAAGCCCTTTAAATTGTAACATTTATGTAATTTTACACAATGTTTAGACTGTTATTAAAAAAAATCTGTCTGATATCACAGTTCAATTTCAGATAGTCCTGATAGTACACTACTTGTATGTGTCACTCACTTAATATCAGAACATTTTGATGTGTCATTTTAAAATAAAAGCCCTTTAAATTGTAACATTTATGTAATTTTACACAATGTTTAGACTGTTATTAAAAAAAATCTGTCTGATATCACAGTTCAATTTCAGATAGTCCTGATAGTACACTACTTGTATGTTTCACTCACTTAATATCAGAACATTTTGATGTGTCATTTTAAAATAAAAGCCCTTTAAATTGTAACATTTATGTAATTTTACACAATGTTTAGACTGTTATTAAAAAAAATCTGTCTGATATCACAGTTCAATTTCAGATAGTCCTGATAGTACACTACTTGTATGTGTCACTCACTTAAAATCAGAACATTTTGATGTGTCATTTCAAAATAAAGGCCCTTTAAATTGTAACATTTATGTAATTTTACACAATGTTTAGACTGTTATTAAAAAAAATCTGTCTGATATCACAGTTCAATTTCAGATAGTCCTGATAGTACACTACTTGTATGTGTCACTCACTTAATATCAGAACATTTTGATGTGTCATTTCAAAATAAAGACCCTTTAAATTTCAAAAATATTTTATTTCAACACAATGTTTAGACTGTTATTAAAAAAAATCTGTCTGATATCACAGTTCAATTTCAGATAGTACTGATAGTACACTACTTGTATGTGTCACTCACTTAAAATCAGAACATTTTGATGTGTCATTTTAAAATAAAAGCCCTTTAAATTGTAACATTTATGTAATTTTACACAATGTTTAGACTGTTATTAAAAAAAATCTGTCTGATATCACAGTTCAATTTCAGATAGTCCTGATAGTACACTACTTGTATGTGTCACTCACTTAAAATCAGAACATTTTGATGTGTCATTTTAAAATAAAAGCCCTTTAAATTGTAACATTTATGTAATTTTACACAATGTTTAGACTGTTATTAAAAAAAATCTGTCTGATATCACAGTTCAATTTCAGATAGTCCTGATAGTACACTACTTGTATGTTTCACTCACTTAATATCAGAACATTTTGATGTGTCATTTCAAAATAAAGACCCTTTAAATTTCAAAAATATTTTATTTCAACACAATGTTTAGACTGTTATTAAAAAAAATCTGTCTGATATCACAGTTCAATTTCATATAGTCCTGATAGTACACTACTTGTATGTGTCACTCACTTAAAATCAGAACATTTTGATGTGTCATTTCAAAATAAAGGCCCTTTAAATTATAACATTTATGTAATTTTACACAATGTTTAGACTGTTATTAAAAAAAATCTGTCTGATATCACAGGTCAATTTCATATAGTCCTGATAGTACACCACTGGTATGTTTCACTGACTTAATATTAGAACATTTTGGTGTGTCATTTCAAAATAAAGGCCCTTTAAATTGTAACATTTATGTAATTTTACACAATGTTTAGACTGTTATTAAAAAAAATCTGTCTGATATCACAGTTCAATTTCAGATAGTCCTGATAGTACACTACTTGTATGTGTCACTCACTTAATATCAGAACATTTTGATGTGTCATTTCAAAATAAAGACCCTTTAAATTTCAAAAATATTTTATTTCAACACAATGTTTAGACTGTTATTAAAAAAAATCTGTCTGATATCACAGTTCAATTTCAGATAGTCCTGATAGTACACTACTTGTATGTTTCACTCACTTAATATCAGAACATTTTGATGTGTCATTTTAAAATAAAAGCCCTTTAAATTGTAACATTTATGTAATTTTACACAATGTTTAGACTGTTATTAAAAAAAATCTGTCTGATATCACAGTTCAATTTCAGATAGTCCTGATAGTACACTACTTGTATGTGTCACTCACTTAATATCAGAACATTTTGATGTGTCATTTTAAAATAAAAGCCCTTTAAATTGTAACATTTATGTAATTATACACAATGTTTAGACTGTTATTAAAAAAAATCTGTCTGATATCACAGTTCAATTTCAGATAGTCCTGATAGTACACTACTTGTATGTTTCACTCACTTAATATCAGAACATTTTGATGTGTCATTTTAAAATAAAAGCCCTTTAAATTGTAACATTTATGTAATTATACACAATGTTTAGACTGTTATTAAAAAAAATCTGTCTGATATCACAGTTCAATTTCAGATAGTCCTGATAGTACACTACTTGTATGTTTCACTCACTTAATATCAGAACATTTTGATGTGTCATTTTAAAATAAAAGCCCTTTAAATTGTAACATTTATGTAATTTTACACAATGTTTAGACTGTTATTAAAAAAAATCTGTCTGATATCACAGTTCAATTTCAGATAGTCCTGATAGTACACTACTTGTATGTGTCACTCACTTAATATCAGAACATTTTGATGTGTCATTTTAAAATAAAAGCCCTTTAAATTGTAACATTTATGTAATTTTACACAATGTTTAGACTGTTATTAAAAAAAATCTGTCTGATATCACAGTTCAATTTCAGATAGTACTGATAGTACACTACTTGTATGTGTCACTCACTTAATATCAGAACATTTTGATGTGTCATTTTAAAATAAAAGCCCTTTAAATTGTAACATTTATGTAATTTTACACAATGTTTAGACTGTTATTAAAAAAAATCTGTCTGATATCACAGTTCAATTTCAGATAGTCCTGATAGTACACTACTTGTATGTGTCACTCACTTAATATCAGAACATTTTGATGTGTCATTTTAAAATAAAAGCCCTTTAAATTGTAACATTTATGTAATTTTACACAATGTTTAGACTGTTATTAAAAAAAATCTGTCTGATATCACAGTTCAATTTCAGATAGTCCTGATAGTACACTACTTGTATGTTTCACTCAATTAATATCAGAACATTTTGATGTGTCATTTTAAAATAAAAGCCCTTTAAATTGTAACAATATTTTGTTTCAACACAATGTTTAGACTGTTATTAAAAAAAATCTGTCTGATATCACAGTTCAATTTCATATAGTCCTGATAGTACACTACTTGTATGTGTCACTCACTTAAAATCAGAACATTTTGATGTGTCATTTCAAAATAAAGGCCCTTTAAATTATAACATTTATGTAATTTTACACAATGTTTAGACTGTTATTAAAAAAAATCTGTCTGATATCACAGGTCAATTTCATATAGTCCTGATAGTACACCACTGGTATGTTTCACTGACTTAATATTAGAACATTTTGATGTGTCATTTTAAAATAAAAGCCCTTTAAATTGTAACATTTATGTAATTATACACAATGTTTAGACTGTTATTAAAAAAATCTGTCTGATATCACAGTTCAATTTCAGATAGTCCTGATAGTACACTACTTGTATGTTTCACTCACTTAATATCAGAACATTTTGATGTGTCATTTTAAAATAAAAGCCCTTTAAATTGTAACATTTATGTAATTTTACACAATGTTTAGACTGTTATTAAAAAAAATCTGTCTGATATCACAGTTCAATTTCAGATAGTCCTGATAGTACACTACTTGTATGTGTCACTCACTTAATATCAGAACATTTTGATGTGTCATTTTAAAATAAAAGCCCTTTAAATTGTAACATTTATGTAATTATACACAATGTTTAGACTGTTATTAAAAAAAATCTGTCTGATATCACAGTTCAATTTCAGATAGTCCTGATAGTACACTACTTGTATGTTTCACTCACTTAATATCAGAACATTTTGATGTGTCATTTTAAAATAAAAGCCCTTTAAATTGTAACATTTATGTAATTTTACACAATGTTTAGACTGTTATTAAAAAAAATCTGTCTGATATCACAGTTCAATTTCAGATAGTCCTGATAGTACACTACTTGTATGTGTCACTCACTTAATATCAGAACATTTTGATGTGTCATTTTAAAATAAAAGCCCTTTAAATTGTAACATTTATGTAATTTTACACAATGTTTAGACTGTTATTAAAAAAAATCTGTCTGATATCACAGTTCAATTTCAGATAGTCCTGATAGTACACTACTTGTATGTTTCACTCACTTAATATCAGAACATTTTGATGTGTCATTTTAAAATAAAAGCCCTTTAAATTGTAACATTTATGTAATTATACACAATGTTTAGACTGTTATTAAAAAAAATCTGTCTGATATCACAGTTCAATTTCAGATAGTCCTGATAGTACACTACTTGTATGTTTCACTCACTTAATATCAGAACATTTTGATGTGTCATTTTAAAATAAAAGCCCTTTAAATTGTAACATTTATGTAATTATACACAATGTTTAGACTGTTATTAAAAAAAATCTGTCTGATATCACAGTTCAATTTCAGATAGTCCTGATAGTACACTACTTGTATGTGTCACTCACTTAATATCAGAACATTTTGATGTGTCATTTTAAAATAAAAGCCCTTTAAATTGTAACATTTATGTAATTTTACACAATGTTTAGACTGTTATTAAAAAAAATCTGTCTGATATCACAGTTCAATTTCAGATAGTCCTGATAGTACACTACTTGTATGTGTCACTCACTTAAAATCAGAACATTTTGATGTGTCATTTCAAAATAAAGGCCCTTTAAATTATAACATTTATGTAATTTTACACAATGTTTAGACTGTTATTAAAAAAAATCTGTCTGATATCACAGGTCAATTTCATATAGTCCTGATAGTACACCACTGGTATGTTTCACTGACTTAATATTAGAACATTTTGGTGTGTCATTTCAAAATAAAGGCCCTTTAAATTGTAACATTTATGTAATTTTACACAATGTTTAGACTGTTATTAAAAAAAATCTGTCTGATATCACAGTTCAATTTCAGATAGTCCTGATAGTACACTACTTGTATGTGTCACTCACTTAATATCAGAACATTTTGATGTGTCATTTCAAAATAAAGACCCTTTAAATTTCAAAAATATTTTATTTCAACACAATGTTTAGACTGTTATTAAAAAAAATCTGTCTGATATCACAGTTCAATTTCAGATAGTACTGATAGTACACTACTTGTATGTGTCACTCACTTAAAATCAGAACATTTTGATGTGTCATTTTAAAATAAAAGCCCTTTAAATTGTAACATTTATGTAATTTTACACAATGTTTAAACTGTTATTAAAAAAAATCTGTCTGATATCACAGTTCAATTTCAGATAGTCCTGATAGTACACTACTTGTATGTGTCACTCACTTAATATCAGAACATTTTGATGTGTCATTTCAAAATAAAGACCCTTTAAATTTCAAAAATATTTTATTTCAACACAATGTTTAGACTGTTATTAAAAAAAATCTGTCTGATATCACAGTTCAATTTCATATAGTCCTGATAGTACACTACTTGTATGTGTCACTCACTTAAAATCAGAACATTTTGATGTGTCATTTCAAAATAAAGGCCCTTTAAATTATAACATTTATGTAATTTTACACAATGTTTAGACTGTTATTAAAAAAAATCTGTCTGATATCACAGGTCAATTTCATATAGTCCTGATAGTACACCACTGGTATGTTTCACTGACTTAATATTAGAACATTTTGGTGTGTCATTTCAAAATAAAGGCCCTTTAAATTGTAACATTTATGTAATTTTACACAATGTTTAGACTGTTATTAAAAAAAATCTGTCTGATATCACAGTTCAATTTCAGATAGTCCTGATAGTACACTACTTGTATGTGTCACTCACTTAATATCAGAACATTTTGATGTGTCATTTCAAAATAAAGACCCTTTAAATTTCAAAAATATTTTATTTCAACACAATGTTTAGACTGTTATTAAAAAAAATCTGTCTGATATCACAGTTCAATTTCAGATAGTCCTGATAGTACACTACTTGTATGTTTCACTCACTTAATATCAGAACATTTTGATGTGTCATTTTAAAATAAAAGCCCTTTAAATTGTAACATTTATGTAATTTTACACAATGTTTAGACTGTTATTAAAAAAAATCTGTCTGATATCACAGTTCAATTTCAGATAGTCCTGATAGTACACTACTTGTATGTGTCACTCACTTAATATCAGAACATTTTGATGTGTCATTTTAAAATAAAAGCCCTTTAAATTGTAACATTTATGTAATTATACACAATGTTTAGACTGTTATTAAAAAAAATCTGTCTGATATCACAGTTCAATTTCAGATAGTCCTGATAGTACACTACTTGTATGTTTCACTCACTTAATATCAGAACATTTTGATGTGTCATTTTAAAATAAAAGCCCTTTAAATTGTAACATTTATGTAATTATACACAATGTTTAGACTGTTATTAAAAAAAATCTCTGATATCACAGTTCAATTTCAGATAGTCCTGATAGTACACTACTTGTATGTTTCACTCACTTAATATCAGAACATTTTGATGTGTCATTTTAAAATAAAAGCCCTTTAAATTGTAACATTTATGTAATTTTACACAATGTTTAGACTGTTATTAAAAAAAATCTGTCTGATATCACAGTTCAATTTCAGATAGTCCTGATAGTACACTACTTGTATGTGTCACTCACTTAATATCAGAACATTTTGATGTGTCATTTTAAAATAAAAGCCCTTTAAATTGTAACATTTATGTAATTTTACACAATGTTTAGACTGTTATTAAAAAAAATCTGTCTGATATCACAGTTCAATTTCAGATAGTACTGATAGTACACTACTTGTATGTGTCACTCACTTAATATCAGAACATTTTGATGTGTCATTTTAAAATAAAAGCCCTTTAAATTGTAACATTTATGTAATTTTACACAATGTTTAGACTGTTATTAAAAAAAATCTGTCTGATATCACAGTTCAATTTCAGATAGTCCTGATAGTACACTACTTGTATGTGTCACTCACTTAATATCAGAACATTTTGATGTGTCATTTTAAAATAAAAGCCCTTTAAATTGTAACATTTATGTAATTTTACACAATGTTTAGACTGTTATTAAAAAAAATCTGTCTGATATCACAGTTCAATTTCAGATAGTCCTGATAGTACACTACTTGTATGTGTCACTCACTTAAAATCAGAACATTTTGATGTGTCATTTCAAAATAAAGGCCCTTTAAATTATAACATTTATGTAATTTTACACAATGTTTAGACTGTTATTAAAAAAAATCTGTCTGATATCACAGTTCAATTTCAGATAGTCCTGATAGTACACTACTTGTATGTGTCACTCACT
This sequence comes from Astyanax mexicanus, assembly GCF_023375975.1. Taxonomy (NCBI): domain Eukaryota; kingdom Metazoa; phylum Chordata; class Actinopteri; order Characiformes; family Acestrorhamphidae; genus Astyanax; species Astyanax mexicanus. The sequence goes on along the minus strand of NC_064411.1, from coordinate 12,016,332 downwards.
TAATATCAGAACATTTTGATGTGTCATTTTAAAATAAAAGCCCTTTAAATTGTAACATTTATGTAATTTTACACAATGTTTAGACTGTTATTAAAAAAAATCTGTCTGATATCACAGTTCAATTTCAGATAGTCCTGATAGTACACTACTTGTATGTTTCACTCACTTAATATCAGAACATTTTGATGTGTCATTTTAAAATAAAAGCCCTTTAAATTGTAACATTTATGTAATTATACACAATGTTTAGACTGTTATTAAAAAAAATCTGTCTGATATCACAGTTCAATTTCAGATAGTCCTGATAGTACACTACTTGTATGTTTCACTCACTTAATATCAGAACATTTTGATGTGTCATTTTAAAATAAAAGCCCTTTAAATTGTAACATTTATGTAATTTTACACAATGTTTAGACTGTTATTAAAAAAAATCTGTCTGATATCACAGTTCAATTTCAGATAGTACTGATAGTACACTACTTGTATGTGTCACTCACTTAAAATCAGAACATTTTGATGTGTCATTTTAAAATAAAAGCCCTTTAAATTGTAACATTTATGTAATTTTACACAATGTTTAGACTGTTATTAAAAAAAATCTGTCTGATATCACAGTTCAATTTCATATAGTCCTGATAGTACACTACTTGTATGTGTCACTCACTTAAAATCAGAACATTTTGATGTGTCATTTCAAAATAAAGGCCCTTTAAATTATAACATTTATGTAATTTTACACAATGTTTAGACTGTTATTAAAAAAAATCTGTCTGATATCACAGTTCAATTTCAGATAGTCCTGATAGTACACTACTTGTATGTGTCACTCACTTAATATCAGAACATTTTGATGTGTCATTTTAAAATAAAAGCCCTTTAAATTGTAACATTTATGTAATTATACACAATGTTTAGACTGTTATTAAAAGAAATCTGTCTGATATCACAGCTCAATTTTATATAGCCCTGATAGTACACTACTTGTATGTTTCACTCACTTAATATCAGAACATTTTGATGTGTCATTTTAAAATAAAAGCCCTTTAAATTGTAACAATATTTTGTTTCAACACAATGTTTAGACTGTTATTTAAAAAAAATCTGTCTGATATCACAGTTCAATTTCAAATAGTACTGATAGTACACTACTTGTATGTTTCACTCACTTAATATCAGAACATTTTGATGTGTCATTTTAAAATAAAAGCCCTTTAAATTGTAACATTTATGTAATTATACACAATGTTTAGACTGTTATTAAAAAAAAATCTGTCTGATATCACAGTTCAATTTCAGATAGTACTGATAGTACACTACTTGTATGTGTCACTCACTTAATATCAGAACATTTTGATGTGTCATTTTAAAATAAAAGCCCTTTAAATTGTAACAATATTTTGTTTCAACACAATGTTTAGACTGTTATTAAAAAAAAATCTGTCTGATATCACAGGTCAATTTCATATAGTCCTGATAGTACACTACTTGTATGTTTCACTCACTTAATATCAGAACATTTTGATGTGTCATTTTAAAATAAAAGCCCTTTAAATTGTAACATTTATGTAATTATACACAATGTTTAGACTGTTATTAAAAAAAATCTGTCTGATATCACAGGTCAATTTCAGATAGTACTGATAGTACACTACTTGTATGTGTCACTCACTTAAAATCAGAACATTTTGATGTGTCATTTTAAAATAAAAGCCCTTTAAATTGTAACATTTATGTAATTTTACACAATGTTTAGACTGTTATTAAAAGAAATCTCTCTGATATCACAGTTCAGTTTCATATAGTCCTGATAGTACACCACTTGTATGTTTCACTCACTGAAAATCAGAACATTTTGATGTGTCATTTCAAAATAAAGGCCCTTTAAATTATAACAATATTTTATTTCAACACAATGTTTAGACTGTTATTAAAAAAAATCTGTCTGATATCACAGTTCAATTTCAGATAGTCCTGATAGTACACTACTTGTATGTGTCACTCACTTAATATCAGAACATTTTGATGTGTCATTTCAAAATAAAGACCCTTTAAATTTCAAAAATATTTTATTTCAACACAATGTTTAGACTGTTATTAAAAAAAATCTGTCTGATATCACAGTTCAATTTCATATAGTCCTGATAGTACACTACTTGTATGTGTCACTCACTTAAAATCAGAACATTTTGATGTGTCATTTCAAAATAAAGGCCCTTTAAATTATAACATTTATGTAATTTTACACAATGTTTAGACTGTTATTAAAAAAAATCTGTCTGATATCACAGGTCAATTTCATATAGTCCTGATAGTACACCACTGGTATGTTTCACTGACTTAATATTAGAACATTTTGGTGTGTCATTTCAAAATAAAGGCCCTTTAAATTGTAACATTTATGTAATTTTACACAATGTTTAGACTGTTATTAAAAAAAATCTGTCTGATATCACAGTTCAATTTCAGATAGTCCTGATAGTACACTACTTGTATGTGTCACTCACTTAATATCAGAACATTTTGATGTGTCATTTCAAAATAAAGACCCTTTAAATTTCAAAAATATTTTATTTCAACACAATGTTTAGACTGTTATTAAAAAAAATCTGTCTGATATCACAGTTCAATTTCAGATAGTCCTGATAGTACACTACTTGTATGTTTCACTCACTTAATATCAGAACATTTTGATGTGTCATTTTAAAATAAAAGCCCTTTAAATTGTAACATTTATGTAATTTTACACAATGTTTAGACTGTTATTAAAAAAAATCTGTCTGATATCACAGTTCAATTTCAGATAGTCCTGATAGTACACTACTTGTATGTGTCACTCACTTAATATCAGAACATTTTGATGTGTCATTTTAAAATAAAAGCCCTTTAAATTGTAACATTTATGTAATTATACACAATGTTTAGACTGTTATTAAAAAAAATCTGTCTGATATCACAGTTCAATTTCAGATAGTCCTGATAGTACACTACTTGTATGTTTCACTCACTTAATATCAGAACATTTTGATGTGTCATTTTAAAATAAAAGCCCTTTAAATTGTAACATTTATGTAATTATACACAATGTTTAGACTGTTATTAAAAAAAATCTGTCTGATATCACAGTTCAATTTCAGATAGTCCTGATAGTACACTACTTGTATGTTTCACTCACTTAATATCAGAACATTTTGATGTGTCATTTTAAAATAAAAGCCCTTTAAATTGTAACATTTATGTAATTTTACACAATGTTTAGACTGTTATTAAAAAAAATCTGTCTGATATCACAGTTCAATTTCAGATAGTCCTGATAGTACACTACTTGTATGTGTCACTCACTTAATATCAGAACATTTTGATGTGTCATTTTAAAATAAAAGCCCTTTAAATTGTAACATTTATGTAATTTTACACAATGTTTAGACTGTTATTAAAAAAAATCTGTCTGATATCACAGTTCAATTTCAGATAGTACTGATAGTACACTACTTGTATGTGTCACTCACTTAATATCAGAACATTTTGATGTGTCATTTTAAAATAAAAGCCCTTTAAATTGTAACATTTATGTAATTTTACACAATGTTTAGACTGTTATTAAAAAAAATCTGTCTGATATCACAGTTCAATTTCAGATAGTCCTGATAGTACACTACTTGTATGTGTCACTCACTTAATATCAGAACATTTTGATGTGTCATTTTAAAATAAAAGCCCTTTAAATTGTAACATTTATGTAATTTTACACAATGTTTAGACTGTTATTAAAAAAAATCTGTCTGATATCACAGTTCAATTTCAGATAGTCCTGATAGTACACTACTTGTATGTTTCACTCAATTAATATCAGAACATTTTGATGTGTCATTTTAAAATAAAAGCCCTTTAAATTGTAACAATATTTTGTTTCAACACAATGTTTAGACTGTTATTAAAAAAAATCTGTCTGATATCACAGTTCAATTTCATATAGTCCTGATAGTACACTACTTGTATGTGTCACTCACTTAAAATCAGAACATTTTGATGTGTCATTTCAAAATAAAGGCCCTTTAAATTATAACATTTATGTAATTTTACACAATGTTTAGACTGTTATTAAAAAAAATCTGTCTGATATCACAGTTCAATTTCAGATAGTCCTGATAGTACACTACTTGTATGTGTCACTCACTTAATATCAGAACATTTTGATGTGTCATTTTAAAATAAAAGCCCTTTAAATTGTAACATTTATGTAATTTTACACAATGTTTAGACTGTTATTAAAAAAAATCTGTCTGATATCACAGCTCAATTTTATATAGCCCTGATAGTACACTACTTGTATGTTTCACTCACTTAATATCAGAACATTTTGATGTGTCATTTTAAAATAAAAGCCCTTTAAATTGTAACAATATTTTGTTTCAACACAATGTTTAGACTGTTATTTAAAAAAAATCTGTCTGATATCACAGTTCAATTTCAGATAGTACTGATAGTACACTACTTGTATGTTTCACTCACTTAATATCAGAACATTTTGATGTGTCATTTTAAAATAAAAGCCCTTTAAATTGTAACATTTATGTAATTATACACAATGTTTAGACTGTTATTAAAAAAAAATCTGTCTGATATCACAGTTCAATTTCAGATAGTACTGATAGTACACTACTTGTATGTGTCACTCACTTAATATCAGAACATTTTGATGTGTCATTTTAAAATAAAAGCCCTTTAAATTGTAACAATATTTTGTTTCAACACAATGTTTAGACTGTTATTAAAAAAAAATCTGTCTGATATCACAGGTCAATTTCATATAGTCCTGATAGTACACTACTTGTATGTTTCACTCACTTAATATCAGAACATTTTGATGTGTCATTTTAAAATAAAAGCCCTTTAAATTGTAACATTTATGTAATTATACACAATGTTTAGACTGTTATTAAAAAAAATCTGTCTGATATCACAGGTCAATTTCAGATAGTACTGATAGTACACTACTTGTATGTGTCACTCACTTAAAATCAGAACATTTTGATGTGTCATTTTAAAATAAAAGCCCTTTAAATTGTAACATTTATGTAATTATACACAATGTTTAGACTGTTATTAAAAGAAATCTCTCTGATATCACAGTTCAGTTTCATATAGTCCTGATAGTACACCACTTGTATGTTTCACTCACTGAAAATCAGAACATTTTGATGTGTCATTTCAAAATAAAGGCCCTTTAAATTATAACAATATTTTATTTCAACACAATGTTTAGACTGTTATTAAAAAAAATCTGTCTGATATCACAGTTCAATTTCAGATAGTCCTGATAGTACACTACTTGTATGTGTCACTCACTTAATATCAGAACATTTTGATGTGTCATTTCAAAATAAAGGCCCTTTAAATTTCAAAAATATTTTATTTCAACACAATGTTTAGACTGTTATTTAAAAAAATCTGTCTGATATCACAGTTCAATTTCATATAGTCCTGATAGTACACTACTTGTATGTTTCACTCACTCAATATCAGAACATTTTGATGTGTCATTTCAAAATAAAGGACCTTTAAATTATAACAATTGTTATTTTAACACACGGTTTAAAGTCTAGTACTCTAAAGTGCTAATATACCTCCTATACGTATCACTCAGTTTATATCAAGACTTTCTGGTGTGTTATTTGACCAAAATATATAATTTAAATAACAATTTCATTTCTGTCACTATATTTTGAGTATTAAAAGAAAGACATAACAATTTCAGTTCCACATGATAGTATCAGTATGCTGCCCAGTTAATATCAAGACATTCTGCTGTTATATCAAAATAAAGGCCCCTATAAAGGTAATATTTAAATTAATCCTCGATTAAATTGAATATTCTTTTTTGCATAGGACAGTTTACATTGAGACATTCCGGTGAATGATTACAAAATAAAAGCCCTGTTTAAGTATTACCTTTTCATTAAAAGGAACCCTTTTTTTGCACAGACCAATTCCTAAGGAGCCTTCAGAGGTAACTGAACTGAACTACACTGTGGTTTCCTTGGGAGACAACATGAGGAGAACAGATGCGACACGACTGAAGAAGTTGGTCAGGCGGGCTTGGTCAAGTGGAGCTAAACTCTCTGATTACAGTGGCAGAGAGGAGGATCTTGGAGAGACTGACCTCCTTTATGAACATTGACATTGATAGACCCAGATAGTCCTTTATACCCAGAGCTATCAGGCAACTCCTCAACAGGGCACAGGATTCTTCTGTAGAGTTATACTGCATGGACATTAACACTCATCCTCCATATGAATGGAGAAGGCGTATATGTTCATATGCATATACATATATTCAGGCACACATAATTTTATCTAATTACCAATGCCTTTTGACTTGTTGACTGCACCATGTACTGCACTGTTCTTGCACATAGGAGCACAAGACCCAATTAATAGACCTTTGACTGAAGCTTTGTACTTCTTGGTACCTTACCTTATCTGTGTATAGCTAGCTTTCTTCCAGTGAGTTCTTTGACAGCAATGAACTGTTACATTATATTTTAATTTTCTTTGGAATCAAAGTGGCAATAATATGTTTTTCTGTCAGTCAATAATTATTATAGCACACTACTTATAGGACACATTCATTGTCACTTTTATGTAAAGGTCCTTTTATTGTCCTATTATTTTACTTTTATTGTAAATGATCAAATTATATTTTAAATTTTCACTGTATATTTAATTGTTTAGTTGATTAAAGTAATAATTTATTATAGTAGTAATTTGCTCAATGTGCTACATTTTCTCCATAATCCGCAAAAACAAACTCTTTAAATTACCACATTTTTCTATAAGATTATAGTAAATGGTATTTAAAATGAATCCTTCATAAATTGTTTAGTCACTACAGACCTGTGTGGATGTTGTAACAAGTTTATTAAACTATGTAAAAAACTGATTTTCTTTTTCTTTAAAGTGAGACACAAAAAATGATACTGTATACAGAATGAACAAACCACATGCATTTGAAGGCCAGACAATGTTTTAAGCGAGCTAAAATTACATGCGAGATGCTAGCAAAACAGCAGCCCCAAGTTCTAAATATTTTCTATATTGTTTTTGTGCAGAGAAAGAGCTCCCAAAGAGCTCTATTATGCTCTACAGCTATTCCAGAATGCTTCTCTTAGGGATCTGACGTAAACATTAAAAAAGATTCATGCAATAAAGTTAGATAGTGTTATAATTTTTTTATCAATAATAAATGTCAAATGTATAACATATGTACATAATACTTACAAATATTTACAGAAAGTATACATACAAATTATATATACATACATACAAAAAATAAATGCATACATACATATGTACATATCCATATTTGGACTGGAGTTTTTTACACTACACATAAGCAGCAGTTCCAAATGCTTGCCCTGGCTTGAATGAGTTTCTCGGTGTCCATATTTAGGCAGAGCTCATGGAACCAACGAAAACACGTGTCACACTGGATCTAAAAAATACATTTTAGAAATCTTAAAGATTATCAGCTTTCATGAACAAAACTAATGTTGAGTTTAATTATGTCAGTTTGCAATAAATATTATGGTATAATTTATTTTACAGTTTTACTGCTTATTTAAGCCAATTACAAAAAAAAGACCTTTAAAGGCATCTATCCAAAGTACAGTCTCAAGAGTACAAAGGCAATGAAACTAATGTGATATGGTAAATATTACCCAGTTTGTCATTGGTGGCCCAGATCCAGGGGGTTTTGCCATGGAACACATGGAACAGTTATTTTCTGAATCAAACCCTTAAACAGACAAAACAAAATATAACAGCATGTATTAATTATTAAATAAAATGTTGGGTAAAAGACCTTTATCCCATGGTTTACATTATCTAAACTTTTCTAGAAGCATTTACAGTTGAGAATTATTCTGTTGAACAAATGTTGTTTATGTTGTCCTAATTAATTTGTGAGTAAGCTTTGGTAAACATTTAACTGAGGTCCTCTGGATGTTGAGACTTCCTGCATACCTCTAGTATGCACACACTTGTTAAGTATTAGCTTGTTTGAGTCATGCTTAGCTTTTCCTTTCCTTGACTTTGCTGTTGACTTTGGATTTTTTACACTTTTTACTTTTTAATTATTTTATTTTATCTTTTTATGTTTTTTTGTTTGTTTGTTTTTGTACTGTATTTGCCATACATTTGTTCTTTGCTCATTTTCGACTTGACTATCTTTGAGTCCATTTAAAACTACATTTTCATTACAGTGCCTTTCTCGGCCCCACTGATCACCGATGAAATTTCCAGCGTACCTAGCTGAAAAGTGCTGTCCATGGTGCTGATCGGTCTTCCCTCCTGTTTAGTACCATTGTTGTGGACAGACAAAACAGCTGTGTGGCAAAGAAGCGGTGCTCATACGGGAGCCTGTGCTGATGCCAGGGTACCACATTCAACGTAAAACACATATTATTGAGCCAATGGGTAACTAATCATTTTGTTATTTTTTCCGTCTTTGCTTTATTTTGCAGTCTCTCACAAGTAACACCTATCAAATCAATAATGTGCTTTCCCACTTTTGCCTTAAGAGCTGAGCTTACATTTTTGTTGATCCTTAAATACATTTGTCATTCCTGTCTGCGCCTCGTGCTTTGCATTCTCTAACTCCTTGACATGCAGATTACCTCAAAGCAGAGAAACATTATCTGTACTAACCTGATTCCTGTAAGATTTGTAGAGCCATTGTCTTTCTCTCTTTGGCCATTTCGGTTTTGGATGTGTCGAAGTAAATTTCTGGAACAGCTGGAAAGGCCTCCATCACTGCCCTTGCCATCTAAACAAACGCATTCAAAACATATGTATTTGAATCTTGTACACTATAGCTTTTTTCTCTATTGTTTAAATTAATCCACATCATTTACAAAGACAGACTACATTTACAGAGTGAAATCTGAGCTGAACCACTTGAGAATATTACATTTTTAAATGATTTTGCTGTACAATCCATATACATCCACAAAAAAGTATACTGGATACCATTAGGCAGCAATGCTGCAGTACACTTTTATTCACTCTGTTGATAAAAGTTTTAAATATTTTTTATGCTTGAGAGTTTTTGCTCAGGAAAAAAAACTTACCTTGATGACAATAACACCACAGCTACTACCATCTTGCTGAACTGGATGGGTCAGAACTCCTCCCTTCCACTTCATGTCCACCCATTCTGTTTTTCCGTAGCATGTTCTTCTTATTTTCAGGTACTCACTGTAAGTGATTTATCATACAGTAATGTATTTTTATTGTTGTACAAAACACAATGTTTGCTACTTATGACTCAAATTGTAAGTATATTCTAAACATAATCCCAAATAAGTATTAGGTTACGACTTGTTTAAAATGCAAAAAGAACTACATTCACAAAGGATTTTAAAAGGACAGTTGGTTGACCATGCACACAGACAAAACAAAAGCATAAACTCATAAAGTCATTTTTTTCCTAAAATATTTTAGCTAAGTACCTGAACTTTTTGGCTGCTTTGTTTGAATCCACTTGCTCTGTAAAGCTTTTGGCAGGATCGACCAGATATACAGTCTGGTTGACAGTGTTAATGTACTGAAAATTAGAATCAAGTAACGTCATTAAACAGGGCTTAATTTTCAAAAAAATAAGCCATTTTTAGAGTGTACATGAGGGTATAATTGAAGTACTAACCAGAAACCTCCAATGGCTGTTTTCTATATTTACAAATGAGACAATTGTCTGGTAATTGTCGAAGTTCACCTATAAAACAGTATAAATATTATTAATTATATTATATAACATTGATGTCAGACAAAAACTTGTATCTTCAATCTTTCATTGTACAGGAGAAGAAAAATACTTTACTTTTAATGTATATCATTGAATTCAAAGAGGATTATCATTTACTTTGGACTATTCATCATTACATTTACTTAAATTATGGCATATTCCGCAGAATCGTTGCCATTTCTGTCCCCCTGGAAAGTACATGTATAAATTTACTTTCAAATACATTTTAGCATAGTGTGTTTTATATTTACCTAATAGCAAAATTAAGATACGTTATAAAAAAATAATAATAAAAACTACTTGGAACACTAGCAAAACAGCATTTGTTACCTGTCTCCACTCTCTAACTATAAACTTTACCATGAAATATAATTATTAAAATCCTTCAGAGATGTATTGTTTTGCATTGTTTTGTGACTCCAAATATATGTTTTTAAATAAATTCATAATATTTTAGTTAAAATACACATTTTAGTTGTGTCCCTGGGTTTCACAATGGTAACACTTTCTTGATAGAATATCAAAGGAATTGGCAGACTTGCTATTGAACATGTTTTTTTAAATGTCACATGAGTTTTGGTAACAGGACGAAGAAAAATGTAACCATCTTTGGATTAGAAACCTTGTAAAACATTAAATAAAAGCTGCCCGAGTTTCACCACTACATGTTTTGAATAGTTAAATATATGTTATTACATTCATTGTTAAAAAAGGTTGTTTTTTGGAAGAGTTACAACAATCAAATGGCACCCATTTGGTGGAATTGCCCTTAAATATTTTCATAAAAAGGCCTAGTAAAATTAAAAAGTAATGAAAACTGAGATACAAGTCTTTTGTCTTTCAGCAATACACTTTAAATAACACTTTAAATAAATTTAATTCAATCATGGACACTGGTTTCATTGTGTTTTCAATGTGAAAATATCTCTATGGAACTACAAAATATCCTTGGGTGACAAAAATACAACCACATTCTGATAATCAAACTTAAAATAATAATGTTCACCTAAACCACATAAATGACTTCATAATAAATTAGACTGTATGTGCATGCTGTAGACAAATAGTACCTTTACAAATGATGATGGCATAATGTATGGCTGCATTTTGCAGCCACTCAGATTACCTTTGGCAAAGTGTGTCGAGCAAGCCTTGTCCTTTCTCCGAACAGAATCAAACCGGTGGTATAATGATTCATTACATATGCTGTATTTCCCGTCTCACTTGCATACAGATGTAAAAGGCTTTCAATGATCTATATTATGGGGGGGGCATTTTGTTGTTAGTTCTGTACAAAAATCATGCATTACATAGTTAATAAGCATAAATTAATATAAATTAAACAGCAGCTGTAATCTACAGGTAAACTAATTTTTTTTTTAAAAGAAATCAAATTATTACAGAAAAAATATTTTTGCGATTGTAAGTAAATTTAAAGAGGTTTTTTTTTTGCTCTACTTAAGTGTGACAATCAGCTCAATGTAATCTGCCTTGAAACAATAACTGTCACAACTGTGAGTGGGGGTTCTCTTCTTATTTTTTAAAAATACCACTGACTACTTGCTTTAGTTCATATATCTGTAGCTACAGAACTGAATAAAACACCTACATTTTAAATAGGTCCTTACAATTTGGTTCATATCCTAAACTTCATGTGTTAAATAAAGAATATTTAGAGGTTGGACAAACAACTCTTGAGTTGGGTAAAATAAAGGTAAGGACAACTACAAATTATATTGTTGTAATGTAATTCAAACATTTTTAAGCAATTAAGTAGTTGAATAATGTTACAGTTTAACCGATAATTCTACAAGCACACAATAACATATTATAACAACATTTTGATAAATGTATGTTTTACTGCAACAATAATTTTAAGAGAATAAAATGCAAAAGAAATGAAAAATATACCTCCCCTGTAATCCACTGATGAGGTTGGAGTGAAAGCAGCTCACTGTGGTGGATGATGAAATTGTTCCCTTTGATCTGGGATTGAATTACAGACACCACAACCTCTGTCTCTTTTTTTTTCCACAAGAAGATGAGCTGCATGTAATAAATGTAGAACAAACACAATGCATGAAACATTAAAGTTAATCATTAATACTTTAATGTTGCTGTTTGTCTTGCTCTCTCTATTTTTATCAGTATACCCAACCTTGTGTTTCTTCTACATTGGATTTATTTATTATAATACCTTTTAATTGTTATTAATCATTTTTTGTATTAAAGTAAGAAATGTAAATGACCAAACCTGTTCTTCTGGGCTCTTCTCTGGCTTTTTCTCGCCTTTCATCTGCCTCTTCTTTTGGGCTTTTCCAATGGAAGTCTTAGACACTGGGGAATCATCCTATTGTTGCATTGCAACACAAAATAGTATTAAATCTCATTTAATGAATTTTATTTGTGCAAAATTGTACCATGTTCCTTTTCTTATCACAGTACTGTTCTCCAAAGCCTTACAGATTATTTATTCACTAAAAATATCTTTTTCTATTGTAATTAAGTTACAAAATGTTACTCTGTAAAAAGATGTTTTGGAAATACACTAAAGTAGTTGATGTGGTAAATGTTCAATAGTAACTAGTAGTCTTTCTGTGTAGCTTTTGTAGTCATTAAAAATATACCCAACCTTGTGTTTCTTCTACATTGGATTTATTTATTATAATACCTTTTAATTGTTATTAATCATTTTTTGTATTAAAGTAAGAAATGTAAATGACCAAACCTGTTCTTCTGGGCTCTTCTCTGGCTTTTTCTCGCCTTTCATCTGCCTCTTCTTTTGGGCTTTTCCAATGGAAGTCTTAGACACTGGGGAATCATCCTATTGTTGCATTGCAACACAAAATAGTATTAAATCTCATTTAATGAATTTTATTTGTGCAAAATTGTACCATGTTCCTTTTCTTATCACAATACTGTTCTCCAAAGCCTTACAGATTATTTAAATGTTCAATAGTAACTAGTCGTCTTTCTGTGTAACTTTTGTAGTCACTTCAACAGTAAATTGTTGCTGTTAACTGTTTATAAAGTTTGATATATTTAAATAATACCTTTCTGATAGCACTTTTAAAAGTGAATGGCTTGCGTATTGGAGACGTGTATCTCCCCCTCTTTTTCTGCTGACGCTCTTTCCATTTCTCAAGTTGCACTCTGTATGTCTGAAATAAATTGAAGTGCACAAAACCAATAAATAAGGATTAAAATTACTTTGGAGAGCAAGACCAAGACAAACACACATTTATTTAATTTATAATTGAGCATTTTGTGAACTTTGTGAATTTCAGCAAAATATTAAAAACCTTTATAAATCTGAGAACATTATTAATTGCAGTGGCCATCCTTTTACATTTTCAAAGGTCAGCAACTTTTGCATTTTCTTTTGTTAAAGATTACAAAAACATGTTTTTGGCCTCAGTAAATATCACGTCATATATCATACAAATTTTGCAAAAGAGGACAACAAGGAAAATCTTAAGGAAATACTCAATTGGGGTAAAGGGAAAAAATAGTACATACTATATAGTACATGACCATATATGAAACTTGACCATGATGTGATACATGTAATGTGCAAACCTTTTTTTTAAGGACCCGTTTACTGTCCTCATACTCCTTCAGCAGAGCAGTGTGGGCTGCTTGGTACTTCACAACAAAGTCATCCAATCTGGTGAGCCTGCATCCCCTAAAACGGATATGTTTTAGGTCCCACTGGCTCTTTTCCATTATTCCTTGAGTTTTATTGTCTTCTGTTATGTTCTGATAAAGTAATCACATAATTACACAAAACAATATACATTAGAAGTTAAGGTAAATAGGACTTTAATAAAGTAAGTAATTTGTTTATTTACTTAATGCATTTCAATTACTTGTTTTTTTATTTGTTTCAGGACTCTGTATCTCTTTGTATACTCCTTGTATACATGTCCTGTTCCGTGTCGTCCAAGGTCACCTTTGCATTGAAATAAATAATACAATATTTTATTGGCATAAATACACTGCTGTTTCCCCATCGCAAAAATAATTGTCATTGTATTGATTTTTTACCAACCTAGCATTATGCCAGTCCACAATGCAGCATATGGGAGAAGGAACTTCGAAATGTGGGACACGAGACCTTTGCAGAAATACAGGTTGGGTTCCCCATTCTCCATATCAAGTGGAGCTTGTGAAATTACTTCCTTGAAATGTCTGCCAAAGTTGTTGCTCCCCTTGATAAACTTCAATTAAAAGAGGAAAAATTTTCAGGTCGACATTGATAGATCCTATTAACCTCAGTGGGTACTGTTATGCCATCCGTAATATACTTAATTTAACAAACTAATAAAACATAATGAGAAGTTACATTTTTGACCTTGACTTGGTACAATTCCCTAAAAAGTCCAAATGCGTTCTAAAAACATTTATTCCATCAGTGCATAGCTTTGTCCTGATCTATTTCAAGCTAAAACATTATTGATATTAACTATTTTCTTTTGCTAATGATAAACACTTTCATGATTTTGTGATTAATGTAAGACTGAAGAATTAATTTACTTGTAGAAGAATTGGACTTTTACCTGTGTGTCTTCAGCACGTTTTTGATTGTGGTACACAGCCGTCTCATCCAGATGGAACCCTTTATTTTGCAGCCAACACTGCAAATTATTGAAATGTTTTTCAACACTGGGCCCACTGTATGGACTGGAAAACACTACAGCAGCACTTTCCACCATGTCATCCAATTCTCGCAAAGAACTGGCTGTTGTGAAGAGCCCAAACACATGCATAGAGAGGTGGTAGTGGTTTGGTGCGCTGTGAATATGTATACAAAAGAAAACATTACAAACATTTAAAAATAGACTGTTAATAAACACAGATTTTGTATAGTATTCAAACTATAAACTAGATTCACACTATATTACCAAAAATTTTTTTCATATTTGTTGAAAATGTTAAAAGACTTGTTTGGATTATTTCACACCGATGTTAGCACTCATAAAAATACTTACTCTTTTATTGGATTAAGTTATAAATTGGGTATAAAGACATTTTATTAAGATTGTTTGATAAACAATGTCAATTTGCTGTTGTGTGTATCTAGCCTGCACAATAAATTCTGATATGCCGCCTATGAATTACCTCTAAAGTAATACCTATGAAACACAAATCTTCTCACTAAAAGTAAGTTTAACTCACAATGACTTATTAATTATGCAATTTAGCCATTCAACATGTTATGGAAATAACAGGGTATGCTTACTACTTCTTGCACATGTCTTTGGCATTCTTCATGACATGGCTGAGGCAGCGATGAAGTATTGGTAAATCAAAGTCTTCTTTTGTTGCTTTTCCACTTGCAATGGTGTAGTAGTGGTTCATGGTATCCTGCAGATTTTTCTTTGCAAATGATCAACATATTGCCTGCATTAATACCATTGACCCGTCACAAATAAGCATTATGGGTACCCTCATGCCTTTTCTTCCATAGGTCCGTGCAACATCAGTCTGGAATGCCTCAAGAAAATATGTTACAGAGGCTGTGGTGTGGTCACAAGTAAGATAGGTTGCAACAGGCAAGGGAGATGAACCTTTTTGTGGATTTCTGACCACCACCTCATAAACATAGAACGGAGGAGAACCCTTCTCTTTCTTTTTGATGCTGCCTGTAGCATCCAGATACACAATGTCTTCCCGGCATCTGTCCTGAAAAATCTCAATGCCCCTTATGGACCATAGCATAACACCCTTTGGGTGCAAAAATACCTTCTGCAGAACTTCATCTGGACCATTTGTTTTTTGTTCAACCATAATCTGCAGGCTCCGGATCTCATTGCTGTGTTGACGACTTTTTTTACGTACTTCCCACGAGATATTTTTCAATACCTGAGGAGTAGGAGCCTCGTCTCTGCAGCCAGAAGCCAACACATCATCCTCTATTTGTGTCAACCTTTGAAGATACATGCTTCTGGGTAATTGTGTTTGTAAACCTTCTCCTATCCGGACTCTTTCATCTGCTCTTACAGGTCGTCGTTTTAATTCTGTAGCATTGTGAATGCTTTGTTCGCCTTGAAATTTTACTTCTGCCTTTAGGTCTTTCTCGCTGTTTACAGTCACAGTAACAGTGATCGGGCAATCCTCAAAGCGGCAGTAACCAAGACACCAGAACTCAGGGCTTGCTTTTTTGGATCCTATAATTTTAAGTTTGTGTCTTTTGAATGCAATTGAGCAATATGGATATATGGTTTGTAATCCTTTAGAGATTACATTTGTCCACTGAAGTCCTTTAAAACCTCTCTGCTTTCTTTTTTTTTTGATATTCTCCCAATCTTTCCGGTCAATGAAGAAGTATGAGGGTTTCTGTGGGACTGGGATTTTGAGGAATCCTTGTTCATCAGATGTGCTTGATACTGGGCTCTAATAAAAAGCAAAAAAATATAAGTCTGACCAAATGTCTCTTTTTATCATGCAATACAGTGAAACAATAACTAATTTCTCATAAAACAGATCCTCAGTGCGCACGGTGTAAGATAGGGCCCTAGTTGTTAATTATTCATAAAAATACCAGCTTAATTTGGAAATTTCCATACAACCGATACCGTTGGATTTTCTGCATGGGCACAAGAAACATTCTATTATATGGAATTATTATTCAACTGTGCCTATTTGAATTTAGCTAAGAATGCTAATTTAGTTACAACAAACTACATAAATGCATTAGTGCGTTGTTTAAGCAAACTACAATGTCCATAATTAGTACATAAGTTTACATCATACACCTGTAAGGGGTTTGCTTCAGTACTTTTCACCCCTCAAACCACCCCCCCCTCACACAATTGTGACCAACTTTTTCAGGTGACTTTTGTCCATCCTCCTTGGTCCAACTGTCGTCTTTGTCTTTTAGAGGAGATGGTGACATTGCTGGTGCCTGCTTAGAAAGAAAGAAAGAAAGAAAGAAAGAAAGAATTTAGCTATCACTGATAGTTGTTCAAAACCAAAAACATTTAAGAAATTAAAATGATGTCTAACATTTTCAGGTGACTTTTGTCCATCCTCCTTGGTCCAACTGTCGTCTGTGTCTTTTAGAGGAGATGGTGACAATGCTGGTGCCTGCTTAGAAAGAAAGAAAGAAAGAAAGAAAGAAAGAAAGAATTTAGCTATCACTGATAGTTGTTCAAAACCAAATACATTTAAGAAATTAAAATGATATCTAACATTTTCAGCTGACTTTTGTCCATCCTCCTTGTCCCTGCTGTCATCTTTATCTTGTTGAGTTGATGGTGACAAACCTGCTGCATGCTTTGAAAGAAAGACAGCATGTCTTTGCTTTGTTTCTTACAAACAAGCATTTTAATTTTTTTGAAGCAAACGTAAGAAAATAATAACCTTATTCTCTACTATGCACAGAACAGATTCTGTCACTTTCTGCTAAAAGACGCATTTTACAAATCTTAACATAAAGTAAAGCTGTAAAGGACGTTTTGTAATAAATGTCAGATAAGAAATTTTAGGTACACACCTTATGGCATTCATGCACTCTCCGGAGTCTGTAACGATTACGTTTATTGTTGGGAATTCCAAGTTCACTGCATACTTTACCCCAGAAGTCTGTAACATTTGACAGACTTGCATCCAATGTTATGTCACTAATCTGCAGATCTTTAATTTTATTCAAAATTTCCTCTCTTTGGATGGTTCTGATTTTGTTCTGGGGAAAAAATGTAGATCATTGTTGTAAAAACATATCAAATTTAATATTTAATATAATATTAAGTCAGAAAAAGAAGTTATACTCACCCCAAATATAACAAATGTGTATACTCTGTATAAAATCAAAAGGAAGAACATATTATAGCATCACAGCATAAAATAACTTACTAAAACCATTTGACCACAATGAACTTTGCAATATTAGTATAGCGTTTTAGGGACACTGTGGGGCCTAATTTAGGATATTGAAGAGCAAATGTGTACATTTCATATACTAAAGCACACTTGGCCTCATATGAGCAAGTTTATTAAATTCGCTCATCCTCTGTTTGCTCTCTCCCGTAACAAGTTTAGGCCTGTACCTAACATATCTCAAAGAGAGACAGCTGTTATAAGATAACAGGACATAATTGGCTAGCTCCCCGGAAAATGCTATATGATGACTGGGGAGCTTATCTCTAAACTCATTAGGTAGAGGCCAACATATCTCTAAATTCATTAGATAGACCAGATGGCCACATAGACTCCCTTTCCATGGGAACAGTAAACAAAGTGAAGGTCAACATTTTTAAAAAAAACTATACCATGTTGATTTGGTCACAATTAAATCCAATTATGGGACTGATGGCATAATGCCCATAACCTTGACCGGAAAAAACCCTCCTAAAAGTGATCGTGTTTGGGAACAATTATGTTCAACCGATATATGGTTATATAACGGTAAAAGGTGGAGCCTAAAGCCCCCACCTTTGGTTTGCCCAAATACTGTATAAAAGAGCATGTAATTCTTTGTCTCATCAGAAGACTGGATCCTTCTGATTAAAACTGGCTGACTTCAAGACAATAAAGAACATCTTAAAGAACTTCGAAGACCTCCATCTTCTCCTTTCTTTAACTTAAGGCACTCGTCTGTTGATTATTTTCTTTCCTTTGAATTTAACGCTGTGTAGTGATGCATGACTAGATAACTTTTAAAGAGTCTATTTTAAGCTAGCCCAAGGCTTCCCTTTAAGGGAGGCCAAGAGTCGTCAGATTACGAACGGCATTTTGGCGCCCAAGACGCGGGGCCCCGAAAAGAGCCCATACGCAGTAACGATTAGAGACAAGCAGCGGTGACATCGTGTGGCGAAGAAGACAATCCTCTTCAAGGAACGGTGAGCATTACACCTTTTTCAATTTAATTACTGAAAAAGAAATAGTGTGTTTTTGCTCACAAAAGATGTCATTGCTTTAGAAGTTAAAGAGAAAAACTAAAACTTCATAAAAGATAAAGTAACATTTAATTGAATGGCAAGCAGACGAGCGCTATGACTTAAAGAAAGATATATACATGTTTTAGAAATATGTGTATAGCAAAACAAATTGAAATCAATTGACCAAATATAATGAAGTACTTGATGAGTACTTCTAGCGTCTAGACGCCTAAATTCAAGTAAAATTAACCAAAATTCAAGTAAATTACAATAAAATAATCGTATGTTAACTGTCTGTCTAATATATGTTGTATGTTTTATCTCCCGGGCGTTAAAGACGGGAAAACGTCATAAGGTGCGATCTAGAAAGCACGACGTTAGACTTAATATAGGTACATGAGAAAAAGAGAATAAGTACAGGAAAAAGAGATATAAATAAGAGCGACGCCAGAGAGTGAGGCGTGCGCCAAAGAGATATAAATAAAAGCGACGCCCGAGAGAGAGCGTGCGCTGGAAAAAAGGCCTAAGAGAGTAAGAGATAAATGGGAAAAGACTTGGACACCCTGTCTGTTTAACAGAGGGTCTTAAGAAAACCAAGTCCGTCTTTTTGTTCCATGAGCGCAAGTTGAGACACTCTATCCTGACTGTTTTTACAGCGGAGATTGATTCTCACTCGGAGAAAAACGCTTAGTGCAGAACACCACTGTAACTGACAGAGAGACGAGGGAATAACTATTCAATTCTGACTAGTGGGGTATATGTTTTGTGTTGTCTGTTAAAATCTGTGTTAGTATTGTCTGAGATCTCTAGTTTATTTTAATAACTGCTTAAATGGTGTTAGAACTTAAGTGAAATGTTTAAAATGGCTGTGACTTTGTAGATAACCTGCTTAGATGTTGTTAGTGTTATTTGAAATTGTTTAGTGATGAGCCCACCCAGAAAAGTATTGAGAATTTGTAACAGAGTAATAATCTCCTGCTTAGTGACTGTAACCGTACACCATAGGCGTGGCATTTTTCGTAGAGTGGACTTTCGTGTTGTCCTTGTAAGGAGAGTTGGTCGTGAGGTGGTTAAGGGCGTAAAACGGCTGCAGACGTTTTTAGAACCTGAAACCTATAGAAGAGTGTTAGAATGCATCCGCCAACTACAAGATTGGAGTCGGTGAAGCAATATGCTAAATTACAATACAGAAATTTGATAATAACCATAACCACAGTAACAGTGGTTTATCAAAAGTTCCCAATTGATTTAGAAGCCAGCGAAAGAGCTGACAGAACCATGAGGTACTGCAAACAGTACAGACCAAGTAATTGGAAACTGTTTGAAATATGGATTGGTGAGATTATGGTTTTCACATCCAAATCATGGCTGTCCTCCCTATTGAGCGGCCAAAGTAGATTCAAGGGTATGACTCACTTACAGATGCGTCTGCAGGGCTTAACAGCCCCAGGACCATCAATTGCAATTGACATCGCACAGACACGTAGAATTCGGAGAAGAGTAAACAGAGCCCGAATTAAGGCTCACCGAAAACAGCGCAGACGAGAAGAAGCTAGAGAAATGAAGCTAATTAAGAAATGGAGTGCGTTGCGAGCACCAGGGCAAGGAGAGGAGTATCTAGTGTAAATGTTTACCTAAGGTGTACAGGCTGTATATGCGCTGGCTGTAAAATATGCACACACTTACATACGCTTGTGTAATTTCACACACACACACACACATAGTGACCCGCCCATATATGGACATGCACGCACATACATAGACTCACAGGCACACACACACTCACACACTATAACATGTAAGAACTGTATTAACTCTTGAGCTAAACCAAAGACAATCATGGTTGTGATTACTCAATAAGTAAACAAGGGTGCAATATACTAATTTTGATCTTGAAATCTATTTTTGAAATATAAATATATTCTCTCAGTTTCCTTTTAGAAAGCCTCAATCAACTGGACACAGTCCCACTTGAGGAGAAAACGAGAGACTAACGTGGCGACACCCTTCACGCAGAAACAGATAAGAGTATATTTTACTCCTTCTTAACTCATTCATCATGGGTGGTAAAAATACCAAGACTTGCAAAAATGAAGTAGACCCAGTACAGCTCCTCATTGAAAAAGGGGTTGGCACTTATGCTGAACTTACTCAGTGTATGGCTAGGTGGCATAAACTGACAGCTAAGGCTGATAAACAATGGCCCCTCGCAGGGACCTTTGACACAGAGCTGTGCAACATGATACATGCCTTAGAGCAAGAATCTTATGTATGGAATAGCCGACAGAGAATTAAACAGCAGCGTAGGCTGATTTTGCTGAGAGCATTTATGGACCATGGCCCTAAGCCAACTAATGCCCCGGCAAGCCCTACCAGTCCCATTCCAATTCCAGAGAGACCTCCACCATATGCCTCTGAACGCACACCGACTACAGGGATTTACCCTGCAATGGCACAGGGCTGGCCAGATGCTTCAATTGAATTAAAAGGAACCCTGAGCTTTGAGAGAACATCAGATGAAACAAGTGACCCACCAACTGCCACACCTGCGACCACACAAGGAGCTGGAGAAGGTTGCAGTAAATACACACCCAGAACGCTAGCACCAACCTGGACAAGACCAAGCCCCGCCCAAGACATACCCACTGCAGGTGGCCCCTCGATGCACGAGGAACAGATGAGTGGTGAGACCACACCAAAGAGCAACTATGAAAGTAGCATGCACGAGCCCTCTGTTAGAGCCAAGGAACCAAGATCACGCACCCCAGCGGATGAAGAACATCCTTCAGATATGGAAGAACAATGTCCTCAAGTGCGATTCCTAACAGCTCCACTACAACGGAGAGTTACTGGCGTGTTGGAGATAGAGCCTGAAGCGAGCGCCAGACAGCGACGAGATAACTTCGAGGACACATACAACAAAACGGAGAAGGCTATAGAAGAAGAACTCAAAAGGCTAATTAATAAAAGTGTCCCAAAGAACTCAGCAACCTCACACATTGCACACGGCCTGCGTAAAAGCCGATCTGTTGAGCTGCAAAGTCCAATAAGTCAGAATGGACTTACTGACACAGATTACCCTCCCACGGACTCTGAGGAGGAGGAGGACCTAAGTGACTGGACAGCAGCTCTCGACCAAGCACCACCCCAAGGTCCAAGACGCTCTGAACGCATAAGGCAGAGACTGAGGTCCCATCAGCTTAGACCGTCCAAGTCATCCCATTTCTTCCCCATCATTGCCCAGGGTCTGGGTAATTCATATGTGCCCTGGTCCTTTATGGATTTGAAAGGCCTGGTTGAACAACTACCGAACATAACCACAGGAGGGCAGAAGTGGATCACCGCTTTTGAAGACAAGACATCAGGCTATACTATAGCCATTGGAGACATAAAGGCTATCCTGTCACACTCCGTTGGAAAAACCAAAATGGAGGACATATTTTCACTGGCCAAGTACAGAAACCTGGCAACAAAACAATGCTTTGAAGACATACCTTTCAACGCCTACCGAAACAAAATCTGGGATGCCATTCGTGAAGAATTCCCAACTGACATGGATCCAAGTCAACTGGATTCACTTGAACTGAAACCTGACACCCCTGCCATTGAATACATTACCAATTTTCAAAAGAAATGGCTAGAAGAAACGGGTACTGCTTGGAATTCCTCCAACCAGTGTCTGTTTAAGATGATGCTGAGAAAGAGCTTGCCCAAGGAAGTGCAAGATGCACTTGATGAGGTCGTGGGTCTGAATAATATGGATTGGAACATGTTTAAAGATCACATCGTCCATCATGCGGAGCGATACAAGAAAAAGAAGGCTCAGAATAAAGAAGAGTTGGAGAAAATAGCTTTGCAGCTACAAAGAGCCCAGCTGACAGAGTTGAAAAAGAAAGATAAGAAACTAGCTGACCTCATGGCAGTGGTGGCCTCTGATAAACCCAAAGCACCAAGTGCGACTGATCAGATTTTGCCTGTACTAACCACGCAAGCACCTGTACAACAACCAATGCAAAACCCACAGGGGATGCAGCCACAACAAGTTGTTCCTGCAGCTCAGACGTTTCCTGCACCTACAACACCAATGATGCCAATTAATGCAATGCCACAAAACCAAAGCATGCTGCCCAACGCTGCCCAGATTACCAACCCCAATCTAAACCCACTCCAACAACCTGTGCCACCTGTTAATGTTTATGTTAACACAGGATTGGGAAACAGGGGAGGACTCAGAGGAAGAGGAAGAGGTAGAGGCCGTGGGATGCCAAGACCTAATAACAACCCATTCGGCATGCCTAACGCGCAGACCCTGGATCAATTAGACACATTTGACATTTCAGGCCAAAAACTCCAACAAGGTCAAGGATACCAGCAAGGTCAAACCTACCAACAAGGCCAAGGCTATCGACAGGCTGGAGCTTCTCCTGTTTGTTACACATGTCACCAACCTGGCCATTACTCAAGAAACTGTCCGAATGCTGGGTGGTTCTGAAGATGCCCGGAAAGCCTTGAAGGGGAAAACATTCAATTGGCAGTATCAAATTCATCTAGTAGTGACCCAAAAGTACAGGTTAAAATTAATGGTGAGAAAAACATATTGTTCTTAATTGATACAGGAGCCACCCACTCCGTAATTGGTCCAGAAGGAGTAAATCTTCCCCTGTCCTCTCATCAACTAAGGGCACAAGGCTTTTCAGGGAAAACGCAAACATTAAGATTTACAGAACCTGTACACTTAACCATAAATGAGCAAACTGTGGTAGCTCCCCTATTATATTCAGAAGCATGCCCAGCTAATCTCCTAGGTAGAGATATACTATGCAAATTGAGGGCAGATATTAGATGTTCACCCACTGGATTGTGTATTGACTTCCCAACCCCAGTATACCAAATGTACATAAAAGTAAAAGAGGGAAGACCTATTAAAGACCTGCCAACAGTTTATTGGCTAAGGCTAGTAGATAGCCTACTTGACAGACTCTACCATAAGTGGGAGCCTTGGATCGAGAGCCATAGACCTGACATGAAAAAGGTGTCAGATGATCTGCACTGTACTCTTTTGTACGATCACGATAACTCACAGACTGAATATGATGCATGTTGGCAACAGTGCCTACAGGGCAAATCAATCACGTTAAGAACAGGAGATATGATTGTAGGTCCCCAAGGAGTCGCTGTAGAAGCTGTTCTGGATGACAACTTGTTACAGTGGTACAAGGTTGACAATTCTGTACCACATGTGTCTCTTATGGTTGCTAAATACAATCAACCAATGGACTTAGGTCCAATGGTGTTGGCTAGCAAAAAGATGACATGGATTGAAACAGATGATCAGTGTGTTTTCGAATCGGTAGATCGAACATACTATAAAATAACCACCAAGTCTATTAATAGAACAATAGCTGAAAAGGTTGCTGTGGATAGGCTAGCACCATATATTCAAGCTAAACTAACCCAGGAACAGGAAGTACTGTTAAAGGCGGTACCTGAGCAATTATGGACTAAACACCACACTGATGTAGGCTTTATTAGATCTGTAGAGCCAGTCCAAGTGACTCTAAAGCCAAACGCCAGATTACCTTACCAAAGACAATACCCACTGAGTAAGGCTGCGTTTGAGGGTATTAAGCCAACAATTGAGGGCCTGTTACAGGCAGGAGTCCTAGTACAAACAACCAGTCGATGCAATACTCCAATTTACCCTGTGAAAAAACCCAACTCTGATAAATGGCGCTTAGTACATGACTTGAGAGCTGTAAATGCTGTTGTGGAAGGTGAAACTCCTGTAGTGCCTGACCCACACACGCTACTCTCAAATATTCCTTTTGATGCTACGTTTTATAGTGTTATTGACCTCTGCTCTGCATTTTTCAGCATTCCACTCGATGAGCAATCCAGATTTTTGTTCGCATTTACATATGGAGGCAAACAATACACTTACACCCGCATGCCACAAGGCTTTAGTGAAAGCCCCAGCATATTTAACAAAACAGTAGCACAAGACCTAGGTGACATCGAAATCAACAGCACATTGATTATGTATTTTGACGACCTGCTAATTGCTTCCAAAACTAAACAGGAATGTGAGCAAGATACAATAACAGTCTTAACCAAATTGGCAGAGAAAGGCCACAAGGTTAGCAAGACCAAATTGCAATTTTGTGCTGAGGAAGTAGACTATCTTGGCAGACGCCTAAAAGGAAACAAGCGCACAATTATGCCAGCACACATTAAAACCATCCAGTCTGCTCCTAAACCAATTACAGTAGGCCAAATGCTCACATTTTTAGGAATGGCTGGATACAGTCGTCAATGGATTTGTGATTTTGCACTTAAAGCCGCTCCCCTCAGGAGATTGGTAAAAGCAGCCGGACAGAGAAACCTTAAAGGAATCTTGGTTTGGGATGAGGAAGCTGAACAAGTTTTTATGCAGATCAAGCGTGATCTGTGCAGTGCTCCTGCATTGGCCAACCCAGATTACTCAAAACCTTTTGAACTTTTTGTGTCTGTAAAGAAGGGGTTCGTTAACGCTGTCTTAAGACAATTGTCTAACCCCATACAGGGCTACACTCAAGCGAACACCATAGCCTACTTTAGTACACAGCTTGACAAAATTGAACAAGGCATGCCACCTTGCTATCAAGGTTTGGCAGCAGCAGCATATTGTAACCCAGGTTATAAACCAGAGTAACATAATTCTGTTTAAACTGTTAATTAAATATAATATACATATATATAATTTAATTATTATAATATTATTAAATAGTGTGACTACTAAGCTAATTAAGAAAAGAAATAGTTCGCTATAAATAAATACAGGAATACAAAATAATATTTGTATTTATTTTATTTAGCATTTTTCCTATTGGTTTACACTAAATCCAGCCGGCCAATCGGGTGGCGCTTGGAGAGATGTGGGAGTTCTCATTCACTCTGACGGAGATCCGCGCTCTGTTCACTTCCAGCCAGCAGACGAGACGGAGGGTTCTCCAGCTGCAAAAGAGAGAAAACACAGTTTTAGGCTAAAATTAAGTGTTGACAGCTTATTTCCTAACTTTATTAACCTGTCGCTGAGCAGGAAGCTCGAGTGGGAGAGTGTTTCGTCAAAGAACGACGAGTTTATTACCCTTTTTACACTGGTGAGCAGAAATGCTAATTTTGTATTGAAATAATATGTAGAAGCTAATGCTAAACCGTATATATACATGTGTGTTTGAGTTTAAATAGTGATTATCTCTATAATATAGTGTTTTATAGTCGGCTTATGGTCAGTTTACATGTTTAATACTGTTACTGTGAACTTACAAGTGAAGTTTGAGGGTTATTTTTCCCGTTTTCTGAGAGTTTATAAGAGTTTTGGCGCGAGTTAAGCTGCGTGCTGTAAGCGCATGCGCGAGATTGAGTTTTGGCGCCTAGTGCTGCAAAAATTAACTCTTTGTCATGCTGAATAAGCACTAATATTGTTATTTTTGTGTATAAAAGTTGGAAATATGGTGGTTAAATGCTATTATTCTTTATAAATGCTAGAAATATTGTATATAAGTGAAGTTAAGTGAGTATTATATTCGCTGATGTTACTGTTTAGGTGTATTATAATAGATATTATAATAATGTGATAAATATGGCCTTATTATAGGTCAGGTTTTTTGATCGGACGATCAAGTTGGACAAACCATTTGATGGCGAGCCTCCCAGACCCTAACCTAGAGGGTTTTTCTACTTTCCGTGGACTCCCTGTGAACTGATCCTTGTTTTTGAGCTCTGTGAACTGGTAGGAGGAACACTTACCATTGCAAACTCCATGGACTGAATCCATCACCTGTGGAACAAAAGAGCAAAGGACATTAACACTCACACAAACAAACACATTTTGTATTGTTATTGAATTCTAAATCCATTTCTAATTGAGTTAATTATATTGTTACATTGAACATTTTGAATATTTTCCTAAGAATTTATATTTATTTTTCTACCCGGGTTAGAATTATCTATATTCTTTGTTTTATATGTTTTTTTATTTTCTTACCTGATTGTAAGAAATTGTGAATGCACTTTTCCAATGTCCAACAGTGCCAAGTTGTTTCCTTGAGTAGCTAGTCATCCGAGCTCTGTAGCGATCCTGGTACTCTTCTGATTGGCCCAAGCGTACACCTAATTTAACTACAAACATACTATCTGCATATGTAAACTAATTATATACAAACCTGTTCATAGATTTCTACTATAGCCCTTAAGTATATATTTATTACATATATACATAGATATATATATATACATTTATTTCTTATGTAGGTTACATAAAGAAAGTTTGGCGAGCCAGCCAGGAGCTTGGTTTTAAATACTCAAGAACTTCTTTGCACTGTTGTTTAACAAGGGGTACTTTGCTACGCAATTAAGCTAAGAGTAATGGAGTTTATTGAGAGTAATAGTGTTAAGGTCCCTAACTCGGTCATAGTTAGTGGGTTAACTGGGTCTGATAGAGATGAGGAAGTGTTCACATTCCTAAAAGAGCATGGTTCAATTAACAGAACGCTTAAAATACATGATGCTAGCTCAGAATTACACTCTCAAGTCATAGTAGAGTATAATTACGGTTCTGCTTTGCAAACACTAGAGCCTTTCTTGCCCTACCGTCGTGCACTTACCAGTGATCCTAAAGACATGTGCTGTGTACAAGCACTAGCTGATGTGTACAGCAGTAAACTTACACACAACTATCTTGGTGAACTACAACGTGTAGCTAGGCTAAGTGGGAAAGGGCTTGAAGCAGTTCTTAAAGACGCTTTGGAACAAATAGGTGAACTTGTAGATTCATCTGAAGCTAGTGAGCGTGCTACTGATGTGCAACCTGCGATGCATTCTGACAAGTCTCCAGAGAAGAAAAGGTCTGAAACTTTGTCCCAGAGCTTGTCTGATGTTTCAATGAAGCCTGTCTTAGGTGACTATGAAAGTCGTCTGTCAACATCAAAGTACAAACCTGCATCATTGATTGATTCTTCCACACTTGATCCTGCCACTCTTAATCCACCTGAGGTTCAGAAACTTGTAGTGGAACACATTGTGAGGAGTGACGACAATTCCTTGTATTCTTGTTCACCTGTGAGATTAAGAGCATTTTCTGGGAAAATTCCCAAACCTTATAGTGAAGTGGACTATGATGCTTGGCGCTCTCAAGTCGGACTGATGCTCGACGTTCCATCAGTTCCAGACAGAGAGAAAATAAGAAAAATTCTGGAGAGCTTGCTTCCACCTGCTGCTGATCTTGTTAAGCACATTCCTCTTGAAGCAGAAGCAACTACTTACCTGCAGCTGTTGGATTCAGCTTACGGCACAGTAGAAGACGGAGAAGAGTTGTTTGCTCGATTCATTGGTACACTACAAGATGTAGATGAAAAACCCTCAGTTTATCTTCAGCGTTTGCAATCTGCTTTGAGTCTTGCTGAAAGAGCTGGAGGAGTTCTTACCCGCGATATGAATGTGCATCTTCTCAAACAATTCTGCAGAGGCTGTTGGAACGACAGATTGCTTACAGACCTGCAATTAGAGCACAGGGCGAAAGATCCACCGCCATTCGCTGAATTGCTTCTACTGCTTCGTACAGCAGAGAACAAGCAGGAGACTAAGGTCATCCGGAAGAAACGGCACCTTGCTGGATTCAAACCCAAAGTAACAGTTCAGTCACAATGTATCTGCAACAGCACTGAAGTTAAACCAGTGTCAAATGAAATGAGTGAGTTAAAAAGGGAGTTAGCTCAAATCAAGAGCCAACTAACATCGATCATAGCACAAAGAAAAGACCAAAGAGCTAGTCCAAAGCCTGAACCTAAAACAAAAGGTTCATGGGATCCCTCTGAATCTGCAAAACCTGACCGTGTACAGAAACTAAGTGTTAAACAACCAGTGAAGAAAGATGCTAATGTCAAGCCAAAGCCCTGGTATTGCTTCCAGTGTGGTGAAGACGGGCACATTGTCGCCAACTGTAAAGCTGATGCGAATCCTGCTTTGGTTGCTGCTAAAAGAAAAGAGCTGAAAGAAAAACAAAGAATCTGGGAGTATGAACAGAATCGTTTAAACTAAAATCAGTTTCTGCCAAGGGACAGACAGAAACTGGTACTTATTCTTGTCCCACTAAACGTAGAAACTCCACAAACAGAAAACAAACCTGTTTTCTAAAACAGACACAGACCAAATCTTCCCGTACTATTCCTAAAGGGTTAGTTGGAACAAAGTGTACTGCTGAAGTAAAGATTGGCCAAGTCAAGACTAACTGTCTGTTAGACACTGGGTCGCAAGTGACCACAATATCGCAATCTTTCTTCAACCAGCATCTGCCTAATCTTCAGATCAACTCATTAGGTGATTTACTTGAGGTAGAAGGGGCAAATGGCCAAGCTGTACCCTACCTGGGATATGCAAATTTAAGTATTACTTTTCCAGAAGAATTCACTGGCATGGAAGAAGAAATTCCTACTTTAGTCCTTGTTGTTCCTGATCTGAATACTGAAACACAACCCCAAGTTCTTGTTGGCATGAATACTCTTGATGTCCTGTACATGTCAATCAGTGGAAATATTCCAGAAAGAAATTCCATTTCTTATGGGTACAAAGCTGTCTTGAAAATTCTTGAAGCTAGGCATGAACAACAGCAAAGTCCTACACATGGGTTAGTTAAGCTGCAAGGGAAAACACCCCAAGTCATTTCCGCTGGTGACAGCGTAGTTTTGGATGGTCATATTGTAGCCTGCCAACATAAGCTAGAAACTGTCATGGTTGTGGAGCATCCATCCTGTTCAGTTTTACCTGGAGGAATATTAGTGAAACCTTGCTTGATTAATCTTCCAAGTAGACCGTCCTACAAAGTTCCTGTGATGGTGAAAAACGAGTCTGAGCATGACATTGTGATTCCTCAGCAGAGCATCATTGCTGAATTGAATGCTGTCCATGCTGTCTTACCTTCATCGTCAATTCCAGCTAAAGTTATTTCAGAACATTCCAACTTGACCTTTAACCTTGAAGATTCTCCCATTTCACCTGAGTGGAAAGAAAGGATCACAAGAAAGTTGAACAGTATGCCTGAGGTCTTCGCACAGCATGATCTAGACTACGGAAGAACAGACAAAGTCAAGCACCACATTAAACTGTCAGATGAAACCCCTTTCAAGCACAGAGCAAGACCGATTCATCCTCAAGACCTGGATGCAGTCCGAAAACATCTTCAGGAATTGCTATGTGCTGGTGTAATTGAAGAATCTGAGTCTCCCTTCTCATCTCCTATAGTGGTAGTAAGAAAGAAAAATGGTGAAGTTCGTCTCTGTATTGACTACAGAAAGTTAAATCTTCAAACAGTCAAAGATGCTTATGCCCTTCCTAACATGGAAGAGACATTTTCCACGCTTACAGGTTCCAAATGGTTCTCTGTTTTAGATCTAAAGTCCGGATACTACCAGATAGAGGTTGAGGAGGAGGATAGACCTAAAACCGCCTTTGTGTGTCCATTTGGGTTCTGGCAATTCTCGAGGATGCCGCAAGGGATCACGAACGCACCAAGTACGTTTCAACGACTAATGGACAAGTGTATGAGTGACCTAAATCTGAAAGAGGTTCTTGTTTTTTTGGATGACTTGATTGTCTTTTCTCAGACACTCGAAGAACATGAAAGAAGACTTTTCAAAGTCCTAAACCGTCTAAAAGAGTATGGACTGAAACTTTCACCAAGCAAGTGCAAATTTTTCCAAACCTCTGTCAGGTACTTAGGCCACATTGTGTCCGAGAATGGAGTAGAAACTGATCCTGGTAAAATAGAGGCCCTGAAGACGTGGCCAAGACCAAAAAACTTGAAAGAATTGAGGTCTTTCTTAGGGTTTTCTGGGTATTACCGGCGTTTCATAAAGAACTATTCAAGTCTTGTCAAACCACTTACCGACTTAACCGCTGGTTATCCACCCCTTAAGAAATCCGACCAATCCAAAAATGGTCACAAGCAGTATTATGATCCAAAACAGCCATTTGCTGATCGCTGGACTTCTGACTGTGAAAATTCCTTTCAAATGATCATTGAGAAACTTACTTCTGCACCTGTTCTTGGGTTTGCTGATTCCCAACGTCCATACGTCCTGCATACTGATGCTAGTGCTACAGGATTGGGAGCGGCCTTGTATCAGGAGCAGGAGGGGAGGATGAGAGTCATCGCCTACGCAAGTAGAGGCTTATCACGCAGTGAGTCCAAGTATCCTGCACATAAGTTAGAGTTTTTAGCGCTAAAGTGGGCAGTCACAGAAAAGTTTCACGATTATCTGTATGGAGGTCTTTTCACAGTTGTGACAGATAACAACCCGTTGACATACATCCTTACAACAGCCAAAATGGATGCCACCAGTTACAGATGGTTAGCTGCTTTGTCCACATTCCATTTCAGACTCAAATACAGAGCAGGACAAGCAAACTCTGATGCTGATGGTCTCTCTAGACGACCCCATGGTGGGTTAAACAATGATGTTGTCTCTCAAAAGGAGCAAGAGCGAATTGATCGGTTTGTTCACACTCATTTGGATGAAACAGAAGTTTGCATGAGCCCAGATGTTGTGAAAGCACTCTGTGAGAAACATTTCGTTCGACACATTGTGGATGATTACCATCAAGATAGTGACACAGTGGCTCAAATTCATTCCCTAACAGTTCCACCTGGGGCTATACCTGATTGTTTCTTGGACACAGAACAAAGTGGTCTACCTATCATTCCACCTCTTTCCAATGAGGAAATTCAAAACCATCAAAGAGCAGATCCTTGTTTAAGAGAAGTCATACATCAGTTGGAGGTAGGAGAGACAGTTTCTCCCACTGTTCGAGCTGAAATGCCTCAGATAACCTTTTTCCTGCGACAATGGAACAAGCTGAAATTGCAAGACAATGTTCTATATCGTAAACGTATGGATGGAGACAACTCTGTTTACCAGCTAGTCTTACCTGAGTCCTTAAGGCCTGTCGTACTAAAGAGTTTACATGACGACATGGGTCACATGGGGCTAGAACGAACCCTTAACTTGGTACGGACCAGATTTTATTGGCCAAAGATGGCTGAAGATGTGGAAAAGAAAATAAAAACCTGTGAACGCTGTGTTAGGAGAAAAAGTTTACCAGAAAAGGCTGCACCCTTGGTAAACATTACTTCCACCAGACCGCTAGAACTAGTGTGCATGGATTTTCTATCTCTGGAACCTGACCGGAGTAACACCAGAGACATCCTTGTAATAACTGACCATTTCACCAAGTATGCCATTGCAATCCCCACACCTAACCAGAAAGCCCAGACGGTTGCTAAGTGTCTTTGGGAATCTTTTATTGTTCATTATGGGATTCCTGAGTGCTTACACAGTGACCAAGGTCCCGATTTCGAGTCTCACGTCATAAAGGAGTTATGCCAGATCATGGGAATTCGTAAATCTCGTACAACATCATACCATCCTCGTGGAAATCCTGTTGAACGTTTTAACAGAACACTGTTAAACCTTCTTGGAGTTCTTTCTGAAGAAGACAAGTCCAAATGGAAACAGTTTGTCAAGCCTGTCGTACACGCCTACAATTGTACGAAGAATGATGTAACCGGATTTACTCCCTACGAATTGATGTTTGGGCGACAACCCAAGTTACCTGTAGATTTAGCCTTCAAGTTACCCTTGAGACAAGGTAATCACAAGTCGCATTCCCAATATGTGCGTGAACTACAGCTACGTCTAGATGCAAGTTTCAAACTAGCCAAACAGAATGCAGACAAAGTAGCGCAAGCTAACAAGACAAGATTCGACAAGCATGTTACCGCTTCCAAGCTTGAAGTTGGGGATAGAGTTCTTGTAAGAGCTGTCCGACTTCGTGGTAAACACAAGCTTGCAGACAAGTGGGAACCAGACATTCATGTAGTAGTGAAACAAGTTAGAGATTTGCCAGTCTACACTGTCAAGCCTGAGTCTGCTGATGGTCCTGTAAGGACATTGCACAGGGACTTATTTCTACCTTGCAATTTCCTACCGGTACATGGTGAAGAACCAATTGCTTCATGTAGTCCAAGAAAATACAACACTCGTCGCTCTGTCCAACAGGAGTCTGTTATTCCTGAAACAGAAGAAGGAGATGAGATCTTGTCTCAAGATTTCACAGAACTACCAGTGATGCAACCTAGACGTTTTACTACCGTCTATGAGATACCTTCAAGGAGAGGTATACCTGAAAGAAACCAAACTGATGAGTACATACCTGAAAGAAACCAAACTGATGAGTACATACCTGAAAGAAACCAAACTGATGAGTACTTACCTGAAAGAGACCTACTCAACAAAGACTTACCTGAAAAAGACTTACCTGATATTCCCGTCGATGATCCAGTTGTTGAAGATACAACAGACACTAATGATGGAGACCTAACAGTACAACCATCAGAACCTGAATGTACTGAAGGAGTTGAAACACCTGAAGATTCAACTGAATCAGTCGCACTAAGAGCTGACAAACTTATACCAAGTGTTCAAGAAGAAACTGAAAATGAAACCGCTGACATTGCATTGGAAGAAAGACCAAGTAACTCGAGCAAAGATACAAGCTCAAATAACCCTGAGTGTGTTAGACGATCTACGCGTACAACAGAAAGACCTAACCGCTTGCAGTATGCTCAATTGGGAAATCCAATGATTTCTATTGTCCAAGCTTTATTTCATGGGCTGAGCACAGCTTTTACTGACGCTTTAACTGAGTTACCAGACTCTGACCCCTTACCTAGTTTTCCTCAAAAACCTATTACGGTCCAGCCAGTTCATGCCCAGGGACGTGCATAGATTCAGGCAGGGAGGATGTAACCCAGGTTATAAACCAGAGTAACATAATTCTGTTTAAACTGTTAATTAAATATAATATACATATATATAATTTAATTATTATAATATTATTAAATAGTGTGACTACTAAGCTAATTAAGAAAAGAAATAGTTCGCTATAAATAAATACAGGAATACAAAATAATATTTGTATTTATTTTATTTAGCATTTTTCCTATTGGTTTACACTAAATCCAGCCGGCCAATCGGGTGGCGCTTGGAGAGATGTGGGAGTTCTCATTCACTCTGACGGAGATCCGCGCTCTGTTCACTTCCAGCCAGCAGACGAGACGGAGGGTTCTCCAGCTGCAAAAGAGAGAAAACACAGTTTTAGGCTAAAATTAAGTGTTGACAGCTTATTTCCTAACTTTATTAACCTGTCGCTGAGCAGGAAGCTCGAGTGGGAGAGTGTTTCGTCAAAGAACGACGAGTTTATTACCCTTTTTACACTGGTGAGCAGAAATGCTAATTTTGTATTGAAATAATATGTAGAAGCTAATGCTAAACCGTATATATACATGTGTGTTTGAGTTTAAATAGTGATTATCTCTATAATATAGTGTTTTATAGTCGGCTTATGGTCAGTTTACATGTTTAATACTGTTACTGTGAACTTACAAGTGAAGTTTGAGGGTTATTTTTCCCGTTTTCTGAGAGTTTATAAGAGTTTTGGCGCGAGTTAAGCTGCGTGCTGTAAGCGCATGCGCGAGATTGAGTTTTGGCGCCTAGTGCTGCAAAAATTAACTCTTTGTCATGCTGAATAAGCACTAATATTGTTATTTTTGTGTATAAAAGTTGGAAATATGGTGGTTAAATGCTATTATTCTTTATAAATGCTAGAAATATTGTATATAAGTGAAGTTAAGTGAGTATTATATTCGCTGATGTTACTGTTTAGGTGTATTATAATAGATATTATAATAATGTGATAAATATGGCCTTATTATAGGTCAGGTTTTTTGATCGGACGATCAAGTTGGACAAACCATTTGATGGCGAGCCTCCCAGACCCTAACCTAGAGGGTTTTTCTACTTTCCGTGGACTCCCTGTGAACTGATCCTTGTTTTTGAGCTCTGTGAACTGGTAGGAGGAACACTTACCATTGCAAACTCCATGGACTGAATCCATCACCTGTGGAACAAAAGAGCAAAGGACATTAACACTCACACAAACAAACACATTTTGTATTGTTATTGAATTCTAAATCCATTTCTAATTGAGTTAATTATATTGTTACATTGAACATTTTGAATATTTTCCTAAGAATTTATATTTATTTTTCTACCCGGGTTAGAATTATCTATATTCTTTGTTTTATATGTTTTTTTATTTTCTTACCTGATTGTAAGAAATTGTGAATGCACTTTTCCAATGTCCAACAGTGCCAAGTTGTTTCCTTGAGTAGCTAGTCATCCGAGCTCTGTAGCGATCCTGGTACTCTTCTGATTGGCCCAAGCGTACACCTAATTTAACTACAAACATACTATCTGCATATGTAAACTAATTATATACAAACCTGTTCATAGATTTCTACTATAGCCCTTAAGTATATATTTATTACATATATACATAGATATATATATATACATTTATTTCTTATGTAGGTTACAATATGCCTTTGAAAAGGCTACTACAATTACCATGGGATACCCAGTTACCATGTATACCAACCATTGCCTACATACTTTGTTAACATCTAACTCCTTCGTGCTGACAAATGCCAGACGCACAGGCTACGACGTTATCCTGTCTGCACCTGAACTAACCATTAAACGATGCAACAAAATTAATCCAGCTGACAAGATACCACTCCCAACGGAGGGAACTCCACATGACTGTGAACAATACACTTCAGATTTCTTGAAGCCTAGGCGTGACTTAGCAAGTGAGCCCTTGACGTACAATGACTTGATTCTATTTGTTGATGGTTCCTGCTTTAGGGGACCAGATGGCAACCTAGCTGGTTTTGCCGTAGTAAATTATGATCAGACCACTAATCAATTTGTGACTCTTTTTAAAGCTAGTGTACCTCAACCATGCTCAGCCCAATTGGCAGAGCTCAAGGCTTTGACAACTGCTTGTCAATTAGCTAAAGGTAAACAAGCGACTGTGATGACCGATTCGGCGTACGCCCACGGGGTGGCGCAAGTGTACGGATCTATCTGGGCCCAGCGCGGGTTCGTACGAGCTGACGGTACCGAAATTGCACACGGACAGGCCATTTCAGACCTCTTAGAAGCTATCTTGCTTCCTGACAGACTTGCCATTGTTAAATGTGCTGCTCATAGACATGACGATTCTCTGATTACCCAGGGCAACAATATGGCTGACCAGGAGGCTAAAGATGCTGCTACCGTAACATTGCAGTGCCCTGCCCAATCCCCAGACAGACTCCAATTGGCCGAGGAACGACTGACTGAGCTTACATCAGACTTAACTAGCTTAAGTGAGTGCCAAGAGAATGCAAGTATCTATGAGAGAAATGTTTGGATTAAAAGAAGAGCTAAACCAGAAAATGGTGTCTGGTACGGCCCAAATGGCCTGCCAGTAGCTCCCATATCCTTATTAAATATCCTGATTGCTGATGCACATGGCATATCTCATGTCCACCGGAAAGAAATCATTAAACAAATTAAGGCTGAGTGGTGGACCCCATATTTAGTTCTTACTGTAGATCAATTCCTTAACCATTGTGCTGTCTGTATACAGTACAATTTTAGGAAATCCTTGACTGCTCCATTAGGACACATCCCTGTTCCTGATGGCCCCTTCAGACACTTGGTAATGGATTACCTAGATATGGGAAAACCCGTTAGAGCGTTCCGCTACATTATAGTAGTCACCGACAGATTCAGTAGATGGACTGAAGCTCAAGCAACTCAAAAAG
Source organism: Astyanax mexicanus (assembly GCF_023375975.1). NCBI lineage: Eukaryota > Metazoa > Chordata > Actinopteri > Characiformes > Acestrorhamphidae > Astyanax > Astyanax mexicanus. The sequence goes on along the minus strand of NC_064411.1, from coordinate 11,979,896 downwards.
AAACAGCCACTGCAGCTGCTAGATTCCTGATTCGAGAGGTGATTCCTAGATTCGGAGTACCGGATACAATTAGTTCAGATAACGGTTCGCATTTTGCTAACAAAATTATCGCAGCCATAGCCAGATCACTTGGTATTAAACGTAGGCTTGGCTGTGTCTACAGACCACAGAGCCAAGGCATTGTTGAAAGGCAGAATGGAGTCTTAAAGGCAAAAATTGCCAAGATCATTGCGCACAGTGAAGGAAAAATCAATTGGCTAGATGCCCTACCGCTAGCTTTGATGAGCATGAGGATGACCACAAATAGAGTGACCAACTTAACACCACATGAGATGGTGACAGGCAGACCAATGCCAGTCACGTACCTTAGAGCACCATATCAAGGCCCTAGTCTTGAACAGCTCCAAGCTGAACTTCATGATTATGTCACATGCCTTACCAAAATTCACAGAGATTTATTTGCTCAAGCGAAAGGCGCTAGTGTTAACAGATCTGCTGAGATTGACAGCTCGCTGACTGAACTGCTCCCTGGAGATTATGTATATGTCAGAGTACACAAAAGGCAGTGGGATCAACCCAGACGGGAAGGCCCATATAAGGTAGTTTTGGCCACACCCACTGCTGTAAAAGTGGAGGGGAAGACTGTTTGGTTCCATCTGAACCATTGCTCAAGAGCCCCTCCATTTTACCGACCCCCACAACAATCTGATGTGCAACCACCACAGCAAACTGATGAACAACCTGCTGAACAAACACAAGGTGACCCTGCTCCTGTCTCACCTAGGGCAGGACCCAGTGGATACCAAATCCTGACTCGACAACGTGCACGTCTAACTCCTCCTGACCCTGGCTCAGAATCTGATTAAAGCTACATCACTGCCAACTTTAAACATCAGATACATTGCAACTGACATCGTTGGAGGAAGAAATGCCTCCATGGCATCCTTTTAGGCATCCTGGTCTTTGCGGACTAAAAGGTACCACCCTTATCTTGATCATCATCTCTTGCATCATTGTTTTTACTATTCTTTTCACGGAACAATCTGCACAGACACCTTCCATGGAATTTGAACTTTGTGCTAACTGTTCCATAGAACCAAATACTACTGGACCGTACTGATTAAGTACTTGGACCTTTTTCTTGTTTTCTTTCGTATTTTTGTTGTGTACATTAACTTTCATTGTGTGATTTGTGTATGCTTTTAACCGAATTCCACCTGATGAACCCCTGTCAAGCTTTTCATATTCCGACTCTCCCCTATCCATTACCTGTCTTTTCCTTTTTCAAAGACCTGCCTTTATATTTGATCAAAGCCGACATCTCTGTAGCACACACATTCATAGCGCAATCCTCTAACCATTCCGGACCAAATGGTATGGTAGATACTGGTTTGGAAACATACACTGCTTTCATCCCTTTTTTGGAATCAACCCTATTGATTAACCCTGAACACCTTTTAGTTGCTGAAATAATTAGACCAAACTTTACTACCGCCATTGTCTGGTATTTTGCCACTCCAGGTGATAGCACGTCTTTAAGTCGTAGACAATACTTTCGTTCATTTGCCACGAGCAAGTCCTCACTACTAGAGTACTGTTGTCATTGGATTGCGTCCTAACTATGCTACTCACACAAATCCAGACTAAGAGTCTTGACCTTTGGAGGTCCCATAAAGACCACTTTTTACTTGGGTTGACAGTAATAATGGCAGCTTTCATCACCTCTGCATTAGGTGCTCTACTCATAGCTATGCTATGTAACACTTACCAAACTACGATTCCCATCCAAAAGGTTGACGATTCTACTCGAACTATCTTTAAACGCTCACTTGACACCAACAAATACAGACGTTCCATTGTCCATCAGACTTGGTCTGAATTGGGCAATCGCACGTGTGAACGATACTGTCCCTATGTCGACCCAACAGTTTGTATGTCCTCTTCCAACCTGTCCCCATCCTTTTCTTACGCGAATATTTACTTCGAATGGACACAATATCGCCAATCCGACTACGAAACAATTAAAAAACGCTGTTTGGCATCACCTGCCAATATCTGTGACCAACCTGCTAACTGTTTCAATTCTGCACGCCTTAGGAGACGCCCATCTAAGCCTTTGCATTGCAGCTTAGCTTTATTAATGTCATACTTCCTGACTACTACCCCCTCCATGCACAACAGATACACCTACTTCCAAGTTGAATATCGGTCTATGACCTCAGTAGCATTCCTAATTGACACCAACGGTAAATTTTCCCTGAAGGCTTATCCAATTGGCTCTAACTGCTCACATCAGGCTCAATATACTTTAAATGCCTTCTGCGAGCCCCTAATCTGCTACGAACAAGCCCGCCTGAACAGGACTCCACGAGCTGTGGTACATTCCTGGGAGGCACAGAGATTGTTTACATTTGATTCCTTAGACCCTAATGACTTACCTGATACAGATAGTGACCCTGGTGTTGTGATTTCCCAATATGCTGATCAGAATATGTTCTATCAATATTTGACCTACACAGCCCAATCAGTTGCTTCAACTGACTGCTTTGCTTGTCACAATGGTAACAGTGTCCCAACTATCACCCCAATAGATGGTTTAGATATTGTCACTAACACAACTGTTCCCTCTCCTCTGCAATGCTTGATGTCTTCTTTGACCATTCCCAACCAACACTCCGCTGTTGATCCAAGATGCACTGATGTTGATGGTCCAATTGTTCCACCACCTCCAGTTATACGTGATACTGGAGCTCAGTATCCATTTTGTTTTTGCAGGGCCAATGCACGACACAACCTTCCTGAACTTGACAACAGGTGTCGTGTTAGACTTAATCCTACTGGTACTGATATACTCACAGGATATAGATATCTTAGGGTTAACTTAGCTAACGGTACCCTCCCCCTAGCTGATCTTTTCTGGATATGTCATTCAGACACTAAACTGCTCCAGTCCCTTACTAACTCATGGACTGGCTGTTGTGCACCTGTCACTTTAACCGGTTCTGTTTCAGTTATGACCTTCGATGATGCTTTACCCAGGCACAAACGTGACCTGTATTCGGACATTTCAGACGTACAGAATGTTCCTGAGCTCAATTACCTAGGCATCCCTGTAAAAATTCCTAAAGAACACTTAGTTATGAGTGATGGTAGCATTGGAGCCACAGGTATATTGTTTGCTGGACTGCAAGCCTATAGAAATGGCCACTGGATTAATTACATTTGGTACAACCAACAGAGATTTCTTAACCACACCATTACTGCTTTAGAGGCTATTGGTGAGCAATTGGACGCTACTTCAAAAATGACCCTTCAAAATAGATTCGCTATTGATCAAATGAGAGCACCTGATGATGGTGTCTGTGTTTTGATTGGCGACGAATGTTGTTCCTATATTCCCTTACATACTGGTCCTGATGGTAATTTTACTAAGGTAATGTCCAAACTTAGAAACCTGCGTGATGAACATGTTAGAAACACACAAGCTGCACAAGACTCCTGGTTTAACTGGTTATTTTCTGGTCAATGGAAAGCTCTTTTAATGAGATTGGCTATGATGCTTTTATATGTCATCTTGATTTTGCTGTTTGTGGCATGTTGTGTTGTACCTTGTTTGAGATTGTTGATTGAACGAACTGTTTCATCTATCTCTGGACAATATGCTGTTTTCCATGCGTCTGTTGACTCATCAGCGGGACTTGAAGTTATTTGTCAAATGGGCCAGGGCATGGCCCCGGACAAATAATGCAACTGCGCCCTCCGGGTCAAGGTGAAGTGCTAGTAACCTCTCCCTTGACCTACACCGTGCCTTTCCACGTGGCGCAAAGTCACAAAAGGCAGAAGACGTCTTCAGCTACCATTTGGTTTTGTGTTCTTATCCCTTTGCCTTTGAACGTTTCTCCATGTAAATGGACTATTTAATCCTACACCCTTGTTTCTCACCTGTCCCAAGGTTCCATGATAATTGGTTGTGTTTATACCTTTCCAAGCGTGCCTTTCACTGTCTGGTGAAATGTTTTACAGTTACATATGTGTATTGTGCCTAAGGGGGGACAGGCTTATTTGGATCTTTCTTACCTACTGCTCGTGTTCCCAAATTCCTCTGAAGAGGCGGAGCCCCTTGACTGTGCATTGTCTTGGTAACGCTACACATTCCCATAGGGGACCTATCAGGTAGCTTTTCCAGGCAGCGACCAAACTGACTGGTATTTCCCCATCAGTATAGCGCCTTGGCTCTAGGGGGGTTTGCCATCCTTGCCTTTGTGCTGGGGTGGTAGGCCTTAACCCTTGGATCTTGAGGTATGCGACTGCATGTGGGGCCTTGTCGGGTTGCTTTGCCAGGTGCCATGGTTGACGTGCCTTTCTATGCTCAATTCGCCAGTTACCAGCGAGGAGACAAGGGGAATGTGGGGTTGTTTAATCAGATAATTATGTCACTTTTGACCAAAGCATTTCAATACTTGAGATGCGTAATCCGGACCTGTTTGACCCTCCTTGTGGACAATATATTAATATGGAACTTAACCATGTATTCGACATATCTATCATATGTAATCCAATCATGCTATCTATTATGTAATCCATTTGAAAGTGTGCATTTTCATACCCTTTGTAGTAGTTACACCACCTGTATTCATTTGTTTTGGTGTCATGTAGCAGAACATATAACCATGTATTTCTTACTATTCTGTCATGTTTACTCACCTATATGCAAAAGATTGTGCTAAATTAATGTGGTTTAAAATGGACTTGGGACTTAAACTATTTACGAGCACGAAACTCACATATATAATAAAATAACTTTAAATCTTTATGCTCTGGAAACTAGCCTGAGAATACCAAACTATCTCATCATTGTTCCGTGGGACTAAATCCCACGGAAGGGGGGAATGTGGGGCCTAATTTAGGATATTGAAGAGCAAATGTGTACATTTCATATACTAAAGCACACTTGGCCTCATATGAGCAAGTTTATTAAATTCGCTCATCCTCTGTTTGCTCTCTCCCGTAACAAGTTTAGGCCTGTACCTAACATATCTCAAAGAGAGACAGCTGTTATAAGATAACAGGACATAATTGGCTAGCTCCCCGGAAAATGCTATATGATGACTGGGGAGCTTATCTCTAAACTCATTAGGTAGAGGCCAACATATCTCTAAATTCATTAGATAGACCAGATGGCCACATAGACTCCCTTTCCATGGGAACAGTAAACAAAGTGAAGGTCAACATTTTTAAAAAAAACTATACCATGTTGATTTGGTCACAATTAAATCCAATTATGGGACTGATGGCATAATGCCCATAACCTTGACCGGAAAAAACCCTCCTAAAAGTGATCGTGTTTGGGAACAATTATGTTCAACCGATATATGGTTATATAACGGTAAAAGGTGGAGCCTAAAGCCCCCACCTTTGGTTTGCCCAAATACTGTATAAAAGAGCATGTAATTCTTTGTCTCATCAGAAGACTGGATCCTTCTGATTAAAACTGGCTGACTTCAAGACAATAAAGAACATCTTAAAGAACTTCGAAGACCTCCATCTTCTCCTTTCTTTAACTTAAGGCACTCGTCTGTTGATTATTTTCTTTCCTTTGAATTTAACGCTGTGTAGTGATGCATGACTAGATAACTTTTAAAGAGTCTATTTTAAGCTAGCCCAAGGCTTCCCTTTAAGGGAGGCCAAGAGTCGTCAGATTACGAACGGCAACACTCATTATAATATTATGAGAATTAAATCATAATATTACAGGAATAACGTCATAATATAACAATATTAAAGTAATAAAATGATATCCTCTTTCCCGAAGTGAAACTTATCACTATAATATTAACTTTTACACCTTTCACAGGTTCTGTTTCAGTTTTTTAATGGTGAAGCTGGATGAAAAGCTGGTTGTCCACGCACAAACATACCCAACCTGCACTTGATCAGCATGGTGTAATGTTGCATTAGATTTTTTATGCATTATTTATGCTTGGTGCTACTTGTCATGTTGGTCGACCAGTCTGTGATGCTGGTCAAACAGCCCAGCTGTATAAGGTAGATAATGCTTGTAAACTATTAAAAAAAACATATCCTATGCTAGTCAACATCTAAACTGATCACTTAGTCAAACCAGGGTTTACAAAAAGTTTCCATAACAATCTTAGATGATCGGGCGAGCATCATAATGAGCACTTTCTTAATGCTAATATGATTTGGGAACTGGGCCAAGCTTGAAAACTGGAACTGGTCCGGACTTTTTTCAGCTGGGTAATCAATTAATAGTTTAAATAAAACATACAAATATTAAAACAATTTAGTTAAGCCAATTAAAATGCATTAAATAGAGCTACAGCTTCAGATTAAATGAGTAACGTTAGTGTAACCGATTGTTGCTCTCACACCTTTACTCATATTACTGTATATCTGAATAACTCAATAGAGTGGATGCACCGTAAAATTGTGCATTGGAAGTGACTCAGGCAAACGACTGTATTAGTAGTTAACAAACGTGTTCTTACCCTTTTTCTTTCTTCGACATCTTTTCAGGCCCTCGTCTAACAATCCGTCTTCAAAAATGTTTTTTTTTTTTTTTCAGAATGCTAATTACCCCTTTAGGAGCTCAGCCCCCACTAGTGGTAAACATTTGGAATATAAATCTATAAATAAATAGCACAAAGGTTCCATGCACCTGTGTGCAAGCCAGACAAACAGTGGGAATTTTCTTTTTCACAATATATTTTTTGAATTACTAAAATGAATAAATATTACATAATTCGTTTCAGTAATAATTATGTATATTACAGAAAATGTATTTTGTGTTTAAAATTAAGCTTTACATAATACGTAAAACACTAACTTTTGTTTTTTTTTACAATTTCAGAAGGGACCACGCATGATAATGTGTATAAACATGTATGTAATACCCAAACTTTCTGGAAAAAGAATAATAGATAAACAAAAATATTAAATGATTACAGGTATATTATATGATTCATATATCAAGGTACACTACAAAAAAATAAATATGTTTTTCCACAACCCTAAAACTGCCATTTCACCTGAATGTGTTTAAGTAATGTAGTTTAATTTGCCAAAGCAATTAAAGCAAAGCATAGTTTATAATATACACTATTTCATGACAATTCTATATTAATGACAATTTTATTACATTAAATAATATTAATAAATTAAATAATTGTGGTCTGCTGATGGGGGGACTCCTAGGAGCAGTACTGGTTATACAGTGAACAGTCTGACCAGGGACAACTAAAATCTGTCTGCAGGTTAGACCCCTGCACTAAGGTGTTAAAAACCTTTCTCAGGATCGCCTTCTCCACTCAAAACCAGTTCAGTCTTTAGTCTGACGTTACTTTTATTTGGTTGTTGATGAGATTAAATCCCAGTATGGCAGTATGGTATAATCTTCATCACTTGTAATGGAAGTCAGTGTAAAGGAGTTTATTATTTATTATTTCAGTTCATTTAGGAGAAATTCTATTGGTCCATTTATCAAGAAATTTGTAAGGGACAGTTTGTGTGTTTAAATTATATAGTAATCTAAAAAATCGACGTACAGGTACAGTGAAATGAAATAACATTCCTACAAAACCATGTTGCAACATGGAACAACAATACAATAGACAAACATACAAAAAGTGCACGGTCTGACGAAGTGCAACATAAAACTATAATACTACAATAAATACAATATATACAACAGACATGAGACAATTAAACAGACAGGACAGTGCACTACTGATATGGTACAGTGAAATGTGTGTGGTGAGGATAAGGTGCAGAGATTTGTAACATACTGTAACAAATAGAACATACATGATCACAGCAGATACTGAGGTAGAGAGATTATAGATTTTATGAATGAAGCAGCAAATATTGCAGATAGGAATAGAAATTTCAGTCAGACATTTCTGTGCGCTGAGTGTGTTTGTGTTAGAGTGATGGGTGAGTTCAGTACAGTTATTGTGTGTGTGTGTGAAGATTGGTGGGGGGGGGTGTTCAGTTTAGTTCTGTGTGAGTTGGGTGTGTGTTGAGGAGTCTGACTGCTTGGTGTATAAAGCTATTGCAGAGTCTGGTAGTGGAGTCTTGGGTGCTCCTGTATCTTCTGCCAGACGGCATCAGAGTGAAGTGTTCGTGTGAGAGATGGGTGGTCGTCCACAATGCTGTTGGCTTTGCGGGGGCAGTGTGTGGTGTAGATCTCCACGATGGAGGACAGAGACTCCGAAAATCTTCTCAGCTGTCCTCACTATCCACTGTAGGGTCTTGCAATCTGAGATGTTGCAGTTGTTACACCCCCCAGGCGTGGGTGGGTAGTAGCAGTTATGCGACCCTGGGGTTAGCAGGGCCTGGATAGAATCTGGATGCAGGATACAGAGAAGACACGGTGAGACAGTGTTTTCAGTTTCAGGTCTCAGATTCATCTGTTTTCTTTATTCAACAACATACACAAACCAAATCACTTTAGTCTTTTTTTTTCCTCTTTCTTTAGCAGTTTCACGAACACATTGCATATTTCTGCACTCCTCATACAGATCACACAGAAGATACTTAACCTTCTTAATTACAGTACATCTCTAGGTACACATTACTGTTACCTTGATCAGCAAACCTCCTCAACACTGTTACTACAAAATACAAAAATATATATATATATGTATATAAGAATATATAAAAAATATTACTTTATATTAATATATTTATATACGCATACATATACCAATACTCACACATTCTACATTAACACCCTTCATTAAACAGTTATTAATTAACAGAATTCCATTAACTTGTACTAAGCACACTTTAACTCCATGTTAGTGCTTTTAATATCTCATTTTAAGTTGAGTTTTTTAAAACTTGTATCTGCTTAGAGTATTTTTAATTGACCAAAGTAATAAACGTGAACATAACTAAATAAAACAGGAATACTAATTAGAGAAATGTAAAACTGTAGCTTATTCAACTGTAATAAACCCAATGCTGTGGTTGGCAGAGGCTCTAGCTTCACCTAACAAAGCCAAACAGGCTCTTTAATAGAGAGTAGAATTAAACTGGACACTTTAGAAACACTTACTTCACCTACAGAGACTTAATTTAGTTTTATATATACATATTTTTAATTAACTCAATTATTTATGTGTTTTTAACATACACAATGCGTGTTACTGAGTAAAAATGGCTGGTGCCGCTTAATACAGGTGCGAAATGGCGGCAGCAAGGCGCGTAATTACTCCAATGAGTTAACTAGTGTTAGCGGGAAGAAAATAGAGAACAATAGCGTCGGCCAGGTGTATAATTAGCAGGCCGCGGTAGCTAATGCTAGCGTCAGAGTAATAGAAACAATAGCGTCGGCCAGGCGCAGAGTTAGCAGGCCGCGGTAGCTAATGCTAGCGTCAGAGTAATAGAAACAATAGCGTCGGCCAGGCGCAGACATAGCAGGCCGCGGTAGCTAATGCTATTAGAATTATACGAGAAAATAGCGACAAACGACAGAGCGGAGATAGTAAATACTACAGCGAAAACACACGAGAGATAGCGACGGACTGGAACACGGTTAAAGAGGGGGTATATCTCACGCCAGAGCGAGGGGAATAACAGCGGAGCGCCGGCTAGGCGCGGTTAGCGAGCGGCGGTGGCTAATGCTAACGGCGGAGAAATACAGCGAGAGCGCCGGCCAGGCGCGCAGTTAGTGGGCTGCGGGAGCTAACGCTGCCCGATGCTGAGCGTCCACCAACACACAGGACCATAGCGGCTCATATTACACACCGTAACACTTTCAAAGCATATACACACTCAAATAACCCTATTATAGTGCTTTAGAAACATGTATACTTGCACAGTTTCACATATTTTCCCACCTGGATGCAGGATACAGAGAAGACACGGTGAGACAGTGTTTTCAGTTTCAGGTCTCAGATTCATCTGAGAATAATCTACTGATGCCCACCTAAGCCTCTGTATAGCGCCCGCCCCCTAGCACTGCTCCCTCTACTGGACTGGATGATTCACAATACAATGCAATAAACCCATTTAAAGCAGAAAAGATTATATATACAGATGCAAATAATATTAATATATAACATATAAAACAAATAATCACTTAAATGTGACTACACTTTTAAGGGTGTCACACGCTCCCAGACAAAATAAAAAAAAGAAGAAAACTCTATCAAAAGATTTCTCAACTTTACGCTAAGTTACCCTGGTTAATAGGCCATTATAGAATACACCTGAGGTGCGTGTGCAAACGGAAAGTAGTCTACCCATGGTTGTGTGACGGGTGTATGGTAAGGTGTTAAGTAAGGTACGCTCCACCAAGGCCTAGCTAAACAACTCGACACGAGTGACCTGATTGCGGGGTACGACTCTACTGTGGGTTGGCCTAGTGTCGGATATGTAAACATCTGTCTGGGCCTTCTGCTTCTAGTGGACATTCTAATCTCAGTTTCAGTGTCTACAGGTTCAGAGGTGTCAGGCACTTCATGTTCACTCTGAGCTTCAGAAACTACTTCCCATTCTGGTACCTCTTCAATCATCACTTGTGGTTCCATCAATCTCGGTTCTTCTCTCACGGGTGATAGGACTTGTCTTTCAGGTGACGGTAAAGGTTCTACTTGCGGTTGTTCAGCAGGCAGTTGTAGCTGTCTTTCTGGTACAGGTGTGTGGATCTGTTGGACAGGTCTTTGATACAGTGTGTCTCTTGCAGGTTCTTGAATCTGTTGCGTAGGTCTCGGAAATGATCTTTGTGTAGGTGCTTGAAACGGTTGTGTAGGTCTTGAAAACTGTTGTTGTCTTGTAGGTGCTTGGAGGTGTTGTGCAGGTCTTGGAAATTGTTGTTGTCTTGTAGGTACTTGAAACTGTTGTGTAGGTCTCGCTTGGACAGGGTTCTGGGGATTCACAGAAGGTAGGTTCTGGTGAGTGCTCTCTTGTGTTTGCTCTACAGGACGATAACGTACTCTTAGCCAGTAACCTCCTGACTCTTCCTCATCATCTGAATCGCTTGTGCACTCTGGGTCCGTCTGTGGTCTTTGTTCTCGCTCTGCTCTCTTGTCTACTTGAGTAGGTTTCTTTCCACCAGTGGGTTTCGCTGAAGGTAGTGGCAATTCTGCAGGTAAGTCATTCACTAACAGGAGCAAGTTCCTGTGCAGTGTTCTTGACTTGCGTTTGTCTCCAGCTTCTGGATAGACTACATATACGGGATTGTCAGACACTTGTTCCTTGACGATGTAGATGGTCTTTTCCCAGTAAGCTCTCAACTTGCCTGGTCCTCCTCGCTCACTCAAGTTCCTTACGAGGACTCTGTCTCCTGGGTGCAGAATGACGCCTCTCATTTTCTGGTCATAGTACGCCTTGCCTCTTGCACTGGCTTGTTTACTGTTCTCACTTGCTATCCGATACGCTTCTGACATTCTCTTGGCCCACTTGTCTGCATAGCTCTGGTGTGTCAAATTTTCTCTCTCTTCACTCAGTCCAAACAACAAATCTACGGGAAGACGAGGGTGACGCCCATATAGAAGATAATGTGGTGAGTACCCAGTAGATTCGTGCCTTGTCGAGTTATAAGCGTGTACAACCCCTGGCAAAAAGTATGGAATCACCAGTCTTGGATGAGCACTCCTTCAGACATTTCATTCTGTAAAACAAACTCTGATCAAAAACATGATACAATAATAAGGTCATTCCAAAGTGCAACTTGTTGGCTTTCAGGAACACTCAAAGAAATGAAGAAAAAACATTGTGGAAGTCAGTGAATGTTACTTTTATTGACCAACCACAGGGAAAAAAATATGGAATCACTCAATTCTGAGGAAAAAAGTATGGAATCATGAAAAACAGATAAACAAAAGATGATTCAAAATACATCACTAGTATTTATTTGCACCACCTTTGGCTTTTATAACGGCTTTCAGTCTCTGAGGCATGGACTTGATGAGTGACAAACAGTATTCTGCATCAATTTGGTGCCAACTCTCTTTGATAGCAGTTGCCAGATCAGCTTTGCAGGTCGGAGCCTTCTTGTGGACCATTTTTTTCAATTTCCACCACAGGTTTTCAATTGGGTTGAGATCTGGACTATTTGCAGGCCATGACATCGACTGAATGTGTCTTTCTCCAAGGAATGCCTTCACTGTTTTTGCCCTATGGCACGATGCATTGTCATCTTGGAAAATTATTTCATTATCTCCAAACATCTGTTCAATTGAAGGGATGAGAAAACTGTCCAAAATGTCAATGTAAACTTGTGCATTGATAGAAGAATTAACCACAGTCATCTCCCCAGTGCCTTTGCCTGACATGCAGCCCCATATCATCAAGGACTGTGGAAATTTGGTTGTTTTCTTCAGGCAGGCCTCTTCATAAATCTCACTGGAACGGCACCAAACAAAAGTTCCAGCATCATCACCTTGTCCAATGCAGATTCTTGACTCATCACTGAAGATAACTTTCATCCAGTCATCCACAGTCCATGATTGCCTCTCCTTAGCCCACTGCAGTCTTGTTCTTTTATGTTTAGGTGTCAATGATGGTTTTCTTTTAGCTTTCCTGTATTGAAATCCCATTTCCTTTAGGCGATTTCTTACGGTTCGGTCACATACATTGGCTCCAGCTTCTTCCCATTTATGCTTCATCTGTTTAGTTGTACTTTTTCGGTTTTCAAGACAAATGGCCTTAAGTTGCTTGTCTTGACGCTTTGATGTCTTTCTCGGTCTACCAGTACGCTTGGCTTTAACAACCATTCCATGCTGTTTGTATTTGGTCCATATCTTGGATACAGCTGACTGTGAACAGCCCACATCTTTAGCAACCATGCGTGAAGAGTTACCTTCTTCAAGAAGTTTCACAATCCTCTCTTTTGTTTCAAGAGACATTTCTCTTGTTGGAGCCATGGTTCTTGCCACTCTAATTCGTCCAGCAGCCCTCCAAGGTGTCATGACTGCAGGTGTTTTTAACTGCAGACTAACGAGCAGATCTAATCTGAGGCAGGTGTCCATTTAGGGAAAGGAAATTGACTGGGTGTGTCCTTATTTTCTACCTTCAATTTGAGTGATTCCATACTTTTTTCCTCAGAATTGAGTGATTCCATATTTTTTTCCCTGTGGTTGGTCAATAAAAGTAACATTCACTGACTTCCACAATGTTTTTTCTTCATTTCTTTGAGTGTTCCTGAAAGCCAACAAGTTGCACTTTGGAATGACCTTATTATTGTATCATGTTTTTGATCAGAGTTTGTTTTACAGAATGAAATGTCTGAAGGAGTGCTCATCCAAGACTGGTGATTCCATACTTTTTGCCAGGGGTTGTATGATGTGATGGAGATGGTCCTTCCATCTTTCCTTCTGCTTGTCATGGAGAGTTCTTAGCATCTGTAACAGCGTTCGATTGAATCTCTCAGCAGGGTTACTTTGAGGATGATAGGACGACGTCCTTGAATGACCCACTCCTGTCAGTCTCCGTAGAGTTTTAAAGAGCTCATTTTCAAATTCGCGCCCTTGGTCATGGTGTAATTTAGCTGGGTATCCAAATCTTGGTATGAAGTCGTTGAAGATGCGCTCTGCAGCTGTGCGACCAGACTTGTTTTTTTGTGGCGTATCCCTGCGCGAAACGAGTGAAATGATCCACAACCACCAGAATGTATTCATACCCTCCTTTGCTACGCTCAAGGTGCAGATAGTCAATACATACGAGCTCCAGGGGAAAGCTTGAAGTTATACTTCCCATAGGTGCACGAACATGAGTTACAGGCTTCTTTTGCTTAATGCAGGAACATTTTCTGGTAATGTACTCCTCGATCTCTCTTTTCATGAACGGCCAATAGAATCTCTCTCTCGCTAGACATACTACTCGCTCTGTGCCAACATGTCCCATTTCATCATGGAGGTGTTTTAGCGCGAGTTGCTTGAACTTGGATGGTAGCACCAGCTGTCTTCTTCCACTAGCTCGTCTGTACAACAGTCCATCTTCTAGATACAGCTTGTTCCACTTGTAACGATTACTACAGAGTAGTAATGTGTTAACTAGTTTTCAATATTTTAATATCAAGCACTAATATACTGAGCAATAGAAAGGATAGCTATAGGCCGGTCAGAAGATACCAGGATCGTCTACGGAGCCCAGGACAACACCACGTGAGAAACAACACTGCACCACGTCTCTGGAATTTGGAGCTTAGTGGAAGCCTCCATTTATTGAAAAGGTAAGTATGAATACTATTATAATACTATTATAATAAAAGAAAATAAAAAACAAAAAGATATAGAATATTCAATATGAATAATACCAATATTATCTTTCCCTGATGTTGTATGTGATACTATTTATATTACTACTACCCGGGTAGGAAAATCTATAATAATAATATATTTATATATATGCAAAATATCAATATCAACCTCAGTATCAATATCAGAATATCCCTTTTTCACCAGAATACCAAAATAAAATAACAAGAATATTAGTTAGATTCTGTAAATTCAAGAATTAAGTTCAATTAAAATAATAACACAATATACATATATCAAAACCACAACAATATAAAGTTCTTTTTTTTTCACAGGTGGGAGTTGGAGTTTGAAGTGTGGGTATGTGCACAGAGTCCAGTCTATGGCATGGTGAGTATTTCTCCTACCGCTCTGAAGATGAATAAAGGTTCAGCAATAAGGGGAAAAAAAGGGGGTTTCACAGATCAGAGTTGTCCACAGTACTTGCAAACAGCTTTCAGGGTCGAAGTCCAGGGAGGCTCGCCATCAAACGTAGGAACGAGGGAATCCAATTCGAACTCTAGTCAAAAAACCTGACCTATAATAGGTCATAAAACTCAGTCAGTATCAAAGTTTAGCTCTATATGAACAGATATCAGCTCTAAACACAATAATTCACACTTAACTACACATTCACAGTATAACTGAACACATTTACAACATTTTAGGATTTATGTACAGAGAAACAAAGGTAAATGCACCGCTTGTCACACAAGGGGTTAAATTTCTGCAGCGCGGGTCCGTACTGCGCGCGAATTTGTGGCGCGCACTTCTCTCGGCCACACACGGCCCAGCCTGTGGCTAAACAGGCTGAAAAATACCCGAAAAGTGTATAAATACGCACTCTCTACCTCTACAGATCCCACTCCTTGCTTAGTTTCACTTATAAGAGTCAAAGATAATTTTAAACAGTTATATTGACTCGTTTAAGCGCTGGCATCGCTAGAATTCCATAGAAAATACATTGTTAGCTTAGCATAGTCGTTAGCTTAGCGTAGTCGTTAGCTTAGCATAGTCGGCTAGCTTAGCATAGTCGGCTAGCGCCGTAAGTATTAAAGTAACTCACCGATGCAGAAAAACCTCTGTGTATCAGGCTAATAAGCTCCTCATTCACCACAAACTGCGTCTTGGCTCCACCAGCTCAGCGTTTTAGAGTAGATGAGAGTTATTACTGATAATAATAAGGTTTCTATCACCTAAGCTTGGCTTGTATCTAGCTTTCTGTTAACTTTCTTCCAGCATTCACCTGCTCCTGACGGCTGCTTGACCCAAAAGGAAGTGCTGGGTCAGGGTCAACAGTATTTCCCACTCATGTCAGCGTAATACGATCACCCTATTGGCTGCAATAGGTGACGTGCTACTAAAACAACAAAGTATTCCCAAAAATATGAAAAATAATTATTTATGGATTAAATAAAGTTTATTTTCCTCTAATATTTGTGTCTGTATTTATTTACATTATTTTCCCAGCTCCTTATTTAATTGACTTATTTTATTTATTGTGTTTTTATTAAGAATTAGCTATTCTTAATTGTAATAGACTATATATTAATTATGTGCCCTTTTTAATAATAAAATGTACTTTTTAAATAATTCAGACTTTTATAACCTGGGTTACACCCTCCCCGCTTGAACGTATGCACGTCCCGGTGCATCTGTATGGCTGTGCAGTAACAGGTTTGGAATGGGAACAAGGTAAGTAATCAGGTTCTGAAATGTCTCTCAAAGCTTCGGTAAACGCTGTGCTTAGGCCATGGAATAAAGACTGAACCATGGAGACAACTGGGTTTCCAAACTGAGCATAGTGCAGGCGCTCAGGTTGCTCTCTTTTACGGTTAGACCGTCTGACACAATCTGATTCACCAGAGTCAGTGTCTTCACTCGATTCACTTTGCTCAGCTCCAGGCAGAACATCTTCAGTTTCTCTTTCAGCTTCCATTTGTGTACTTGAATCTTGGTCTAGGAATTGGGATGACATTACAGGTACATCGTTTGCAGGTAAGTTATTAACAGAAAAGTTCTCGTCAGAAGAGTTCTTTTCAGGTGAGTTTTCTTCAGGTGAGTTTTTTGTAGGTGAGTTTTCTTCGGGTGAGTTTTCTTCAGGTGAGTTCTCTTCAGGTAAGTTTTCTTGTGTTTCTCTTCTCACAGGTACCTCATAAATAGTAGTGAAACTGGTGGGTCTGACTACTGGTCGATCTGTGACTCTGTAGTGTAGAAATTCATCATCAAAGGCCAAATCTTGGTCTACTGGTTCTTGTTCAACAGATTGTCGTGTTCTGGGTTTTTGTTGGGGTTTCGGAACAGGTGGCTCCGCAGCAGCATCTGGCAAGAAATTGCAAGGTAGAAGCAGATCTCTATGCAGAGTTCTCAGCGGACCATCTGTAGTTTCCGGCTTGACTGTGTAGACTGGGAAGTTTTCGGCCTGTTTAACCACTATGTGGATGTCTGGCTCCCACTTATCAGCAAGTTTGTGCTTTCCACGGAGTCTGACTGCCCTTACAAGGACTCGGTCACCAACTTCTAGTTTAGAGGCAGTGACATGCCGGTCAAATCTGGTCTTGTTAGCTTTTGCAATTTTCTCTGCACTTTGCTGGGCTAACTTGAAGCTTTCGTCAAGACGTGACTTGAGATCTTGGACGTACTGGGAATGTGACTTATAACGCTTATCCCTCAAGGGCAAACCAAATGCTAGGTCTACAGGTAGTTTTGGCTGTCTTCCAAACATTAATTCATATGGGGTATGCCCAGTCACATCATTCTTTGTGCAGTTGTATGCGTGCACCAAGGGCTTTACGAATTGTTTCCACTTTGACTTGTCTTCCTCGCTAAGAACTCCAAGGAGATTTAGCAGAGTTCGGTTGAAGCGTTCCACAGGATTCCCGCGAGGGTGATATGGCGTAGTACGTGACTTGCGAATTCCCATAATCTGACATAATTCCTTAATGACATGTGATTCAAAATCTGGACCTTGGTCACTATGTAGACATTCAGGGATGCCATAATGAACTATAAAGTTTTCCCAGAGGCATTTTGCAACAGTCTGAGCTTTTTGGTTTGGTGTGGGAATCGCTACCGCGTACTTCGTGAAATGGTCTGTAATCACGAGGACATCCTTGGTGTTGCTTTGGTCAGGCTCTATGGACAAGAAGTCCATACACACAAGTTCAAGGGGTCTAGTCGAAGTGATGTTCATCAAGGGTGCTGCTCTTTCTGGTAAAGTCTTCCTTCGGACACATCTGTCACAGGTCTTGATTTTTCTTTCTACATCATCAGACATTTTCGGCCAGTAGAATCTAGACCTTGCCAAATTAAGTGTCCGTTCCATTCCCATGTGACCCATGTCATCGTGTAGACTTTTGAGAACAACAGCTCTTGATGGTTCAGGTAAGACCAGTTGGTAAGTAGGGTTGTCTCCATCCAAGCGCTGACGATATAAGATTTTGTTGTACAATCTTAGCTTTTTCCATTGTTTTAGGAAATGGGTGACTTGTGGCAGCTCTTCTCTGACCGCTGGAGAAATTGTCTCTCCTGTCTCCATCTGGTGAATGATTTCCCTCAAACACGGATCGGCTCTTTGTTGGTTCTGGATCTCTTCTTCGGACATTTGTGGAATTACGGGCAACCCACTTTGTTCTTCGTCAACGAAACCATCTGGAATGGAACCTGAAGAAACGACCAGAGAATGTATATGTGCCACCATGTCATTGTCTTGCTGACATTCGTCCAATGTATGTCTGACAAAATGCTTTTCACAGATAGCTTTCACGACATCTTGGCTCACGCAAACATCTGAACCCTCCAGGTGAGTATTAGCAAACTGCTGGATTCGTTCTTGCTCTTTCCTGGAAACAGCATCATTGGTCAACTCACCATGGGGCCTTCTGGAAAGACCATCAGCATCTCCATTTTGTTTCCCAGCCCTGTATTTAAGCTTGAAGTTGAAGGTTGACAGCGTAGCTAGCCACCGGTAGCTTGTGGCATCCATCTTAGCAGTAGTGAGGATGTATGTAAGTGGGTTACTATCAGTCACGACAGTAAATGGACTTCCATACAAATAGTCATTGAATTTTTCGGTGACCGCCCACTTGAGTGCCAAAAATTCAAGCTTGTGTGCAGGGTACTTAGATTCACTTCTTGATAACCCTCTGCTTGCATAGGAGATAACCCTCATTTTTCCTTCTTGCTCTTGGTACAATGCGGCTCCCAGTCCAGTAGTACTGGCGTCAGTGTGAAGGACATATGGAAGCTGGGGGTTCGCAAATCCTAGGACAGGTGCTGAGGTGAGTTTTCCAATGATTGCCTGGAATGAGCATTCACACTCAGGAGTCCAGCGGCTACCAAATGGTTGTTTCGGATCATGATACTGTTTTGGCTCCTTCTTGCGTTGGCTACTTCTCCTCAAAGGTGGGTATCCAACAGTTAGGTTGGTGAGTGGTCTAACAACACTAGAGTAGTTTTTTATGAAACGTCTATAGTAGCCTGAAAAACCAAGGAAGGATCTCAATTCTTTTAATCCTTTGGGTCTTGGCCATGTTTTTAGGGCTTCTACTTTGTTGGGATCAGTCTCAACTCCATCCTGCGATACTATGTGGCCTAAGTATCGGACAGAAGTTTGAAAAAACTTACATTTAGTTGGAGAAAGCTTCAAACCATATTCTTTGAGACGATTTAGGACTTTCAGCAACCTCACTTCATGCTCCTCTAGAGTCTTGGAGAAAACAATCAAGTCGTCAAGAAATACAAGGACTTCTTTCAGGTTCATGCCGCTCATACATTTTTCCATCAAGCGTTGGAATGTGCTTGGTGCGTTTGTGATCCCTTGTGGCATTCGATTGAATTCCCAGAATCCAAGGGGACACACAAAGGCAGTCTTTGGTTTGTCAGTCTCTTCAACCTCAATTTGGTAGTACCCAGATTTTAAGTCCAACACCGAGAACCATTTTGACCCTGTGAGTGTGGAAAAGGTCTCCTCTAAGTTTGGAAGAGCATACGCGTCTTTAACTGTCTGAAGGTTCAGCTTCCTGTAGTCTATGCATAAGCGAACATCTCCATTCTTCTTCCGCACGACTACTATGGGAGATGAGAAAGGTGATTCAGACTCTCTGATTATACCAGCCTGCAGGAGCTCTTGAAGATGTTTGCGGACAGCTTCTAGATCTTGTGGGTGAATAGGTCGAGCTCGATGCTTGAATGGAGTCTCATCAGAGAGTTTTATGTGATGCTTGACTCTATTAGTTCTTCCATAATCTAGGTCATTATGCGCAAAGACTTCAGGCAAGCTGCTCAGCTTTTGTGTGACACGCTCTTTCCACTCAGTAGAGATAGGAGAACCTTCAAAGTTAAAGCTCAATTCAGGACTGACTGATTCAGATTCAGCTGACCTGGACGGCTGGGGTAATAAAGCCTGAACTGCATTAAGTTCAGCAATGATGCATTTCTGGGGCATTACTATATCATGTCCAGACTCATTCTTTAACATCACAGGTACTTTTTGGTATGACCTACTAGGGATGCTCATCAAACAGGGCTTTACTAATAGTCCTCCAGGCAAAGTGGAACATGTGGGATGTTCTAAAACAGCCATAGTTCCAAACATCTGCTGCTTGACTGAAATACAGCCTTCTAAGACCACATCTTCTCCAGCAGGAATGACTTGAGAGTTCTTGCTGTGGAGTATGACTAACCCATGAGTGAGGTTTTGTTGTTGTTCAAGTCTTGCTTTGAGTATTTTCAATACGGCTTTATAACCGTACGAACTGGAATTGTACTCTCTCACATTCTGTTCATTGATGGTCATATACAAGACATCCAAAGTGTTTGTGCCAATGAGGACTTGGGGTTGAGTGTCAGAATTTAGGTCTGGAACAACCAAGGCTAGTGTTGGTACTTCCACCTCTGCTCCAGCAAATTCTTCAGGAAAAGTGATACTCAGGTCTACATACCCCAGGTAAGGCACCGTCTGTCCATTAGCTCCTTCCACTTCCAACAGGTCACCAAGTGAGTTCATCGGGTGTGCTGGTAGTTGTTGGTCGAAGAATGATTGGGAGATTGTGGTTACCTGGGAACCAGTATCAAGTAGACAGTTTGTCTGAATTTTTCCAATTTTCACTTGAGCTGTGCATTTGGTTCCTATCAATCCTTTAGGTATAAAACAGGGTTGTCTTGTTTGTGCACATTTTAGTGAAGCTCGCTGAGTATGTGGTTTTTTAGCTTTCTTGGTGGTGGGACGAGAATGATCTTCAGTTCCTGGCTGTCCCATGACAGAAACTGGCTTCAGTTTAAAGGGTTTTGTTCATCTTCCCATGCTCTTTGTTTCTCTCTTAACTCTCTTCTCTTGGCAGCGACTAGAGCAGGGTTAGCTTCAGCCTCACAATTAGCCACAATGTGTCCATCTTCTCCACAGCGAAAACAATACCAGGGCTTGGGCTTTTCACTGGTGTTTTTCTTAGCCAAAGTCTTTCTCTCTTTCTTCTGTGCATGGTCAGGTTTTGTAGGTCTAGGTTGTCTCAGTGGTTCTGATGAAGATTCAGGCTTCACACAGGTTTTTCTTTCACTTTTCAGTTTCAGAATGGAGGTTAGTTGGCTTTTAATTTGAGCTAGTTCTTTCCTCAGTTCACTCATTTCAGTGGAAACTGGCTCAACTGGAACTACACTACTGACTACACTACGGTTGCACATAGTGTGTGTGTGCACTGAAGTTTTCTGTTTAGCTACGCTTAAGTGCTGTTTCCTTCTTGCAACTTTAGCTTCATGCTTGTTTTCCGCTGTGCGCAGTAACAGCAGCAACTCAGCGAATGGAGGGGGGTGTTTTATCTTGTGTTCTAACTGCAGGTCTGCCAGTAAACTATCATTCCAGCAGCCCCTACAAAACTGCTTGAGGAGATGCTGGTTCATGTCACGAGCCAAAACACCACCTGCTCTTTCAGCTTGACTCAGTGCAGACTGAAGACGTTGCAGGTATGCTGAAGGCTTTTCTCCTGCATCTTGAAGAGTACTCATGAACTGTGCAAACAATTCTTCTCCATCCTCTACAATACCATAGGCTGAATCTAATAGCTGCAAGTATATTGTGGCTGCAGACTCTGGACTGATGTGCTTGATTATGTCAGCAGCAGGGGACAGAAGACTTTCAAGAATCCTGCGTGTTACTTCTCTATCATGGACTGATGGATCGCTGAGCATCAGCCCGACCTGAGAACGCCATGTGTCGTAGTCGACCTCGCTGTATGGCTTTGGAACTTTGCCAGAAAAGATTCTCAATCTCACAGATGAACCAGCGAAGGGAGATTTATCTTCACTTCTCACGATGTGCTCCACTATTACTTTCTGCACTTCAGGTGGATTGAGTGTCATAGAATCAAGCAGTGGAACTGATCTGTGCTTAGGAGGCGACAAGGAATTTGCAGAATGATGGCTCCTGCTGTCATCAGAGGTAGGTTTCAGGTGAGCACCAAATAGGGCTTGGGATTGAGATGCAGACAGGTTTAGCTCTGACGTTTGGTCGGGGCTTGCTGCAGGACTTTTCTGTTCAACAGGCTCAGATGAGTCAATGATTTCACCAATGTGATCCAGGGCTTCTTTCAGGACTGCTTCTAAATCCCTCCCACTTAGTTTAGCTACTCTCTGTAGCTCACCTACATAAGTGTGAGTGATCTTACTACCCGCCCCCTGACAGTAAACGTCCGCTAATGCTCTTACGCAGCATACAGTATTTGAATCGTTGGCCAGCGTACAACGGTAGGGTAGAAGGGGTTGTAATGTCTGCAAAGCAGAACCAGAACTGTATTCTACAATTACTTGTGAATGTAATTCAGAACTAGTGTCATCTACTTTTAGTGTCCTATTTATGGCACCATTTTCTCTCAAGAATGTAAACATCTCTTCATCACAGTCTGACCCAGTTAATCCACTAACAACCACAGAATTAGGAACTTTTACACCATTACGTTCAATGAACTCCATTTTTAGGGTGTGAATCAACTTAGCTTGATTAGACAGTTGTGCAGTGTGGTTCTTTAGTGTGTGTTTAATGGAGATAGGCTCCTGGCTGGCTCGCCAAGTTTTTTTTTGTAACGATTACTACAGAGTAGTAATGTGTTAACTAGTTTTCAATATTTTAATATCAAGCACTAATATACTGAGCAATAGAAAGGATAGCTATAGGCCGGTCAGAAGATACCAGGATCGTCTACGGAGCCCAGGACAACACCACGTGAGAAACAACACTGCACCACGTCTCTGGAATTTGGAGCTTAGTGGAAGCCTCCATTTATTGAAAAGGTAAGTATGAATACTATTATAATACTATTATAATAAAAGAAAATAAAAAACAAAAAGATATAGAATATTCAATATGAATAATACCAATATTATCTTTCCCTGATGTTGTATGTGATACTATTTATATTACTACTACCCGGGTAGGAAAATCTATAATAATAATATATTTATATATATGCAAAATATCAATATCAACCTCAGTATCAATATCAGAATATCCCTTTTTCACCAGAATACCAAAATAAAATAACAAGAATATTAGTTAGATTCTGTAAATTCAAGAATTAAGTTCAATTAAAATAATAACACAATATACATATATCAAAACCACAACAATATAAAGTTCTTTTTTTTTCACAGGTGGGAGTTGGAGTTTGAAGTGTGGGTATGTGCACAGAGTCCAGTCTATGGCATGGTGAGTATTTCTCCTACCGCTCTGAAGATGAATAAAGGTTCAGCAATAAGGGAAAAAAAAGGGGGTTTCACAGATCAGAGTTGTCCACAGTACTTGCAAACAGCTTTCAGGGTCGAAGTCCAGGGAGGCTCGCCATCAAACGTAGGAACGAGGGAATCCAATTCGAACTCTAGTCAAAAAACCTGACCTATAATAGGTCATAAAACTCAGTCAGTATCAAAGTTTAGCTCTATATGAACAGATATCAGCTCTAAACACAATAATTCACACTTAACTACACATTCACAGTATAACTGAACACATTTACAACATTTTAGGATTTATGTACAGAGAAACAAAGGTAAATGCACCGCTTGTCACACAAGGGGTTAAATTTCTGCAGCGCGGGTCCGTACTGCGCGCGAATTTGTGGCGCGCACTTCTCTCGGCCACACACGGCCCAGCCTGTGGCTAAACAGGCTGAAAAATACCCGAAAAGTGTATAAATACGCACTCTCTACCTCTACAGATCCCACTCCTTGCTTAGTTTCACTTATAAGAGTCAAAGATAATTTTAAACAGTTATATTGACTCGTTTAAGCGCTGGCATCGCTAGAATTCCATAGAAAATACATTGTTAGCTTAGCATAGTCGTTAGCTTAGCGTAGTCGTTAGCTTAGCATAGTCGGCTAGCTTAGCATAGTCGGCTAGCGCCGTAAGTATTAAAGTAACTCACCGATGCAGAAAAACCTCTGTGTATCAGGCTAATAAGCTCCTCATTCACCACAAACTGCGTCTTGGCTCCACCAGCTCAGCGTTTTAGAGTAGATGAGAGTTATTACTGATAATAATAAGGTTTCTATCACCTAAGTTTGGCTTGTATCTAGCTTTCTGTTAACTTTCTTCCAGCATTCACCTGCTCCTGACGGCTGCTTGACCCAAAAGGAAGTGCTGGGTCAGGGTCAACAGTATTTCCCACTCATGTCAGCGTAATACGATCACCCTATTGGCTGCAATAGGTGACGTGCTACTAAAACAACAAAGTATTCCCAAAAATATGAAAAATAATTATTTATGGATTAAATAAAGTTTATTTTCCTCTAATATTTGTGTCTGTATTTATTTACATTATTTTCCCAGCTCCTTATTTAATTGACTTATTTTATTTATTGTGTTTTTATTAAGAATTAGCTATTCTTAATTGTAATAGACTATATATTAATTATGTGCCCTTTTTAATAATAAAATGTACTTTTTAAATAATTCAGACTTTTATAACCTGGGTTACACACTCATACCAAAGCTTTTTCGCTGTCCCACTCTGCAGTCTTCTTGCATCACGATCTAACTCTGTACCAGCTTCTTTATGCTCCAAGACCTCTTTGATATCTGAATCCTCTCTCTGTGCCTCGACTAACTCCTCATGGCTGATAGTTGGTAAGGAAACACATGGCTCCGAGATGGTGTTTGCAGAGATGTTAAGAGCGGCAATCCACGCAACATCCTTACGCTTGGCTGCTCCACTTCCTTCCCAGGTAGCATGCACGACCTCTTGTGACAGTTCCTCTGTACATTTCTCAACCAACTCGTCAATGTCAAGTGGGATGCGAGATAAGGTGTCTGCATCAATGTTAGACTTTCCTGGTCGGTATTTTATGTCGAATCTGAAGTCTGACAGTTCCCCAACCCAGCGGTGGCCGACTGCGTTCAGCTTCGCAGTGCTCATCACATATGTCAGGGGATTATTGTCGGTGTAGACAGTGAAATGAGGTGCGTAATACAGATAGTCTCTAAACTTCTCGCACACTGCCCATTTCAGCGCTAGGAACTCCAACTTTCCACTGTGCAGTCTGTAGTTCCGTTCCGTCACTGTTAGCGTTCTCGAACCATATCCAATGACTCTTAATTTACCATCTTGGTGTTGGTATAATACGGCTCCAAGGCCCTTCTCTGACGCGTCTGTGTGGAGCACAAACGGGGAATTGAAATCTGGATATGCTAATACTGGTGGACTGATCAACATGCCAATAAGCTGTTCCAATGCACTTTGGTGTACTTTTGTCCAGCTCACAGCCGTCTTGGAAGGCAGTTGTGGCCCCTTGGTCTTTTTCTGAGTCGACTGACTTGGTGTTGTGTCAGACTTGACTTGTAAGAGCTCGTATAAGGGTTTAGCAATACGGGCAAAATCTTGTACGTAACTGCGGTAATAACTGAGGAAGCCCAGCAACTTTCTAACCTCTCCCACAGTTCGTGGAGTCTTTCCCTCCAAGGCCCTTACAGCTTCGAGGTCTTTTGGGTCAATTCTCACCCCATCTGCAGACACGAGGCGACCTACATACCTCACTTCTTTGCGAAACAGCTCACACTTTTCTGGCCTCAATTTCACTCCATGTTGTTGCAGTGCTTTCAAGACATGGCGGACTCCTTCAACATGTTCTTCGAAGGTTTTGGCATAACACAGAATGTCATCCAAATACGGTATACAGCACTCGTCCCTGAGCGTGTCTAGCATCTCCTCCATGCTCCTCTGGAATGCGGCAGGGGCATTGGACAACCCGAACGGGACTCTAACCCATTCATATAACCCCCATGGCGTTATGAAGGCTGTTAGGTGTCTGGACCCCTCGGCCATAAAGCCTTGATGGTACGCCTTGCCTTGGTCCAGGATGCTAAACCAAGAGTGTCCACCCAAGGTGTCAATCAAGTCCCGAATTCTTGGCAGTGGATGTCTGTCTGGAACAGTCTTCTGGTTCAGTAGGCGGTAGTCTATGCAGAGTCGGAGTGAGCCATCTCTCTTCCGCACACACACCACGGGAGCTGAGTATGGTGATTTTGACTTCACTATCCAGCCTTTTGCTAAGAGATCATGTATATAATCTTTAACTTCTCGGAACAAAGGTTTTGGTATGGATGAATATGCTCGTTGCACAGGAATGTCATCTTTGAGAGTCAAGGTCATCTGCAAGCTGGGGATACACCCAATGTCATTGTCGTCTCTTGCAAATGCAGCGGACTCTTGATAGAGCATTTGTTTGACCACTTCTTGTTGTGCTTCACTCAAGTGGCTTACCTCTACTGGGGGATGCCATAGCGAGGACTGCACCTTTGGTTGGAAACCAGGAATGTGATCCTTCAGCTTGTGTAGCTCGGAGGAAGGCATGTCTGTCGCAACAATTTTCTTGACCGGCTGTATGCTACCAATGGCTACTTTGCGTGGCAGGGTGATGTTATGCTTCGTGTGATTTCCAACTGGCACTTTTACATAGGGAACTCCATCAGGTTGAACCTCTAGTAGGCCTGCTCCCACATCCAATTCCTCAACTGGTACGCTGTACTCGTCTGGCTCGAACAGTACCAAAGAATCAGACAGATGATGACCCACTGGAGCTCTACATTTCACCCACATGACCTGTCCGGCAGGAACAATCAGATCACGGTGACCATTTCTCACTCGTCCTTGCTGGATACACGTTTTCTTGGCCTGCACGAAGTTCACCACATTCTGGGCTTGATCACTTGGAACAGAGATAGCAGTACAAAGAAGACGAATTAAGGTTGGAATTAACTGTTCTGGCTTGCCTTGGATTAGCTCCTCAATGACATTGAATCCAAGTAGAGGTGTCTCTACCGGGTGGTGACTGACCAGAAATGGGACATTGATCGTCAGGGAGGGGTCTTCGTTCCCTGGTAAGTTTACAGCTATGACAACCCAGCCATCAAAAGGAATGAGATCGCCGCCGATTGCGTACACTTCTAGCTTCTCTTCACCCTCAATAAGCTCTGTTAAAGGACGGATAGGCAGATCAGGGAGGTATTTCTCCTTCCAAGCCCTATCAACTATGCTGACTTGTGCTCCGGTATCGACTAGTGCACTTACAGCTAGACCATTTAAGTTGCACTTGGTCAGAGCCTTTCTTCCTATTAGATCAACTAGCTTTGACGCTGGTGGACTTGGTTGCTTTCGTTCAGACGATTTCTTCGGTCTTTGACTCTTGGCGACAAACACTCTCTCCTCAGCCTTGCTTGTACCTCCAGTCCTGTCTCTCTGCTCACTTTTGCGAGACTGCTGTGGTTGAGTCGCTGTGTGTCTCGGTACGCTGACAGCCTGCTGCTTCACTCGCTTCATACAGCCCAGGGCCCTGTGACCATTTTCCCCACAAGAGAAGCAATGACTACAGTTTGGGAGATTTTGTTCGATGCATTTAGGACAGCCGTAGGCTCTCTCTCTCCTTGGAACAGGTGGAGCTTGACGGTTGGTGGAGCACTGGCACCTTCCTTCTGGTTCCACTGACTGGATGGGTTGCTTCATTGACTCAATAATCTTCGTGAGAGTGTCTATTTTCTCTTGGAGCTGTTGTATGGTGTCATTTTTACCTTTTCGCTCACTATTCTCTCTCTTTATGTTGTAGTCTGTCGTTGGCTCTCCCTCTAGCTGCGCACCGTGCACGTTGGTGTGACGGGGACGAAGGACTGGTCCAATTCTTCGCTGTCTCTCGTTCTCCTCACTTGTCACTTTCATGATGTGTTTCAGTATTGCCTCGTCTGAGACTGTTCTGTCTGTGAGTATAGGTTTCAGCTCTCTACGGATGTCATTATACCTAGGCCCTATACCTTGATAGACTGTGTGCAAGAACACATCTTGTATGGTGCTAGGGTGGTACCTCACGTCAGCTTCTGACTGTCTGGATGTGAACAAGACTCGCTGTTTGAGACTGATTAGGCGATAAAGAAACTGCTGTGGAGTTTCGTGTTCTCTCTGCTGGGTGCACATTAACTCCTGGAATAACTCAGTGCTGTTTCTCTCTCCTAAGTGTGACTGTAGAAAACCCTTAAGTTCACTCACTGTCATGTTATCGTTGTTCATGAGCATGTCCTTAAAAGTACCCGGTCTGATTATTCTAAGCAACCCCCGGACTATTTCTAGCTCACTGAAATCTTCTTTCAGCCCCTCATCTATCTGCTTGCAGATGCTGTTGTAGCTAATGTCAGCTGTATTGTCACCAATTTGTCCCCCTACAATTTTGAACTCTCTGCGTGGAAGGAAAGAAAGATCTGGAAAATTCCCTGGTCTCTTATTAAACTGCTGTTGTCCCTTATCTACCCGTTGACTAACCAGTGTTGGGCTAGAAACTGGAGCGGTTTGTGGTGCATTTACAGTTTGTGGTGTCAGCATGCCAATACACTGAAGAAGACGCTTACTTAACTCTTCAACCCCGGCAGGAACCCCTTGAACATCACTACCTGCGACTGCATTAGCACTACAGCCTGTGTTTGTCGGTTGTACAGCTAGTGAGGGTGTAGTGTTCATGTCTCCAGGCAAAGCTACATCATCTGGAGCAGTAGATGGCTTAAGAGGTGAAGTGTCAAGTGGTAGTGGAAAAGTTAAATTACAAGTAGGATCTACTAGATCTGTGTATGATGGTGACTCTGACATTGTTACTGCTGGCACAATGGGTACATCAACATTACATGCATGTCTCACAGTATCAATGGCATCCTTCAAAATCAACAGTTCTGTCATACCTTCGTCCTCAGATTCAAGCAAGTGCGTGCTGTACATGAACTTGTGAATGTGCTCAAAGTTTCCTTCTTGATCTCCCACCTGAAGCTCTGACAGGTCTCTACCTGACACTGTCCCAACACTCTGGGCGACCTGGAAAAGTGTCTCCGCCGGCAAGGTAAGTAGGCTCTTCCTGATATCCCATATCAGGCTCTTCCTCTCACTGCTGGCCATATTAACTTGTTCCACAGTCCCTCACACACAGTTGAACAGTTCAGATGACTCTTCTTCTCAAACACCAACACAGCAACGTCGACGCTCTCTCAGCTCCAGTGGTCAAGCACGAACAGCATCCTCTACAGCACATGCAGCAGCACCCTCTTGGCTCTGGATGTAGGTCATGAGTGGTCTTTTGACGATCCCACAGGCAGCAACATCAGTTCTCTCTTGGTCCCAGACATCAATGGATTAGAAGATTAGCGCTTCAACCACTAGGTGGCGCTAATCCCGGACGAGCCCCCAATAATCTGTTACACCCCCCAGGCGTGGGTGGGTAGTAGCAGTTATGCGACCCTGGGGTTAGCAGGGCCTGGATAGAATCTGGATGCAGGATACAGAGAAGACACGGTGAGACAGTGTTTTCAGTTTCAGGTCTCAGATTCATCTGTTTTCTTTATTCAACAACATACACAAACCAAATCACTTTAGTCTTTTTTTTTCCTCTTTCTTTAGCAGTTTCACGAACACATTGCATATTTCTGCACTCCTCATACAGATCACACAGAAGATACTTAACCTTCTTAATTACAGTACATCTCTAGGTACACATTACTGTTACCTTGATCAGCAAACCTCCTCAACACTGTTACTACAAAATACAAAAATATATATATATATGTATATAAGAATATATAAAAAATATTACTTTATATTAATATATTTATATACGCATACATATACCAATACTCACACATTCTACATTAACACCCTTCATTAAACAGTTATTAATTAACAGAATTCCATTAACTTGTACTAAGCACACTTTAACTCCATGTTAGTGCTTTTAATATCTCATTTTAAGTTGAGTTTTTTAAAACTTGTATCTGCTTAGAGTATTTTTAATTGACCAAAGTAATAAACGTGAACATAACTAAATAAAACAGGAATACTAATTAGAGAAATGTAAAACTGTAGCTTATTCAACTGTAATAAACCCAATGCTGTGGTTGGCAGAGGCTCTAGCTTCACCTAACAAAGCCAAACAGGCTCTTTAATAGAGAGTAGAATTAAACTGGACACTTTAGAAACACTTACTTCACCTACAGAGACTTAATTTAGTTTTATATATACATATTTTTAATTAACTCAATTATTTATGTGTTTTTAACATACACAATGCGTGTTACTGAGTAAAAATGGCTGGTGCCGCTTAATACAGGTGCGAAATGGCGGCAGCAAGGCGCGTAATTACTCCAATGAGTTAACTAGTGTTAGCGGGAAGAAAATAGAGAACAATAGCGTCGGCCAGGTGTATAATTAGCAGGCCGCGGTAGCTAATGCTAGCGTCAGAGTAATAGAAACAATAGCGTCGGCCAGGCGCAGAGTTAGCAGGCCGCGGTAGCTAATGCTAGCGTCAGAGTAATAGAAACAATAGCGTCGGCCAGGCGCAGAGTTAGCAGGCCGCGGTAGCTAATGCTATTAGAATTATACGAGAAAATAGCGACAAACGACAGAGCGGAGATAGTAAATACTACAGCGAAAACACACGAGAGATAGCGACGGACTGGAACACGGTTAAAGAGGGGGTATATCTCACGCCAGAGCGAGGGGAATAACAGCGGAGCGCCGGCTAGGCGCGGTTAGCGAGCGGCGGTGGCTAATGCTAACGGCGGAGAAATACAGCGAGAGCGCCGGCCAGGCGCGCAGTTAGTGGGCTGCGGGAGCTAACGCTGCCCGATGCTGAGCGTCCACCAACACACAGGACCATAGCGGCTCATATTACACACCGTAACACTTTCAAAGCATATACACACTCAAATAACCCTATTATAGTGCTTTAGAAACATGTATACTTGCACAGTTTCACATATTTTCCCACCTGGATGCAGGATACAGAGAAGACACGGTGAGACAGTGTTTTCAGTTTCAGGTCTCAGATTCATCTGAGAATAATCTACTGATGCCCACCTAAGCCTCTGTATAGCGCCCGCCCCCTAGCACTGCTCCCTCTACTGGACTGGATGATTCACAATACAATGCAATAAACCCATTTAAAGCAGAAAAGATTATATATACAGATGCAAATAATATTAATATATAACATATAAAACAAATAATCACTTAAATGTGACTACACTTTTAAGGGTGTCACACAGTTCCTAAACTAGACATGCAGGTGCTCAAGATGCTCTGTACAGTCCCTTTGTAAAACATGGTGATGAGGATGGGAGGTGGGAAATGTGCTTTCTTCAGTCTCCGCAGGAAGTAGAGGAGCTGCTGGGATTTCTTTGTTAGGGAGCTGGTGTTAAGGGACCAGTTAAGGTTCTCTGCAGTGTGAACACAGAGGAACACAGTATTCTTCACAATGTCCACTGCAGTGAATGTACTATAAACAAAATAAAATATATTATTACGAATACTAAAGGAACAATTTATTATTGTTGTTATTATTATGTAGACAAAAAATATATATATGAAACAATAATTAAATTAAATGGATTTTATTGAGATTTGACGTGAAGGACCAACACAAAGTATTACATAATTATGAAGTAGAATAAAAATTATATATGGTTTTAAAACTTTTGGTTAAATAAAAATCTGAAAAGTGTGACGTGAGTAGTATTCAACCCCCTTTACTCTGAAACCCTAAATAAAATTCAGTGCAATCAATTGCCTTCAGAATAAGTCATTAGAGTGTAGATGTGTGTAATTTAGTCTCAGTATAAATACACTTGTTCTGTGAAGTCCTCAGTGGTTTGTTAGAAAACACTAACGAACAAACAGCATCATGAAGACCAAGGAACTCACCAGACAGGTCAGAAATAAAGTTGTGGAGAAGTTTAAAGCAGGGTTAGGTTATAAAAACATATCCAAAGCTGTAAGCATCCCAAGGAGCACTGTTTTATCCATCATCCAAAAATTGATAATGTCCTGAGAGAGAGAGATGATGCAGAGAACAAAGTTTGGCAAAAAAAGCCACAGAGATACAAAATAATTCCTTTTAATAAAACTATACATACTGAGTGAAAACTATATTTTTTTTATATATAAAGAGATCTTTTAATCGACACTTCATAATGTCTTGTTCATATTGTTCTTGTTCATGTAATAAAACAAAAGTAGTGTACTATCAGGACTATAGGAAATTGACCTCTAATATCAGACAAATTTCTTTTTAATAATAATAAATTGACAAATCGAAATGTTTTGTTATTAAGTGAGTGACACATACAAGTGGTGTACTATCAGTAGTATATGACATTGAAATGTGATATCAGACAGATTTATCTTAATAGCAGTCTAAACATTGTGTAAAATTACATAAATGTTATAATTTAAAGGGCCTTTATTTTGAAATGACACATCAAAATGTTCTGATTTTAAGTGAGTGACACATACAAGTAGTGTGCTATCAGTACTATCTGAAATTGACCTGTGATATCAGACAGATTTTTTTTAATAACAGTCTAAACATTGTGTAAAATTACATAAATGTTACAATTTAAAGGGCTTTTATTTTAAAATGACACATCAAAATGTTCTGATTTTAAGTGAGTGACACATACAAGTAGTGTACTATCAGTACTATCTGAAATTGAACTGTGATATCAGACAGATTTTTTTTAATAACAGTCTAAACATTGTGTAAAATTACATAAATGTTACAATTTAAAGGGCTTTTATTTTAAAATGACACATCAAAATGTTCTGATTTTAAGTGAGTGACACATACAAGTAGTGTACTATCAGTACTATCTGAAATTGAACTGTGATATCAGACAGATTTTTTTTAATAACAGTCTAAACATTGTGTAAAATTACATAAATGTTACAATTTAAAGGGCTTTTATTTTAAAATGACACATCAAAATGTTCTGATTTTAAGTGAGTGACACATACAAGTAGTGTACTATCAGTACTATCTGAAATTGAACTGTGATATCAGACAGATTTTTTTTAATAACAGTCTAAACATTGTGTAAAATTACATAAATGTTACAATTTAAAGGGCTTTTATTTTAAAATGACACATCAAAATGTTCTGATATTAAGTGAGTGACACATACAAGTAGTGTACTATCAGGACTATCTGAAATTGAACTGTGATATCAGACAGATTTTTTTTAATAACAGTCTAAACATTGTGTAAAATTACATAAATGTTACAATTTAAAGGGCTTTTATTTTAAAATGACACATCAAAATGTTCTGATATTAAGTGAGTGAAACATACAAGTAGTGTACTATCAGGACTATCTGAAATTGAACTGTGATATCAGACAGATTTTTTTTAATAACAGTCTAAACATTGTGTATAATTACATAAATGTTACAATTTAAAGGGCTTTTATTTTAAAATGACACATCAAAATGTTCTGATATTAAGTGAGTGAAACATACAAGTAGTGTACTATCAGGACTATCTGAAATTGAACTGTGATATCAGACAGATTTTTTTTAATAACAGTCTAAACATTGTGTAAAATTACATAAATGTTACAATTTAAAGGGCTTTTATTTTAAAATGACACATCAAAATGTTCTGATATTAATTGAGTGAAACATACAAGTAGTGTACTATCAGTACTATCTGAAATTGAACTGTGATATCAGACAGATTTTTTTTAATAACAGTCTAAACATTGTGTAAAATTACATAAATGTTACAATTTAAAGGGCTTTTATTTTAAAATGACACATCAAAATGTTCTGATATTAAGTGAGTGACACATACAAGTAGTGTACTATCAGGACTATCTGAAATTGAACTGTGATATCAGACAGATTTTTTTTAATAACAGTCTAAACATTGTGTATAATTACATAAATGTTACAATTTAAAGGGCTTTTATTTTAAAATGACACATCAAAATGTTCTGATATTAATTGAGTGAAACATACAAGTAGTGTACTATCAGGACTATCTGAAATTGAACTGTGATATCAGACAGATTTTTTTTAATAACAGTCTAAACATTGTGTAAAATTACATAAATGTTACAATTTAAAGGGCTTTTATTTTAAAATGACACATCAAAATGTTCTGATATTAAGTGAGTGACACATACAAGTAGTGTACTATCAGGACTATCTGAAATTGAACTGTGATATCAGACAGATTTTTTTTAATAACAGTCTAAACATTGTGTAAAATTACATAAATGTTACAATTTAAAGGGCTTTTATTTTAAAATGACACATCAAAATGTTCTGATATTAAGTGAGTGAAACATACAAGTAGTGTACTATCAGGAATATATGAAATTGAACTGTGATATCAGACAGATTTTTTTTAATAACAGTCTAAACATTGTGTTGAAACAAAATATTGTTACAATTTAAAGGGCTTTTATTTTAAAATGACACATCAAAATGTTCTGATATTAAGTGAGTGACACATACAAGTAGTGTACTATCAGGACTATCTGAAATTGAACTGTGATATCAGACAGATTTTTTTTAATAACAGTCTAAACATTGTGTAAAATTACATAAATGTTACAATTTAAAGGGCTTTTATTTTAAAATGACACATCAAAATGTTCTGATATTAAGTGAGTGACACATACAAGTAGTGTACTATCAGGGCTATATAAAATTGAGCTGTGATATCAGACAGATTTCTTTTAATAACAGTCTAAACATTGTGTAAAATTACATAAATGTTACAATTTAAGTGGCCCTTATTTTGAAATGACACATCAAAATGTTCTGATATTAAGTGAGTGACAAATACACGTGGTGTACTATCAGGACTATATGAAATTGACCTGTGACGTCAGACAGATTCCTTTTAATAACAGTCTAAACATTGTGTTAAAATAAAATATTGTAATAATTTAAAGGGCCTTTATTTTGAAATGACACATTATAATGCCCTGTTATTAAGTGAGTGACACATATAAGTATTATTATTAGTATTATTATTAGTATTAGTATTATTAGTAGTAGTAGTATTATTAAAATAACATATTTTTTTATAATTTACAGGGCTTTTATTTTGTGTACTACCAGGACTACATGAAATTGACATGTGATATCAGACATAACATGTGAAATCATGTGGATTCCTTTTAATACCACTCCACAGCATAATGATATTAAGGGGGGGGGGCTTTTATTTTGAAATGTGTTCCTTCTCACGCTTGCCGCAATGTTTAGTGTATGCGCGCTCTGAGAAACAGCGTGGGGGCTAGTTTGACCAAGCGTTTTGCAGTGGGGGCTGGCTTGACCGCAGTACCCAGCCGGTATGCAGTGGCTCTCTCCATTGAAGTGAATAGGATGCGATGTGCTGTTGAAGATACATCAGCAATGTTATTTTATTCTTTATTCTGTTTATTGTTTATGTAAAAACTGGGTTTGCAACATTGAATATTAATCAAGCAATCGGTTATTTACACTGGAGGAGGACCCTCATTTACTGTGCCGCTGAACATTTACAGTTTAAAAGGGATTAAAAATATTATAAATAAAATTAGAAAAATTAGAAATAAAAACTGACATTTACTATAGACGGAAAAAATATAAAGATAAAAAAGGGAAAATAAAAAACTTTAAAAAGATAATAAAAATTAATACATCAAAAATAAAAATATATATCTTATGAAAAAAATTATTTGATCAATAAAAATAATAAAAATATTTAAAATGAATTCAAAAATAATTAATATAAAATAAAAATTCATTTAAAACAAAATCAAAGGCTTTCTAATAGTGCGCAGAATAATATCAGTTTCAGTTAGTTTCGGTTTCAAATAATTGAAACAGCTCACCAAAACCTCAACCTATCCTTTATATTTGACAATATTTGATTAACTTTACAGGTCCTCACTCATCTTAATTAATTTAACTAAACTGAGTTGTTATATTATTTGAAGCCTCGCGCTGAATTCAGCTCGGCGATGCGAGAGAGAGAGAGCGGCGTATTTTGCCTGATTTCTCTTGATTGAATATGAGTAAATATTCAAATTTAATACCATACCTTTTGCTACACTTTATAGGACTTTATTTATTAAAAGTTTTTTTTAATCGCAGTGCCATGCAAGCTTTCAAGCTCGTTCTGCGTGACTGCAGCATTTTAAAGCGCAGGAGAGATTTTAGTCAATTAATTAATATATACATTTTTTAAATAAATTTGCCCTGGGGATAAGAAATGAACGCTAACATATAGCTTTATATTGCTGTGTATTTCAAATGTTTTTTAAGGTTTATATTCTTGACATGCAGCACCAGATGACAGGGTGATGCTTTATTTTTTAGATATGAAAAAAAAAATTAAAAGTGACTTTCAGTTACATAATAGCAAAGTGAAATGTGACATAAATGACATAAATAAAGTTATGTCCAGTTCAAAGTTCTTTTCTCTTTTAATTTTTCATTTCAAAAACTCCAGCTATTGAGTAAGAATAAGCATCTGTTAAAATTCTGGACAGCAGAATGCCTGTGTCTGCTCTATTAAGCTTAGTCTGTGTACTAAGCATAAATATAAATCCTTGTAACTGTTTGATCCAGGTGTTAAACTGTTGTATTAATACCATTTTAACGTTTTTCGTTTCTATGTTTTGAAATTCGTTAGATTATATTTTTGTCAACATTTTGGGTTAATTTTCGTTTGTTATTTTTCTAATAATAATAGAAATTATATAATTAATTTATATATATAATTAATTTATGCACTCATTAATATGCCATACCACATGTCTGTCTTTGTTAAAGAGCATAATATAAAGTATTTCAGCATGAAAGCACGTATTTGTAATGTGTCACAGCGTCCTGAATCATTACTACATCTCTGCTGTTTGTAACAACACGTCTGGCAATTGGCCCGCGGGCCGCGAGTGTGAGACCCAGGGGCGCAGATGGACATTTTGAACTGGGGGGGGACCAAGCTGTAAAATTATATATATATATATATATATATGCTGCAATAAACTTTAGAATAATCACTTTTCTGATCAACACTAGCCATACTGAAACTGTTATTGGTCTGGTATGTCAATATGTCCCCAGTGCCATCTGCGCGCATTCTTACACCATGATGCCAAATCACTGACATCCTACTATTCCATATCACATTGTTTGGTTTTTGAAAAAACGCTGTCATTGTTTTTTGTTTCTTCATTGCTACAGCCTAGGCAAGACCAGGAAGACAATGTTAACATTTTACATCTTATGATTTCAGTTAACAGCGACTGCTTACTAAAATAACATCATAATAACATCATACATAAAATCAATGGAGAGAGCCGCTGCATGCCTTGGTGCATGCCGGGTTGCGTTGCGTTTAACGCAGCTCCGCCTCGGTACGCGTCCACTGGCACTTAAGCCCCGACGCATCCCATTCATTTCAATGGAGAGAGCCGCCGCATGCCGCGGTGCATACTGGGTTGCGTTGCGTTGAGCGCAGCCCCCCCCCCCCTCCGGCAGGAAAGTTGAACAGATCTCAACTTTATTCAAATGAATCCGGCCGCCGCGCTGCGTCCAGCCAATCAGGGAACAGCAGGCTGCCACACCACACACAGACGAGCCTCACACACACAGAACAGGCGCCTTTTAAACACAGAAGAGAGGCTTAAAATGGCGGAATATGGATTTATACAACTATAGATCACAGTGAAGTTGACTAAAAAGGTAAAATAATAAACTTATGATTGACTACATCTGTTGCTTCATTTGAATTCAAAAACGTTACGGACACGCCCACACGCGGCGAGCCAAGAGATCCGGCACAGCGACCTGCGTTTAAGAAAAGTGCCAGTGGACACGTACCGTCCGGCTCAACTTTATTCAAATAAATCCGGCCACCGCACTGTGTCCAGTCCAGCCAATGAGGGAAGAGCAGGCTGCGTCTTCACACACACACAAGCCTCTTACACACACACACACAGAACAGGCGCCTTTCAACCACAGAAGAGAAGCTGAAAGCGGCAGAATATGGATTTATAGAGCTATAGGTTACAGTGAGGTTGGTAAAAAAATAAAAATATTAAACTTATGACTGTCTACTTCTGTTGCTTCATTTTAATTCCAAAACGAGCAAGGAGATCCAGCGTTGAAAAAAAGTGCCAGTGGACACGTACCGTAAGGAGCTGGTAACTGCCTGTGTCTGTAGTCTACAGGCAGTTACCAGCTCCTTAGAAACCCGGACTTGAGAAGGTGCGTTAAATTTACATTGGAACTGGAACACGGAGCTCCGAACAATGTAACCTCTGAACTGAACGCTTCCTAGTTTAAAAACGAGGGCATTGTGGAACACAGAATTCCACAAACGTACAGTTAATTAAATTAAAACCCCAACGTTTATGCTTGTAGATGGTAGATTTCGGATGAGGTCACTATAATCATCTGCGCCCATAGTGAGACCCCTGCTCTGTAGTGTTTATGCGTCTCATTTTGACCCTGTGGCTATAAAGACTTCCTAAAATCAAACTTGGGTAAAGGGAGGAACTAGAAGAGTTTGTGACACAGAGAGGAAAAAAGGAGGAGAAAAATTGGAGCGAGCCAGAGCTCAGGGTAAAAACTGGCATACATTTATTTTTATGCAAACTAAGATCCAAAACTGAGTGACTGTAGACAGGTGTTTCAGTTTCATTGTCCAACCCCGGTATGTCCCAAATGTGTCTATAAACTGGGTATAGGATATATATGATATCTCAATAAATTTTATAAAACATATTTTCTTTTTTTTTGTTTTCAGGTCAGAAAGTCCTTTTGTAACGTTTGTAATAATACTTTTTATTATTTTAAGCAATGTCTTTTTTTCCACAGATCTTTCAGACACATCCCATGTAAAAATGTCCCCAGAACTCGTCAAGCTAGTCATACGGTTAGCTTATTAGAATAGGCAGCAGTGACTTCATTTAACTCACAATAGAAAAAAGGGCAATTCTGTTTATATTCTTTTTCCTAAAGTTCATATTAATACTTGTAAAGGGTTAATCATTTAGTGGGTGTTAACATATGAACAGCTCAGGCATGAGGGATTGTGGTAGCTGCCTACCGTTTCATACACAGCCAGTCTATCTCTGCTCTCTCCTACTGGTATGCAGATTAGCTAAGTGTCAAACAGTCAGGTTGTTACCGTCATTTAATGGTCCATATTATGTCAATTTACATTTGAGATTTGTAGGTATAAACATACACATATTCACATACATATTTTTTCACAGTTTATTTTTTCACCTGCATATCCGATTAGCCTAAATTTTACCCTGTATATTTAATTCCCAGCGCCAGAGAGCTTTATTTTCGTGATAAATATTTCTTAAAACTGCATTGACACTAATGTGGTGACGTGTTCGTGTGTGTTGTGTTGGTACATGTAGATCAGGTGCAGCAGTGCTGCTGGGGTTTTTAAACACAGGGTTCAAACACCTTTTACAAGGTAAAATTCAAGCACTTTTCAAGCACTTTCAAGGCCCATTTTCAAGTTTTTTTCAGCACCTTTGAGCAAAGTGGTAAATTAATGATAACGGTGATATCTCAAAACTGCGATTCAGCAATAATCAATATATTGCAAAACTATCCTCCACACTTCACAGCGACTGAGCTACTGAGAAAAAAAACACTTCTATGTAAGTAAATAGCAGGAGTTATGGATTTATTGGTGTCAGTTTCACACAAGTTAAATACCAATGTTCTCAAAATACTGAGTATCTCAACATAATGTGTATCCAATAAATTTCGTTCCACTTCACGATTGAAAGATTATTGATCTACTGTTCGAATTATGATGTATCTGGCATGATACGTCATAAAGAAGAAAAGGAGATCCAGTCCAAAATTGTAGTTCCGTCAGATTTTATTCAAAGAATCTTCTGAGCAAAACAGTTTTTTTGGATACATCAAAAATTGAGTAAAAAGATTATTGAAAAATGAATTGAAATAAAAAGGTGAAAATAAGAGCAAAACCCCAAAGGTGAGAAAAGTTGGGGTTTCCAGAGTTCTCGGCTGTGTGACCAGGACCTGTGGCTCTGTAGTCCCTCTCGGGAGAAGCTCTCCCGCCCAACTCTACTCTTCTTCCTAGACAGTGTCTAATAAAAACAGGCATTCGCCTGGCCTCAGTCTAATGGTGTGTGAGGAGGCTCCTCACACCCCCCGGATCCTGATACTGATAAGCAGTTATTCATCCTGTACGTCAGCCGAGATCTCGGTCACCCCAACCTTATCAGACTATAGATTACATGTACAGAAACTCATGGTTCCGCTGGAAAAAATCAATCATGCTAAGTTGCAAGAAAAACGGCCTTGCTTTGAGCACAAGGACACAATATACATACATTCTAAGTCACAATGTGAATCATCATGAATCGTGCTAAATGCTTGAATAACATACTGATTAAGTGAAATGCTGATTTAG
This sequence comes from Astyanax mexicanus, assembly GCF_023375975.1. Lineage (NCBI taxonomy): Eukaryota > Metazoa > Chordata > Actinopteri > Characiformes > Acestrorhamphidae > Astyanax > Astyanax mexicanus. Next base: position 11,939,877 of record NC_064411.1, on the reverse strand, counting down.
TTACACACAGAAGGCAAAACTCCTCTGTATTCTTACACACTTGTTAATTCTTCACAAAAAACAAACAAAAAAATCATATATTTATATTTGAAGCCCAAAATGTGGCAAAAGTTTGAAAAGTTCAAGGGGGGGCCGAATACTTTTGCAAGGCACTGTATATAGTGGTTGCTTGAATGTATGTTTGGCTGTGTACAAAAGCTTTTGGCTAAATGCTTAAGTTGAAAGAATAGATAAGATTGCAGATCTTGCAATATAAAAGCCTTTTATTGAATCACATAGATATGAATATGAGTAAATACATAAGGTGATGTAAAACAACGATAATAGCTGGTACTGGATAAAACAATCAATAAAGTAAATGGATTAGATATTTTTAGTACCTTTAGAGATATAAAAAAAAACCTTTAGCAAAACGATACCAAATAAGGAAAAGATAACAGAGTATATAACTTTAGCAACACAACACAACCAAATATCCCTGTAGATTAACTTGCAGATTTTTAATCAGACTGACTGAACCATAGACCAATGAGAAAACCAGTAGAGCAGGGGTGTCAAACTCATTTTGGCCGAGGGCCACATTGGCATATTGGCTGTCCACTGAGGGCCAGATGTAACTTATAAATGTAATAAAATTTAACCAAATGTAATATAAAATGAATGTAATTACTCCTTAATGTTAAATAACTCTCAATATACTATTTATTCAATCAAATATTACAGTTGCATGGAAAAAAAGTTTGCTTGTTGCTCTATTAACATAAATCCTTTTAATTTGTCATGTTATGAAATCCAAAAACTCCATCAATCAAGAACCAAACTAGTCAAGTGAATAGAAATGACATTAAATACAAGTTATATTAACTTTGATCAAAACGTTTGATACTGAAATAAGGCTTAATAAATATAAAATCAAAAATTGTGAGCTGTTAAGAACATGTGATAGATTTAGCATTTCCTCAGATTTAGCAGTTCCTCATCCAACCACTCGTCGGAGCTGCAGCAGCAGCAGCAGCACAAGCCCGCAGTCTTTACTCAGTCAGAGCTACAGCCCAGCCACGGGCTACAGGGCTCAGCTCAGCCAGTCTGGAGCGTTTTTAAAATTTTTAAGTTCTTCCGTGTATGAAATAAAATAACCCCACTAAACAGATAATACAGCTCTCTATAGTTCATATTTCAGCCCAAGCAGCTAACAGCAGCAGTTTAGAGCAGCCGTCACGGAGTCACTGCTGGGATTACATTATAAACAGGTCAGTTAGCGCGCTGCTAACCTCAGGATGTTTATAACTACGGAGTTTAGTGAACACACCACGGCTGCAAGGTTAGACTGTTGAAGGCTACTGAAGACTAATTAAAGGCTATTGGAGGTTATTGAAAGGGTTATTGGGGGCAGAAATCAGTACAGGCTGGTTAGATAAGTGATTCACGTCTTCGTCCTTTGCTGTGGTGAAACTGCGACTAGCGCTGTCACAGTGATGTTTATTAATGTCATTAAAACAGATTGTCAGCTATTGTCTTATTAATATTTACACAGAGCTTATATCTCTCCTAAAAAGCGTTTATTTTGGTCAGTAACACAAAAGGCATACCGGTCTTTCGCCTTGAAGCACAGCCGTCCGTCTGCATCAGCTTCTCTTTTTCTGGACATTATGGGATAAACGTTTGTATGTCTCAATTCCACCCGCGAAGTTACGCCTTCCCTCCGGCAGGGTTTCCACATCAATGACTACACTGCCGTGTAGTGGCAGTAAGCCGTAACTTCGCGGGTAATACAGTCGACAAGCATTGTGGGAAATGTAGTTTTTGGTCAAAGAACGCTTCTGACCTATTTATTATAGACACTAAGATCTTACAAGCTCTCGCTTGGATGTGGCCACATTTGGCCCGCGGGCCTTGTGTTTGACACATGTGCAGTAGAGGGAATCAAGGATCCTGCAGTCTTACTGCTGCATAGCCTGCTGAGTGTTGCTTTCAGTATGGAAACTACAGCTAGACCGTTTTTTTTGTTTGTTTTTTTTTAACTCTGAAAAGGGTTTTGTTGGCCTTTTGTTGCAAGCTAAGAATATTCTCTACTCCTAAGAATACTCTACTCCTTTAAACTACGACATCTAAATTTTAAAAGACTAAGTAATGCTAATCTAACATCTGGAGCAAACACTGGCAGTGCCCTCGCTCCAACTACAAACTACAAACGTGGAGTGGAGGAAAAAATAAAGAAAGTTTTTATATGTAAACAATTGAGAATGTGTTAAGGCTGTAAATGACATAAGTTGACCAAATGATCATTTCCTACTTATGGCAAAGCATATTCAATTTTTAAACCTAAAAATGTCCCAGAATGATAAAATCCTCACTTTTGTTTATTATTAGTTCTAAAGCTAATGCTGAGATTTAATATACGATTTTACTCTGAGCTAGCATCATCGCTTTACTATTTATTCAGCATATCACTGAAAAAATTGTAAAAATGTATGTTCCTAGTTTATGCTGTTAGTGGTACCATTTATGATTCTGTGTGTAAAAACGTCTTAAAACACAACACTAAGTGTTGAAGAGCTCTGCAGGCATTAACTAATGTAGGTATACAAACAAACATAAAAACACAGCATGAAATTCAGTAAACATCATCTCTGGATAAGATTCATTTTTCTGAACCTGTAAAAAGCCATGTTTAAATGAAGTTCTTGTAACAGAGTGAAGATTTTGTGCAGGATGAGGTGTTTTTGGCTGTCTGAAAGATTTAAGGTTTGCATTTTTTATGGCAGAGGAACAGATTTGGGATACTTTTCTATCTCTTGTGAATGCACTGATGTAATATAAGTTCACTCTGTAAAGTAAAACTCTTCCCACAGTCTGAGCAGTATTACGGTTTCTCTACTGTGTGAATGCGCTGGTGTATTTTGAGATTACTCTGTTGAGTAAAACTCTTCCCACAGTCTGAACAGTGATACGGTTTCTCTCCTGTGTGAATGCGCTGGTGTATTTTGAGTTCACTCTGTGTAGTAAAACTCTTCCCACAGTCTGAACAGTGATACGGTTTCTCTCCTGTGTGAATGCGCTGATGCAGTTTGAGATTACTCTGTTTAGTAAAACTCTTTCCACAGTCTGAGCAGTGATACGGTTTCTCTCCTGTGTGAATGCGCTGGTGATTTTTGAGAGTACTCTGTTCAGTAAAACTCTTCCCACAGTCGAAACAGTAATACGGTTTCTCTCCTGTGTGAATGCGCTGGTGTATTTTGAGATTACTCTGTTTAGTAAAACTCTTCCCACAGTCTGAGCAGTGATACGGTTTCTCTCCTGTGTGAATGCGCTGGTGTATTTTGAGATTACTCTGTTGAGTAAAACTCTTCCCACAGTCGAAACAGTAATACGGTTTTTCTCCTGTGTGAATGCGCTGATGCAGTTTGAGGTTACTCTGTTTAGTAAAACTCTTTCCACAGTCTGAGCAGTGATGTGGTTTCTCTCCTGTGTGAATGCGCTGGTGTTTTTTGAGACTACTCTGTTGAGTAAAACTCTTCCCACAATCGGAGCAGTAATACGGTTTCTCTCCTGTGTGAATGCGCTGGTGTATTTTGAGACTACTCTGTTCAGTAAAACTCTTCCCACAGTATGAGCAGTGATACGGTTTCTCTCCTGTGTGAATGCGCTGGTGTTTTTTGAGATGACTGTGATGATTAAAACTCTTCCCACAGTCTGAGCAGTGATGTGGTTTCTCTCCTGTGTGAATGCGCTGGTGTTTTTTGAGAGTACTCTGTTTAGTAAAACTCTTGACAGAGTGCTGATGTTTCTCCATGTTGGGACTTGGCTCCATCTGTCTGTGAAATGTAGCAAACAATTTCTGCGTTTTCAGGAGATTCTTCTGGACGGCTTGTGCTTCACCTCTTTCAGCAGTTTAACACTGTTCTTTATTAAATATCCTGGTTGTTTATTCTGGAAAAACAAAGAAAACATTTTTTGTGTTTTAAAATAAAAGCAGGGCAATTAACCAAAAATAACTACCTACATTAGTTACACTATATGGAGAAAAATACTGGGACATCTTCATACTACAATAAAGGCTTCAGTACTTTTATCCCATTATAAATTCACAGACATTGTAATATGTAGTTGTATCTTGACTGTCAGCAGGCTGCAGCTGCAAAATGTATGTAGCAGAAACACTGCTGCTGTCCAGCACTGAATACAGTGTTATACTACTACTTTAGTATCACACTTTACACTATAATCCATACTACTAAAACTTGAAGCTCGGCTGCGCTCCGGTCCACACCTAGAACCTCCCGCTATGAACCTCCCGCTATGAGCGGAGCGCAGTGCGGCCGAACCGAGTTCCTCGATTAGGCTCGGCCCTGATGCAGAATTTTAGATTTTAGATGCAGAATGAGCACACCTGATGCTTCCACAAGTGATTAAACAGGAGAGATAGTTGAGGGAGGCAGGTCTAATTCAGTGGTTCGGCTTTCAAAGGTCTGATAAACTTCAGCTTGCTCCCAATTGTGCCGGAAAGTGGAGTTGACTAGCAACGGTAATGCATCTAATCTGTTCCACCACCTCAAGCAGTTTCACTACACACAATATCTTCCTTATTCTGGCTGAAGCACTTATGTAGTTTATGTTGTATCTAAGTTATTTATAGTTGATATAGGTGTGTTTATTTGACGGTGATATCGTGTTCCTTTTATATAAATGAAGGCTTTCTGCATTCTTTATCCTGGATGAGGCACTTTTGTTTTGATCTGTTAAATATGTTTACAAAAGGATAAGAAGCTCTGCCTCTGTTGTAATGTAAAGTTATTTATATTGGTAAAATGTAAATAGGTTATTGGTTTGTGTTTGACAGAGATGTCATGTTTTTATATTGCTACATGCAAATAAAGGTGAGCATTAATTCATTCTGACCATTTTTTAATTTCTAAAGTATTATACAGTTTTTTATGAGAGGAGGCTTTAAAGACAGTAATAGGTACAGATTTCCATTGCAGGGATTCCTAACAGTTTTTCTGAGGCCTTCCAAATATTTATATCGATATCGAAATTATATTGTATCGACCGAAATTAAGGAATGTATCGTGATATAAATTTTGGCCATATCGTCCAGCACTAGCTGTAAATATGTCATACTGCTCTAACAAAGTGTATCTCATTTTATCTTATAAATATCTTTGTAATTTTCTGACTTGCAGTATATCTCTACCCCTCACCTTTTAGAATCAAATATTTAGTTTTTCAATACAATAATTTCAGTGACCGGAAGCAGAAAAAGCCTGTATTAAATGTATATGCTTGATGAAGAGTCTCGACCTACCCCTTCCTGTTTTTATGTTCTAGAAATTAGATAATATTACTTTTTTTATTCAGGTGTAGGACCATTTATGGGATAATTTATCTGCATACAATCACAGCTCCAGAAATGACATTAATCTGTTTTAATAAGGCAGTATGCCATAAAATATCGTAAGAAATAATGTTGCCAATATTTTTGAATATCATGAACTATATTACCCTGAAATATGGAGCCATATCACCCACCCCTAATTATCACATTCAGGGTAGTACTTTCTTGCTGTTTTAAGCAAAAGAAAAATTCACACTGTTTTCATTTCCTATTATATATCTTCTAGAGACATTTTATATATGTATATGTCCAGTATAATTTATTTTACTTTAATCCTGCATATATGGAGTGCATTATTACCCAGCAAAAAGCTACACATCGGCCTTTCGTGGGCTAAGTGCGGGCACTGTGGGCAGGGGCTAGCCCATTAAAATTCCAAACAGGCCCAACATGGGTTTTCTGTGGGCAGCCTGTTCATTGGCTGGCCCACTCAAATCCTATAAAAGGCCGCTGTGGGCTAGCCTAAACTGGTCCAGTGCATTAATGCCCCTGTAGGCCCAGTGTGGGAATTATTTGGACAGCCAACACTTTGATGCGCCCACACAAATCTCATGCAGAGCCACTGTGGGTCAGCCCTAATTCAGCCTGCACCATTTACACCAGGGATGGGCAACCTCCATGATGGAGAGGGCCACATTTTTTTCAGCATGACCATTGGAGGGCCACATGACCTCGCACTTCAAATAATTGAATATGAAAAACGCTACAAATGATTTTCAATAAGAACAAATTTTATATGAATTTATATCTGTATGTTTACAGCACCAACATTTATCAACAACTATTTTCTGCATATTAATGCATTTTAATACGGCAAAAGACAAACCGTTTGCTTAAAAAAGTGCAAAAAGGAAGTCCTTCATATCAAAGAACAAAAAGTTTGCTTAAAAAACTGATTGCAAATACAGTAGTTCCTCTGTGTAAAATAAGTTCATTATAACAAGTCCTTCATAAGCAACATAGACAAAACATTTGCTTATAAAAGTGCAAAAGGCATTTGAACTCATTTATAACAAAGAACAAAAAAGATTTAAAAACTGATTGCAAATAGCTCATTCAATAATAGCAGAAAACTAGACCACAGAGGCCCAACATTTATTGAAGCTCACTGTTGCAAAGCGCCCGTGCCCGCTATTGTTTGGCAGCGACCTCTAGCGGTCAAAAGTAGAATTACATTTTTTTTTTTTTTTTTTTTTATTATGAAATTATGAAATTATTTTTGATCTATTCGCGGGCCGCACTGAGTGATGACGAGGGCCGTGTGCGCCCCCCGGGCCGCCCATTGATTTACACACTGTAGGCATTGTGGGTTATATGTGGGCAGCACACACACATATGTGAGCATGCCCACACAAATCCTATGCTAGGTTACTCTGGGTCAGCCCAAATTTACCATACAATATTTTACAATCTGAAAGTTTGTGTCATAACAAGTTCATATGAAGGGTATCTGAATATTTTTTATTGTTTTTGTCTGTGAGAGCTAGGTAGATTAGCTAGCTTAGTGGATAGGAGCAACACTGTGTGAAATGTAGTATCAGCTCTGAAAGATTTTCTAAACCAAAAGTGGAGAAAAATCAAGGTACCACAGCAGAGTTGTGCAGAGACCTTTGGAGGGACACACACACACACACACATAGTAACATCTCATATTTTTGAAGACATATACTGTATAGCTATACATTTTTATTTATAAAAATATTTTTATTTAATATTTTGGATAGCTACGAATTTGCTCAATGGTGCTGATTCATACTCTCACCTTTATTATTGGTAGTGCTGATAATAAATAAATAAAAATATTAAATTATAAATGTTTTTGTGCTTGACTATACACTTTGTGTAAGCCAGCAAGGTTATAAAAGTTACATATTTTTTATTTTTGCACGTGATATTTAATTGTGAGGATCATGTAACCAACGAATCCACCCCCTCCCCTCCCCCCTCCCTGCACGTGCCTTTACCACAGAGCAACGATCAAGCTTAAAGGCAAAGTCAGTGAGTGACTTTGGTCTGTCAAAGTGACTGAAAGGTAAGTTATAATTTCTGTTCTACTATACGCTTTTCTATTTTTTGCTAAGATACGCTAATGTGGTGCTAATGCAGTTACCACTCTCAGGTTATTGTAGCATTATAAGGGTAGCTATGTTGAAGTTGTGCTAAAAAAAGTTAGCATTGTCCTAAGTTAGAATGAGAATTTACCTCACATTTAAATAACACGAGGGGCTCCCAAGTTGGCAGCTTATCTCGGCTCTTGGAGAAAGACTGCTGTTAAATAAGTTAACTTTATATCCAAGTATGTCAACAATAACCAGCTAAGGGAACAATGGCTTGCTAAGGGAAATATTAAGGGAAATGGAAAATGGAAAGATATCCACTTAAGCTAAGGGAAAGCTAGCCAGTTAAGCTAAGGGAAAAATAACCAGTTAAGCTAAGGGAAAGATAGCCAGTTAAGCTAAGAGAAAAATAACCAGTTAAGCTAAGGGAAAGATAGCCAGTTAAGCTAAGGGAAAGATAGCCAGCTAAGCTAAGGGAAAGATAGCCAGTTAAGCTAAGGGAAAGATAGCCAGTTAAGCTAAGGGAAAAATAACCAGTTAAGCTAAGGGAAAGATAGCCAGTTAAGCTAAGGGAAAAATAACCAGTTAAGCTAAGGGAAAGATATCCACTTAAGCTAAGGGAAAGATAGCCAGTTAAGCTAAGGGAAAAATAACCAGTTAAGCTAAGGGAAAGATAGCCAGTTAAGCTAAGGGAAAAATAACCAGTTAAGCTAAGGGAAAGATAGCCAGTTAAGCTAAGGGAAAGATAGCCAGCTAAGCTAAGGGAAAGATAGCCAGTTAAGCTAAGGGAAAGATAGCCAGTTAAGCTAAGGGAAAAATAACCAGTTAAGCTAAGGGAAAGATAGCCAGTTAAGCTAAGGGAAAGATAGCCAGTTAAGCTAAGGGAAAGATAGCCAGTTAAGCTAAGGGAAAAATAACCAGTTAAGCTAAGGGAAAGATAGCCAGTTAAGCTAAGGGAAAAATAACCAGTTAAGCTAAGGGAAAGATAGCCAGTTAAGCTAAGGGAAAGATAGCCAGCTAAGCTAAGGGAAAGATAGCCAGTTAAGCTAAGGGAAAGATAGCCAGTTAAGCTAAGGGAAAAATAACCAGTTAAGCTAAGGGAAAGATAGCCAGTTAAGCTAAGGGAAAGATAGCCAGTTAAGCTAAGGGAAAGATAGCCAGTTAAGCTAAGGGAACAATATCCAGCTAAGCTAAGGGAAAGATAGCCAGTTAAGCTAAGGGAAAGATAGCCAGTTAAGCTAAGGGAAAGATAGCCAGTTAAGCTAAGGGAAAGATAGCCAGTTAAGCCAAGGGAAAGATAGCCAGTTAAGCCAAGGGAAAGATAGCCAGTTAAGCCAAGGGAAAGATAGCCAGTTAAGCCAAGGGAAAGATAGCCAGTTAAGCCAAGGGAAAGATAGCCAGTTAAGCCAAGGGAAAGATAGCCAGTTAAGCCAAGGGAAAGATAGCCAGTTAAGCCAAGGGAAAGATAGCCAGTTAACCAAGGGAAAGATAGCCAGTTAAGCCAAGGGAAAGATAGCCAGTTAAGCCAAGGGAAAGATAGCCAGTTAAGCCAAGGGAAAGATAGCCAGTTAAGCCAAGGGAAAGATAGCCAGTTAAGCCAAGGGAAAGATAGCCAGTTAAGCCAAGGGAAAGATAGCCAGTTAAGCCAAGGGAAAGATAGCCAGTTAAGCCAAGGGAAAGATAGCCAGTTAAGCCAAGGGAAAGATAGCCAGTTAAGCCAAGGGAAAGATAGCCAGTTAAGCCAAGGGAAAGATAGCCAGTTAAGCCAAGGGAAAGATAGCCAGTTAAGCCAAGGGAAAGATAGCCAGTTAAGCCAAGGGAAAGATAGCCAGTTAAGCCAAGGGAAAGATAGCCAGTTAAGCCAAGGGAAAGATAGCCAGTTAAGCCTAGGGAAAGATAGCCAGTTAAGCTAAGGGAAAGATAGCCAGTTAAGCTAAGGGAAAGATAGCCAGTTAAGCTAAGGGAAAGATAGCCAGTTAAGCTAAGGGAAAGATAGCCAGTTAAGCTAAGGGAAAGATAGCCAGTTAAGCTAAGGGAAAGATAGCCAGCTAAGCTAAGGGAAAGATAGCCAGTTAAGCTAAGGGAAAGATAGCCAGTTAAGCTAAGGGAAAGATAGCCAGTTAAGCTAAGGGAAAAATAACCAGTTAATCTAAGGGAAAGATAGCCAGTTAAGCTAAGGGAAAGATAGCCAGTTAAGCTAAGGGAACGATATCCAGCTAAGCTAAGGGAAAGATAGCCAGCTAAGCTAAGGGAAAGATAGCCAGTTAAGCTAAGAGAAAGATAGCCAGTTAAGCTAAGGGAAAGATAGCCAGTTAAGCTAAGGGAAAGATAGCCAGTTAAGCCAAGGTAAAGATAGCCAGTTAAGCCAAGGTAAAGATAGCCAGTTAAGCCAAGGTAAAGATAGCCAGTTAAGCCAAGGTAAAGATAGCCAGTTAAGCCAAGGGAAAGATAGCCAGTTAAGCCAAGGGAAAGATAGCAAGTTAAGCCAAGGGAAAGATAGCCAGTTAAGCCAAGGGAAAGATAGCCAGTTAAGCCAAGGGAAAGATAGCCAGTTAAGCCAAGGGAAAGATAGCCAGTTAAGCCAAGGGAAAGATAGCCAGTTAAGCCAAGGGAAAGATAGCCAGTTAAGCCAAGGGAAAGATAGCCAGTTAAGCCAAGGGAAAGATAGCCAGTTAAGCCAAGGGAAAGATAGCCAGTTAAGCCAAGGGAAAGATAGCCAGTTAAGCCAAGGGAAAGATAGCCAGTTAAGCCAAGGGAAAGCTAGCCAGTTAAGCCTAGGGAAAGCTAGCCAGTTAAGCCAAGGGAAAGCTAGCCAGCTAAGCCAAGGGAAAGCTAGCCAGCTAAGCCAAGGGAAAGATTTCCAACTAAGCCAACGGAAATATAGCCAGTTAAGCCAACGGAAAGCTAGCCAGCTAAGCCAAGGGAAAGATAGCCAGCTAAGCCAAGGGAAAGATTTCCAACTAAGCCAACGGAAATATAGCCAGTTAAGCCAACGGAAAGCTAGCCAGCTAAGCCAAGGGAAAGATAGCCAGCTAAGCCAAGGGAAAGCTAGCCAGCTAAGCCAAGGGAAAGCTAGCCAGTTAAGCTAAGGGAAAGATAGCCAGTTAAGCCAATGCAAAGATAGCCAGTTAAGCTAAGGGAAAGATATCATTTTAAAAAGTTTTGGTATTTTTGTGAACCTGATATCCTGATATCGGCCACCTCACATGTTTATAGAATGTAACTACCAGTCACACACAGTGACTGTAAAGGCTATTTATGTTTCACCATGAATAGCCTGAAGAAATTCAAATTCAAATAACTATCACTATATAAGAATCACTGTAATCAAATACAGTCTGCAAATTTCTCTAAAATTAAGCATTGTACATGAAAAGACACTAACAGATGTAGTATTTACCTGACTGCATTCTCATATCTCTATATTATCATTTTAAGAGGCCGTGAGAAGATCAATCATGCCACCACCAAAGGATGCAGAGATCGAGCAGGTTGCAAAGGTTTGGCTTTGGAATGCACGGGACCGTTCAGGTGGACGGAAGCATCGTCTCATGCAGTCTCTTCAAAAAAATAGTTAATTTATGATCTATGCTATATTAATGCATAAACAATATTCATTTTTGATATTATGATTAACTATATCTGTTCTATTTATGTAAAGTACATGTCTATTTTCTCCTTCATTATTATTGCTGTGAGATAAAAACCTTAATGCAAAAATTAATGTTATATTCAATTAGAATTTTTTTTTTACTGGTTTGATTGGGATGACATTTTGGTTCCAAGTCTACAAGCAAGAGGAATAAAATTAATAATAGAGATCAGGGGTGGGTTTCCTGAAAGCTTCGTTACGCTAAGAACTTCGTTAACTCGTACTTAAGATTGATCGTTAATTAAAGAGTGTTTCCCAAACCCGTGCGTAACTAAAGTACTACGTAAACTCGCTCGCAGATTAACGAGTGCCCTCACCCAGTCGTTATTCTTAAGAGCTTCTTTAGGGGATCTCTACTTGCAGTTCAGCACCTTAAACACCAGGGACCGCCAATTTTGAGGGAGAAAAATTATAGTTTCCCTGGTTAAAGCAATTATATTATGTTACTATTAATTATAATCAATTATATTATATATATAATTATTATTATAATAATTAATATTATTATATTATATTATATTATATTATATTATATTATATTATATTATTTCCCGTGTCTGCGGGTGCTCCGGTTTCCTCCCACAGTCCAAAGTTCAGGCTAATTGGATGTCGGATAAAAATTGCCCCTTAGGTGTGAGTGTGTGAGTAGATGTGCCTGTGTGTCTGTCTGCCCTGCGATGGATTGGCGGCCTGTCCAGGGTGTATACTGCCTTCCCCCCGATGCCGGCTGGTATAGACTCCAGCCACCCCCCCGCGACCCTTAACGGATAAAGCGGTTGACGATGAGTGAGTAAGTGAGTGAATGAGTTATATTATATTATATTATATTATATTATATCATATATTATATTATATTATATTATATCATATCATATCATATTATATTATATCATATCATATCATATATTATATTATATTATATTATATTATATTATATTATATTATATTATATTATATTATATCATATTATATTATATCATATCATATATTATATTATATTATATTATAATGCCAACTTTCTCTGTGTAGTCTAACTGGGCATACTGGAATTGACCAATCAAACCCATAAATTATTAAAATCCAGATTCCTGCAGATGATGCTCACGGTCTAAGCAAAGCTGCAAAGTCACCAAGTCCGTGGATTCTGTAATCAGGCTGTTATGTGGCATACACACACTTATATACACTTCCCACCAGCCCGGGAATTACAGCACAATACAATATATTTCCATGCTATTGGGAAAATTCCTGGTACTGTAGGTCCGGTGCAGGGGACGCCTGCAGTGTCTTTACTCACACCTACACGTATTGTAAAGGGTATCGGTGAATGTGCAGGTAATATTTAATATTATTCTTTATTTAGGTGCTTCTAACCAACATTGTGGCCGTTCATCTGGGCAAACTCTGGGGTGTGTCAGCTCGCAAATATATAAATACCAGTCAAAAGTTGACACGTCTCATTTTTTATTATTTTTTTTGTCGATTAATATTAAAACTATGAAAACAATTAATTGACGCATATGGAATTATCTAGTTAACAAAGAGGTGCATGGCCTTCAAAATCCCCTGACCTAAACCCAACTGAGATGTTGATTTAGGATGAGCTGGAGCTTTACAGTGTGTGTGTTTGTGTGTGTGTGTGTGTGTGTGTGTGTGTGTGTGTGTGTATGTATGTATGTATGTATGTATGTATGTATGTATATATATATATATATATATATATATATATATATATATATATACATACATACATACACCGGAACATATGTATATGTATTATTATATTATTTTTATACTATTAATAATTATAATAATAATAAATTAATATTATTATCAATATTACTATTAATAATATTAGTACAATATCTATTAATATAATATATTAACAATAATAGTTTTAAAAAAAGTAAAAAAAAAGTTCAATGTTTATTAAACATTTATATATAAACATATGACTTATTTATTTAGTCATATGTATCTGTAGGAGTATTTTATTAATGCCAAAGTACATCCTTTTGTAATTTAAATTTCAAAATATGTATAATATTGATGATTACAACACTTTTTTACATTTGTAGGGTGTAATACTGAATAAATACTGCATAATAATCGATATGTGTGGATCGATTGAGTGCGCTGTTTCGGGGGAGGAGTCAACAAAGACGCTCTTTAACCTCCTTTGTTAATTTTCACGTTGCGAAGCTCTTTGGGAAACACTCGCAGAACTGGCTCGTTCTTTACTCACGTCATTCGTTAGTTCGTTCGTTATTCGCTAAGGTTGTTCGTTTTCGGGAAACCCACCCCAGAGGCTTTGTTCCAGTAGCAATAATAGTATCAGTTTATTATTCATCTACTACATCAGTCTAGTGCATTCAAGTATTTATTCAAGAATATGATTTGCTGTTTTTATTGATGTGTATATATATATAGATTTTTTTTAAGTTGTATAATTCTTTGTTATTTTGTATTATGTTTGATATTTATATCATACTGTTTATTATAAATACTGTTTTTGCAAATGGAGATATTTATGCAGTACATGTTTATCTACATGCTAAAATATAAATTTGGGATTTAATTTACTTAAATACTGTTGTGTGTTGTTTATATTTCATACATGATACTTTGTAATAAATTAATTAATTTACTATACACTTTAAATTGTGTTATTTATTTAATTGTTTTACAGCCAGTTGCAAAAAATGTCAAAGTGCCAATAGCACAGCTTTAAATTTTCTTCCTTGAAAAGTGTTCTCTGTTCAATATTGCACAGTTCTAAAAATTTGGGGCCACAATTGGTTTTCCACTGAGGGCATGAGTCAGTGTGTGTGTGTGTGTGTGTGGTAGAGCACTGCAAATCTCTGTTGGCCCAATGGGCCAATGCTTTGGTGTTGATTTTGCATAGAGGAGTAAATCTTCGCTGGCCAAATGTGGGCTGCCTGAAAAGGGCCCACGCCGTGGGGCCGACGCTATACTGGTGAGCAAATCTCCATTGGCCCAATGTGGGCTGCCTGAAATGGGCCGACGCCATGGTGCTGGTGCCGTCCCGATGAGCAAATCTCCGTTGGCCCTAAGTGGACTGCCCATATGGGGGCAATACTGCACCGACGTGCAAATCCCCAATGGTCCGATTTGGGCTGCCCATATGGGGCCGATAGCGTGGGGCCGATACCGCACCGATGTGCAAATCTCCAATGGTCCGATTTGGGCTGCCCATATGGGGCCGATGGCGTGGGGCCGATACCGCACCAACGTGCAAGTCCCCAATGGTCCGATTTGGGCTGCCCATACGGGGCCGATGTGTTGGCCCACATTGGGCCCTCATTGGCCCAGTGTGGGCATGTTTGCTGGGGTGCCTAGCCTAGCCTAGCCAAATCTAACCTAGCCTAGCCTAGCCTATCTGGCTACGTGCCTGTGTAATTACGTCATCACGCACAGACATAGCTCAGCTAGGAGACTGTGTTCAACTCTGGGGCGAGCTTACACCAGTAAAAAAATGCCTGTCCGTGTAAATAATACATATCGATATACCACAAAAATGATGTCCCCATTATTGAAACATTTCTTATCGCGATAAATACAGATATCAAATTATTGTCCAGGCCTAGAATAGAACAAGTCTTTCTTCATTCCACAGCTTTAATATCAAACCCAGTCACTTCCATCTGATCTATATAAATGCAGCACATCAGGATTTCCTCATTTCTAATGCTAATGTAAACCCGTGTGGTAAAATCTGAGACGGATCCTCACAATGGATCTGGTCCAAAGATCACTTTCACTACAGACTAATCCGATCCAGATTTTGAGCAAATCGTCACTTTTATGTTAAAAAATATGGACCATATTTTTTAACATAAATATGCAACCACCTAGCAACAGCATATCACTACAGCAACCACCTAATACTGTTACTGTTTGTTAAGCGTTTCTCTGTGTTTAAATACAGCACAGGGTTCTGACTCTGGTCCAGGAGAAACTCTGTTCTCAATATTTTAAAACTGTAAAATATGCAGATCACAGCTCCAGGATTAGAGCTGAAACCATTACAATACAAAACTACTTTACATATTAAACCCATCACTTAATTTACTCACTTTAGGACAGGAGGTCCTCCTCCACTGCTGGAGTTCTGAAGATCCATCATTTACTCTTCTTCATTCACACACAGCTGAACACTGCCGACACCGACCCCTGAGAACAGATCAGCCGTTACAATAAAACCTTTATTCTTACAATAATGACATTATCATCAGAACTGCATTAAACAAAACCTGATAAACTAACAAAACAAACAGAGAACGATACATAACAGTGTGATTTACCCTCATTACACATTATTCTACAGATTACAGAAACATTTACTGTTATTATAATGATTATAATTTAATTATTATTAGTAATATTACTGCATTACACAACATTATAAATATAAACACTGTTCTATTATTATTAATAATATTATTATTATGTTACTGAATCAGAATAGAGAGATTATTTAAGTATAATATAAAACAGCAGGATTAAAAACACTAACACACCACGTGATCTTGAGCTCCGTTGCTCCCCCTGCTGGTTGAACAGTGCTACTGCATATAAACACGCCTTTATAGCAGTTCCGTTTTTTTATCTCCCCAACAGATCAAAGCCCACATTAAGCAGTAATGCGCTTTAAACAGCATAAACTACACTGTGATCAATAAATATCAATCTATATCTGCGCATTTCTCTTCAGTTTACAGCATTATTGATCTGTTACAGCTGATTGTTCTCCAGCCGGTCTGATGTAGACCAGGTCCTGGTCTGATCCAGGCCCGGTTCAGATCTCCATGCTGATCCTGGTTCTTCCAGTGGAATCGGACACTGAGCTGAGCTTAAAGAACCGGTTCTGGATCTGAGGAACCTTTAGAACCGGTTCTGACTTTAAGCTACACGGTTCTGTTCTACATTCTCTTCAGTTCTGAACTTACCGAGTGAATCCGGACTTCTGTCCTCTTCTAATGGCGGAGACTGAACTTACTTTCACTTCCTCCTCACTGCGTCACACCGCTCTCCCTCTAAGCCCCGCCCCCTAACTCTCTCAGCGAATAGACGCTGGGAGGGCGGAGCCATTGTTCGTCAGCCAATCATATTACACGGTTGAATGGAATGTTTGAATATTCATGAGTCTGAAGTTTCTCCCACACAGCTGTAAACCCCACCAGTTTTCAGACCGGTGTTCTGCCGAGTTCTGCTACCCGTCCAAAAGTGCTCCTCCCCGCACTGCGCATGATCTGCCCCACATTTTATAACGTTCTCATGAGTTTTTCAAGATGATTCTGTTTTCTATGACTGCATTAAACAGCCTGAGCTCACTGTCATTACTTATTTAAGGGTTACATAAAGGTAAATGACAAACAAAACAAAACAAAACAAAAAAAAAAAAAATAATAAGCTATTTAGAAACAAAAATCACTAAATAATTTCATTTACCTCTTAAATACATTTTTTAAAATAAAAAACAGTTGGTTAATTTTATACTCTGACGTGACTATACTGCATGTGTGTGCACTGTGATAATAATGCTGGGAGAAAGGAGCACTGCCTCCATCTAGTGTCTTTGAGATGTTCTGCATTTTATATAAGGGTGGTTGACATCACATGGATTTTTTTTGGTCCAGTGTGTCAAATATATGTAAATTATAGAAAAACATGTCAAAAACTGTGGTGATATTGTTCAGAAATTGCTGATTTATATGAACTTACAGAGCATTCATAGGATTAACATTTTTTTCACAATTTTCAGTAAAACCAAAAAAATGCTCACATGGTGTTAATGTTACAATCACATTTCATAAAGTTATATTTTTAACTAGAAAAGGTAAAGTTCGTGAACGAACTTTAAGTTGGCTTGGAAAAGAACGCTAATAACGTTAAAAAGTTAAAATGGTTGCTAAACGCTAAATGCCAAAAAAACGGAAATCTAAAAACGTTTGATTAAACGCTGAAAACTAAAAATGTTTGGTTAAACCCTGAAATCTAAAAACATTTGGATAAATGCTAAAATCTTGAAAGTGGTTGCTAGGCAGTTGCTAACGTCTTACAGGTGGTTGCTAAGCTGTTGCTAAGCGGTTGCTAGTTATTTGCTAATGTATTACACATGGTTGGTAAGTGGTTGCAAGGCGGTTGCTAAACAGTTGCTTACGTTTTCCAGGTGGTGGCTAAAATGTAGCTAACTGGTTGCTAGGCAGTTGCTAAGTGGTTGCTAGGCAGTTGCTAACGTTTTCCAGGTGGTTGCTAAGTGGTTCCTAGGCAGTTGCTAATGTTTTCCAGGTGGTTGCTAAGTGGTTGCTAGGCAGTTGCTAACATATTCCAGGTAGTTGCTAGGCAGTTGCTAAGTGGTTGCTAGGCAGTTGCTAACGTTTTCCAAGTGGTTGCTAGGCAGTTGCTAAGTGGTTGCTAGGCAGTTGCTAACGTTTTCCAGGTGGTTGCTAAGTGGTTGCTAGGCAGTTGCTAACATATTCCAGGTGGTTGCTAGGCAGTTGCTAAGTGGTTGCTAGGCAGTTGCTAACGTTTTCCATGTGGTTGCTAAGTGGTTGCTAGGCAGTTGCTATCATTTCTAAAGTGGTTGCTAAGTGGTTGCTAGGCAGTTGCTAACGTTTTCCTAGTGGTTGTTAAGGTGTTGCTAAGTGGTTGCTAGGCAGTTGCTATCATTTCTAAAGTGGTTGCTAGGCAGTTGCTAACGTTTTCCATGTGGTTGCTAAGTGGTTGCTAGGCAGTTGCTATAATTTCTAAAGTGGTTGCTAAGTGGTTGCTAGGCAGTTGCTAACGTTTTCCAAGTGGTTGCTAGGCAGTTGCTAAGTGGTTGCTAGGCAGTTGCTAACATTTTCCAGGTGGGGAAACATGTAAATGTTAGATTAAGTGCCTTGTTGAAAGAAATGTTTCAAAATAAATATATTTGAAAACATTTTCCAGGTGGTTGCTAAGTGGTTGCTAGGTAGTTGCTAACATATTCCAGGTGGTTGCTAGGCAGCTGCTAAGTGGTTGCTAGGCAGTTGCTAATGTTTTCCAGGTGGTTGCTAAGTGGTTGCTAGGCAGTTGCTAACATATTCCAGGTGGTTGCTAGGCAGTTGCTAAGTGGTTGCTAGGCAGTTGCTAACGTTTTCCATGTGGTTGCTAAGTGGTTGCTAGGCAGTTGCTATCATTTCTAAAGTGGTTGCTAAGTGGTTGCTAGGCAGTTGCTAACGTTTTCCTAGTGGTTGTTAAGGTGTTGCTAAGTGGTTGCTAGGCAGTTGCTATCATTTCTAAAGTGGTTGCTAGGCAGTTGCTAACGTTTTCCATGTGGTTGCTAAGTGGTTGCTAGGCAGTTGCTATAATTTCTAAAGTGGTTGCTAAGTGGTTGCTAGGCAGTTGCTAACGTTTTCCAAGTGGTTGCTAGGCAGTTGCTAAGTGGTTGCTAGGCAGTTGCTAACATTTTCCAGGTGGGGAAACATGTAAATGTTAGATTAAGTGCCTTGTTGAAAGAAATGTTTCAAAATAAATATATTTGAAAACATTTTCCAGGTGGTTGCTAAGTGGTTGCTAGGTAGTTGCTAACATATTCCAGGTGGTTGCTAGGCAGCTGCTAAGTGGTTGCTAGGCAGTTGCTAATGTTTTCCAGGTGGTTGCTAAGTGGTTGCTAGGCAGTTGCTAACGTTTTCCAGGTGGTTGCTAGGCAGTTGCTAAGTGGTTGCTAGGCAGTTGCTAACGTTTTCCAAGTGGTTGCTAGGCAGTTGCTAAGTGGTTGCTAGGCAGTTGCTAACGTTTTCCAGGTGGTTGCTAAGTGGTTGCTAGGCCGTTGCTAACGTTTTCCAGGTGGTTGCTAAGCAGTTGCTAAGTGGTTGCTAGGCAGTTTCTAACGTTTTCCAGGTGGTTGCTCAGTGGTTGCTAGGCAGTTGCTAACGTTTTCCAGGTGGTTGCTAAGTGGTTGCTAGGCAGTTGCTAACGTATTCCAGGTGGTTGCTAGGCAGTTGCTAAGTGGTTGCTAGGCAGTTGCTAAGTGGTTGCTAGGCAGTTGCTAACGTTTTCCAGGTGGTTGCTAAGTGGTTGCTAGGCAGTTGCTAACGTTTTCCAGGTGGTTGCTAGGCAGTTGCTAAGTGGTTGCTAGGCAGTTGCTAACGTTTTCCAAGTGGTTGCTAGGCAGTTGCTAAGTGGTTGCTAGGCAGTTGCTAACGTTTTCCAGGTGGTTGCTAAGGTGTTGCTAAGTGGTTGCTAGGCAGTTGCTAATGTTTTCCAGGTGGTTGCTAGGCAGTTGCTTTCATTTCTAAAGTGGTTGCTAAGTGGTTGCTAGGCAGTTGCTTTCATTTCTAAAGTGGTTGCTAAGCTGTAGCTAGGCAGTTTCTAACGTGTTGCTAACTGGTTGCTAAGCAGTTGCTATAATTTCTAAAGTGGTTGCTAAGTGGTTGCTAGGCAGTTGCTAACGTTTTCCAGGTGGTTGCTAGGCAGTTGCTAAGTGGTTGCTAGGCAGTTGCTAACGTTTTCCAAGTGGTTGCTAGGCAGTTGCTAAGTGGTTGCTAGGCAGTTGCTAACGTTTTCCAGGTGGTTGCTAAGTGGTTGCTAGGCCGTTGCTAACGTTTTCCAGGTGGTTGCTAAGCAGTTGCTAAGTGGTTGCTAGGCAGTTTCTAACGTTTTCCAGGTGGTTGCTCAGTGGTTGCTAGGCAGTTGCTAACGTTTTCCAGGTGGTTGCTAAGTGGTTGCTAGGCAGTTGCTAACGTATTCCAGGTGGTTGCTAGGCAGTTGCTAAGTGGTTGCTAGGCAGTTGCTAAGTGGTTGCTAGGCAGTTGCTAACGTTTTCCAGGTGGTTGCTAAGTGGTTGCTAGGCAGTTGCTAACGTTTTCCAGGTGGTTGCTAGGCAGTTGCTAAGTGGTTGCTAGGCAGTTGCTAACGTTTTCCAAGTGGTTGCTAGGCAGTTGCTAAGTGGTTGCTAGGCAGTTGCTAACGTTTTCCAGGTGGTTGCTAAGGTGTTGCTAAGTGGTTGCTAGGCAGTTGCTAATGTTTTCCAGGTGGTTGCTAGGCAGTTGCTTTCATTTCTAAAGTGGTTGCTAAGTGGTTGCTAGGCAGTTGCTTTCATTTCTAAAGTGGTTGCTAAGCTGTAGCTAGGCAGTTTCTAACGTGTTGCTAACTGGTTGCTAAGCAGTTGCTATAATTTCTAAAGTGGTTGCTAAGTGGTTGCTAGGCAGTTGCTAACGTTTTCCAGGTGGTTGCTAAGGTGGTTGCTAAGCAGTTATTAGGTGGTTGCTAAGCCCTGGCTGGGGTGCCGGGGTGTCCAAACTTTTGACTGATAGCTGCTCCATACAGCAGCTCCTCCATACACTCACAGTACTGGAGGAGCAGGGGAGAGAAGGGGTTCCGTGCGCAGAGCTGCTCGTGTGCGAGATGGAACTCTGGGCCCCCATTCATTTCTATGGGAAAACTTTGTACGACAATTGTACGAAAACCATACGTCGCATCATTTCGTAAAGCATATTTTCGGAAAGAACGCGGTAAGTTTTATAGACCAGCTGAATTACGTCTTCGTATCTCAAAAATTGTGACGTTCACGGCCGTTCAAAATTCTCCCCCATTCATTCCTATGGGAAAAAAAAGCGTACGTTTACGAAGTTTTTACGAAAACCGTACGATATATCGCTTCAAAAAGCACAAGCAACCTAATCAGGTATAGGTCCGACGATCCTGTAAAGTTTCGAGTTTCTACGTTAAAATCCCTAGGAGGAGATAGTGATTAAATTTTGCGAAGAGAATAATAATAATAAAATGGAATAAGAAGATTACGAAGAACAATAAGTTGGCTTTTCCAAGCCAACTTAATAAAAACAAGTAAATGAGGACTAACAGTTGGACATGATAGGAGTAGCAGGGTGAGTGGTGAGCTCCTGGTCTAACTGGAGGATAAAAGCTTCACTATCCAGCTGATCACCAACGTCAATAGAAATTAATTTCACGTTGAATGTTGATCATGAAGTCAGATAAAAAAAAAAAACTAAACGTCGGGATAAAATCTAAAACTGTTACGTACCTGCACACTTAAAAATTCAACAAACTTTAACTCAGAAAAACTTGATGGATGAGTGGAGCAAAAACCGAGGCCGATAGGAGGAATAAAACAAGATTATCCTCTGAGTTCTGCCATTTACGTTCTAGCCATAATGATGAAAGAATACAAGGTATTAAAAGAGGAGATTATTTAGTTAAAATCACAGCTTATGCAGATGATATTACAGTTTTTATTAAAACAAAAAAAGACTTAGACATTATAATGGAATATTATACATTTAATATAAAACTTTCTGGTGCAAAGCTTAATATGGCTAAATCTGAATGTGCGTGGATTGGGGATCAAAGAAAGAAGTTCAGAGTCGATGTTCCAGATAAAGAGCAAATAAAAATTTTAGGTGTGTAATTTAATAATGGTGACTGTGTGGACAGTAAGTGGAAATAAAAAAGAGGAAGTAGTTTCTGAAGAAATTAAATCCCTCTAAGAACACGTCCAACGATCAGTCACCCAAACCGAGTTCAACCAGACGCAGTGGAGGAACCAGGTCCAAGTGAAGCTCTCTACAATGGAAGTGAAAGAGTAGAGGATGGAAATGAGTCATCATGAAGATTTAAGTAGCAGCGGAAGCAGCAGCAGCAGCGGAGAGACAGACGGAGGAAATCCGAACACCAGCACCTCGTCTGAAGGAGACAGCAGCGAGGAGCACGAGTCTGCAGCAGCCGAAACACAAGCAAACCAAGTTCCTCCTCCTTCTTCATCACCTCTTCTTCCATCTATGACCAGATCTACCACCAAACATACGCACAGGGGCTGCTGCACCAACGAAACGAAACGGAAGAGTAAACCTAAAAAAGGAGGTTAGAAGCAGAATGAACGGTACACTAAGAAAAATAAAAGAAATAAACATTTCTTTATCTCCTCTGTCTGATTTAATATTGCACTATGCAGTGTTGGGGGATTCAGTATAAAAAGAACAGGAATGAGAAATTTTGTATATTTAAAAGAAAAAAAAGCAGAGATTTGGTGTGTTGTGTTTACAGTAAACAAAACTAAATACATATGAAGATATAGAAAATCCAAAAAAATGTGGGATAATGGTTATTCCTTCTTTTCTATTGGAGAATGTAAAGCTGATGGAATTGGTTTATTATTCTATAATCAATTGTTTGAAATAATTAATTACAGATAATTGATTCCTGGAAGGTTAATCTATAAATTTATCAAATCTATCAATTTATAATGAATAATGTTAACACAGCTCAAGATCGAGTTATTAAAATGACACTTTTTAGAGAACTTAATGTCACGCAGATAATTAAATGGATTAGAGATGAGCATGGGAATGTAATAGAAAACAAAAAAGAAAAACAGAAACTACACAGGAAACAAAAAAATTCACAATCATTAATCAGGCTGTTCAAAATTACAAGCAGAGGACCTCTCGTCAATGTCAACCAATTACAAAGGAAGAAATTGTTAACCTGCAAAATGTATAATCCTGTATAAATGAAATTATAAGTTTATTACAAAATTATTTTACTGAAGGTATTAGAGATGGAAAAATGAATGAATTGTTCTATAAATCTGTGATTACCTTGATTTATAATAAATGAATACATTTAAATAATGATAAGGAATTTTATATAATTACTTTAGATTAGAAAAAGGCTTTTTTTCCAGGGAATATTTATGGAATGATTTGCAGCACTGTGGTTTTCCACCAAATTTCCTCCATAAGATCAAGTTATTATATGAAAAATCAGAAGCTCAAATTAATGTTAAAGGGTATTTTAAAATAATTTAAGACACATAGAGGAGTAAAACAAGGCTGCTCTTTAAGTGCAGTATTATGTGTGTGTTAAAAGTTAGTCCTCTTTTAAATAAAATTAAATATTATACCAGAATTAAAGTAATTGATGTCTTTAGGTAAAGAATCTTTTAAACTTACAGACTTTGCTGATGACGACATCACAGTAATCGTAAGAAATCAGAAAGAGTTCCGGATTATAAAATTCATGAAGATGTAGCAGGAGCAAAATAAAATTTGGATAAAACAGAAGACATCTGGGGTACGTTTCCCAAAAGCGTAGTTGCTAACTACGTTAGCAACTTACTTAGTCTGGACGATGCAGCTGCGACGCAGGTGTTTCCCAAAAGCGTGGTTGGAACTATGGAGGTAACCACTTTAGTAACTTGCATAGTGCAGCACTTAGTTAAGCTACTCAGGTGTTTCCCAGAACCGTGGTTCCAGCGAATGTTCGCAACTACCGTGGTTCAGCTGCGTCGTTCCAACTACAGCTCTAGACCTGTCGTTAGGAGCTTAGTTCCTGGTGATTAGTGCAGACGATGGACGGTAGGATTCAGAAAGCTGATAAATCACATTAATATTGCTGCACGAGGATTTAAGATATCAAAAGTACCTATTTCTTTTTAATGTTTGTGTTTATTACATTAATTGAGCCACTTCACTTTTACCAATGTGCGCCCAGGTAAAATAATACAATTCAGTCCTTTTTTTAATGTATGTCTTTAACATTTAGCTTTATTTGGCAAACATGAATTCAGTGTAGTGAAAAGAGAAGTGCTCTTTAGCTAAAATGTATTTTACAGTCTTGGAAAGATGTATGCCAATTATTCAAGCAGGCATCTCTTGAGTAAAGATAACTTGTGCTGTGAACATTTATGAAATAGTTAATAATTATTTTTTTAAACCCATTGTGCTATATGCACTCTGTGAATAAGATATGCAATAAGCAGGTGTTTTGAATTACCTAATTATCCTCTGCAGGTAACAGGGCCAGACAGAGTGTGAATAAAGAAAATTTATTATTTAGCCAATACAACGTGTGTTTCTAGGCCTATACAAATGTTATCAATTAGTATTTGTTAAATAATATATTACAGGAAATACGTAGAAATATGTAGGCTACATTAATATATATGTAAAAAATAATAACATTAATTGCCATTATGAAAAAAAACATTAAGAGAATAAAACCACGACTGGGATTCGAACTAGGCGTCCATCCGGTGTCTGTCGAGTTTTGCTACCCTGTCAAACCGTATTATCCTAGTGCATATTTAATTTTTAAATATAAAATTGCTAGAAAAAGCCCCATATTTAAACATGCTTTCGGTAGATTATTTGGAAAGCCTGAATCAAAATATCAGGAGACAGTTTTGGGTTATTAGGGTGATTATAAACCTTATTTTTTTATTTTTGCTAACTTATAATTACTTTCATTATCATCAGCTGTCATTTACGCATTTGTAATACTCAGAAATAATGGCAAGGGGTTCCTGGTTTTTTAATGCAACCAAAAAGAACAGAATTACCATAAAAAACAATAAATAAATAAAAAATGTTTCCACGCATGGGCGCTGGTGTTGAGAAGCACATCT
The DNA here is from genome assembly GCF_023375975.1 of Astyanax mexicanus. Lineage (NCBI taxonomy): Eukaryota > Metazoa > Chordata > Actinopteri > Characiformes > Acestrorhamphidae > Astyanax > Astyanax mexicanus. Next base: position 11,915,359 of record NC_064411.1, on the reverse strand, counting down.
CGATCGGTTGCACAATTCGACAGAACACCGCGCGCTGCACGTCGTAGGCGCTCTGCTGAACCACTGAGTAACACATTTCTCATGTCTCATTTTAATAAGACTCATTCAGAATGGTGATTATTTTATTTAAAAAAAATATTGCAATAGCAAATATGTGTATGTTTTTTTTAAGTAACACTGTCTGTTACAAATAATAATTAATATATAGCAATTATTGTGTACATTTTACTTGCAGTTCATTGTTATTTTATCAATAGTATTGTTGTCCGTTATGTTCTGGTGATAATTACAATATAAATAGCCTAAACATAAGTAACATATTTTTGGCATAATATTTTAAAGATTGTGAGTTTTGCACATTTTCTGCTGGGAAAGTCTGGCCGAACACATCTGGAAACACCTTAGTTAAGACCACGGTGGTTCAAACCAACATAGTTCAGACTTCTGTGGTACCAACAAAGTACGATGGTTTTGGGAAACGGTCGTACTTCAGATGTTAGTTAGTTTAACGATGCATCGTACCACGTTAGTTCAATGCTAGGCTCCGTCGTTGTACGGGAAACGATGAATTTAATGTTTTTGTTTGTGTCAAGGTATTAAATATTTAATATATTGTTAAGTGCAGTTTATTACAATATAGTACTTTTTTCTGAAAAAAATTGTTTTGTTTTTATCAGTGTGTGTGTGTGTGTGTGTTATGCTTTAAAAAGGTACATTTTAGTAAATCAGTGAAAGGGTTTTGATGTTTCACTCACTCAGAGGTCATATCTTCACTGCTGAAATCAGGGGTGCGTTTCCCGTACAACGACGGAGCCTAGCATTGAACTAACGTGGTACGATGCATCGTTAAACTAACTAACATCTGAAGTACGACCGTTTCCCGAAACCATCGTACTTTGTTGGTACCACAGAAGTCTGAACTATGTTGGTTTGAACCACCGTGGTCTTAACTAAGGTGTTTCCAGATGTGTTCGGCCAGACTTTCCCAGCAGAAAACGTGCAAAACTCACAATCTTTAAAATATTATGCCAAAAATATGTTTCTAATGTATCATGTAGGGTATTTATATTGTAATTATCACCAGAACATAACGGACAACAATACTATTAATAAAATAACAATGAACTGCAAGTAAAATGTACACAATAATTGCTATATATTAATTATTATTTGTAACAGACAGTGTTACTTAAAAAAAGCATACACATATTTGCTATTGCAATATTTTTTTTAAATAAAATAATCACCATTCTGAATGAGTCTTATTCAAATGAGACCTGAGAAATGTGTGTTACTCAGTGGTTCAGCAGAGCGCCTACGACGGTGCAGCGCGCGGTGTTCTGTCGAATTGTGCAACCCATCGAGATGTGCTTCTTAACACCATGGTGCATGCGTGGAAACATTTTTTTTATTTATTGTTTTTTTTATGGTAATTCTGTTCTTTTGGGTGCATTAAACAACCAGAAACCCCTTGCCATTATTTCTGAGTATTACAAATGCGTAAATGACAGCTGATGATAATGAAAGTAATAATAAGTGAGCACTAATAAAAAAAAATAAGGCTTATAATCACCCTAATGAACCTAAACTGTCTCTTGATATTTTGATTCAGGCTTTACAAATATTCTACCGAAAGCATGTTTAAATATGGGGCTTTTTCTAGCAATTTTATATTTAAAATTTAAATATGCACTAGGGTAGTATGGTTTGACAGGGTAGCAAAACTCGTCAGAACATGGAAGCCTTCGAATCCTAGTCGTGGTTTTATTCTCTTGATGTTTTTTTTTCATAATGGCAATTAATGTTAGTATTTTTTTACATATATATTAATGTAGCCTACATATTTCTACTTATTTCCTGTAATATATTATTTAACAAATACTAATTGATAACATTTGTATAGGCCTAGAAACACGTTGTATTGGCTAAATGATACATTTTCTTTATTCACACTCTGTCTGGCCCTGTTACCTCCAGAGGATAATTAGGTAATTCAAAACACCTGTTTATTACATGTCTCTATTTATTTTAAGACACTTTTTACTTAGTTTTTTCTTGTTATGAATATATTATTAAAAGACACATTCTTGCCTACTGTATGGATACATTTGTTTCACTGGGTACAAACAATGCAAATATACCCTCAAAGGTCCTTAGGGTACAGGTGTTTACGTTAAAGCCATTTTAGAGTATTACCCCAGTGACAGTTTAATAGCCTTATTCAGAGAGTGCATATAGCACAGTGGGTTTAAAAAATATTTATTAACTAATTCATAAATGTGCACAGCACAAGTTACCTTTACTCAAGAGATGCCTGCTTGAATAATTAACATACATCTTTCCAAGACTGTAAAATACATTTTAGCTAAAGAGCACTTCAGTGCACTCTTTTCACTACACTGAATTCATGTTTGCCAAAAAAAGCTAAATGTTAAAGACATACATTAAAAAATGGGCAATTAACTTACATTTTCAAAATACATTTGAGTACTGAATTTTATTATTTTCCCTGGGCGCACATTGGTAAAAGTGGCTCAATTAATGTAATTAATGTAATAAACACAAACATCAAAAAATTAGGTACACTTGACATCTTAAATCCTCGTGCAGCAATATTAATGTAATTTATCAGCTTTCTGAATCCTACCGTCCATCGTCTGCACTAACCACCAGGAACTAAGCTCCTAACGACAGGTCTAGAGCTGTAGTTGGAACGACGCAGCTGAACCACGGTAGTTGCGAACATTCGCTGGAACTACGGTTCTGGGAAACACCTGAGTAGCTTAACTAAGGTTCGCACTATGTAAGTTACTAACGTGGTTACCTCCATAGTTCCAACTACGCTTTTGGGAAACACCTGCGTCGCAGCTGCATCGTCCAGACTAAGTAAGTTGCTAACGTAGTTAGCAACTGAGCTTTTGGGAAACGTACCCCAGATTTCTAGTGGAGATGTTTTTTGGTGGAGCTTGGCGTCCATCTGCTGGTGGAACACAGACACTGCAGTGATTTATGAATGAGTGAGAATACAAATCTGTTTACCTGTTTTGTAATGTTTTATTTGTTTACATGAATTTGGATTATGAGGGTCACATATGGTTGTCTAATAGTCTAATAGAGTTTTTAACTGAACTAAAGTCTGAATTATTGATATAAAAATGTACAATAACTTACACACTACACATTTTATTGTTTACTTATTATAAATTATAACTGCTCTTACTTTCTGTATCAAAAGTAAGGCTCCTTCTTTGAATACAATATTAGTGTGATTGCCAAACATTGTCATCTGATATGTATATAATATATTTCAAATATATTCTGTGTAATTATTTTACTGGTTTAGTTAAATATTTACAATTCGCAGCAGTATATTCACATTTTCCCAAGTACTGTAAAAGTACACAGTAATACAAGTTTAATAAAGTCCCTAATTTTAAGTCTTTAGTTTAACAAATACATTTTAAAAACCTCTTCCATTTGATACCAGTAGATAATCCACAGTCATTGTGCTTTTTGTTTCCATTTTTTTAGATTTTACAAGGCAGATTATAATCCATAAGAAGCCAAACTCTCTCTGAGAAACATTAGTACTTGGAATAATAATAATAATTATTATTATTATAATATAATAATAATAATAATAAGGCTTTTTTCCTCCGTTTTTTATTTTTCCTCTGATCAGCTGGGATGTACAGACCGTCCGACTGAGGTAGTGAGTTAGCTTAACTTTGGAATTACCTTGATTGGGAGTCAAGGTTAAAGAAAAAAAAACTATATACGTAATGTTCAACTTGCCCTGTACCTGATCAGCTAATCACTATTTCATTTTCAAACTGTTTATTAATTTAGGATTGCAGTTAGCTAGAAGCTGGATGTAGAGGATAGACAGAATTTAGTACAACACTGGGTAATGTTGGTAGTTTAAAGCAGTTTCTTAACCCTGATCATCACTGCCCTAACACTGTGTTTTCCATCAGATCCAACTGATCAGCTAATAAACAATCATTTATTGAGTTAACCTGTTAAAATCTCTTAGCCCCCTATGGAGCCTAAATTAATCATTATGTATATCCAGCAGTTTATTAGACACATCATACCACCACTTACTTTATTAAAGTGCCTTTAAACAGAGGAAGCTGTAGAATATGCAGAACAGTGTTAATATGCAGTAGAATATGTAAGAACAGGGTTAAGAAACACTGATCTAACCTGACTTCTGTTCATATGTAGTTCACAGTAAGACCACATGTCCTGACGTTTATATTAACTTCTGCCAAAAATCTCTAGGAAACGTAGTTACATTCTCTCAGTAGAAAGAAGTGTTCCCAGTAAAAACAAATTAAAAGCGCAGGAACCAAAGAAAATGTAAATATACAACAGAATTGGCATACAATACATAATAATAATAACCAATACTGTTATATTATTTTAAATGATAGCTGATCAGTTTTTGTAGTATGTATATAATTCAGACATTGCATGCATAATTTTTTTCTACCAACAGTAAATGTAATGTGGAGTAACATGTTTAGGTTGTAAAATCACCTTTTATTGGATGTAAATAATTATAAACAAAATACAGAAAAAAAATTATTATTTGTGATTAAAAAAAAAATCCAAAAATGTTGTTCTAGGAAACTATAGGGTGGGCTTTGGTTCATATTCGCAAATGTGTCCCCCCCCAATATCAAGCCCGCTCCTACGCCCTTGCAAGTAACACACATTTCCTGTACATAAGAGTTAGCGTGTATTTCTACTTTTTCTTCTTGTTGTGTGCTCAGCACCTCTAAATGTCTGATAGAATTGACCCTGATAAGCACAGCAGTGACAGTGACATTATAGAAATGCCTGATACTGTTTGATTTCTGATGTGTCGGCTAGCAAATGCAGCAGCAGATATACATAAATTCCAACAAGGTACACAAATGGCCAGTAAGTAATTTAGTAAGTCAGTAACAGGCAGGTGTACTTAATAAACTGTTTTACACTTACATAGAGGAGCTCTTCTCTTTCTTAGATCGGGTTGGTCATCTTTATCTGCAAAATATTCATATCATTTTGTACATTCATATAATCATTGACAGGTTGTTTTTGTATTTGTCATATAGAATACCTCTGAATCGATGTGGAAGAGTGATCTTTCTGGATTCATTAGCATCAGATTCTTCCACATTTGATGTGTCCTGTGCCTTTCGTGCTCGGTATCTGGCCATAGCATAACTATCTGTTCAGAAAATGCAATTAAGTTTGTTACTTAAAGTTGTTATCTAAACACACTATCTAGAATAGCTTAAAATTAACATTTTATATTGATAACTACTAAATATATGTTTTGGACAGTATACCTGTCTCTGAAAGTACCCTTACAGCATGCTTTGACCATAAGTTTTTATCTGGTGCTGCATATTTTTTGGCCATGATGCTGGCACTTGAGTGTGGCCAGTAACAGTACAAAACCTATTGAACAAAATTAAGCTTATTTTACTTTTTATTTTATTTTATTTGTCGTAGTAAGACAAAAAAATAAACACAGTCCTACCCCATCACACCACTCTATCCACAATGATGGTGCAGCCTCAACCTCATCTTCATCAAAGAAATGAACAACAACGTAGCGCAGATAAGTCTGTTAAAGATGAGAAAAACATTACAAAAAACAAAACTGTAACATTTAACAACATGCACTTAGTTAAAATACAAATCAGGAATTGAGAACTGAGTCCAGAACAGTTTGGCAATATGTAAGGTGATATTTTTTCTCATATTAAACATGGTAAGTAACTACTATCACCAAACAAAAATACAGCTAGGTTCAAAAATATTTGGACAGTGACACAATTTTAATGATTTGGACTCTGCATGCCACCATACTGGATTTGAACTGAAACACCTGAGATGTAACTGAAGTGTAGACTTTCAGGTTTATTTTAAGGGGTTGAACATAAATATCTTATGAAGCTTTTAGAAACTGCAATCATTTTTCTACAAAGGCTTCTCATTTCAAAGGCTCAAAAGTAATTGGACAAATGAGCTTTGACCTAAATACATTGCTATTTTTTTATAATTTGTTTAGAATCCTTTGCAGGCAATGACTCCCTGAAACCTAGGACCTATGGATATCACCAAACTCTCGGTTTCCTCCTTTATGATACTTTGCCCAGTCTTTAACTCTCTTCAGTTGTTGCTTGTTTGTGGGTCTTTCTGCCTTTATCTTTGTCTTAAGCAAGTGAAATGCTGCTGGATTGGGTTAAAAGCTGGTGACAGACTTTGCCACTGCAGAATATTCCACTTCTTTACCTTAAAAAACTCCTGGGTTGCTTTCGCAGTTAGGTTTTGGGTCATTGTCCATCTGTACTGTGAAGCACTGTCCAAATATTTTTTTAACCTAACTGTATAATCAAAACTGAGCAGGAAACAGACCCAAATCCATAAAAAATTAACATGCACAACCTGTTACATTGTTGCGATTTCTCCAGCCAGGCTCTGCCCTGTCTAGTCTTCAACTCCAGTCTGTCTCTTCTTTAATACTGTCTCTTCAATCATATCTTCATGCTAGGTTTCTTTATTGCCTTTTCTTAGATATTTGTAGTGCTTCTATATTTTTTCCTGCTTAATTTGATTTAGTTCTTTCTCTATTTGGGTATTTCTTTTTGGTTTGACATTTTGGGTTCACCTTCATACATAGTTGTCTCCTGTCTCTTGTTTGTGGTAGGGTTTGACCAGCAATACTGGACAAAGGGGTTTTCTCATCTTGGAGACATGTAGTACAGTGCTCACAGATGGAGTTCCAAATTGTAGTGTAACCTATTTCATATTTTGGGACCATAATTCATCCAAGGTGTGCTGGGCTGAGCTTTGGGTGCTAATAGGAATTTTTGATTATCTTTCAGAAGCGCATTTGTGAGATCAGAAGAGAAGAGAAGAGAAGGCCACAGTCTCTGCAATGATTCATCCCAAAGGTGTTCTACTGGGCTGAGGCCAGGACTCAGGACAGCAAACTCACTCATCCATGTCTTGTTTTGTGTACTGGTGAGCAGTCATGATGGAAAAGGAAGGAGTAGTCCACAAACTGTAACCGCAAAGTTGAAAGCAATTGTCCAAAATCTCTTGGAATGCTGAAGCAATTAAAAAGGTTCTTGTCACTGTATCTAAGGGGCACAGCCCAACTCCTGAAAAGCAACCCCACAACATATTCCCCCTCCCATTCCTTGAAGCTTTCAAGGCACTGTTCTTGAGCTGGTGTTTTTTAGGTCACAGACTATGAAGAATTGATAGGACAATTCTGTTGCCATGACTTTCCTCAACCATTAATGCTCTCTTTTTGAGTGAACTTTTGTCAACATGCAGCATTTTTGATTGCCTGGTGTTTGTTACATAGGCTCCATAAAGGCGGGAGTCACACGGTGTCATCAAGTAGGGTTGTAAATTTGTGTGGACTCTGCATAGAACAGTCTCCTGTGTCTCCTGTGACACCACTTCACAGCATTTCTCAGGTGTCATAATGAAGATGCTGTTCCGTCTCTTCATTGTGAGTTCTTTCTCTGTGCTGTTTAACTTCATCCTTGAAATTTCCTCAAGTCGATTAGTTATTTGGCTCAGAACATTCTTTCCAGATCTGACCATTTTTTTTATTTGATGCAGATAGCTCTCAAAGTGGAAAGCACTGCAGTTTTCAAGGCATCCAAACTCCTGAGCATCTGCCATGATGTGCAACAGTGAATGCACATTGTACACCAAGAAGGTCTCTCCATAAAGCAGCCTTCCCTTCTCCACAAAGTACTCCAAAAGTTGGTGTGCATATGACCCATGGGTTTGCACTAGCCCTGGGTTCACCAATATGCACAAAGCAGTGCTGAAGGTCAAAAAGTGCTCATAAAGGTCATCCCGTAAGACTCCCTTTAAAACAATCTTTCCTGTATAAAGAGCAAACTGACGGAACTCAGTTGCTTTCCAGCGTTCAATCTCCTGCAAACCTCTTGGCTTCCTCTCAAAACAGTCAGGAATGCTTGATTTAATTTTTTCCAGACGCTCACTGACACATGCCAGGTCTCCTGGTGACATTCTGTGAAATGTCTTTCCCCTTGTCCACAAAAGCAGTAGTTTCTTCATCACTCCTAGGCAGCACTGGTGCATGTAGTCTGCTGGAAAGGACTTGATCATGTCAATTGGAAGGATGGAGAAAGGAGAGATACGCTCTTGCAAATGATGTTCTGGTTGCAAGCCTTCTCTAAATGAATGGTCAGTCCTCAAGGTGAGGTTGTCAACTTGGGGATATGTCATGTGACCATCCCAGTGCCCTTTCTGGGTGCACTTATCACATCCGTAGTATCCAGAGAACTGCTTTATGCATTTTACCATTGCTTTGGCTGGAGCATCACATGTGATGCATCTTAGTTGAACTTTTAAATTATTTCCTTCCCACCACAGACCATCCTCCAGTACTTTGGCTAATTCTTCTATTGTTTCATAGATGAAGTCTGTGTTTTTAGGTTTGGAAGCAGTGGAAGCAAGGCAGAGAGGGAAAATGCACTTTGGTGACACATTAATTGAGCATAAGACTGGCCAGAGGCATTTGTTGGAGCTTTTAAAGAGAGGCAGACCATCAATGTTGAGGGAGATGTCAACTACCTGTAGTTGTTTGGTCACCGCTGAAGGGTACCTTCTCAAATGTTTGGAAAGCTGATCAGCAACATTCAGACTAATCTTCTCCAACCCATCACTAACTTGAACCTCATATTTGTTGGAATTGTCAAAAAGCGTTCTTGCAGTGGAAGGAAGATCAGAATGCCCTTGTCTTTTGAGGATGTTCAGTAGAGAATCCACAGCATTGTGTTTCACTTGAAACATGCTATTCTGACAGTTCTTCCCTAAGTGTGGGTATTGCGTCATCTTCGCATGCAGAGTCTGCAAGTGGTTCTTCTGAGAACATTTCTGTGGTCTCCATTTCCAAACGATAGCTGTGACCTATATTTTCATTTTCTGCAGCGCTGCCCTCACTGATCAGTTCCACTTCATTGTATTTACTGACCACAGATCTGTCAGCTGTCTTTTTATTAGACCTTGACAATCTTGCCCAGACTTTATTGTACAGCCTCTTTCGTTGCCTAACTGTCATCCAGTGACTGTACCGGTGTCTCTGCTTAATAAAAATATAAAGTTTGACTGTCAGCAGATAGATGTTTTTTTCTAAACATGAAATACATTATTAAAAGTCAGTTTAGAAGGATTCCTCACAGATTACATCTTAATATGATAACCCTTTTTAGAGGGTGTGCAGGAGGTCCCTTATTGAGCAAATTGGTTACACATATGTAAACATAATAAACATTCAGGTGTAGCAATTCATGCAGTTTGGAAAAGTAAAATAGTAAATGTAAAAATATTAAAAATAAATAATTTATCTTTTCTCTTTTGTCTTTACAGCAGGATTCAATTCAATTAGTTAATTAGCTAGGTACATGCAGGGAGGACAGAGTTTACATTAATGTAACTGGACAAAAATAGTTTGGGCACCCTTGATCTAAATTATTGTTACTTTGAACAGTTAAGCAAGTTAAAGATGAGATTATTTCCAAAAGGCATGAAGTTATAGGTAAGGTGACGCATTCCCTTTGTATTTTAAGCCAAAATCTGTTCAGATCAGGAGACTGTGAGGGCTATGGTGAGCCCTTCAGCTTTTAGGTAGTATCTTGTGGATTTTGTATTTAGGATCATTTTCCACTTGTAGAAGCTACCCTCTTTTAAACTCTTATGCTCCAAGCCTATTTTTACAATTTTCCGCCTGAAATTACATACTCACATTTGAAGGCTTATCACTCTAATATTAAATAATTTAGAGTCAATTCTATGAATTAATATTACTTAGAAGCCTTTACACAATTCATTTAAGGCACTTTAATTATTCAATCGAACATGTAATGGCCAAAATATGGAATTTTTTTTAGGTGCTTTTCAGATTTTCTATTTTATTTTTTTATTTTCAGACACATAAAATGAACTATTTATATGGAACAAGGGTTTTGGCAGCTCTATATTTTGCTATAATGTGTTTACAATCATCATATAAAATTATAAACTGCTACCTTTTACTGGTTAGATATTATAGTGATTTGAACCAGTAATGGTCTTTTCTTTCTCCAAAGGACTGGAAACTTTATAAGAATAAAAACTACCACTTTAATAACTCATTTTGCAGTAAATTCTGGGTTTTTGTGTGGTCTATTTGTAACGGTGTACAATAGTTAGCTACTTTTATTGAGTGAAATTCCTGCTAAATGGGTATGGCGCCACCTGCTGCGGTCAGCGTGTAATAGCTCAGAGACATATATACACTAGACACTGTGCACCCTGGTCAGTAGAGTGTGTGCACATTGCTGTGGTGAGTACAGCTCTGCTTAGCTCAGCTAAATAAAGCTGCTAATAATGCTGTATAGTGTTTTAATACTGCTTTATGCTGATATTATCTCTAAATACATATCATAGAAACTAGTGGACCCATTGGGCTATCGTAAAAAGTGTTGTAAATAATTATAAATCTAATTCTCTGAGCTAGTAATATGCTAACTCTAGCCTGTCTCTTTAGCTTGTAAGCTGACCGAAGCACATGTAAATGATCTGTCCTGTGGCTGCCTTATTCATTACAGGCAGTAAAAATATGGACGTACGATAAACGGAAATATACAAATTATGATTTCATTTTTTCCTAACCAAGGCATATTTCACCATAAATGTTTATTTTCTGAAAGGAGATACAGCTAAATACAGCTAGATAACTGAAAAGCAGAGATTCTAAGCTTTAAAGTGGTATATTGGGTGTCTATATTGAACGTATAACTGTTCAAAAACACAGCCAGATATTAAATATCATATTTTTCTGGCCCGCCGGCGGGCGGGCGTGTTAAGAGTTTTTTTAGCTTATTTTTTTTACAGGTGCTATACTGCAAAAAACTAAATCTTAGCAAGTGAAAATTTCTAAATTTAAGGCAAGAAATCTTATTTTCTACTCTGATAAGACTTTGAATATTGTATTTATGTATGATATTATTATATCATTATAATTTAAATACACTTTGATAATTAAATATTCAAAGTTGGTGCTCAAATCTCCTATGGTTCCCATACTTTAACAAGGTAACTTGCCGTTTTTTAGATATTTTGTCTTTATCTAGCTTACCTGTTCACAGTAGTGATGATTTTGACCAGGGATACCCAAACTAACTTTGTCCAGTTACATTTACTATAGTGTATATATAATACCATTACAATATATGATATTATTACATTATCATATATTGTTATTATCTGATGGTTATTCATCTATATTTATATATATTTATCACAGTGGCTTGAAAATATATTCATACCCGCTGAACTTTTTCACATTTTATCACCTCACAACCACACTATTTCCTAATCTCATGTGTTTCAATGGAAAAGAAGACAATTTCACAGTGACCTTTTTGACAGTGACCACAGTGACCCTTACCCAAGAATATGCCACTTGTCTTCTTTTCCATGGAAACACATAAGATTAGGAAAAATAGAAAATAAACAGGACATGCAGACATGGTCAGTAAGAACTATTGATTTGAATGGAAATAATAATAAATTAATAATAGTTTATTTTTAATGATTAGTAATTTCATTCTTTACTTAATTTACACGCACAAATGCCTGTCTAATTTCACTGCTGTTGCCTCTCTAAAAATATATATTTTTATCAGCTTACATTCCTTCACACAAGGCATCTGAGCACACAAAATTACTTTTGATAATTTTTGTTAAATTACAAGTGCTTTTGTACACTTTTGGGATTCCATTCCTTTACTTACTAATGAAATTATTCTCTGCCATCAAAACTATTATTTTGTACCGTAAATAAAATCGATTTATTCAGCTTCTTTGTTATTTTTTTATGTTATTTTATAACATAAAGCAAAATTTTATGAGCTCAAATTATGGATTTCTTTTATTTTATATTGACACCAAAAAATTGCTAACAAAGAATGAAAACTACAGGAGGGTCAATACAACAACAAAAAACAACAATAATAATAATAATAATAATAATAATAATAATAATAATAATAATATACACCTTTATTTTATGACTTATGAACTCGCTCTTAAATTAACGAGTAACTATCATAGGGTATGTGCTTATTAGTTCACTAAAACTAATAGTGATTTTACATCAATTTGTTCATTGAAACGCCTCCAAAATGGTCCTCATGTGAGATATTTGTTATCATATCAGAAGCTTGTTTGATAAATCAGAGCATAATGATGTTAAATGTCACCTTAAATGTTAAATGTCACATGTAAATATATGTTAATATAAACCAATAGTAGCCGGAGAAGACGGGACTTGTATTCCAGCAGCTTGAGTGAAGTCCCGGTACGGACTACTGCGCCTGCAGGGTATATCTCAAAACAGGGCAATCCCTAACTCAACTTTAACCCTGCTTTTTGTTACCCTTCGGACAAGGTCACTGTTTTGCTGCTTTACCAAGAGAACACATATTGGCAGTTACTATTAGTGCAGTTACTATTTATTTACTACTCCATAACTCATGGAGGAAGTGTAATGTGGGTCGTTTGGGTCGTAGATCCTTTGACTTACCTTTTTAGGGAACATTCTGCCAGATGGTTAAAGCTAGAGAGAGAAAAAAACTGTCAGTAGTCATATTTTGCATTAATACAATAAATACATTATACGCATGCCTTAAATAACAAATTGTGATTTTTTGTGCGTGTCTGGGGAATCTGATATATTCTTATCCGTGTTTTATCTCCTGCCCTTGCTGCTCTGCACTGGCAGAAGGCGTTGTATCCTTTCAGTTGGGGTCGCGTTTCTATGCGTTATGAGCAGGCTTCGGGCTCAGAGGTAAGTTTTTGTTTTATATAACGTTATACCGATTTCTAGTTGTTTTACTACTTTGTATTGTAAATTGTACACCAGTACGTACAGTAAGCGTACATTAACTAAGTTAAATATTTTGCTTGTAGGACAGCTAGCTACTACTCAAACCTAGTTAGCTTGCAAGCTATTGTGTGTAAACGTTAGCGTCGGCTGAGATGAACCATAGATGAGGACTTTGACCGAGCTGGACTAAGACAGTGGGCATCAGTAAACATTTTAGTGATGTGATAATTCAATAATTTATTTTTTTACCACTAAAATTACGTTTGGTAACCTAGCGTAGTAATAAATTGCCTTGACTTTAGATATAGTCTCAAACTCACCAGGCAGGGTGTCTCTTTATGGCATTATAATGTGATTTTGATTAGCGTTTCGTTAGCCTACCTAGCTGGCTTACTAGCCAAGTTAGCTTACGTTAGGGATACATAATGAACGTTTTCTTGAAGGTTGACTGAAACACATCTTGTTCGTAATTCGCGTACCTTCTACTATTATTATTATTTTTATTTTTTTTTATTATTATTTACGTTAACTAACCATTGCTAAACTATCTAATTGACAACTTGCTAATTAGCAACTTGCTAGCTAGCAGATATGTGAAGTTACAGCGATTTAAATTAACACTGTTTACATGTAACTTAATAAAAGTAACAAAAATAATTAATTGTTGTTACCCATAATGAAAAATGAATCAAATTAACTACGGAAACTGTAAATATTGTATGTTATACCGTCAAAAAGTGTTGTTACCACAAACCAGTTGAGCTGAGGTAAAATAGCCGTTACTGTCAAACCTCACGAGACCACAGCTGGCTCGTGCGCCCACAGCTGGCTCGTGCGTCACATGCGCTACTAGTCAGTCACCTTCCATTAAGCTTTTTACAATGTTTTTTATTTATAAGAATAAAATATATTTATAAATAGCATAAAACCTTTCTTTATTATATAGCCTAGATATTTTTATTATTATTTTCTTTCAATAAGTTGATTACCTGTTATTTTTCTTTGTCTGTGTTCATCTTCCTTTTTCCTTTTGATCTGCTGCACACCATCCTTGTTGGAGACTGCTGTGCTGCACCACTCTAAACCACTATTCCCTATTTTATGGACTGAAAGCTGCAAGTTTAAAATCTTCTCTTGTAATAAGGTAAGGTGTATATATCCGTACATATATATTTACATCCCAGCTGGGGTTACCCAGGTTTTCTGTGTGAAGTTGACACATTATCCCTGTTTCCTCACAGTCCATAGACTAATCAAAATTAATGACATATCATCTTTTGCAATGAAAGGCTTAGGAATTGCAAATAAATTGAAATAAATTTGTCCTGTAACATACCAGACCACAATTGCAACCTGAAGGAAACAATGTATAAACAGTTCCTTCCAATTGCAAAAAAATGTAAAATTTACATATGTCTGGCTTGTACTGAATGGTGAAATTAAGTCAGAAAAACAAGCTGGTATACATTCTTAAAGTTCAGTACCGCCTCTACTTTTGAATGTTTTGCCATTCAGGAAGACATTGGTAACTATAATAATTAGTCAACAGAGAAAAATCCACATTGCGCATGCAGGGCTTTCTTCTAACATTCAGCAACTCCAATATTTACATTTCTGTTTTTTATTTGCACCTTTTCTTCACATAGGCCCTAGTCCCATGGACCCTCATGGACCCAGCAGGCAGATGTCTGGATCTTCAGTTTTACCCAGGTAAGTAAAAATATTTTATTTTTTATGTTCACAATTTTCTAAGAAACATTTAATATAGTCTCAATCTAGATTGTTCAACCAAGCTATCATTGCAAATAGATTTTTAGCACAAATTACAATCTTTAAGCTGTTTGCAGTAAACAAATCACACGCAAATAATTTAAATGGCTCAACACAATTAATAGAATAGTGTTTTTTTCCAGATTATTCATAAATGGTGTGACCCAGTTGGCATCTGGAATGCTGCGAATTATATAATACTTAGTTGAGTTGCACTTGGCAATATCCTTTTGCGCATATCCAAAGTTTCCCCAGTCTCTCTCAGTTCATCAACCTTTACTGTGTGGTTAGGAAAACAAAAAGAAATAGCTTGGAAAAGTCAATAACTGTTTATTGTTGCATTTTAAAGGCACACTAGGCAAAAAAATTCAGTTAATACATATGTTTGCTACTGTTTTAAATGGTTAAATGAGTAATAACATTGTGAACTAAGGTTCTCTCGGCCACCCTTGTGGTTTGTAGGGGAAAAACCATGCTTGTAATTTTAGTAGGACTGACCTGCCCTGTGTCCCAGGCACCGCAAGAGTCAGTCCTGCTTTACAGCAAATACCAGCCCAGCCAGAGTGAGAGGCAAGCTAGTTTGTTAGCTAGCTAGCACTGGGTAATAGCTGTCTGTCCAGATTTTCAAAGAGACCTCAGTCAGGTCTCTTTGAAGGGAGCAGGTGATGTGCTGGGCAGCCGAAGAGACACTGCTCGGTTCCCCGCGAACTGCTCGGCCAGCTATCTATGTGGGAAGCAAGCAATGTGTCCTCAGCCAAGGACATGCAGCCTGCTCCCTGCAAAGAGACTTGGCTAAGGGGTAAAATTCACCTCAAACCAAATCTGTGCCAAATAACGGGCTATTTAGTAAAATAATGTATGAAGCTGCCTCACGGGTCACAGTTCAGATTTGTTGTAATTATATTTGTGTGCATTTTGCTTTCTGATGGGAAGTTGCTTGTATTCAGATTAATTTTGAAATATTGATGCTGTATAAGATTTGTGCTGGGAAAGGGAAGGGGCTCCAACTTGACTTGTAAACATGAATTACACTTTGCAATTGTAGGAGCAAGAGGGAGCAAAAAACTCCATCTTACCTAGTGGGCCTAAGATATAGAGGACAGAAAGTATGATTTGTGTTCTGCAAAATAAAATAATTTAATTCCATCAGCCAGCCCGCTGCGAAAAACACCAGACTGTGCTAATGGTTGAGGAATCTAGAGCTACTAAAATTTGAACCCAACAACAAATCTGTAAAACTCTAGTCTAGTGGATGTGAGAACTCTCAGTTCTACTGAATGACTGTTACAATTTCAAAACATAAAAGATGTCCATGAGTCAAAGTTAAGAATTTAAAATAAACTAAAATTTACTGGAAAAATGGTTTCAGCAGTACAGATCTTGAAAAACGAGCATGAGTAAAGATATATAGTAGAAAAGAGTAAAAGTACAATAACTGGTCAGTCTATAGCATAATCATATCTCAATAGAACAACGCATTCATAAGAGGAAGAGAAAAGCCATGTAGGGGTGAGTACCCTTGGCCGTCTCCTCACTTAACCCAACACAGACTTTATCAAATCATGTAAACCCTGATGTAAATTATAAAAAAAATATATGTAAAACAATTGTAAACAATCTGTCAATAGGTTTTCATCAGCAGTGTCCAGTTAACTGCTTGTTGTCCTGTTCTGATGATGTGTTCAGCTCCAGCCTGTCTAGCAGGAGGACAAGCACAAGTGTGTGTGTGTGTGTGTGTGTGTGTGTGTGTGTGTGTGTGTGTTTGTTTCTGTCAATATATGGTCCAACCAACCATGAATAATATCCAGTCAGGTTCAGAAATAAGGGGGGAAATTTAAGGGGTGCCCAGCTGTGAAAGGATTTTTTAAAATCTAAAAAACAAAAGTTAGGTATAGTTAGTTACCTATAGGCAGTAGTTTGTGTCCATACTGAATCTAAATTCCAATGTATTTATTTATTTAGTTTTGTTAAAAGAAAAGCAGTCCTAGAATCCCCTAGAACCTCCCCCCATCTCCATCTATACACAGAGTGTAAGGAGAGTGTTGAAAAGGTGCTGCGGAGTGTGTTCTTACTTCTGTGTCCAAATCATATATCTGAACCATATATAAGCTAAGATGTGTTCTTCTGGAACACTTGAAGCTTTTGTTTAATTAGAGTTTAGGCTCTACAGTACATTTCTGACACAAAATAAAATAAAAGCCACAATTTTTGATACTCTTACTCCCTTACCTATGAGTAAAAAGAACCTTGATAGAATTCATATTATGATGCATATCAATATTGATTGCTGTAGAAAACTATATTGTAAAAGCTCTAGTTTCTTATACACCTTCTATACATTATTTATGTGTTTAGAGTTATACAGTGTCTCATGTTACAATGTTTGTATTACAGTGTGGTTATATATTATTTATTTACCACAGAATGTGATAAAAACTCAAAGCTTCTGTTTACACAGGGAGTCCAAACCTGGGCATACAGAATGATGAACGACTTTGAGCACTCCTCGCTCAGCAATGCTGTTCTCTCTGCCTCTACACCCATTAGCTCCACAGCTTCTCAGGTAAAACTAGTGCAGTGAATGGCTTGCAATGGTCACATATTAAAGCTTAAATGTAAGAAAGAAAATAACATTCATTACTTAATTTCATGCTCAGAAATACACTTTTAATATCGTAAGGTTTTGGGTACAAACAAATCAACCCACTACAGTCTGATCAAACCTCCTTTCCAGGAAAGTCTGCCTGCTTTTAATCCTTAGTTTCTCACCTTATCTGAATTAATATATTTACGGCTTTTGCCTCCACTCAAACTCATCATTCAGGTAGTATTCTGCCCTTCGTATTATAACTGTAAACACTTGTGGGTATCTGTATTTATTTTTTCCCCTTTTTGTAGGTAGTTTTAGGAGGAGAATTTACCACTGTGTGTGGTCCTAGGATCATAATAACACACCCCACAACAGTTTTTACATGACTAAATGACTCTCCAAATCACTTTCCAAACTTAAAGGTGTCTCACAAATACTTTGAGTCACTGCATTTAAAAAAAAGACTCAGTGATAAACTCTGTTAATTTTACTATTAAAATGTTTAATTTTACATGGTCAGAGAGAGTGCAGACAATAATAGGTTTAACATATTGGCTTTATCTATAAGTGCTTGAAAATGCTTGAAATCACAACTGTATGTGACACTGTATGTCAGCAAACAGCTATTTGACAAAAAAAAAAAAACGTATTGATTTATAGCAGCCATCACGTCTCATGCTACAGATGGGCGCTAGTTCTCAACATGCAAGTGTGGATTTATTGTTTTGTAATATTGCTGTTTTGCTTTACATTTGCTTCACTTAACAGCGCAAACAGACGTCTGATATGGGTCACATTTAAAACGCACATTAAAAAATTAAATAAGCCTAAACTAAGAATCCGATTTGGTCAGAAAAGAATTGGGCCGTCTCTGTAAATGTACAGTGGTGCTTGAAAATTTATGATTTTTTCTATTTTTGCATAAATATGACATCATAAAACATCATCAGATTTACACACGTCATAAAAGTAGATAAAGAGAATCAATTTAAACAAAGGTGCTGTACTGAATGAGTAGGCAGTAGATAATAAATATTATTTACCATTTGGCATAATCTGGAAAGACACAGAGGCTGATGCTGTTTACACATTTTGTGTAATAGCTAGATTTATAATCCTTCCTTAAGAACGATCCTGCTTTGATTTAGGGGTGTCGGACCCCTCACTGCAGCCGTAGTTCAGTGCTTTGGGCTGGAGGTAAAATCAGTTTCTGGAAGTAAAGTCTGTCACTCTACTTTATTCTGTGGGGGAGATTCTTGGCTCGCTTTTTTTTTAAAATACTAAGGCTCACAGGATGATAACCGTACATTTTAATACCATGGTATACCGTGAAACCGCAACCCTAATCAGGACTTTGACTTGGTCTTTCCAAACATTAACTTTATTTTTCCTTAATCGTTCTTTGAAAGAACCATTTGAGAACCATTTGAGATTCAGTTCATGGAGAGATGTCTTGACATTTTCCTTAAGAGTTCTCTGATGTAATTCAGAATTTGTTATCCCATCAAGCCGTCCTGATCCAGATGAAACAAAACCGGAATAAACCAGACTAATGCCATCACCATGTTTCACAGACGGGATAAGGTCCTTATGCTGGAATGCAGTGTTTTCCTTTCTCCAAACATAACGCTTTTCATTTAAACTGAAAAAAAATATTTTGTTCTCATCCGTCCACAAAACATTTTTCCAATAGCATTCATGTGATCATTAGCAAACTGCAGACAAGCACTAATGTTCTTTTTAGAGAGCAGTGTCTTTCTCCTTGCAAACATTGTTGCTTAGTGTTCTCCTGATGGTAGACTCATGAGCATTAACATTAGCCAATATGAGAGCGGCCTTCCGTTGCATAGAATTTACCCTGGGGTCCTTTGTGAGATCGCGACTATTACAAGTGATCTTTTTTGTTGACCACTCCTGGGGAGGGATGTCTGACTGTGGACTGGTGGAGTCCAAGTTCTTTAAAGATGGTTTTGTTAACCTTTTTATAGCTTGATGAGCATAATCAATTCTTCCTCAGAAATGTCCTTTGTTTGTGCCACAATACACTTTGTCAAACATGTTGTTTAGAGCAGGCTTTGATAGAGCCCTGTTTTTTTTTAAATAAAACAGGCTCCACCCTCTCACATCTGATTGTGATCCCATTGATTGAAGACACCTGAATCTAATTTCACAAATGAACTGCTAATCCTAGATGGTCACATACTTTTGCCACTCACAAATAGGCAATATTGGATTTTCCTCAATAATTAAATGACCAAGTATTGTATTTCTATTTGTCCTATTTGTTTAACCCCTTATCAGACAGTATTTTTCAATTTTCTGCATAATATGTTGCACCCAAATCTTAAGAATTTCTACACAAGTTCCCAAACTTTCTAGCACCACTGTTGCCTTTGAGAACTTTGATGAATTCCCTGCTGTGCAGATTACAAAAAGTCTTTGCCTCTCATTCTGAGGATAGAGCACTGTGAAGAGTAACTGTTTATTTTACCTTGGGTGTATTGACAAATATCTTTCAGTTATGATTACTTAACTTAGTATTTATATTTACATAATCATTGTGTGAAACCTTGTATTCTATATGCATAACCAATACTCACATTGTATTTGATCATTTTTATTACTCACAGTGTATTCTATACGCATTTATATAGAAGATTAACCAATAATCACAATATATTCTTTACATATATAGTAAAACATTGTTTGATCAGGCATGTGACTAACACAGACTATTGTGACAAATTAACCCACACGATACATAAGGCGTTTACTAACACATAGGGTCTATTGTATGGCGGTCTAACCACGCGCCACTAACACATTAACATATAACATATGAGAACTATTGTGTGACTTGTGTAGCTCATGCTTGAAGCATTTCGTTTACTGCATGTCTCTGACTAACGGCCATCAATCATCAGCTAGTGCACTCTGTACGAACTGAATTGATACAAAGGAGACTTCGGGATGAACAGTGTGGCCTTTCTCTCTGTGCGTGCAAAGTCCTTCACCTACCAAAGCGGGAGGAGGACACGCGCACATAGGGAGGGCGGCACTGTCTAATTACTGGAACAATATCACACTGTCTGACTGGACCCAGTCAATTCCTGAAACAATACCACACTGTCCGGCTGGATACAGTCAAGGCCAAACACTAGTGGTCCGGTCAGACCTGTGAAACTTGAGTACTAACACGTGAAATTACGCATACTAACATGAGATGATTTTAACAACGCCTCATCAGCAGGTTTCACGTCATTTGGGGTATAAACATGGAGTCAGATCAGAGGGGGGTCAGAACTTATGCTGGGACGGCTGTTAGACGGTCTTTCATGTGTGGGTTCTCCTGAATATTCAGTACTTTGTAATAAATACTTGGTTTGCTTTCAACTTCACTCCACCTGTCTGACTCTCTCTATCAAACGAACACGCAGGGGAGTTGTACCCCGGACGAGAGGTGGGTGTTGACCCACCTTTCATTTTCTTTTCGACAACAATTTGGTGACCCCGACCTCTGAACGAGTCAGACGGAGGGCAGCATCCGGCACTGATCCACTCACGGCCGAACTTAACAAAACAGGTAAGCAGAGCCAGTTTAATCAAATTCTGCATATTGGCTATTTCAAATTTGAGTGGAGCGGCGGTCGGGCTGCTGTCCGGAGTGGGCAGGAAGCATACCAATGTATTTTACTCATTATTTGTGTTAAAAAGGTATTTCAGGTTTTATATAAGAGTAGAGACGGGGTCTCCTCAGGTTTTATATAAGAGTAGAGACGGGGGTCTCCTCAGGTTTTATATGAGAGTAGAGACGTGGGTCTCCTCAGGTTTTATATGTGAGTAGAGACAGGGGTCTCCTCAGGTTTTATATAAGAGTAGAGACGGGGGTCTCCTCAGGTTTTATATGAGAGTAGAGACGGGGGTCTCCTCAGGTTTTATATGAGAGTAGAGACGGGGGTCTCCTCAGGTTTTATATGACAGTAGAGACGGGGGTCTCCTCAGGTTTTATATGAGAGTAGAGACGGGGGTCTCCTCAGGTTTTATATAAGAGTAGAGACGTGGGTCTCCTCAGGTTTTATATGTGAGTAGAGACAGGGGTCTCCTCAGGTTTTAAGGATTGGAAGCTGGCGTGTCCCCCCGGCTTCTGACGAGAAGTTTGGATAACGGCCAGGTGTAAGCCTCACCTCGAGATTGATCCGCTCGTAAACAGGTTCAGAAAATGACAAAAATAAATAAAAAACAAATAAAATAAAACAAAACAAAAAAAAAAAAGAGTAGATGCTGTTCCTACTCAAAGTCTTTTATAATTTTGTTAAAAAAGAGTAGATGCTGTTCCTACTCAAGTGTTATATAGTTTTGTTTAAAAAGAAGCAGATGCTGTTCCTGCTCAAGAAATTTGGTAAAAAATTAGTAGACGCTGTACCTACTACGAAGTTTTACAAGTTGTTTAACTAACAGTTACTGTATGATACTGTGGATGTAACTGCTAGATATTTCTGTGCACATTAGAGGGTAGCAGAGCATTGGATTACAGGTGTGCCTTGCCAGGCAGGGGGCTGTATTCCCATAGATTAATGATTTGTTATTAATACAGATAGAAATAATTGACAAAAGATCGGGTTCATATATTGGGCATTTCATGTTGAAAGTTGCAGGCTTTAAGAAGCGTGACTGGGACCATATGGAAAGCCTTCATTAGCGCGTGAGTGTTAGTTTAAAATAAATGAGTAGCTTAAGGCGGACCGGGAGCGGTATCTCGCGGGTGGGCAGCGACCCACCGCTTGTGTGCATGGCTTATTCGTGTCTTGTCTGGGGTAAAAGAAAACAAATAAAAAGGGGTATACATGGCAGTATAAACTATAAGTTTAAGTGAAGTGAGTCTGTGGCCAATAAGTGTGAGAGAGTATGCGTGTGTATGTGTGCTTATTCCAGGGACTGAGTGTGTCTGACTTTGTGATTGTGTATGTGCGACTGACAGAGAGAAAAAGAAAAGGGTCTACGAGTGTCTGTTACAGGGATTAAAAGTGCACCTGTGAGTGTGAAAGTGTGCGTGTCCAGTTTTCCTGTGAGAGAGACAGAAAATCTGTATCTTTGTTTGACTGGGGGCTTGGAAAAGTGTGTGGCAGTGAGTGAGAAAGTGTATGGCAGCGAATTAAAGAGTGTGTGTAAGACAGAGTGAATGAAACAGAAGTGTGTGTGTATGTATTGGAGTGTGTGTGAAACTGTGTGAGAGCGGGGCTCCGGTGAGCGGTGTGATTGGTTGAGTGTACAAAATCTTGTGTGACAACGAAATAGGAATGGATGAGTCCCACTGCAGGGGAGGAGTCCAAGGTGAAGTAGATGTTATTAATGGTCATAAATAATTAAATAATTAACAGAGTAAAGTGCAATGACATCGATTACGAAAGTGACTGATGTGACATAGAAATATAATATAATATAAATATGCATACGTTATAAGACAGTTCTAAAATGAAAATGTGAAAATGTGAATACCCAATCATGAGTACAGTGTACTTTAATGTAAGCAAGGTTGGGGAAGTGTTAATATAAATAATTAAGTTGTTGAATAATGTCAGAGAGGTGTGTGACTGGATAGATAATTAGAGAATTTAGAGAATTTAGTAAAGGGATTATGGAGACAGAGAGGATGAAAATAATTAGCTTAATTTTGGGTAGTGGACTATATCTTGGGGGCCCTAACCTAACAGGGACATATGTCTAACTCTATATTCTATAAGCAAATCTAATAATGAAAATAATGAAGGTGTGTGGCTGTGTCGGAATCGTTTCCTATTGCAGAAATACTAAGCAATTTGGATTGGCCATTTTTGCAGTGCTTTTGTAAAAACTCAGCAGTATATTTTTTCCCCATATAGTTCACTATTAATTACATTATATTTTAATAATATTGTACAGAAGATGTATGCTAGAAATTCCAAAATATACTATGCCATGCAGTACTGTTGTGTCAGATGTCCTCAGAGCAGGACAAATAAACATGGTTTCTTCTTTGATTGTTAAGTAATCAGTTCAATAAATAGAAAAATGCTACATAGTGAATAGTGAATGAGTTAATGAGTGAGCCATTCCAAACACAGCTTTTTCTATCCGGTGATTTAGTCAATTATCTTACTATTACGTTTCTTATTCAGACTGATCTCAGTTCAGTCCTAGCTGAATGAGACTTATATAAGACGGATGTAATATCTAATTTCTCCATGTTCTCATGTATCTCAGGCTATGCCGACATTTTGATCCTCTTAAGAGGGATAGGTGATTTCAGAAACCAATGAGGAAAGACCTTATCTATTTGAAAATGAAACTCAGTATTGGATGTAATACAAGCATTAGTGAATTGGGTCTTTCTCATTTTAAATAAGGGGAAATAAAGTGTATTTAAAAATGCAGCTCTCTGTTTTGCTTTACGGTATTAAATTAGACTAGAAAGAGATCTGGAAAACAGCATAAATTTAGTTTTCATGCTTATACAATGCCACCTATAAAACAAATGCATAATTTTCTGGCTGTAGCATGAACAAAATCAGCTAAGCAATATAAAATTGTTTCATCTGCATAATGGTAAAGTTTGCAATCTGAGACGCAGAGCCAGCACTATAATTTATATATATATTAAATAAAACTGGACCAAAATTTAACCTTGTGGTACACCTTTAGGGTACAGATGCCAAATCTGAATTATTCATTGACATGCACTGTTTTGGGTTCATTCCAGAGCAGTGTCATCGAAGCAAATGATTTAAGCTAAATTCAGTGGGAGAGAAAAGGTGATAATGATGGTAATAAATAAAATATGTATACAGTAATAATCTATAATAAACTATGGGTACTTGGTGCCGTGCACAGGCTTTCACGGTCAACACCAGAGTGTGAGTTTATGACAGTATGACATACCTGGGGTTGCGCTCCCTAACTGTACCCTGCAGGAACACTACAGCACTGAATGTTGATTAAACAGTGCTGCTACGCTGTGTGTGGTTCAGTGGGCTAGGCTGGTTGGCCAAAGAAGGGTAAGATCCCAACGTATTACACAGGGACAACCTAAGGCAGGCACAGTCTCGATCTGAACACCACATGCATTTTAACAGACCACGGAGAAACATCTCTGAAGAGTTAGAGGAGGGGAAGCGCAGCCCAGGGGGAGAGTGAGTGGATGAATGAAGTGATGGGGTGTGTGTCAGTGGAGGCCTGGGCAGGGTAGACCGGTCCAATGGACAGTAAGAGGGTGAAGCAATTTTGCGTTAAGTTCTCTGAAACAGAAATTCTGTTTCAGAAAAAGGGGGAGATGTGAATAATGATCATTATTACCACCATTATTTGCCCAATAATTATTTTATAATTTTTATCTTTTTTTTTAAACCTATTACCTTTTCATCCCTCACCACTATTAATAAAAGTTTTTGACCAATCATTATTTTATAGATATAGAGCATTTTTTTTTACTTTTAGCTTGTTTATCTTTTTAAAGTTTGGTTTTAAAACAACCACTATGCAGATGAGCAATTACTTTCAGCAATATTGTAAAAGTTTTAGCTTTTAAGACACACTCAATCCTAACTTTAAAATATGAAATGTAGACACTTTAGAATTCACAAAATTAAACTTTCACTATTCAACATGTGAGCCATTTTTTTTAACAAGAGGAACAATGTGTGAGGCTTGGTAAATTGTTTAAGGAAATAGATGTATTGTTGATAATTGTGAAAAGCAATCTGCTTGGCATTGTATATGCATAAATACATATTGAAAATATTGATCAGTAAATGTAAAGCATTGTTCGGATTTACTTGCTATAATAACGTGGACAAAGCAAAGCATAAAATTGTTTATTGATATTGCTAATATTATTGTTTGTAATGGAACGATTGATACAGAGAAAAATAATCATGTTCCACTTATCCCAATTCTTAAAGCACTTCTATTCTAATCTAGAAATCAAGGCTTTATAAAAATCTTGGAAACTGAATAAAGTCAGAAATATAATTACTTAATAAAATAGCACACCGCAGAAAATTAAAGTGGCAGGTAAAATAATATAGCCACAAGCGGTGATTCTAAAGTCCAAGCAAAAGTAACCCAAGAAAGCCCAATACATCAATATGGAACCATTCTTGAGACAGAAGCCACATTATGTGTAGTTTGTCTGAGTTTAAAACTTTGGGCCCTGATATTGTATAAATCAGTGTGGAGATGGAGGGGAGAATAGAGCAGCTGATCATTAAAACTTTGCATGGAGCAATAATAATAAACATGATTCAGATGTTTTTCCAAATGTTTGTTCCTTATTTATTATCTATATAGTATTATCAATACAATATAAGAAGATATGCAGGAAGCATTCAGTGGGAGGTTTAACAGCAGGTGCGTTTAAAGCAGCAGCTTTGGGCTGTGAAGCAGTAAAATATGGTCTGTACAATAATGGAACTCCAGAGCTGGGTTGTTTTAGTGTCTAGTGCTGATCTTTAACTTTGGTAGGGTCTTTGAGAGTGGAAGTAGACGTGTTTGAGTTTGTGTGTGTGTGCATGAGCGTGTGTGCATGCATGAGACATAGTGTGTGTCTGGTGGTAAACTTGGTCGTGCAAATTGGAAGTGTTTGTAAGATCTAATTTGGATATAAGAGATTAGTTAGAGCAACAGGGAAGCAGTTACACTAAAAGGGAAAGGGATGTGAACAAAAGTAAGGTAAAAGCAAGTAATTAATGGTGCTGGCAATTAAATGGTGTAATTTAAAATTTAAAATTACTAAATGTTACGGATTGAACGCACATTTGACAGTAAAGATCATGATTGAGCATAACTGAAAATCAGGACAACTGAAGAGGGTAAGAAAACAAAAATTGGGCTGAAATCTGTGCACAGACAAAATTTAAATATGAAATTTAAATGAAAACTTCCAAGGGGAAATTACAGCTCAAGTTAAGTGTGATAAATGTATTTTAACCATGTATTTTAACTTGCAGGAAGGAGACATGGCGGAACCATTAAAAGATAAAACAAATAAATAGAGAATCTTAAACATGATTTTAACGAATATAAAAGTCTTGCTTCAGATCTGTTTACACAGGGGGGAGAAGGAGAACGTGGTGCACAGGTGGACCAGTCCAGACACAGAGTGAGGGCTCCTCCGCCATTACGCACGAAAGGGGAACGAGCCTGAGAGAACAACGTACGCAGATCAACTGAAAGGCGAGGGTTCGACATGGTACAACTGGAGCCAGTGTGCAGCCACCCAGCCCAGAGATCGCTCACAGAGCCAGAAGGAGAGGTGAGAACAGCAGCTGAATCGTCTGCCTCAGATGGAGGCTCGCAGCAGGAAGGAGGGGTAGCACACTCACCCCGCAGCAGCAGACAGCAGGGGCCGTCAGTGCCTGGCTGTGACCGAGGAGAGGAAGTGAGGGGGTAACTCATTCAGCAGCATTTCGATTGCGTCACAGTACACTACATACAGTGACTCTTAAACACATCTCATTAAAGAACACACATAGTCTTATCACACACCAACTCATACTTTTCATTCACTGTTTATTATTATTGCAGACACCAAGAGCCAGAATAAAGCTCTTCGTACGTGGGGCTGAGGTAGTCTACCCTCAAAACCCTGAAGCAAGAAGAATGAAGAAAAAAAAGCAGACGAAAATATCGGATGGACAGTTCTATTGTTTAATTTTTCATTGATTGATGATTTTTGTGTTTCTTTTTCTAGGAGGGTTGATTTATTCTATTATAGTGGAAAATCTATGCCTTAAATAAAGTGATAAAATCAGCAGGGGTAGAAAGGGGATTCCACTTGACCTAGTGACAAATAAATCAAACGTAGAGAGGGTTTAGCTTATTATTTAAAGTGTGTATTTTATAATTCAATCATTGCAGAAAGTGTGTTGACTAGAGGGAGATCACATTATTTTTCTTTACAGGTTCCCTTGGACTCTTCAAAAAACGGAATTGTGAAAAAAAAAAAAACACTCTGTAACCTTAACACTTACACATATAGGGCTATACATAACAGTTTACTAAATAGTGGGAAACTTAGAGGGAAAACACATTTATGGTTTAATAATGGCTGTGTACAGGAAAAGGGGGTGGAACAGGACAAAGTACGGACACCATAACGAACCAGCACTTCCTCCAGTTATTCCAATATGGCTCCAGGTAATAATAACCATTACTCTAATGGGTATATTGATGGAGGGCAAAGACGATAAATCACCATATATGTTACCTATACTGGAGTGTGAGGAAGAGCAGGAGGAACTGCTGGGGCTGACTTTAGGGCAATAATGTCACTTCCTCCATTGACAGAGTAATATTGGCCGCCTGGGGCAGAAGGGGCTGTGGGAGAATTTTTCCTGTCAAAAATTGGTTAGGTTGGCTAGCTAGGTTAACTACTTTATTTCAGTGCGGAATGTTGTAGTTAGCTAGGCTAGCTAATGTTTAATTTATTTGAAAGTGGAAAGATCTAGCTAGCTAGGTTAGATAATGTTAACTTTATTTCAGTGTGGAATGTTTCAGCTAGCTAGGTTAGCTAGTGTTAACTACTTTATTTAATTGTGTTAGCTAGGTTAGATAATGTTTAATTTATTTGAAAATGGAGACATCTAGCTAGTTAGGTTAGCTAATGTTAACTATATTTCAGTGTGGAATGTTTTAGCTGGCTAGGTTAGCTAATGTTTCCTTCATTTCAAAGTGGAAAGATTTAGCTAGTTAAGTTAGCTAATTTTAACTACTTTATTTCAGTGTGGAATGTTTTAGCTAGCTAGGCTAGCTAATGTTTAATTTATTTGAAAGTGGCAAGATCTAGCTAGCTAGGTTACATAATGTTAACTATATTTCAGTGTGGAATGTTTCAGCTAGCTAGGTTAGGTAATGTTAACTACTTTATTTAAGTGTGTTAGCTAGGCTAGCTGATGTTTAATTTATTTGAAAGTGTTAACTACTCTATTTAAGTGTGGATTGTTTTAGCTGGCTAGGTTAGCTAATGTTTACTTCATTTCAAAGTGGACAGATTTAGCTAGTTAGGTTAGCTCATTTTAACTACTTTATTTCAGTGTGTAATGTTTCAGCTAGTTACTTTAGGTGATTTTAACTTCTTTATTTCAGTGTGGGATGTTTTAGCTAGCTAGGTTAGCTAATGTTAACTACTTTATTTCAGTGTGGAATCTTTTAGCTAGCTAGGTTAGCTAATGTTAACTACATTATTTCAGTGTGGAATGTTTTAACTAGCTAGGTTAGCTGATATTAACTACTTTATTTCAGTGTATTATGTTTCAGCTAGCTACTTCAGGTAATGTTAACTACTATATTTCAGTGTGGAAAGTTTTAGCTAACTAGGTTAGCTCATTTTAACTACTTTATTTCAGTGTGGGATTATTTAGCTAGCTATGTTAGTTAATGTTAACTGCTCTATTTCAGTGTGCAATGTTTAAGCTAGCTAGGTTAGCTAATGTTTACTTAATTTTAAAGTGTAAAGAATTAGCTAGCTAGGTTAGCTAAATGTAACTACTTTATTTCAATGTCAAATGTTGTCGTTAACTTGGTTAGCTAATGTTTAATTTATTTGAAAGTGGAAAGATCTAGCTAGCTAGGTTAGCTAATGTTAACTATATATCACTGTGGAACGTTTTAGCTAGCTAGGTTAGCTAATGTTAACTTTATTTCAGAGTGGAAAGTTTTAGCTAGCTAGGTTAACTACTTTATTTCAGTGTGGAATGTTGTAGTTAGCTAGGCTAGCTATTGTTTAATTTATTTGAAAGTGGAAAAATGTAGCTAGTTAGGTTAGCCAATGTTAACTATATTTCAGTGTGGAATGTTTCAGCTAGCTAGGTTAGCTAATGTTTACTTCATTTCAAAGTGGACAGATTTAGCTAGTTAGGTTAGCTCATTTTAACTACTTTATTTCAGAGTGGAATTATTTAGCTAGCTACTTTAGGTAATGTTAACTACTTTATTTCAGTGTGTAATGTTTCAGCTAGCTACTTTAGGTAATTTTAACCACTTTTTTTCAGTGTGGAATCTTTTAGCTAGCTAGGTTAGCTCATTTTAACTACTCTATTTCAGTGTGGAATGTTTGAGCTAGCTACTTTAGGTAATTTTAACTACTTAATTTTAGTGTGGAATGTTTTAGATAGCTTGGTTAGCTAATGTTTGGTAATGTCAACTATGTTTCAGTGTGGAATGATTTAGCTAGCTAGCTACTACATTATTTCAGTGTGGAATATTTTAGTTATCTACTTTAGCTAACTTTATCTACTTTTTTTCAGTTTGGAATGTCTTAGTTAGCTACATTAGCTAATATTAAAGTGGACATGAAACACTTCAATATTTAATATAATTCGCAAGATGAGTTTTTACTCTAACAAATTTTATAAGTTTAACAGTTGTCAGTGAAACTGAGTTAAAATAATAAGCAATCTAAACGTCATTTTTTAAGTAAGTGTAGCGCCATCTTGTTCCAGCGCTGTAAGTGACGTCTCGAGGTTGGTTCTCCAACGCCTAACATATAAATAACTATTAGCCTACACTAGTTCCTTAATGGATAATAAAAGCCAAACTAAAAATCGATGCAAAGAGGGCACCTTTGTATTGCCCCTGGGTGTAGCAATACTGGGTGTAGTATAATTTTATAGGGTTAGCCACAATGCTAGGGTTAGTAGCGAGCATTTTCTACACAAAGACTATAGAGGATAGGGTTTTTGAGTCAAGAGCATTAATTTAGTTGTTCGCTGGACAAATAAGCTGAAGTCCGAGGCTTTTTTCCTCCTTTTTAATTTTAACTCTGAACAGCTGGGATGTACAGACCGTCCGACTGGAGTTACTATAAAAGCAGCAGCTGTGAGCTGCACGGAATGAGCCAAACCACACACAGCTGACAGTTAACAGATAACAAAGCTAGCATTAGCTACTTAGCCTGCTAAGTTAGTGAGCTAAATAGCTAATGCTAGCCTTTTTAAGATAGCTAGCCAATGCTATCTTACACTAGCTAAATAAAGCTAGCTACCCAGCAAGCCTTTTAACTTACAAACTGAACGGTTTATCAACAATCAGTCTTAATGAATTTTGAACTTTACATGCTAAATATTTAAATGTATATAAACAGGCTAGTTTATGGGATGGCAATAACTGCTGTTGACGGGCTGCAGGGTTTCTGCATGGACCTCACATAGAGAGAGAATAGACACCTCCAAAAATTCTGGCTCTCAGACAAGCATCTGAAAAGTTCTGCTCAGGGTTCTGCAGGGATATATATATATTAGAAAAGAGTAAAAGTACATCAACGAGTGAATGTCCTGGAATATCAAACGTACGAGAAAACATAACATTAATTTCAATAAACATCATCTGGATCAGATTCTTTTTGCTGAACCTGTAAAATCCATTGTTAAATTCAGTTCATGTTTATTTCTGGTGGAACGTGTCCCAAGTGACAGAGTGAAACATTTGTGTAGGATAAGGTGTTCTGTCTGAAAGATTTACGATTTGCGCTTTTTATTGCCGTGGAACAAATTTGGGACAGTTTTCTCTCCTGTGTGAATGCGCTGATGATTTTTAAGTTGACTCTGTGTACCAAAACTCTTCTCATAATCTGAACAGTGATACGGTTTCTCTTCTGTGTGAATGCGCTGGTGATTTTTGAGATTACTCTGGGTAGTAAAACTCTTCCCACAGTCTGAGCATTAATATGGTTTTACTCCTGTGTGAATGCGCTGGTGTTTTTTAAGATCACTCTGGATAGTAAAACTCTTCCCACAGTCTGAGCAGTAATATGGTTTTACTCCTGTGTGAATGCGCTGGTGTTTTTTGAGATCACTCTGTGCTGTAAAACTCCTCCCACAGTCTGAGCAACGATACGGTTTCTCTCCTGTGTGAATGCGCTGGTGTATTTTGAGATTACTCTGTTGATTAAAACTCTTCCCACAGTCTGAGCAGTGATACGGTTTCTCTCCTGTGTGAATGCGCTGGTGTTTTTTGAGATCACTCTGTGCTGTAAAACTCCTCCCACAGTCTGAGCAACGATACGGTTTCTCTCCTGTGTGAATGCGCTGGTGTGTTTTGAGAGTACTCTGTTGATTATAACTCTTCCCACAGTCTGAGCAGTAATATGGTTTCTCTCCTGTGTGAATGCGCTGGTGTTTTTTGAGAGTACTCTGTTGATTAAAACTCTTCCCACAGTCTGAGCAGTGGTACGGTTTCTCTCCTGTGTGAATGCGCTGGTGCAGTTTGAGATGACCCTGTTGATTAAAACTCTTCCCACAGTCTGAGCAGTAATATGGTTTCTCTCCTGTGTGAATGCGCTGGTGTTGTTTAAGTTCACTCTGGGTAGTAAAAATCTTCCCACAGTCTGAGCAGTGATATGGTTTCTCTCCTGTGTGAATGCGCTGGTGCAGTTTGAGATGACCCTGTTGATTAAAACTCTTCCCACAGTCTGAGCAGTGGTACGGTTTCTCTCCTGTGTGAATGCGCTGATGTGTTTTGAGAGTACTCTGTTGATTAAAATTCTTCCCACAGTCTGAGCAGTGATATGGTTTCTCTCCTGTGTGAATGCGCTGGTGTTGTTGGAGATGACTCTGTCGATTAAAACTCCCCCCACAGTCTGAGCAGTGATACGGTTTCTCTCCTGTGTGAATGCGCTGGTGGAGTTTGAGAGTACTCTGTTCAGTAAAACTCTTCCCACAGTCTGAGCAGTGATACAGTTTCTCTCCTGTGTGAATGTGCTGGTGTTTTTTGAGATCACTCTGTTTAGTAAAACTCTTGACAGAGTGCTGATGTTTCTCCATGTCGGGACTTGGCTTTATTTGTCTGTTAAATGTAGCAAACTATTTTTGTGTGTTCTCCAGATTCTTCAGGATGGCTTGTGCTTCCCCTCTTTCAGCAGTTTAACTTTGATCTTTTGATAAATATCCTGGTTGTTGGTGGTGAATTTCAGGAGAATATTTTCATTTCTGGAAAAGACAAAAATGCCAGTGAATATTAAAATAAAAGCAAGTCATTTAACTGAACAGAACTGCCTAAATCAGTTAAACCATAGACTGTATATAGCTGGACAGAGCATCATCTCTCAAAAGTGAAGCCACCACAGGTCGGGCGCCCCCTGCTGTTCGGCTGCAGAAAGCTGTGTAACTCCACCCATCCCCATGGGTTTCAATGGCAAAACAGACAACTCTCAATCACGTTTTTTTTCTAATATACTGTAATAGGCTCTATGCACGTAAGATAGAGGTGTGCCAAAAAATCGATTCACATAAGAATCTTGATTCTCATTTACTACGATTCAGAATCGATTTAAAATGTCCCAAAATCGATTCTGAGGGGCGGGTTTTAGACTGATTTTGGGCTGGGTATTTTTGTTGGACCTGGCAACCCTGGGGATAGGGCTTGTCCCTTCAAACGGAGATCTTCCAGACACACACAGAGCGTAGGTGTTTGAGAATCACCGGTAAGATGGCAGAACAAGCATTATATTACATTAGATTAACGTGTAGTTTCAATGTTTTATGGCAGAATGCTTCATAACAAGCATAAAAAAGATCGCTAGTAGTTAGTTTCAGTAACTGTTAGCTAGCTAACTAGCTAACTTTCCAGTTCCACCTTAAATAACGCTACAGGTGGCAGCGGGCTGCAGCATTTAAGGCGGAACGGAAAAATAACAATAAGCTAATCAGAGCTAATTTCAGCTCCTCATCACAGAGGAATTAAGGAATGGACAATATGAATTAATTTCTCCACCTCCTGCCCCCTTTCTGAAGAAATACAACGACCTTAAAGTTAACTAGTTAATCAGCAGCTGCTCCTGAACTTTAGCGCTTCACTGCTATCATCACATCAGCCCAGCAGCGTCACCTACACACCACCGCTAGTAGCCTGGTAATAAAGCAGTGTTATTTATTATTTATTTATTGTTCATTAACGTCATTGTGATATCCCAGTGATTTCTCTGTCACTGAGGACCCACATTCCTGCACATTTTATTGTTTTTGTAACACATTACTTGCTCCAGGACCAGTGTATATTATGGAGGGTTTTTTTTCAATAAGATTCATAAGCCAGAAGCAGAAATTTTTATAATTCAAATCGTTTTGAATCAAAAATCGATTTTGAATCGAATCGTGGCCCCCAAAATCGGAATCGAATCGAATCGTGAGATAGTAAACGATTCCCACCCCTAACGTAAGACTTCCGCCCTCATCTATACCGGCATTTTCATTTCCGGTTAGCTATAAGTGCATTGTAAACAATAGCATTTTACATACAGTGTTTGCATTATTGCATTTTGTTAAGATATAAGATGAGGTCCAATCCGAAGACAGCTGCCTAGGTAGTCATTGCCTTCAAAGGCAATGACTCCCTTGTTCGGCAGCATTTTCACCCATAAAGGATATTATGAGGCAGCGCGTTCGGGACACGCTCTGGAGTCAGCATACCGCATCACGTCTAGCGCGCTGTGCTCGTGAGCTCTGTTTACTAATAACTAAAGTTATTAACCACTTACCTCAGGATAAATCTTAAAGCAACGGCAGATATTTTTTTTACTCACCCAAATATTACAGATTAACTTTAATATTCCTGATTTACTTTAATTATACACTTTCCCTCACTTCATACTCCGAGTATGGTCAGTTTTATTTATATATTTAATTTATTTTTGATTACCTGCTTTACAGAAATGCATGAGTAATGAAACCATAATATAACAAATATTTTATGTAAGCCATCAAAACTAAATTAACAAACTAAGCTACATGTCACACAGTTTTACCTTTTAGTTGCATAAATAAGAAACATAACATGTTTCATAAACTTCTTTATTTGCAAATAATTGTGACATTTACCCATACCCACTAGTTGAGATGTGATACTAAAATAAGCATAATGACACTAAAAACACAACAAGCAAAAAAACTTTATTAAATTCACAGAAAAAAACTCTACATAAAAGGAGCTAACGCTGCCTCCAGCCGGTCTGACCGGAGTTCATCTTTCCTGGCCCATGTTCATCCCTGTGAACAAAATAATCTGAATTAGAAACAGAGCTAACAGCGCTTAATTCCACTATTTACACATTAAATCACTTAGTTACACATTAATCCACAGTAACTCAGTCTAACAGTTAAACTATTTACACATTAAATAACTTATACGTAACAGTGACTTAAAACAGTTAAAGGTTTTGTAATACTGGACGGCCGGGTTATCTTAGTTTCCTAGCGGGGTTTCTTCAGCACTGCAGCCGCGTTTGGTACTCTGTAAGTCGGCTAGATGCGTGTTAGCTTACCCGGTAAATTAGCGCGATAAGCTAATGGTAGCTTCACCCGGTCAGGTCTTACATTACATAACGTACAGGCAAAAACAACACTGGAAAACAACTTAAAAGAGTCTAAAACATACTAGTCTGATAAACACATGCAGCGGTGAGTGGAATACAGGAGAAAATTACTTACATTTGTAGAGACACTCCCTGGCAGTGCCGGCTCCGTCCACCATGTATTTATCTGAGCGCTGGAGCGCTGATCTGGTGAAATTCATCATAAAGCATGCATCTCACGCTGCTTTCAGAATAGGGATAAAATAGGGCAGATCCCCATGTAGGAGCACAGGCTACCTTCCGATATAATATTGCATTTGCGTTCGCTATAAACTCCACATATCCTGTAGTACTCGCTGCTAAAAATGCAAACAGGAAGTAAGAGTGCCGGTATAAACCAAAGCGGAAATATGTCACTGCTGATGCTTAGAGCCTATTCTACCTCCATTATTTAAATGCAACAGTAACCTCTGCTTATATTGTCAAAATTTTATATCCCCACAGAACTCGTTTTTTAAAACGTTATTCAGTTCTATTCAAAAAAGGTGTGGTTATTGTAAAAGGGCTGCTTATGGGCGGGACCAATAACAGACCGTCAGCTCCGCTCCGCCCCGCTCTGCAGTCTGTGACCGCGAGGCAGCCCTCAGGGGCCGGGTTATTCAAATGAGTAGGTTGCTATCCACAGTCTTTCTCCCTCCTCTGGTCACTATTGCGCAGAATCGGGTGTCAGGATCGCCAACATGGCGGAAGATTTTGGCTTCATTTTCATTGAATGAATGGGAACGGAGACACGGCTTCCATCTTTTTTTACAGTCTCTGAGTTAAACTATACAGATAAAACTACTGGGACATCTTCATATTTCCATAAAAAGGGGGGCGCTGGTGGTCTTCCAGCCACCTGTTTAGTGCCTTTATAAGGACTTCCCACTGTTCAGACACTCTTAATTCTGTTCTGGTCTCACTAGAAACTGAGAACTTAAAGAAAGAAAGAAGTAAAGAAACGTGTGCCGAAAAAACAACATGCAGTGGTTTGAATCACGGTGCCGAAGCTTGATTCGTTCTACATTGATCATGTGACCAATGATGTCCGAAGCCTTTTCCTTTACACTAAATTATAAAATATTTCATGCATCTTAAACAATGACAGTAATTAGGGTTGGACGATGTCTCCTCAATGGGCAGATGACTATGTTTACAGTGAAACAACGCGATTGTCGATGATATTGTGGTGGGCGGAGGGGGGGGTGCTGACAGAGCATTGACTGGTGTGTCACGGGAGCGTGTAGGGTACTACAATCAAAATTGTTGGAGTACCGAATACTACATACTGGGCAGTGTGTAGTATGCAGTACATACTAGTGCAGTATGCAGTATAGTAGTATGCCATTCCGAATACAGCCAGAGTTTAAAACTGATAAAAGCTTTTTTTTTTTTAACTTATAAATGCATGAAATAATGTAGATAATAAAATAAGTACTAAATTGTACTATTGTGGAATAGTACAGTATAAAACATGCTGTCAGCAGCTGAAATAAATATTTTTTCTTTATAATGTTACTTCTGTTCAAACTTAATTCACGTTGTTAGGCATATCTGTATATGTAACAAAATATTTTAAATAAAGGTAACATTAACAATTAGTTTACATCAGTCAACTGTGCTTACAACAGTAAGAAACACTGCAAATTTTTTAATTAATGCTTCAACTAGTTATTACATGACAAAAGTTTAGACATTATTCACCATTAAAATTCCTAAAAACTCACGACTTAGTTAACAGGATCTACTACATTTTTAAACATTGGTAATTTAGAAATATGTGATGTCTTGTTTAGAGTCATTTAACAAATTTATGTCAGATATTGTGGACACATTTTTAGAAATCCACTTATTCTGATACATTTTACTTCATAATGCCAAATATTTCTCAAGCCTAATGTAGCAGCTCGTCTGCTGCTCTAGTATGCTTGTTAAAGAGCAGACGGAGAGGCAGGTCTTATTCTCTCCTCCTGCCTTTATTCTCTCTACACATTTACACCAAAAAATAACCCAACAGATTATTAAGTGTCTGCAACTGCATATACATCTCCTACATATCACCGACTCAATCCCGCACGTTCTGCCTGACCTTCGCAGCGCATCAATTAATTCATGCTTTAAACGCGCAGATAAGCTGTAACTGGTGGATCAGCACAAAAATCACAGTGCGATTTATTACATTAAAACACAGAACATTTTCTTCTGCTGAACCTGAGAGAGCCCGAGAACAGCGGGGGGAATTCTCGCCAACCCGAGTTCATGCATCGGGTCAGACAGGCTGGAGTTCAGGCTGGGGTTTAGGCTCATGTTGAGGCAGAAAATCTAAACTATAGTAGTCGGTTCAGCAGAACAAAACGTTGAGAAAGAACCACAACATACCTGCACATACACAACAAAAATAATCCCAGCCGACTATTAAGCATCTGTAACTGCACATATATTTATAAAATATGAAACAGAAGTAAATACAGCACATGAACACACATTTTCAGGCTCAGTCACATGTAGTGTTTTGGCGCTGAAACGGCTGTACCTCAGAGCTGATAACCCGACCGGGGCAGAAATAATTAATTATTAGGTAAAATATATTTCAATACCCGCTAAAAATGCACAGAAGAGTGACTAGAACTGATATAAGAGCTCATTTTTCCAGTAATTTTCTCAAAAAAACTTATATTTGCTTAAAACAGCACTTTTTCACGGAGCTCCTCAGCTCTGTTTACCTCCTGTGCTGTATTCAAGCTCCTTTGGGGGCCGCGGAGGAATAATTAATAAAAAAAACGCAGTTCTCTTGTTGGTGCAGAGAATTGTAGTTCAAAATAGAATCACAGCAAAACAATGACCTTTTTACAGTTACAACACATCAACCAACCTCCAACAAGAAAGAGAAAAAGAGAAACTTCTCCATACCTTCTGCAGTTCAGCTGATCCTGCTCTTCCTCAGGCGCTCCAGCTACAGACCCCGGAAGCTCAGCCTTATCCGGGTTATGTAGAGCCCCGCCCCCTCCCCCGCTACATCACATTATACCCCATCACCGCTAGAGGGAGCCCGCGAGGGAGTCCTCAATGCATGGAGCTGAATGGAGCTAAACAGCTAAAACTCTCATTTAAAACACTGTATAACTACTTCTCTGGGGTTTTCCTTTAATTTTACAAAGTAGAACAAAGTATTTCACTAAAATAGGAAAGAAAACATGCCCCTATATTTCTATTTTCTAAAACTAATGTTTTTTATTCAGTAGATTTACTAGCATTACTGCTACTGATGCTGGAGTTACACACAGAGCTCATTTAAATGATTAAAACTGCAGTTTAAAAAGTTTTAATAATTATCTCTGCTGTGAAGAAACAGTTATAGTTGTTCTGTTTTGAGGCAATTAGTAAAATTTTTATTCTATAAAGTATCAAATGTTTATAAATTATTATTTTGCTAAAATAATTTATAAACGTTTGATACTTTTTAGAATAAAAAATTTTTTATAGGTTTTTAGACATTTCAGACCCTGTCGAGTGGCTTGAGATTCAGAGCAGATTCTGAAGTGAGTTTTTTCCACTATAGAGATTCTCTGATTGCTCCTGTACAACTCCAACAAACAGCACTTACTAATTACTATGGAAAGATCAGTGCTGTTGTGACATTGATTCTGGTAGAATTATTTTTTATCTAAATTTCATTTAAAATATTATGGTTACATTTTCTTTGCATTTACCTTCTTGATGTCCTGCAGATTCTTGAAAAGGAGATTGTACTGCAGCAGATCTTGTTTGTTGCTCACCTTGTCTAAAGTCTTACTATTTATGTATTCTGAAAGCTTTCCATAAATTGAGGTCATTCACACCTACTCCCTGTAAAATCACTCTCTGACATCACAATGGACCATCCTGATTTCTGTATAGAAGGGTACTTCACACCTGTAAAATATTCGAAATTCATATGCAGATTTCAGTATTAAACTAATTATTTGTAAAATAAAGAATGAATTGTTTAAGAGTTTATTTGTTAATAGAATGACAAAAACAACTTGGGGCATCACTTGAAGTTTACCAATAACAGTGAGGGCGAAGTCCATCTGGTACAACTTTAGCATTATTACATACACAGTGTTGCAAATATCAGTTTTAAACGAATTCGTTGTGAAAATGGCATGAATTTATGCAGTATTTTATGAGTGATTTATCATTAATTCATGCACATAATACATCATCTGTCATTATGAATATACATGAAGTAAGCATGTCTTGTACATGTGTTAATGTATAAGTTCATGTAGTAATTAAGGGACACACAGTGACATGAGTTATTTATGATGTTGATTCAGCTCTTTATATTAGGAAATTGAGGTAAAAACCAAAGGATCCAGTAAACATCCAGAACAGTAAACATGGATTAACTGGCATCTCATAGCAAAGCTTTAAATAAAAAAATATTCAAAAAATGAACCAATAATAAAAGAGTGAGCCTGTTATGGGTTGGGGTCCTGTCCAGCATGTTTCCTGCCCTTTCTGCCCATATATATATATATATATATATATATATATATATATATATATATATATATATATATATATATATATATATATATATATATACGTTTTATTTAAAGAACCGTTGAATAACTATTGTTTTAATTTTTTTACAACACAGTGGCATCTCCTGCACTGGTTACATAACCCGAACAACTGTTAACCGTTACAGGAAAAACAAAGACGCAGCTTTGTTAATTCTTCTTAGAAATGTCCAGCAAGGATCCCTCTTCTTTTTTGAGAATTGCAGTAGCAGTGGGCTCCTGTTCACAGGAAGCTCCTGCAAACTTTTTCAGGAGGTCCTTTGGTGGAAGAGTGTCTGCCTCCATCCAGAGAGAAATGACCACAGAGACCCCTCATCTTCAATGGTGACATCCCTCAGAGAGATGTCCTCTCCAGAGACAGTGGTTCAGATAGAGCTCACCTAAAGAGAGAGAGAAAGAAAAAACACTCACAAAACATGTTACCTTTTTACAGTCACAAGATTCAGCAAAATAACCTGAATATTTATTTTACACTAAAAATGTAAAAAGACCTATCTGCTTAGACAGGGATCAAACCTAGTCCTAGACTACATATTCATTTTAAAGAAAAACCTTAATTCTAAATGCTGCGTAGTCCAAGACTAGGCTTAATGTGAGGACTCGCCCAGACCATGGCCCTCCGACCACTAGGGGGAGGCCACGCTACACCTCTGGCAATAATCAGGGTCGATTGGTGACAGCTGTGTGCAAGCTTTAAAAGCTGGGCTCATATGCACCCCAGCCCAGAGTCTTAACCCTCATGTTGAGAGTGAGATCACTCCAGTTTGTTGAAAAGAAAAGAAAAGAAAAGAAAAGAAAAGAAATGAAAAGAAAAGAACACACAGTGAAGGCTGGACCTGTTCCTCCAGAGCAGTCAACTGTGTTTCTGTTTATCTCTTCCCAGAGAAGCCTGTTGCCCTCTGTGCCTTTCCCCTTTTTTTCCAGTGGTCTGTAGCCACCCTATATCTTTCTTTCCTTGCTGTCTTTTCCTCTCCACTCCCTTCTCTGAGTGAGAGAGAAAAAACAAATAAATAAATAAAAGAGAGAAATAAAAATAAATACAGGACCAGAGACGTTCTTCCTCGTATAAACCCCCACCACTCTTTACTATTTCCCAGTAGGCTGTTTACTCAAAATTTTGTTTGTTTGGACTTTCTTTGTTCTCATTTCCCACCTACTTGTCCTACTCTGTTCTAAGGGCTGCCACAGCCACACATGCCATGGTGGCACAGTGAGATTATCCGGCGCATTCAGTCCCTTTTCATGGCTCGCGGGGGTTCAAATCCCGGAGCACCACGTGATATTGTTGTTATTATTTTTTTATTTATTTTTTATTACGTTTGTTTTTCCCAGTGAAAAGCTTTGCATCTTACAGGGCAGTGACCTCTGTTGGTGGGTAAATGGTCTCCATGTCCAGCTTGACCTCAGTCCTCAGACACACTCAGTGCAGGTGGAAGAAACCTGAACCCTGTGCAAGAAGCATTTTTGGCGGTTAAGGCGGTTCTTCCTTAATAGAAGCATTTTTAACGATGTATGTCTCGCCTTCTTTAAATAACTTATTTAAAAGTGCTCTTTTAGATATAACACTACATAAAATGAGAAAACCTGGTCTAAAATAATAACAATAAAATGTTTTAAGATGTTTATTTGATTTACATTACAACTTGGAGCAATCAGACACTGTTTCTTGTGCATATTATAGTGAAATCAGCAAAACTAAGGTTTTAAGCTTCCCATATAGTCACTTTTAACAGTATATAATGATGGAAAAAAATTTGAATTTCAAAACATATGCTGAAGATTTGCATATGGTTGTCAATTTAAAGTGTCCTGCTCAAGAAACACGTCACAAGCCTCTTATGAAAACACATAAAAGCCAAAGAAATATGAACTCGATATTACGACATGTTTAAGATATTTATTTTCTCATAAGTGGCAGCAATACGCTTCGGTAGTAACGGTAATTGAAATTACAATTCGGTTATCTGTATAGCTTATTAGCAACTTAGCCTAGATTATCGGCACCACGCAGGGTGCGGAACCAGAGCGTTACAGCTGTATACTGGATTGGAGCATTTTAGTCATTCATCCAGAAAAAAATCTGCATGTTGGGCAGATGCAGGGCAGATTACAGCAAAACTTAGGGTCAAACTTGGCGCCGTAAAAAAAAAAAAAAAAACTTGAAAAAATAGTAACTTGTTTCTGATTCCAAATTAACAGCGTGTGTTAACAATTTAATGTTGACAGCCCTTACAATTTCAAATTAAAAATCACAGAAACAATGACCTGAGAATCTGCAGTTCACAGTGTGAACTCTTCAATCCAGGAGAGAGCAGGTCCGCTGAAAAACTTGAAGAGTTTACTTGTTTGTAGGGCTGGGGCGACGCGTCGACATAATCGACGTCATCGATTACGAAAATACATCGATTTGCATAACGTGCGTCGGCGCGTCGTAAACATGGCGGCGCCTGTGGAGAGCATTAGAGGTTAGATCGGTCCCAAAAATTCCGACTGGCTGTTTTCGGGCTGTTTGAATGAGCGAAATATGATCAGAATTATGTTAAATTACACTGTAACATAGAGGCATAGAACTATTATTTAATTAAAATGATTTTTAAGAACAGCTAAACACAGTGCTGCAGGTCAAACGCGGAGGAGTTCACGTGCGAGAGAGAGAGAGAGAGAGAGAGACACAGAGAGAGAGAGAGATTTGCTTGTTCTGGTGAGAGCTACTCACAGGTGAAGGTTCTCTTTGATCTCCTCGTGCTCATATTCTAGTCCCATACATAATTCTGCAGCTCCCTCAGTGTTTTCTGTCGTATTTTGCGGCTAGCGCGAGAGCTTACAACTGACACCGTGGACCGCGAGGTGCCGCCGCGCTTGTGCCGAATCCGACTCTCTGCTGAATCTGACTCCCGCTTCGCGGACAGAATCAGCACAACACCCCCGCTGTAGAACTGCGGTAGTGAAAACAGCGCTTATAAATAAATAAGTTTAGTTTCACTTTCAGTTTTCGTTATTTTTTTTTTAATAAAAATATATTTAAAAAACAGACGCCTACATCTCGGACTATTTTCTGGAGCCCGGGTCGGATTTCAGGTCGGGCCTCGGGTCATGTCGGGTTCAGACCAGAGAATCTAAGCTCTAGAGAGCATGGACTCCGGAGAGCAATCTCCAGCTACAAAAAAACGCCAGCGGGCATCTAAAGTTTGGAAGCATTTCACGCAAAAGGGCAACAATGTGGTCCTCTGCCATATGTGCAAAAGGAGCACTTGACAGGCAAACATCCAGGAGCACTATGTCAACAGGGTCACACAGTAAGTTACCGTTTACATCAGGGTCTCCGCGGGTGTCCTTAAAAAGACTTAAGGCTGTCTACCAAAGGTTTTAAACCTGCCACAGGCAGAAATTATACATTTTTGGTTTATATTTGTGCATGGCATTTCACAGTTTCCAGAAACAGTAGCATTATTCATAAGTTCAGGTGTTTAGCTAAGCTAGCTGCCTTAAGTTATTTTAGCTAGCGCCGTCGGCGCTGCGGTGTTACACCATTTTCTGTCACCGTCGGAATTTTGTGACCAGTGCTCACGGTTATGAGCGTTCATTGGCAAAACGGAAGCTTTCTATACCTACACCTTACCCTCAACCCTAAACTTAACCGTTTTGGCCAGTCGGGGTAAACATTAGAAACGAACACGTTTCGAATCGGCCAGTGCACCGGTCTGCTGAGAACTACTTGCCAGTGGTCACAAAATCTAGCGGTCACAGAAAACAGTGCAACACACGGTTGTGGTGTATGGGAGCTTATACATTTTTAGTGTTATAGATCTAAACAACGTGTTGTACATGTAAGTGATTATAAGTGTGGGGTTTGGTTTAGTAGGCTTGTGTTGTTGTTGTTATTATATATAAATATAGTAATTTATCGTTTGCTTTAAAACGTAAAATAATAATTATTTAAATATGTTTCTCAATAAATAGATTAGTCGACTAATCGAAAAAATAATCGTTAGAATAATCGTTTAAAAAATAATCGTTAGGGACAGCCCTACTTGTTTGTTGTTCAGTGGATTGTTCTTTTGGATTTTTTCTGTTGAAAAATGCATATAAAGCAGCAAGAAACACCTGAACGCTCAGATGTACAAAGCTGAAGACCTTCCTCAGGTGCAGCTCAAGTTCCTCTCTGAAGATCTGGGTACACATTCCTGAGTACACTGACACTTCTCTAATATCAGTGCCACTCTCTTTAAGATCTTCCTCATAGAAGATCAGGTTTCCTTTCTCCAGCTGCTGGAATGCCAGGTTCCCCATAGCCATGATACTTGTTATAGTCTGCTGAGGATCAATGTGAACCCTTTGGGATTACTTGGATTTCTGCATGAATTGGTCATTAAATG
Organism: Astyanax mexicanus; assembly: GCF_023375975.1. Classification (NCBI taxonomy): domain Eukaryota; kingdom Metazoa; phylum Chordata; class Actinopteri; order Characiformes; family Acestrorhamphidae; genus Astyanax; species Astyanax mexicanus. The sequence continues at coordinate 11,871,774 of NC_064411.1, read as the reverse complement.
TCTTCATCTGTCACAACAATAGACAAACACAGTCTAATACACACAAAAATATGTTTGAATGGTTTTATTATATACAACATGTAAACATTCACAGTGAAGGGTGGTATGTGAACCCTTATGACTTTTCTAAGAGCTAATTGGAGCCAGGAGTCAGCCAACCTGGAGTCCAATCAATGTGATGAGATTGGATGTGTTGGTTAAAGCTGTCCTTCTTGACAGCCCTTAAAATTTCAAATTAAAAATCACAGAAACACTGACCTGAGAATCTGCAGTTTACAGTGTGAACTCTTCAATCCAGGAGAGAGCAGGTCCGCTTTCTATAGTCTGAACTGAGACTGGCTCCGGAGCGTTACAACTGGACACCGTACACCAGTCTTCTCTGTTACTGTCTTGTCTGTGTTGGAGTGTTCTTGTCATTCAGCCAGAAAACAATGGATGGGGGTGGGGCAAATTACAGTGGAAGTTGGGGTCAAACTTGGTGGTGTAATTTGCGTAAAAAATAATAATGTTGACACCTTTAATATTTCACAATTTTCATCTCTCTGTATTATACTACTTCTTAAATCCCTACTCATTACATTCACAATGACTGTTGAGAGTACATATTGTAAATTCAGGGGTGCCAATAAGTCAATTGTGATTTTATTAGGATCAGACAGGCATGGATAAAAGAAAGGACAATTACTGTGGAAAAAAAACCCCACTGACATTAACCCTTAAATACAGGTATTACTTCATGTTAGAATGCCTGGTGTTGTTATTTCTTCTTGGGCCTGATTATGCAGTTTTCTTTTGTATTTATTCTGTAGATGCAGTACCATGACAAATTAAAAGGCATGGAAAAGTCTGAGCAGGGAAAGATTTTTGGGCTCCTCCCTTTTGCCAACCTGGAAAAAATATCCTGCGGAGACCAGCCTTGCACATTCTTCTGTGTAAGCTAGTTTCTTAAGTTAATTGTGTTTTAATTTGTTGTCTTGTTTGTTATTTTGGTCTGTGATAACCTGAAACACTGACCTGAGAATCTGCAGTTTACACTGTGAACTCTTCAGTCCAGCAGAGAGCAGCCCCACTCCTGAGTCCTGCAGGTCATTGTTACTGAGGTCCAGCTCTTTCAGGGGGGAGATTTCCAGGTTTAAAAACAGATTCCAGATTTTCACACTTTACTCCAAGATTACGTGAAGCTAGTCTGAAAAATAAGAATAAACGAATGATTTTACAATAAACTCAAATAAGAATATTAGAATGGATTGACAAAAATAGAAAACAGAATTAAAGTGTGAAATTTATTGTCTGGTAAAAGAACTGATATTTCTTTATACTGAAATAGTTAACATGCAGAAAGCTCCACTTTACTGTGATCAGTGTGGGCATGCAGCTCACCAAAAGCTCTGGGACAGATTATAATGAGTTAAAATAGACTAAGTAAATGTTTAACTAATCAGAAAGAGCATGGCTTTTTGGAGACTGTGAATTTATTCTATTTTCCCAGTTAAGCTCAGGAAAAAAGACACATTTGCTCACATATATTTTAGAAATAAATACATACACTTGAAATGTATGTTCTATATGAAATTTCCACTAAAATAAGAAAGAAAACATACCTCTATATTTCTAAAACTAATGTTTTTATTCAGTAGATTTAATAGCATTACTGCTACTGATGCTGGAGTTACACACAGAGCTTGTTTAAAATGATTAAAACTGCAGTTTATAAGCTTTAATAATTATCTCTGCAGTGATGAAACAGTTCTAGTTGTTCTGTTTTGGGGAAATTAATAAAATTTTCATTCTATAATGTATCAAACATTTATTTTTATGTTGTTTTTTTAACATTATTAATGTTTTATACTTTTTAGAATAAAAAATGTTTGTTTTTATACATTTCAGACTCTGTCGAGTGGCTTGAGATTCAGAGCAGATCCTGAACGGAGTTTTTTCCTCTATAGAGATTCTCTGATTGCTCCTTGCTTCTCTACAACTCAACAAATAGCACTTACTAATAATTACTATGGAAAGGTCAGTGACGTTGTAAGAGTACCTATTGTGACATTGATTCCAGTAGACATTTTTTAAAATCTAAATTTCATTTACATTTTCGTTGCAATTACCTTTTTGATGTCCTGCAGATTTTAACAAAATGAGATCTTTTGCCTAATTCTCACTTGCCTAAACTCACTTGATGAATATTCTACAATCTTCAATAAATGTGCCTGTTTTAGGCACTGATCATGTTTAACAGCCTCTGCTCAACATTGATAACAGGTGAAAGACATTTAAGAATCTCAAGGGCGTAGGAGCAGGCTTGATATTGGGGGGGACACATTTGCCAATATGAACCCAAGCCCACCCTACAGTTTCCTAGAACAACATTTGTGGAAATTACTAATTAATGACTAATTAAAAGTACATTATTATTATGAGGTGATTTTACAACCTAAACATGTTACTCCACGTTACAGTTACTGTTAAAAATTATGCATACAATGTCTGAATTATATACATATGACAAAAATGATCAGTTATCACCTAATATTTATAATAATAGATTTGTTTATTGTTTTTTATTATTATTCTTATTACTATGAATTGGCATTATAATTCTGTCATATATTTACATTTTCTCGTGCGCTTTTTTTTTCTACTAAGAGCTCTTCTTAAGATGTTGTCCTTTTATGTAAAAGAATGTAACTTTACGTTTCATAGAGATTTTTATAAACGTCAGGACATGTGGTCTTACTGTGAACTACAAATGAACAGAAGTCAGGTTACAGCCCTGTTCTTACATATTCTACTGCATATTAACACTGTTCTGCATATTCTAGAGCTTCCTCTGCTTTAAAGGCATTTAATAAAGTAAGTGGTGGTATGATGTGTCTAATACACTGCTGGATATACATAATGATTGATTTAGGGTCTAGAGGGAGCTAAGGGATTTGAACAGGTAAACTCAATAAAGAAATGTTTATTAGCTGATCAGTTTAATCCGCTGGAAAACACACAATTTAATTTTAAGGGCAGTGCTCAGGGTTAAGAAACTGCGTTAAACTACTAACATAAAGTACTGTACTACATTCTGGCTATCCACTACATCCAGCTTCTAGATAACTAGTTAGCTAAATGTATTTTCGTTCATTATAGCTTAGAGTAAGTCCTGTAATCCTAAATTAATAGTGAAATAGTGATTATCTGATCAGGTACAGGTCAAGTTGAACATTACATATATAGCTGTTTTTTTCTTTAACCTTGACTCCCAATCTAGCTAATTCCAAAGTTTAAGTAACTCACTAACACAGCTGCAGTTTATTAATCACAGTGGGTTTTGATCTGTGTGCTGATTCAAAGACGTGTGTTTTTAACCAGCTATCAGAAACATATCATCACAGTTGAAGTGGTTAGCCTACTGTTACCTTTCTTTTAGAAAAATCTCTGTATATCCAGATCTGTTTTAAGATCAGCTGAAGCGGCTGCATGTCCCGATCTCGCTGCTAAATCTCACAGTGAGGGGGAGGGGCTTCCCCAACAGCACACTGCCGCCACGTGCCGCAAAACCAGCAAGCTGATTGGCTGTTTCTACTGAGAGGCGGGACTTAATACCTGAACCGGCTCTGTGATTGGTCCGGTCTGTCTCCTCATAAAAAGTACAGCTGATCTGAGTGAAACGATATCGTTTTTGGGGGGGACAAAACCACCTGTTTCTAATATTGGGTGAGACATGTCCCCCCCCCATCCCCCCGGTTCCTACGCCAATGGATATATAATAGAAAAGACAAAGTATTTCATAGAGTCAACACATATTGTATTAAAATCTTGATAGATCAACACATTCACAACCCAGAGAGAAAGAAAGAGAGAGAGAGAAAGAGAAAAAGAGAGAAATAAACTAAAGCCAGTCAAGGAAGAGAGAGAACCCTTCAGACTTTATCCAAGCAGTTATACATTTATGCAATTGACATGTGATTGGACAGAATTGATCAATATGATTACGTCTGGAGACTCCAGTTAACAGCTTGTTGTCCAGTTTCAATGACCTTCTCACTGGACCCTCTGCAGTTTGCGCATCGTTCGAACAGATCAACAGATGATGCCATGTCTACTGCGCTCCACCTGGCTCTCACCCACCTGGACAACAAAGACTGCTATGTTCGATTGCTGTTCATCGACTTCAGTTCAGCATTCAACACCATCATCCCTCAGCACCTGATTGGAAAACTGAGCTTGCTGGGCCTGAGCTCCTCTCTCTGTAAATGGGTTTTGGACTTCCTGACTGAGAAACCACAATCAGTCAGGATTGGAAACAGCACCTGCGCCCCCCAGGGCTGTGTGCTTAGCCCACTGCTGTTCACTCTGCTGACTCATGACTGTACTGCATACTACAGCTCGAACCACATCGTCAAGTTCGCTGATGACACAACTGTAGTTGGCCTCGTCAGCAAGAACGACGAGTCAGACATTCAGAGAGGAGGTGCAGTGGCTGATAGACTGGTGCAGAACCAACAACCTGTCTCTAGAGGAGATAAACTCTAGTCTGTGCAGTCGAAGCAGTCCTGCAGCACAGTGTCTCCGTCACTGGGCCACACAGTAATGGTGTTTTGTGTGGGTTTGGAGCGTCGCAGCGGGGGATGGTATGTGGGGACCAGCATGATAGACATGTGGTCAGAGAGCACGGAGGAGCTGTAGTCTTTCCAGTGAAGCTCATGTATTATTGTCCATAGTTGCTGTTTTACTGACCAAACTGTCCTTAATCCTCAAAAGTTCAGTTCTGCTATAACTCTCACGCGTGGGGCACGTGAAGTTGGGTTCAGAACCGGCATAAAAACAGCTCAAAATAGGGTGTTCGCTAGGAGCGTGAGAGGCCGCTGCACTACTGCGCGCCGCCATCTTTTCATTCATCTTTTTTTCCACTGCCATCTTTTCATTCATTTGGTCAGTAAAATTGCAAATGCTGTGCTTGGATATTCAGCAAGGCTAGCTACTAATAATAATGGTCAATATCTCAAATGTAGAATTTGGTAATTAAGTGTAGTTGGTGAATGACTATGCTTTTCAAAAAAATGAAACAACACAACCCACAAGCATTCACAATAAAAAAAAAAAACTTTATAAACATATGAATACAAGTTAAACACATGTTACTCTACCTTTGGAAGTAATTGTATATTTAACCCTTTTAAGCCTGAACCATTAAAAAATATATCTCTGAATTTCAATCTGAAAGTGACTATTATGTTTCACTTCAACACAAATGCATTTCACACTGGATTTCTCAGTTGGGTGCCTTTGAGTATTTAACAAATAACAACATAAGACAATTTCAGGCCAATAGGTTTCATGTCAAACATATGTTGAGAAAACACAATGAGATTACAGATCTGCAATATAAAAGCCATTTATTAAAACACACAGATGAGTAAATATAGAGGTGAAGCAATACAAAGATAATAGTTTGTAGTAGATAAAAACAATTAAAAAACTACTTGATTTGGATATTCTTAGTAAATTTGTAGATTAAAAAACCTTAAGCAAGATATAATATTCAATAAGAAAAAGATAAGCGAGCATAAAACTTGAGTAATACAACAACCAAATATCCATCTATATCCTTCTATGGTAACAGATTTTTAATCGGACTGAACCATAGACAAATGAGAACACCATCAGAGGGAGTGAATGAGCCCACAACCTCACTGCGCTACACAAGCCTGGAGGGGGTTGATTTCAGTATGGGAACTACGGCTGACCGTTTTATTTAACCTCTGGAAAGGATTTTGTTGGCCTCTCTGCGGGGTCTGGATGCTCCTCCAGTCAACACGGCAGTACCCGGCACAGTGTCGTCTCTCTGTGGCTCTGGGTCTCACTTTTGGGAGCTCTCAGTGTCCATCACTCAAACCCAAAATACCTCTCCTTCTTCAGAACTGAACTCTGTCTCACAAAGAATGTCCTGGAATATTAAACATACGAGAAAACACAACATGGAATTCAATAAACATCATCCCTGGATAAGATTCATTTTGCTGAACCTGTAAAATCCATGATTAAATTTAGTTCATGTTTGTTTTTGGTGGACATGTCCCAAGTGACAGAGTGAAACATTTGTGTAGGATAAGGTGTTCTGTCTGAAAGATTTACGATTTGCACTTTTAATTGCTGTGGGACAAATGTGCCATAGTTTTCTCTCCTGTGTGAATTTGCTGGTGTCGTTTGAGATTACTCTGTGTAGTGAAACTCTTCCCACAGTCTGAGCAGTGATACGGTTTCTCTCCTGTGTGAATGCGCTGGTGTGTTTTGAAATGACTCTGTTGATTAAAACTCTTCCCACAGTCTGAGCAGTGATACGGTTTTTCTCCTGTGTGAATGCGCTGGTGATTTTTGAGTTTACTCTGTGTAGTAAAACTCTTCCCACAGTCTGAGCAGTAATACGGTTTCTCTCCTGTGTGAATGCGCTGGTGATTTTTGAGTTTACTCTGTGTAGTAAAACTCTTCCCACAGTCTGAGCAATGATGCGGTTTCTCTCCTGTGTGAATGCGCTGGTGTTTTTTGAGATTACTCTGATGATTAAAATTCCTCCCACAGTCTGAGCAGTAATACGGTTTCTCTCCTGTGTGAATGCGCTGATGTATTTGGAAAGTACTCTGTTGATTAAAACTTTTCCCACAGTCTGAGCAGTAATACGGTTTCTCTCCTGTGTGAATGCGCTGATGCAGTTTTAGTTGAATCTGTTGAGTAAAACTCATACCACAGTCTGAGCAGTAATACGGTTTCTCTCCTGTGTGAATGCGCTGGTGTTTTTTGAGATTACTCTGTTGAGTAAAACTCATACCACACTCGGAGCAGTGATACGGTTTCTCTCCTGTGTGAATGCGCTGATGCAGTTTTAGAGTCCCCAGTCTATTAAAACTCTTCCCACAGTCTGTGCAGTAATACGGTTTCTCTCCTGTGTGAATGCGCTGGTGTCGTTTGAGAGTACTCTGTTCAATAAATCTCTTCCCACAGTCTGAGCAGTGATATGTTTTTTCTCCTGTGTGAATGCGCTGGTGTATTTGGAGATGACTGCCTTGATTAAAACTCTTCCCACAGTCTGAGCAGTGATACGGTTTCTCTCCTGTGTGAATGCGTTGGTGTTTTTTTAGATTACTCTGTTGAGTAAATCTCTTTCCACAGTCTGAGCAGTGATACAGTTTCTCTCCTGTGTGAATGTGCTGGTGTGTTTTGAAATGACTCTGTAGAGTAAAACTCTTTCCACAGTCTGAGCAGTGATACGGTTTCTCTCCTGTGTGAATGCGCTGGTGTTTTTTGAGTTCACTCGGTTTAGTAAAACTCTTGACAGAGTGCTGATGTTTCTCCATGTCGGGACTTGGCTTTATTTGTCTGTTAAATGTATCAAACAATTTCTGCGTGTTCTGGAGATTCTTCAGGACAGCTTGTGCTTCACCTCTTTCAGCAGTTTAACATTGCTCTTTGATAAATATCCTGTTTGTTGGTGATGAATTTTAGGAGAACATTTTCATTTCTGAAAAACACAAAGAAAAATGCCATTGAATAATAAAAAGCAGGTCAATAAACTGAAGAGAACTGCCTAAATCAGTTACACTATACAGACAAAACTACTGGGACATCTTCATATTACCATAAAATGGGGGGTGCTGGTGGTCCTCTAGCCACCTGTTTAGTGCCTTTATAAGGACTGCCCACTGTTCAGACAGTCTTGATTCTGTTCTGGTCTCACTAGAAACTGAGAACTTAAAGAAATAAATAAAGAAATAAATAGTGATGTTACCCCTAAATCTTAAGCTTTGAGGCATGTGTTACAACCCTATAGGTCATAATTGCTGATTATTGTTTTTTTTTTTTCTGTTTGAGTGTGCCTTCCTACTGCAGGTTACTGCGTGATGTCATTTAACCAAACTGGTTGGTCACCACGAGGGGGAACCAACCATAAAAGGGAACAGGAACAGGAAGTGCGAGGGTGGTGCTTGGCTTCCAACATGGCTCCTGTGTGTTCCTGGTTCCCTGCTGCATGGTCTATGCAAAGTTTGTAGCCGGTTAAAGTGTTAGAACTAAGCTGATGGTAAAATCATGTTCTTTGGTTCTTTGGTCTGGTCTCTCTGTGGGGAGAAAATAAGTTTATTCTTACAAGTTCTCCCAGTGGGAGAAAGAGTTTATTTTTCTATGCTTTCTCTTGGTTTGTTTAATTAGGGAGTTAGGTTTGAGATTTGTATTTCATTTTCTTTTCTTCGTTAGGTAAGTTAGTTTTCTTAATCTTTAAATTAGTTTTGTTTTGTTTATTATTTTTTATTTCATCCCTAATTGTTGCCTCCCCTTTGACCTAAGCCTTGTATTCTTTACAATTTGTTAAATAAACTAAACATTTTGACTAACAGGAGTATGTGTGGTTGGGGAACCAGGAGGGCATGGGGGCCTCTTTTTTCTATGTTACGGGCTGACCTAGACCAGGTCGTAACACATGTGCCGAAAAAACAACACGCATTACATTGAATCACAGTGCCGATGCTTGATTCGTTCTACATTGATCACGTGACCAATGCTGTCCAAAGCCTTTTCCTTTACACTAATTTCCCATACATATTAACCAAACCTGATTTTTTTTTTACAACTCCTGATAACAGTTCATTATTTTCCACCACATTAGGTTCAGGCTAACAGTGATGGGCACTCCTGAGTTCAAGACATGTTTTTTTTTTTTTTTGGTATATGTAGATCAAAATCCTTTAAATATAAAAAACACAAATGAAAATTTGGTGAGAAATGTAAATGTTATTGTGATTTTTACCCAGAGAAACAGCTCCACATCAATGGCTTAACTGATTTGTTTACTAAGTCAATATAGTGGACACAGTGGCATATCACAGCATCGGTTTAAAGCCCAATTCATCAGCAGAGCCAGAGAGCAGCATAAGCTCTACACCAGCAGATTCAGAGCAGCAGCTCCAAGACCTGCTGCAGTTTTACAGAAGCTAATGTTACCCACAATTTTATCAACCAGCTATCTGAACAAAATGTATCTTGTTTTTAGTCATTGTCCATCAGCTCACTCTAGCTTATGAATTAACATTTTCCCTGAAGTTTCCATTCCACCTTAAATATCATCACTTCTTATCAGTTGTTGTGGAAATGTAGCTATACGTTTAGTGAATAATAACTTTAACATTTCACATATAGTGTTTTTCTTTTTTCTGAGCATGTAATATTAAAAGCAGTGAACCCTCTCTCATGTTTTTACTTTCTACAAATGAGATCATGTTATGTTCTCCCTCTTCAGAACAAAGTAAAAAGCCTGTGTGTAAAAAGCCTGTGAGAAAAAAAAAGTATTTGTGTAAAAAGTCTGATTTGTCTTCAGATGGGAAGAGTCAGACTTTAGTCTGTTAAAAGAGCTGTAGTCATGTAGTTGTACGGACAGCATAACACAGACTACACTGCTCAACATCACCAGACTGAGAGAGTTTTCACCTGTTTGAATACTTTGATTTGATTTGAAGATATTTAGATACTTTGAATGATCCTCTGTGAACAAGAAGAATAATCCAAATCGTGATCTGACCGTACAGCCAGTGTCATATCTCTGATAGTCCCCTCACATTCTGTGCTGTGAGGTCAGTTCAGTGCGCTGTAGCATTAGCTTAACACTAGCAATATTCTAATTACGACACTTAAACGATCTCGTAATTCAGAGGATCCATTGATGTTCAGAAGGAAAATGTGCACAGATTTAAACGTGCAGAATCCTAAACGTGAATTTAGCACAAAATGTGATAGAGGTGAGTTTTTGAAAAGCCCGTTCATTTTTGCCATTTACAAAAACAGTTCAGACATGGAACCCCAAATATGGAAATAAACAATGTCACGACTTCAAAATGGCACAACTAAAAAGGCCTATAGGCTCTTTTCACACGGCTGCCATTTCTAATTGAAAGTGAGCCTGTGATGGGAGGAGGTAGAAGTAAGTCCACACTCAACAATGGTGTGGAGCACATATCTTCAGCTCTTACCACATTTAACCACGAACAATCTAGAAAAAAAGGGTTGAAGAGGGATGTTTATTAACAAGAGCAGTTTTGTTAAAAGGATACAGCAACTGTATAGAGGGGTACATCACTAATATCGAGTGTTAAGGTTTTAGCCATCATTAGCTTAGCTCGCTAATGCTAGCTAGCTGGGGCTAGCCCGACTCTCCAAGCCCGGTGACCAGTGCTGCTAACCCGACTCTAAAAAGCCTGGTGAACATTATGTAACTATATAAATATATAATTCTGGAAACATTAGTTCTTTAAAAAAATTATAAAGCATTAGCAGCACTTTTGATAAGTAATAACTAGCTAACCTAGCTTTAATTTATAAGTTATAACTAGTTAACCTAGCTTTAAATTATAAGTTATAACTAGGTAACCTAGATTTAATTTATAAGTTATAACTAGGTAACCTAGCTTTAATTTATAAGTTATAACTAGTTAACCTAGCTTTACTTTATTAGTTATAACAATTAAAGAGTAACTGTTTATTTTACCTTGAGTGTATTGACAAATATCTTTCAATAATGATTACTTATCTTAGTATCTATAATTACATAATTATTGTGTGAAACCTTGTATTGTATATCCATTAACCAATACTCACATTATATTTGATCATTTTTACTCACAGTGTATTTTACACGCAATTATATAGAAGATTAACCAATAATCACAATATACTCTTTACATATATAGTAAAACATTGTTTGATCAGGCATGTGACTAACACAGACTCTATTATATGACAAATTAACCCACATTAACATATAACATATGAGATGTAGCTCAGGCTTGAAGTATTTTGTTTTACTGCATGACCCTAACTAACGGTCATCAATTCGACTGGTACGGGGCTAATTTGCTACAAAAAGGCTATTAGATCAAAGCAGCCTTTTGGTGAGTGAGTGCCTCCCTAAAAAACCTCTGCTTCAAAGCGGGGGGTGACGCACACACACAGATAGTGCCACGATGTTTCATTCTGGAAGAACACAGTCAAGGCCAAACACTGATGGTCCGGTCAGACACGTGAAATGGATTACTAACACGTGAAATTATGCATATTAACTTGAGATGATTTTAGCAATGCCTCATCAACAGGTTTCACGTCATTTTGGGTATAAACATGGAGTCAGATTAGAGGGGGGGTCAGAACTTATGCTGGGACGGCTGTCAGACGGTCTTTCATGTGTTGGTTCTCCTGAATATTCAGTACTTTGTAATAAATACTTGGTTTGCTTTCAACTTCACTCCACCTGTCTGACTCTCTCTATCAAACGAACACACAGGGGAGTTGTACCCCGGTCGAGAGGTGGGTGTTGACCCACTTTTCATTTTCTTTTCTACAACAATTTGGTGACCCCGACCTCTGAACGAGTCTGACGAAGGACAGCATCCGGCACTGATCCACTCACGGCCGAACTTAAAAACACAGGTAAGCAGAGCCGGTTTAATCAAATTCTGCATATTGGCTATTTCAAATTTGAGTGGAGCGGCTGCGGGGCTGCTGTCCGGAGTGGGGAAGGAAGCGAATCAGAGCATTTTAAAAGAGAGTAGAGGCTGGGCCTCCTCGGGTTTTAGGGTACCTCGGGTTTTAGAGTAGAGGCTGGGCCTCCTCGGGTTTTAGGGTAGAGGCTGGGCCTCCCTGGGTTTTAGGGTACCTCGGGTTTTAGAGTAGAGGCTGGGCCTCCTCGGGTTTTAGGGTAGAGGCTGGGCCTCCCTGGGTTTTAGGGTAGAGGCTGGGCCTCCCTGGGTTTTACGGATTGGGAGCTGGCGTGCCCCCCCGACTTCTGACGAGATGTTCGGATAACTGCTAGGTGTAAGCCTACCTCGAGATTGATCCGCTCGTGAATTGGTTCAGAAAATAACAAAAACAAATAAAAAACAAATAAAATAAAATATCATAAAAAGTACATAAATGAGGTTCAGAAAATAACAAAAACGAATAAAAAACAAATAAAATAAAATATAATACAAAGTCAATAAATTAATAAATAAAAATATATAATAATAATAATAATAATAATAATATAAGCAGATACTGTTGCTGCTCTAGACATTTGGTATTATTAGTAGGCGCTGTAACTATTATGAACTTCTACTAGTTGTATAAATAATAGTTCTGGTATGATACGGTGGTTGTAAGGATTTGTTCTTAATGCGGATGTAAATGATGACAATTCTAGCATTGGATAACAGGTGTGCATTACCAGGCAGGGGGCTGTATTCCCATAGATTAATGATTTGTTATGAATACAGATAGAAATAATTGACAAAAGATCTGGTTAATATATTGGGCGTTTCATGTTGAAAGTTGCGGGCTTTAAGAAGCGTGACTGGGACCATATGGAAAGCCTTCATTAGCGCATGAGTGTTAGTTTAAAATAAATGAGTAGCTTAAAAGTGTGAATGGGGGTCCTTAGGTATAATCGAAGGCGGACCGGGAGCGGTATCTCGCGGGTGGGCAGCGACCCACTGCTTGTGTGCATTGCTTATTCGTGTCTTGTCTGGGGTAAAAGAAAACAAATAAAAAGGGGTCTACATAGCAGTATAAACTATAAGTTTGAGGGAAGGGAGTCTGTGGCCAATAATGTGAGAGGGTATGCGTGTGTATGTGTGCTTATTCCAGGGACTGAGTGTGTCTGACTTTGTAATTGTGTATGTGCGACTGACAGAGAGAAAAAGAAAAGGGTGTACGAGTGTCTGTTACAGGGGTTAAAAGTGCACCTGTGGGGGGGTGTCACGTGACCGCGATGAAGATGGCAGCTTAGAGAGGGAGCTCCGCAGAACCGTGCACAATTTCAACGAAAAAACTCCAGACAAACGTCGCTATTTGTTCGAGTCTGAGCATGTCAAACCCCTCTGCGACCAAGCAGTGTGATATTTTTACACGAGCACGCAAAAACACGCCAAAACCGACTTCAACGAGTCCTCCAGCTAATAAGGCTGCTAGCATTAGCAACGACAACATGGCTAACATAGCCGAAGTTTTAAACGAGCTGAAAGCGCTTCGTGCGGACTTCGGGACGAAGCTGGATAATATGACCAGTCACTTGACCGATATGACAGCCTCGCTGACATCACTGGAGAGCAAGGTAACAGAAATGAGAGGAGATGTTTCTGCTAACACAGCCCGCATTGATGAAGCAGAACGCCGTGTCAGCGATGTGGAAGATGTACTGGAAAACACTAGCGCTACATTGAACTCGGCAATTAAGCGAATCGCCTTTCTCGAATCCAAAGCAGACGACCTGGAAAATCGGGGTAGGAGAAAGAATCTCCGTGTGCTTGGGGTGAGAGAGGGAGCTGAAGGTAAACAGCCATTGTTCGACTTCATGAACAACATGCTACCGCGATGGCTGGGGTTGAGTTCTGAAACAGCTTTCACCTTGGAGCGTGTGCACCGCACACTCGCATCTGCAAAACCCAACCAAAACAGAGCGATTTTGGTTCGCTTTCTAAAGTTCCAGGAGAAGGAGTTCGTTTACAGAGAAGCACGGCGCAAGGACATTACTCACGAAGGGGCAAAGATCACGGTGGTGCAGGATCTCTCAGCGGAGACAGTTCGAGTTCGCCGAAGCTTTAACGCTATTACTAAGCAATTTGTTGACATCAAGGCCTTCCGCGGATTTCAACACAGTCCCTGCAAACTCAGAGTCCTGCATAATGGCAAGATACACCTCTTCTCAACACCGCAAGAAGCGGAGGAATTCTATGGGAAGATTTCCCAGCCCAAGTGAATACTATAGAAACGTTTGAACGTTTAAAAACTGAACACTGCATAATGGTAAAAGGCAAGCTACATCTCTCTGAACAAACCTTACAGGCCTGAGGTGATTTTTTTTTTTTTTTTTTTTTTTTTTTTCTCTTCCCTTATATAAATGGTTGAGTTTGGTATGACTTAATAAGTTGTATAGTTCGCGAATGAGATATGTTCAAAAAAGGAGTATCTTATAAAACAAAGTGCACGGTTTAGGAGAACAAATTGTTTATTTGAAGGTATGGGTCGGGTTTTGTTGACTAGTTGCTCCCCAAGTGTTGTGGATCAACGTCCCCTGTATTTTTTTCGACCTGAGGGAGGGAGGGAGGAGAGTGGGTTGGATACACGTCAGTGGGGGGGGGGGAGAAGGGGGGGGGGGAGAGGGGGGTTGTTCGTTCAGTGTGTCAGTGTGTGTTCAGGCATGTGCACCGTTTTTTTTTTTTTTTTTTTTTTTTTTATTGCTTTAATTGCTTCAAAATTTATGTTCTGACAACTGATAACAAACTATGGATGTAACAGAACAAAGTAAATTTAGAATTGAAATTACCAGCTGGAATGTTAGAGGGATAAGAAAGTTTGCCAAACTTAAACAAGTAATGAATAGGATAAAATATCTTAACTCTAGAATAGTTTTCTTACAAGAAACTCACTTAACCGACTTAGACATGTATCGTTTGAACAAAAAGTGGCCAGGACAAGTTTATTGTGCCTCATATAAAACGCATGCCAGGGGGGTCGCTATACTCATACACAACTCAATATCATTTCAGGTCAAAAAAACCATACAGGACCCATATGGAAGATATATTATTGTACAAGGCGAAATACAGAATCAAAAACTAAATCTTATAAATGTTTATGGCCCCAACGAGGACAACCCATCCTTTTTCAAAAATCTATTTCTTACAGTATCTGCTTTAGAAGGGTTAAATATTATAGGGGGGGATTTCAACTGCACCTTAAATCCATTGTTAGACAGATCCACCCACACTGACATGGCCCATGTACAAACTAGGAAAATGCTTACTAATCATATGAAGGATCTAAGATTAATCGATATATGGAGGACACAGAACCCTAATGACAGAGAATATTCTTGCTACTCAAGTACATATAAAACGCATTCCCGTATCGATTATTTTTTAATTTCAATGGAACTACAGAAAAAAGTAAAAAAATGTTGGTATAATAGTATAGTAATCAGTGACCACGCAGCCGTATCAATGGAAATTCAATTAGGAAGACTGGAACGTTGTTCAAGATGGAGACTACAAACATACTTATTACAAGATCCAGTCTTTGTTAAATTTATAGAAAATTGCATTAATACATATTTTGACATGAACAGAGATGAAACTACAGCTAGCATAAGATGGGAAGCGTTTAAGGCCTACATAAGGGGAGAAATGATTAGTTATAAAAAGTCAACAACAAAGCAAAATAATTTGGAGCTGCAAACATTGGAACACAAAATTAGAGAACTTGAAAAGGAAATCTATGAGGATGAGGACACAGGAACATTACAGAATCTATTAGTTTTGAGAGCGGAATATGATAAATTGACATCTGATAAGGTAGCTAAAAGTTTAATGTGGACTAAACAAACCTATTATGACCAAGGGGAAAAACCAGGTAAACTACTAGCATGGAGGGTTAAAAAAATACAAGCTGAGAGAACAATCTTAAGCACAAAGCTGGCATCTGGCAACTTAACGACGGACCCGCAGGAGATTAATGATAACTTTAGAGACTTTTATAAACTATTATACGAGTCAGAACATACAGGAAATAGGGAGGACCAGACAAAATTTCTTAACCAGTTACAATTTCAGAAGATAACAGAGGATGAAATGATAAAATTAGATAGCTCATTAACAGTAAAGGATCTCTCTAATGCTATAGGTGATATGAAAAGCGGTAAAGCACCAGGACCAGATGGCTTACCAATAGAGTTTTACAAGACATTTGGTAAAAAGCTTGTAAAACCACTTCTGGATATGTTTGAAGAATCGCTGGATAAAGGAATGCTTCCAGACTCACTCAGATTAGCTTTAATAACCCTAATATTAAAACCAAATAAGCCCCCGGATGAATGTGCCTCTTACAGACCAGTTAGTTTAATGGGATGTGATACAAAAATATTATGTAAAGCCCTTTCAAGGAGATTGGATGAATATCTGCCTAACCTGGTTAGGGACGATCAACAAGGTTTCATACAGAAAAGACAAGGATACCACAACATTAGAAGGGTCCTAAATATACTTTATGAGAAACACAATGCTTCAGATACAGCAATACTATCAGTAGATGCTAGCCAAGCATTTGATAGAATAGAATGGAACTACTTGTTTGATGTGCTTCCTAGATTTGGTCTAGGTAACAACTTCCTTAAATGGATTAAATTGCTATATACAAACCCAATGGTTGTAGTATTAACTAATAATACCATTTCAAAACCCTTTAGTCTAAAGAGGTCTACTAGACAGGGCTGCCCACTATCACCGCTATTATTTACATTAGCAATTGAACCCTTGGCTATAGCTGTACGAATGCACACAGAAATACAGGGTATTACAATTGGTGTCACAGAACACTGCATTTCTTTATTCGCCGATGATATAATTTTCTTCTTGTCAAAATTAAAAACAAGTATCCCCAATCTGATAACATTAATAGAGAAATTTGGAAGATTTTCTGGATATAAAATTAATAATTCTAAATCAGTGCTAATGTTCCTCAACAAAAAAGAAAGATATAATCCCATGATAAATACCCCATTTGCTACAACTATAGAGGGTTTCAGATATTTGGGGGTGAAGATAACTCCAGAAATAAGTGAAATAATCCCATCCAATTATAACCCCCTGCTAGAGAAAGTTACTGACACATTAAATCGCTGGTCTGTTTTACCCATATCTATGATTGGCCGAATAAACCTGATAAAAATGAGTATATTACCTAAATTTTTATTCTATTTCCAGACACTTCCACTGCCGTTACCAAGGTCCTTTTTCGATACACTCAATAAAATAATAAGCCATTTCATTTGGAATAACAGGAAAGCCAGACTTCGCCTTAAGCTGTTATATTTGCCTTATGAGAGGGGAGGCCTTCAATTACCCAACTTCGAATGGTATTATATGGCTGCCCAACTAAGTGCGGCATCGTGTTATTTCAGCGAGATAACACCCCCTGCCTGGATGGATATAGAACAGCAGTCCATTCCTGATCTGCCATTGTGTTCATATTTATACTCGAGTAATATCAAGACATTGAAAAGATGCACAAAAAATCCCTTTCTTAAAAATACAGCTTTAATCTGGCATGCCACACATGAACACATGGGAGATGAACCTACATTATCTCAATTCACTCCTATTTGGGGTAATGAACAGTTTACACCCGGTAGAAAAGACGGAGGTTTTAGGCTATGGAAAATAAAAGGAATTAAAAGAATAATGGATCTTTATGAGGAGGGAACTTTACTATCCTTTAACCAGTTGTGTCAAAGATATGACATTCCTAAGAAACATTTTTTTAAATATCTACAGTTGAAAAGCTACATGTCCTCAAAATATAAACAAATAATGTGCTTACCGCCTTTATCAGAACTTGAGAAAGTAACACTTCAAAATTTAGAAGGGAAGGGACATGTATCTAAATATTATACCATTTTAGTTGCACATAGCAAAGAATCAGTATTGGACAAATTGAATGCATGGAGAACAGACACTAGAGATAACATTGACGAAATAGATTGGAGAGAGGCCTGTTTAAAAGCACAAAAACTGACTATAAATACAAGGTTTCAATTACTTCAATACAAATGGTTAATGAGAATGTATATAACACCTGTTAAACTCCACCACATGTCTGCTAACATCCCAGATATCTGTACTAAGTGTATGACTGAAAAAGGAGACCTTCTTCATTGCTTATGGGCATGTACAAAAATTTATAGCTTTTGGAGGGATGTTATAAACTGTTTGTCAGAGATGTTCAATGCTATAGTCCCTTTAAATGCCAAATTGTGCCTGTTAGGGATATATCCGGAGAACTTTTTGCGAAAAGTGAAACAATACCCAGTCCTGGACTTCGGGCTTCTCCAAGCCAGGAGGACGATTGCATTATGCTGGAGGAGCATGGAAGGTCCTACATTGAAACTGTGGATAAGAGAACTCTCAAATTCTATTGGACTAGAAAGATTAACATATATTGTAAGGGGCAAACGAAAAGAGTTTATCAATCTCTGGGAACCATATATGATGATGATGACAAATGTCGATACAAATTGTAAGTAATAACAATTTGTGAACTATTCATTTATCTACTTTTTCTGTATTAAGGTTTTTTTTTTTTTTTTTTTTTTTTTTTTTTTTGTTTATTGTATCGTTAATTATTTAGTTATTTTATTTTATTTATGTATTTTAATTCTTTATAAACATTGAGGGACGGTGCTTTGTGCCTGATGGGGGGAAAAAAAAAACTAAACTACAATAAAGATACTTTGATAAATAAAAAAAAGTGCACCTGTGAGTGTGAAAGTGTGCGTGTCCAGTTCTCCTGACAGAGACACAGAAAATGTGTGTGTGGCAGTGACAGAAGTGTGTGCGTATGAGTTACAGTGTGTGCAAGACAGAGCGAATGCAACAGAAGTGTGTGCGTATGCGTTAGAGTGTGCGCGAGACAGAGCGAGTGCAACATAAGAGGGTGCGTATGCGTTAGAGTGTGTGTGAGACGGAGTGAGTGCTACTGAAATGTGTGTGCGTATGTGTTAGACTGTGTGTGGAACTGTGTGTGCGCAGGGTTCCTGTGAGCGGTGTGATTGGTTGAGTGTACGAACTCTTGTGTGTAAACGAAATAGGAATGGATGAGTCCCACTGCAGGGGAGGAGTCCAAGGTGAAGTAGGTGGAGTTGGTTCAGCCTATTGGCTTTAGACTGAGAGGTTGGCTATTTGTGAATTAACACTTGTGAGATATCATAGAAAATAGAACATCAGTTCAGTAGGGAAATAGAGTAATACACAGTGAAAATGGGGGACAGAGGTGAACAGGGGGAAAAGGCTTTTGTATGGGTAGATAGATAGATAGATATATAAGAAAATATAAGGATATAAGAAACCTAACTATACAAGGTTAGGATCTATCTGTAAACGGAGCAGTGCAGTACATGTTACTAATGGTCATAAGTAATTAAATAATAAACAGAGTAAAGTGCAATGACATCTATTATGACAGTGACTAATGTCAAATATAAATATAATATAATATAAATATGCATACGTTATACGACAGTTCTAAAATGAACGTGTGAAAATGTGAATACCCAATCATGAGTACAGTGTACTTTAATGTAAGCAAGGTTGGGGAAGTGTTAATATAAATAATTAAGTTGTTGAATAATGTCAGAGAGGTGTGTGACTGGATAGATAATTAGAGAATTTAGGGAATTTAATAAAGGGATTATGGGGTTGGTTAGCAACACAAATACAAAATAAAAAGAAAAAAAGAAAAAGGGGAGTCAGAATTGAGGAAAATAATTAGCTTAATTTTGGGTATTGGACTATATCTTGGGGGCCCTAACCTAACAGGGACATATGTCTAACTCTATATTATATAAGCAAATCTAATAATGAAAATAATGAAGGTGTGTGGCTGTGTCGGAATCGTTTCCTATTGCAGAAATACTAAGCAATTTGGATTGGCCATTTTTAGAATGCTTTGTCGAAACTCAGCAGTATATTTTTTCCCCATATAGTTCACTATTAATTACATTATATTATAATAATATTGTACAGAAGATGTATGCTAGAAATTCCAAAATATACTATGCCATGCAGTACTGCTGTGTCAGATGTCCTCAGAGCAGGACAAATAAATATGGTTTCTTGTTTGATTCTTAAATAACCAGTTCAATAAATAGAAAATGCTACATAGTGAATGAATTAATGAGTGAGACATTCCAAACACAGCTTTTTCTATCAGGTGATCAGTTGGTTATCTTACTATTCGTTTCTTATTCAGACTGATCTCAGTTCAGTCCTAGCTGAATGAGACTTATATAAGACAGATGTAATATCTAATTTCTCTATGATCTCATGTATATCCGTCTATGCTAATGTTTTGATTATCTTAAGAGCGATAGTAGATTTCAGAAAACAGTGAGGACAGACCTTATTTTTATTATTATTATTTTTTAAGGAAACGCAGTGTTGCATCTATTTCAAGCTACAGGGAATTTGGTATCTTTCTGATAAGGGGACATAATCAAATGTATTAAAAAAATTTAGCTTTCTATTTTGCTTTCAATATGCTTTACTTTCTGCAATGAAGAACTTGCTTTACTTTCTTTCTGTATAGTATTAAATTAGACTAGAAAGAGATCTGGAAAACAGCATAAATTTAGTTTTCATGCTTATACAGTGCCACCTATAAAACAAATCCATAATTTTCTGGCTGTAGCATGAACAAAATCAGCTAAGCAATATAAAATTGTTTCATCTGCATAATGGTAAAGTTTGCAATCTGAGAAGCAGAGCCAGCAATATAATTTATGTATATATTAAATAAAACTGGACCAAAAGGTAACCTTAGGGTACACCTTTCAGGTACAGATGCAAAATCTGAATAATTATTCATTGACATGCACTCTTTTGGGTCTATTCCAGAGCAGTGGCATCACAGCACATAATTTAAGCTAAATTCAGGGGGAGAGAAGGGGTGATACTGATGGTAATAATTGAAATATGTATACTAGAATAACAAATAATACACCATGGGTACTTGGTGCCTTGCACGGGCTTTCACGGTCAACATCAGAGTGTGAGTTTATGACAGTATGACATACCTGGGTTGGCGTTCCCTAGCTGTACCATGCAGGAACACTACGGCACTGAATGTTGATAAAACTGTGCTGCTACGCTGTGTGTGGTTCAGTGGGATAGGCTGGTTAGCCAAAGACGGGTAAGATCCCAACGTACTACAACGGGACAACCTAAGGCAGGCACAGTCTCGATCTGACCACCACATGCAATTCAACAGACCACGGAGAAAACATCTCTGAGGAGTTAGAGGAGGGGAAGCGCAGCCCAGGGGGAGAGTGAGTGGATGAATGAAGTGATTGGGTGTGTCTCGGTGGAGGCCTGTGCAGGGTAGACCAGCCCAGTGGACAGGGGAAAGACAACAGAGGGTGGAGCAATTTTGTGTTAAGTTTTCTGAAACAGAAATTCTGTTTCAGAAAAAGGGGGAGATGTAAATAGATCACCATTATTACCACCATTATTCGCCCAGCCATTATTTTTTACTTTTTTCTTGACTTTTTAAACCTATTATTAACTTTTAGTTTTAGTTTTTTTTTTCTTACACCAATATTACCACCATTTTTGACCAATCATTATTTTATAGATATAGAGCATTTTTTAAACTTTTAGCTTGTTTATCTTTTAAAGTTTGGTTTTAAAACAACCATTATGCGGATGAGCAATTACTTTCAGCAATATTGTAAAAGTTTTAGCTTTTAAGACACACTCAATCCTAACTTTAAAATATGAAATGTAGACACAAAATTAAACTTTCACTATTCAACATGTAAGCCATTTTTTGAACAAGAAAAACAATGTGTGAGGTTTGATAAATTGTTTAAGGAAATAGATGTATTGTTGATGATTGTGAAAAGCAATCTGCTTGGCATTGTATATGCATAAATACATATTGAAAATATTGATCAGTAAATGAAAAGCATTGTCGGATTTTATTTGCTATAATAACAAGAACAAAGCAAAGCATAAAATTTATTGATAGTGCCAATATTATTGTCTGTAATGGAAAGATTGATACAGAGAAATTAATCACGTTCCACTTCTCCCAGATTTTTAAAGCACTAAATAAAATCAACTAAATCTAGAAATCAAGGCTTTATAAAAATCTTGGGAACTGAATAAAGTCAGAAACATAATTTCTTAGTAAAATAGCACACCGCAGAAAATTAAAGTGGCAGGTAAAATAATATAGCCACAAGCGGTGATTCTAAAGTCCAAGCAAAAGTAACCCAAGAAAGCCCAGTACATCAATATGGAACCATTCCTGAGACAGAAGCCACAGTATAAGTAGTTTGTGCAGAATTAAAAACTTTGGGCCCTGATATTCTATCAATCAGTGTGGAGATGGAGGGGAGAATAGAGCAGCTGATCATTAAGAGCTATATAAAAAACATGATTTAGATGTATTTCCAGGTGTTTGTTTCTTATCTATTATCTATATAGTGTTACCAATACAATATGAGAAGCTTTCAGTGGGAGGTTTAACAGCAGGTGTGTTTAAAGCAGCAGCTTTGGGCTGTGAAGCAGTAAAATATGGTCTGTACAATGATGGAACTCCAGAGCTGGGTTGTTTTAGTGTCTGTTGCTGACCTTTAACTTTGGTAGTGTTTGTGAGAGTGGAAGTAGAAGTGTTTGAGTTTGTATATGTGTACTTGTGTGGGTGAAGTTGTGTGTGTGCATGAGACATAGTGTGTGTCTAGTGGTAAACTAGGTGGTGAAAATTGGAAGTGTTTGTAAAAGCTAATTTGGCTATAAGAGATTAGTTATAGCCACGGGGAAGCAGTTACACTAAAAGGGAAATGGATGTGAACAAAAGGAAGCTAAAAGCCAGTAATTAATGGTGCTGACAATTAAATGTATTAATTTAAAATTGAAAATGACTAAATGTTAGGGATTTTAAGCACTTTTGACAGTAAAGATCATGATTGAGTATAACTGAAAATCAGGACAACTGAAGAAGGTAAGAAAACAAAAATTGGGCTGAAATCTGTGCACAGACAAAATTTAAATATGAAATAATTAACTTCCAAGGGGAAATTAGAGCTTAAGTTAAGTGTGATAAATGTATTTTAACCATGTATTTTAACTTGCAGGAAGGAGACACGGAGGACGCCTTAAAAGACTTCCAAAATGAATAGAGAACCTTAAACATGATTATAACGAATACAAAAGTCTCGTTTCAGATCTGTTTACACAGGGGGAGAAGGAGGACGTGGTGCAAAGGTGGACCAGTCCAGACACAAAGTCAGGGCTCCTTCGCCATTACGCACGAAAGGGGAACGAGCATGGCTGGATTGAGCCTTTCCAGGTGACTGAGAGAACAACGTACGCAGATCAACTGATAGGCGAGGGTTCGACAGCTGTGCAGCAACAGAGGTCCCTCACAGAGCAAGCAGGAGGAGACGAGACAGCAGCAGCTGAAAAGTCTGACCCTGCAGCAGCAGCAGCAGGAAGGAGGGGCAGCAGAACCCCCGCAGCACGGGCCTGGCCAGGCCACAGCAGAGAAAAGAGTTTCTCAGAGCGCAGCAGCAGACAGCACACAGCCTGGCTGTGACCGAGGAGAGGAAGTGAGGGAGTAACTCATTCAGCAACGTTTCGATTGCGTCAAAGTACACTACATACAGAGACTCTTAACACATCTCATTAAAGAACACACATAGTCTTATCACACCCACTCATACTTTTCATTCACTGAAACTGCAGACATCAAGAGCCAGAATAAAGCTCTTCGTGCGAATAGGGCTGAGGTAGTCTACCCTCAGAACCCTGAAGAAAGAAGAAAAAAGCAGACGAAAATATCGGATGGACACTTGTATTGTTTAATTTTTCATTGATTGGTGATTTTTGTGTTTCTTTTTCTAGGAGGGTTGATTTATTCTATTTTAGCGGAAAATCTATGCCTTAAATAAAGTGATAAAATCAGCAGGGGTCGAAAGGGGGTTCCGCTTGACCTAGTGACAAATAAATCCAACGTAGAGAGGGTTTAGCTTATTATTTAGGGGGTTTGGCTTATTATTTAAAGTGAGTATTGTATTATTCAATCAATGCAGAAAGAGTGTGTTGACTAGAGGGAATAAAACGGTAGGAGCTGGGAGAGGTTAAACTTAGCCTTAGCTGAGAAAAGGGACACACAGGAGGGATTTAGTTGATTATTCATGTTTATGTATTAAAGGCATTTTATATTTTTTCCAACTTACATACAGCATTAAACTTACTGGCACATTTGGGTATTAGAAACATTCCTTCCACAGGTTAGTCGTCGCTGGATTTGGTGAGTATCAACCATAGGGGCAATAATTCTTTTCTAGCGCGGGGTAAATGGTCAACCTTACTTATTTTGGGAGTAATCACAGTAATTGTTGTAGGGGTTAGATTCACAATATGATCACTAGATAGCTAAGTAGTAATCCATTGGCCAAGCCTGCTCAGCCTGACAAATTGGGTACAAACGCATTTGTAGATTGGGGATCACATGGGAAAAATCAAATGACTAGTAGAGACAGTATTCTGGGGCAATATAGTTAAAACTATAGTAAGGGTAGTACAACCATTTTTCAAGTAGATATGTGTGATATAATCAATCACAGGAGCAAAATCAGGGCAAAGAGGGTATGATGTCTACCTGCGCACTGTCCAAAAGTTAAAGCAATTCTGTGGTGTACAAAGAGGTGATGGTATGGTCAGGGTCCATGCAGGAGTAGGTGTGACATCCTTGCATGTACGGGGGTAAGTTGGAACCTAGATCCAAGTTATACTGACCAGTGGAAAAATAAGAGGGATAATGTTTGGATTCAGAGGGGTCAATGACCTAGGGGAGGGGGCAACGGGGTTCTAAAGGCGATCTAAAAGCACATGCGCCATGGTCAGACTAGCTGCACCATTAATTCTAATTAAGCAAATTAAATCTAATTACACTTCCAACATTTAATCTGACGCTAGGAGCTAAATATAAATTGGCTGATCAAATTGCTGTAGCATTTGAAAACATTCACATTATCTCTGCAATATTTCCAGTTACTCCAAACAAAATATGGATAGAATTATTTTTGTGCTTTACAATGTGTTTTGATTAACTAACATCACTATACTGTAAAAATAAGTCAGTACAACTTAAAATCATTAAGCAACTAATTTCCTGGCTTTTTAGGTTAGCAAAAGTTTAAGCCTCATTTGTTCTCTGAAATTACAAATTTAAGTTGGCCCAACAAGTCTTGAATTATTGAATCACCTCAACAGAGTTTATTATTCTTTTATCACTATCCAGTATTTTAAGTTGGAACTTAATATATTCAGTGGAGGTTATTTAAATATATGCTAGACTTGCCAACAAAAATGTGTTAAAATTAGTTGCTAAAACATTTCGATTTAGATTAACAAACTAAGAAGTGTTTGTTATATAGGTCAACAGAAATACACTAACGAATTGAATTGTTTTAATTAAAAACTGCTTAAATAAAGACTGATCAATATAAACATTTATTAACAATAAAATCACTTTTCTGAATTTTACAAGAATGCAGTTCCCACAGGGCAACTGCATACAAAACTAAAAAGCAGGTGCTTGGACCAAAAGCAATATAAACAACAAAATATATATATAAAATAAGTAATATTTTTCAATATAACACAACCTCACAAGATTAGCAAGTGACTTAACATGATAGTGACCTCGGTTTATCAACAGCTACTAATCAAAGCATAAATGTTATATTTTACCTAACACACACAAGCAAAATACATTGGGAGTTGGGGATAGTTATTGTACTTTCATTCCAAACAACACTAACCCAGATGGGTCAGTCAGTAAAGCATTTGAGGGTCTGAGAACCCTATCAAACCCTAGGAAATAAATAAATCTATTAGAAGAATGGATGGTGAACATGTTTGGCCAGTGGAAAACTCTGATCATGTCATTGTTGATGTCTCTTGCGGTGCTTGTGGGAATTTTGTAACATGTGGATGTTGTTGTGTACCATGTATTAGGGCGTTGATTGTCAGGCTGATCACTAACATGATTGAAGAGAAGCAGGACAGACTACCTCCATATGTTCTACCTTTGTTAGACTGTGCAGATGGTGGGGCAGAGTATCAGATGGAAAACATTGATTTTTAGGTGGGATTATCCCACCTAAACAGGGGGATTGTTGAGAATTTAAAGGTTAAAACATTGTCTTATAATCATGGAAACTATCAATTAAGGGTTAAAACATTGTTGTCCTATAATCATACAAAATACTTAATGAAAAACCAATCAGTATAATCCATTAGTGATTTTAATAAGGTTTACTCAATATGTTAATCAATCAATATGTTACCTGTATTCAAAAGGGAATTATTTAGCACTTTGTAATCTTTATTCATGTTGGTGATCATATGTTAACGGACGCAGTACTCTTTAGAATCATATAACAAATGTAGTTTAATTGAGTTTGCACAAGAATGTTTCACAACACATGTGTAGCCATCTGTGGCTAGTTAGGCCTTGAGACTGAGGGAGGTTGACCCGTCCCTTGGGACCAAAGATAAGGACGGAACTTCTACTGAATTTATGTTGCCAGAGCCAGGCGGGAGGACAATGGATTTATTATACCGGAGACTTAGGTGGCAGGCAGGCACTGGATCATATCACGATAGGATACAGTTTATGGGACCAAAGGGGGCTGGTCAACCTTCTTCACTCACACCATAGTGGGATGATCTATATAATCTTGTGTATGTATTATTGTGTTAGAACATTCTCCTTGACTCTCTGAGCGGAGTATTGTTCCCGGAAGATCTTCTGAAATAAACTGTTAAATTTGCTGAAAACTTGGTATCCTGACTCCTCTTGACTTCTCTACTCATCTCAACCATTTAAAAGAATTCAGGGGGAACGCACTGGAAATGGCGCTGTAAAGGGTAGTGCGGATTTTCCCAACAACATGTAAATGTAATTACAATAGGCTTTCAATTACTAAAACGTTACATTTCCAGACGGTGGATATGATTACTGAGTTTTTATAAAATATGTTAAATGTTTTAAGTTTGAGGGGGATCTTGTTCAAAACTGATTTCTGATTTTCTAACATGAACTTTAATCTTTAATTCATAATGCACTGTAAAACAACAACAACAAAAAAACAGTTGAATGTCTGCAGCAAAACTTGCCAAAAGGTTAACATAAAATTCAAGACAATTATCGTACCTAATTTAACAATAATTTCCTGTAACATTTTCTCTGTAATTTTACAGTGAAAGTATAGTAATTACATGTTTTGTTCTGTTAGTAAACATTCTGAAAATTAAAAAATAAATGAAATACTGCATTAATAAATTTTAAATCTATTAGGGGCGCCGAGTGGTCCAGCGGTCTAAGGCGCTGCCACTATGAGCAGGAGGTCGCAGGTTCAAACCCCAGCTCATGCAGCTTTACCATCAAGCTGCCGACGTCAGAGGGAGCAAAGTTGGCCTCTGGGTGGGTAGATGGCGCTCTCTCCCCACATCACTCGTAGGGTGATGTCTGCAGCACAGGGCGTCTGTGAGCTGATGTACCGGAACCAAGCCACTGTGCTTTCCTCCAAGCACACTGGCTGCTCGGCAATGCTGCATCAGCAGCAGCTCGAAAAGAAGCGGTGGCTGACTTCACATGTATCGGAGGAAGCATGTGTTAGTCTTCACCCTCCTGGTGTGTTGTGGCATTACTAGTGATAGGGGGAGTCCTAATGAGTGGGTTGGGTTATTGGCCATGTAAATTGGGGAGAAAAATGGGAAAAATTAGAAATAAAATTAGAAAAAAATATATTTAAAGGTTGCATTTAAATAAAAGTGTAATAATGTTACTTTATTCAATTATTCAAGTGATGTCAAATTCCATCACTTATAACATAAAAGATAGTAATTTTACTGTTATTTAAATTTTGTAATTTCACAATGAGCAGATTTATTCTATAAATTTGTGTATTACAACTTACAGCTTTTTTATCTAAAGGAGAATGATTTTACAGTCTTTTATATGTTGACATGCAGTGACTGAATAACTTACTGATCCAGGCATTTCCCAAGAAGATGCAGATATAAACAGCACAATCTTTTCAGAAAGCTCTTTATTACTAAGCTTACTATTCACTTTTTTTCTTTGGAAAAACAAATTGTCACCATACATACATTCATACCTGTTTAAAACCGAGGGAACATCATAAAAATTCCTTACATTTTCAAACCAGTACTCACATAAAATAAAGACAAATGCCATCACATTTTCTTTTAAAACATGATTCCCCCTTCCCCGTGTATTTATTTAAGCTCCATTGAAAAAATAAAGTAAATAAAATAAAATAAAATACATGATACACATATTTTTGCAACACACATTAAATTTTAAAAATAAAACATATTTTCTAAAAATGATCATAGGTTATGTTTTATTTTATTTTTTTTACAACATTGTCGTTGTTTTGTGTGTGTATGTGCGTGTTTTATGGGAATAAAAAGATCTAGACCTAAAAGAAAACTTCTCGGAAAAACACAACACAACAATAAGAGCAATGGTAAAATTACAGATTTAATAATTTAAAAAAATCTTTCCATCATGAACTGTCTTAGTCCCCCAAACCCTAAACGTTGCCTAACTTTCCCTAGCGTTTCAGTCCAGTTACCTCGTCCACCACCCTCTCTGTCAAATTTTACTCATAAAGTCTTTATCAGTTTCTTTAAAATCCAAATCCAGGTCAGTCTGTATGTTCCTCCCCGGTCCAAAGAGCTGGGCCTCGGACTTGCTCCTATTGAGCTTAGCGCCCAAGGCCCTTCCAAACCAGTCAGTCATATCCAATTCCCTTTGCACCGCTGACATGTCAGAACATAAAAGCATAATATCATCTAGCAACGCAGAGAAAGCCAAAGAGAGTGAAGCAGCGAGAGCCAAAGAGAGTAAAGCAGAGAAAGCCACAGATAGTGAAGCAGCAAGAGTGCACAGTAGCAGCACAGAAAAAGCCACAGATAGTAAAGTGCAGGGAGTTCTTTATAATATTCCTCCTGATTTAATTGTCTTTTTGCTTCCTCTATATGCGTCCCTATCCATAATTACTGTGGCGCTGCCTTTATCAGCGGGTTTGATGATAATGGAGATATCACAGCGTAATTGTAGTAGGGACTGCTGCTCCTCTAGATTGAGGTTAGGGGTTTCACTATTGTTCCAGGGTAAGTTTTTACTGCATATTTGTCCGCTCTTATGATTTTTCTAATTGTGTTAGGAACCAGAGAGATTTTGGGGTGAAAGGAGGAGGATCGGATCCCTCATCATGCCTAAAATAGGTTTTAGATTAAGTTTTTTTTTTCATTTAAATCTATTTTGGGTGTGGGGATAAATGTTAGGCCTTTATTTGAAAGTTTTAATTGACTTTCTGTGGGTATGAAGTGCTTCAATAGGTTTAATACCTCCTCGCCCCTTTGTGAAACCGGTTTTGGGTTCGAAGGTCTGCCAAGTTTAAGCGTTTGGCTCAGTGTTCCAGCATGACCCTAGCACACGTTGGTGTCCAGTGTATCTTGTCCTGAGTGACTTTACACTGGGAGGCTGGTAGCAGTGGTACATTATTAAGACCTGTCAGTATTTCCTGTTCCTTTGAGGCTTTTGGAAAAATTAATCAGGGGGATCCAGATAACTGCCCCTGGAAATTTATCCACTGCTGCCTTGGAGTTGGACCCCACAGGGATGACTGGCCTAGCCTTAGACTGCAGTGCCACATTTTCCTGGTGGTGGTGTGCACGTATTAGATTAAATAAGTGTCTCATCAGTGTGCTAAAATTATTATTGTATTCTGTGCTTTTTCCATGTGGTTCATTTTAGTGTGTTAATTTTTTCTTAATTCGTTTTTTTTTTTTTTTTTTTGCTTTTCTTCCCTACAGGTGCACTAAGAGTTGGTGTATTTCCCCTCCCATGATAGGGATAAGGTTCATGCCTGTTTGGACCCCCATGTTGAATGGCCAAATTGGTTGGCTAAGAGATTTGATCCCTCTGTTTAAAAGGGGGTTGACCACAAAACATTTTTCTGTAGAGCAAGTCTGGTGTTGCAACGTTTTGGTTCTAAACTGAATCTTCTTCAGGCACAGACTTGCCAAAAAATTAGAGTGGGTTATTTTGGGGGCTTTTAATTTGACATGTAGTCAAAATTGACCAAAATGTTATTTTTAAAATAAGAATATTTTAGTATAGTGCAAGTACTTTTATACTATTTGGATCGGACAATGTCCAATATAGAAGCAAAAACAAAATAATGTTTTTTCAAAAAAGTGAGATTTAGATGCGAAATAAATATAATAAAAGTAATGAAATCAAATAAAAGGTTTTGTAATGGCTTTCTAATAAGAAGCAGAGGTGTTACTGAGTCTTTATCCGAGCAGCAGAAGCTGTGAAATGGGCAGATGAGAGTGACTGATTCAGAGAAACAACCAATCAAATTAAATTAGAGGCGGACAAAAGGTGTCATCTGCTAAATGAAAAAAGACTGGGCAGTTGGATCCAGCCATCTTGGAGGTGCAGAAAAGATGCACACTTTGTGAAGGTAAGATTTTTTTATTTAAAAAATATTAATTTAGTGAACAGGAAGGTTTTAAGTGGTGTGCATTTTCAGGCTAATTGGCTCGCAGGATTAGCTACTTAACCTAGCTAGCTAACCCATAGCTACCATAGTTTACAGTATCTTTGATAGTAAGCTAGCCAAAAACAAAATTTTAGGCTAATTAGCTAGCTAGCAAGTTTAGATACTTAGATTCATAGTTTAAAGTAGTGTTGATAAAGTCAGCCAGCCATTTATCATCTATTAAACAAAATTCACAGTCTAATATAACCTACAATTATATGAAATGAGGGTTTATCAGTCAAAACATTAAAAAACAGTTTTTAAACGATGATTTCATTTATTAAGGGAAATAAATCAAGAACAATATGTGAGGGAAATTGAGAATATTAACCCATTTTAAATGATGTATTTCATTGAACACAGTGTTGTAAGATTTAACACTGTGCTCAAACAAAATGTATGATTTGAACATGCCCTATTTGCAGTGTCCTGCGTGATCACACATTTAATTATCTGTTCCAGACTTTACCCTTTATCTTAATTTCACTTCCTTTCTCAGAGAACATGACACCCTAAAATTTAGAACATTAACTCAACACTTTGGTCACGTTTTTATGACTAGGCACAAATAAGAGATGACTGTACCATGTATGGATGTTTCTAGAATGTCTGTCTGATGGTTGGAAAGAAAATGAGAGCCAGAGCGTGCTCTCATCTTTCTATCCTCTGTGTTTGTCTTGTAAACTGTATGTCCTAACACTGTGTGTATGTCTTTGTATTTTCAATGACTGGTTGGCTCGACTCAAGTTATACTCATCACAACTCAGTATCCCAATTTCCTCCACACATACAAGCTCAGTTCTCCATTCCAATAGTTTAGAACGTGCAGTCAGCCAACACAATCAAGACGCAGGAGGCCTTTCTGACCTTGAGGGTCCAGTCATGGCTCACTCTACAGAATTACTGGACTCTAAGGAACAGATGCAGACGTTTTTGAATGTCCAGTCAGGAGTTCAAGTCAACATCAGTTCCAAGATGCACCACAAAATGCAGTGTTACTCCAATGTGCGTCCTCCAATGTTTTCACAGTGGTCCCAGCTTGTTAGTAGAATTACAATAAATATGGCCTAGAAAATCCATTTTAAACTAAAAGGTAAACATACATTCTTACTTGAGTTTCTTCATGTTCATGAATACATTGTACTTCCCTGCATTCCATACGCTGATGAATCTCAGATCAGATACCGTGAAGATCTCTTTGTTGAAGGCACCTTTGGGTGAATTTTCAAAGGTTATGTAACCCAGGTTATAAAACCAGAGTAACATAATTCTGTTTAAACTGTTAATTAAATATAATATACATATATATAATTTAATTATTATAATATTATTAAATAGTGTGACTACTAAGCTAATTAAGAAAAGAAATAGTTCGCTATAAATAAATACAGGAATACAAAATAATATTTGTATTTATTTTATTTAGCATTTTTCCTATTGGTTTACACTAAATCCAGCCGGCCAATCGGGTGGCGGCTTGGAGAGATGTGGGAGTTCTCATTCACTCTGACGGAGATCCGCGCTCTGTTCACTACACAATAATATGTAGAAGCTGATGCTAAACCGTATATATACATGTGTGTTTGAGTTTAAATAGTGATTATCTCTATAATATAGTGTTTTATAGTCGGCTTATGGTCAGTTTACATGTTTAATACTGTTACTGTGAACTTACAGTGAAGTTTGAGGGTTATATTTCCTGTTTTCTGAGAGTTTATAAGAGTTTTGGCGCGAGTTAAGCTGCGTGCTGTAAGCGCATGCGCGAGATTGAGTTTTGGCGCCTAGTGCTGCAAAAATTAACTCTTTGTCATGCTGAATAAGCACTAATATTGTTATTTTTGTGTATAAAAGTTGGAAATATGGTTAAATGCTATTATTCTTTATAAATGCTAGAAATATTGTATATAAGTGAAGTTAAGTGAGTATTATATTCGCTGATGTTACTGTTTATGTGTATTATAATAGATATTATAATAATGTGATAAATATGGCCTTATTATAGGTCAGGTTTTTTTGATCGGACGATCAAGTTGGACAAACCATTTGATGGCGAGCCTCCCAGACCCTAACCTAGAGGGTTTTCTACTTTCCGTGGACTCCCTGTGAACTGATCCTTGTTTTTGAGCTCTGTGAACTGGTAGGAGGAACACTTACCATTGTAAACTCCATGGACTGAATCCATCACCTGTGGAACAAAAGAGCAAAGGATATTAACACTCACACAAACAAACACATTCTGTATTGTTATTGAATTCTAAATTCATTTCTAATTGAGTTAATTATATTGTTACATTGAACATTTTGAATATTTTACTAGAATTTATATTTATTTTTCTACCTGGGTTAGAATGATCTATATTCTTTGTTTTATATGTTTTTTTGTTTTCTTACCTGATTGTAATAAATTGTGAATGCACTTTTCCAATGTCCAACAGTGCCAAGTTGTTTCCTTGAGTAGCTAGTCATCCGAGCTCTGTAGCGATCCTGGTACTCTTCTGATCGGCCCAAGCGTACACCTAATTTAACTACAAACATACTATCTGCATATTTAAACTAATTATATACAAACCTGTTCATAGATTTCTACTATAGCCCTTAAGTATATATTTATTACATATATACATATATATATATATATATATATATATATATATATATATATATATATATACATTTATTTCTTATGTAGGTTACAGTTATTTTAAAGGGACCCCCGCTGCCATAAAATAATTGTGTGGTACTGGATGGTGCCAAGAAGCAGATATTGATGAAGTGCTTTTATAAAAAGCTTCAGAAATCTGGCAGAATGTTTTCATGCATTCTTACATGTATAGAATGCGTAACTAAATTAAAATCTGTTCAGTGTAGTGAGCTCAGCAGTTTAATACCTGGTGCTAATTAAGATGTTAATAACTAATAATAATAATAATGTTAAATAATTAATTAATCAATTAATTAATAACACAAGACTTTTCTGTCTTCTTCTACCGGGAACGGTAATTTACATAACCAAGTTATCCAGAAAACACACTGAAATTACAGGTTTTGTAATATAAAAAGAATTTTATTAAATCACACAGATATGAGTTAATAATCCATTAAAATGTCATAAATATTGCCATTAGATATCAAATCACAGTGTATGAAGATAAATGAGAATTAAAATAAAAACATGTTATAATATCAGTATAGAAAGGAATAACTTGTCAGATTAATGAAAATTATTAAGTGGGGATTTCTAAAGGATGAACTAAGTTATTTTAAGTCTACGAAGCCAGTTCTTATTTACAACCAAGCAACTGAAAAGAAGTTGTCTATACTACAGGGAGATTTATAAAGGATTCAACCAAACCATGACCAGCACAAAACCATTTGCCAGCTCTGCCTTACTCTGAGATGTTAAAGTGGGCCTGCATTGGTGCCGTCCGTCTGTAGCGTAGTTGTCTGTTTCTTCACCCTGAGAAAGAATCACATGAGTCTGTATGCATGATGGTTTGACTTCCTGGTGTCAGCATGGAGTCCCTTCAGAACCCACAGAAAAACCCCTTCGCTCTCAGCTGGCTTGCTGGTCGCTTCCGGACTGGTTGCTTCTGGGTTGAGCCTGACAGTCTCTATTCAGCTGAAACTTTGTATGCATAATGCGTGGCTTCGTAGATTGTAAAATTGCTTAAGTTGTCTTAACTAAGAAAGCTAGTATTAATATGCTTAAAGAAGGTTAAATGAGTTGCACTAAGAATGCTAAGCTATCGCTAAACTGAAGCTAAAATGCTAAACTAAACTAAAGGAGCTAAACTCCAAACTCCTCAACTACCTCTAAAGACTGAACTGATCCATCCCTAATCTTGGACACTCTCCACTTTCATTCTCCACCACTACTCTGTCTGTCACTCTCTGGCTGAGTCTGTTTTAACCTTAAGGCTACCATTGGCTCTGTGGGCTTTGGGGGAGGAGCAACCTACGTGTCTGTGTTTTCATTGGTTTTGGAGCAATTTCTGAGATTTCATATTTTTTTAATTAATAGACCAAACCAAAAGAAAACTCAATCAAACAGTGGATCAAAATACAGTATTCAGCGTACCAATTCATGAGGATAAATTCAAGGAAAACAATCTTAGAATTGAATCACAATAAATGTAAATTATATATTTATTTCTACAAAAAGGTTGCTAACATTCAAGATAATCCTGAAATTAGAAACAAAGGATGGTACCTTGTCAAAAAGAAAACAAAGAGCCGTGTTTCTATTTCAACCCAATTAAATAATTGAAAAGATAATACAAACACTATAAAATAATAAACCACTAATAACCAAATAAGGCAAAATGATTAAATGGTAGTTAAACCTTGTTGATTCAGACTTGACTGTGTATGAAAATTTAATCAGGACAGCATCTATACCCATATACCAGAAGTGGCATATTATTTAGTAAATATTTTGTAAAATAACTTTTTATATAACTTTGTATATTCTTATTTGTTCTTCTTTGTGAGAAATTCTCTTCGCCTGGCTCTTAGCCTGTTGATCAGAATTTATGACGGGTGTGAGAGAGATCAGTTTACACCACAGAATTTCAGCTTACAAGGCTGGGAATGGAATCCAAAGCTTTGAACATTTCTTTTAACTAAATGAGTCTTATTTTCTCAATGCTTTGCAGGAATAACCAAGCATAAACTCTTAAATTGCAGTAACTCTTTATGGATTGCGTTTCTGTGGATTTTAGCAAGTTGAATTATATTATATTATATTTGTAGTCGGGTCTTCATCCTGGTGATGGCACTGTTGGTCCACCTCATTTGGGAGACAGTCACAGAAGGTGACAATTATAGGTCGTTGAAGTCCAAAGTTTGACGGTTGTCTGAATTAGTGTTTGCTGGAGAAATGTCAAAAAATGTACAAGGTTTACCCAACTAGCATTTAGGTCTCTTGAGAGGACTGGAGAGATGAAAAAGT
This sequence comes from Astyanax mexicanus, assembly GCF_023375975.1. Lineage (NCBI taxonomy): Eukaryota > Metazoa > Chordata > Actinopteri > Characiformes > Acestrorhamphidae > Astyanax > Astyanax mexicanus. Next base: position 11,836,609 of record NC_064411.1, on the reverse strand, counting down.
CAGATATGTCATTTGAAATTTAGGTTTGATTTGTGAAAAGAGTCATCAAAGGCTTTTATTCTAATTCCAGTGCATCCTGGATGGGGTTTGTGGTATGTGTGTGTTCAGGTGGGGGTAGTTATTAAATTACATTAGGCCACTAAAAATAGGTAAAGTGGGTGTAGTGGGTGTTCCAGCAACAAAATCATTTAGTTGCAAGAATCCTACTCTACTCCCAACAACTATGACATCTAAATGTTAAAGACTATGTTAATCTAATGCTAATCTAATGTCTGGAGCAAGCTCTGGCAATGCCGTAGTTCGAACTTGAAAGACATTCCCTTCTTCATAACTGAACTCTTACTGTAACTACCCTAAAAACTGAGCTCTGTCTCACGAAGAATGTTCTGGAATATCGAACATTCAAGAAAACATAACATGAAATTCAATAAACATCATCCCTGGATAAGAATAATTTTGCTGAACCTGTAAAATCGATTGTTAAATTCAGTTCATGTTTGATTCTGGTGGATTGAGTCCCAAGTGACAGAGTAATACATTAGTGTAGGATAAGGTGTTCTGTCCGAAAGATTTAGGATTTGCACTTTTAATTGCCATGGAACAAATTTGGGATAGTTTTCTCTCCTGTGTTACTGCACTTGTGTTTTTGGAGATGATTCTGTTGAGTAAAACTCTTCCCACAGTCTGAGCAGTGATACGGTTTCTCTCCTGTGTGAATGCGCTGGTGATTTTTGAGATTACTCTGTGTAGAAAAACACTTCTCACAGTCTGAGCAGTGATACGGTTTTTCTCCTGTGTGAATGCGCTGGTGTTTTTTTAGATCACTCTGTTGAGTAAAACTCTTCCCACAGTCTGAGCAGTGATATGGTTTCTCTCCTGTGTGAATGCGCTGGTGTTTTTTGAGATCACTCTGGGTAGTAAAACTCTTCCCACAGTCTGAGCAGAAATATGGTTTTACTCCTGTGTGAATGCGCTGGTGTATTTCGAGACTACTCTGTGTAGAAAAACTCTTCCCACACTCTGAGCAGTGATGCGGTTTCTCTCCTGTGTGAATGCGCTGGTGAATTTTGAGAGTACTCTGTTGAGTAAAGCTCTTCCCACAGTCTGAGCAGTAATATGGTTTTACTCCTGTGTGAAAGCGCTGGTGCAGTTTAAGATGACTCTGTTGATGAAATCTCTTCCCACAGTCTGAGCAGTGATACGGTTTCTCTCCTGTGTGAATGCGCTGGTGTTTTTTTAGATCACTCTGTTGAGTAAAACTCTTCCCACAGTCTGAGCAGAAATATGGTTTTACTCCTGTGTGAATGCGCTGGTGTATTTCGAGAGCACTCTGTGTAGTAAAACTCTTCCCACAGTCTGAGCAGTGATACGGTTTCTCTCCTGTGTGAATGCGCTGGTGAATTTTGAGAGTACTCTGTTGAGTAAAACTCTTCCCACAGTCTGAGCAGTAATAAGGTTTCTCTCCTGTGTGAATGCGCTGGTGATTTTTGAGATTAATCTGTTGATTGAAACTCTTTCCACAGTCTGAGCAGTAATACGGTTTCTCTCCTGTGTGAATGCGCTGGTGTTTTTTGAGATCACTCTGTTTAGTGAAACTCTTGACAGAGTGCTGATGTTTCTCCATGTCGGGACTTTCCTCTGTTTCCTCTGTCTGTTAAATGTATCAAACAATTTCTGCGTGTTCTGGAGATTCTTCAGGATGGCTTGTGCTTCACCTCTTTCATAGATTTCAGGAGAAATCCTATAATATTTTCATTTCTGAAAAGAAAAAAAAGAAGAAATAATTGAGTGTATTAAAATAAAAGCTTGTTAAGTAACTGAAATTAAGAGACTTAACTAAATCAGTTACACTATATGGGAAATACTGGGACACCTTTATATTACCATAAAAGCTTCTGTACTTTTGTCTCATTCTAAATCCATAGACATTATAATATGAAGTTTAGCTCGTTCTGCAGTAGACAGTTAGCAGGCTGCAGCCGCAAAATATATGTAGCAGAAACTCTGCTGCTGTCCACTACTGAATACCATGTTGGACTACTACTTTAGTATCTCACTTTACACTGAAATACACTAATCCATACTATTAATACTGTACTATATTGACTTCCCTTTTTGATTACAATAAAGGTGTCTCATTTTATCTTATAAATATCTTTATCTGTAATTTCCCAACTTCATCTCCGGAGTCAGAGAGCAGCAGAAGCTCCAAGACCTGCTGCAGTTTTACAGAAGCTAACGTTACCCACAATTTCATCAACTCTAACTAAATGTTACTAAAGCCTGTAAACCAGCTATCTGAACAATATGTATCATGTTTTTTAGTCTTTTTACGTTAGCTCAGCCTAGCTAATGAATTAACATTTTCCCTGAATTTTCAATTCCACCTTAAATATCATAACTTCTTATTGGTTGACTTGGAAGTGTAGCTACACATTTAGTAAATAAAAGACTGTAGATTTGAAAAGCGATATGACTATTTTAACCCATGAAGTGTTTTTCAGCATTTCACATAGAGATGGGCGATATGACCTAATACAAAATATTTTTACCTACTAAAAATCAAACTACAAACGGTTCAAAATTATATTTACCTTTATTTTGATTTCACCTAAATTTCTTATATGGAGTTCAAGTGCATCTGGATGGCAAGTAATACCATTATAAATAGTGATTATATATATGCAAAAAAAAAAAATTTAAGGAACACTTAAACACAATATAACTCCAAGTAAATCAAACTTCTTTGAAATGAACTGTCCACACTGATTGACAATCAATTTCAATTAACAAAACATACTCAGCCAAGGAGCCGTTCTGCAGGTGGGGACCACAGACCACTTCAGTACCTATGCTTTCTGGCTGAACTCTCACCCTGCTCCACCCCCCCCATCCCAATGCTGCCCCCAGCACACAATCATTCATCATGCTGGGAAGGAGAGCAACTTAATTTCAGTTGTCTGTATGTCCTGTACATATGCAGTATTGACAATAAAAACTACTTGACTTGGCAGTGGGTCAGTAATGGTGTGGGGAGGCATTTCTTTGGAGGGCCTCACAGACCTCCATGTGCTCGCCAGAGGTAGCCTGAGTGCCGAGACGAGATCCTAAGGCCCATTGTGAGACCATATGCTGGTGCAGTGGCCCCTGGTTTCCTCCTAATGCAGGACAATGCTAGACCTCATGTGGCTGGATTGTATCAGCAGTTCCTGCATGATGAAGGATTTGATGCTATGCTCTCGGGCTGCACGATATATTGTTTAAGCATAGACATCAGGATGTGTGATAGTCACATCGCGGACCCTGTGATGTCACGTGGCTATAAAAACAAACACGCCGTTGCAGTGTTTTGTTTTTTTGTTTTCCAATAGTGGACAATTTTTTTATTACTATACTTACAGTCAACTAGTTATTGGTGGTTGTGCAATATAGGTTCATGTAGTGCAGCCAAGGCTTCTGTTTATAAGGTCAATTTTCCCCTTACATTATTTTATTTTTATACCTTTAAGTCGTTTTAAAAGCAATACTTTTGTACTTTTACTTAAGCAAAGGTTTGAGTTGATACTTCAACTAATGCAAAAGTATGTGTAAACCCCAGTATCTATACTTTTACTTGAGTAATGAGTGTGAATACTTTTGACACCCTTGGTTGAGGCATTCTTAGGTTATTACGCTGTGATTTTAAAATCACACTCCTCTATAAGGCAGGGTATCAAAATGGATACCCAAAAGGCGCAGAGCAAAATGTTACTTTGCACGAAACGCGCATAAACACGAAGAGCTCGCGCAGTGCGGTGAAAGCAACCCCGACGGCGCCCTGTCACACACATATTGAGAGCGCACAGAAACACAGATCATTCCAACTGTTCACACACTGCTGCTGCACTGAAATCTCTCAGCCACTTTGAAATATTGTAAACAATATTATACCCTGAAATATTGTGCCATATCACCCACCTTTTTTTTTTTTAGCTAAAGAAAAATTCACATTGTTCTCATTTACCGTTATATATCTACTAAAGACAGATTATATTTGTCCAGTATCATTTATTTTACTTTAATCCTGGATATATGGAGATATTTAGAGTGCATCATTAATATCCTGACATTGTGGATCGTTGACTGTTACAAATCTGATAAAATTGTTGTATTATTTAATATCTCAGTAATGGGTGTGCCATAAAACGTATTAAATAATATATGGCAAATATAAAATTAAAAGTTCATTTTGTTGCAGTAGTGTATTCTCGAAATATATATATATTTTTATTTTAGTGTTTTGTCATATTGGCAAGAGCATCGTTATGGTGACAATACATAACTGGTACCTTTAGCTAGGTAACTAATGTTAGCTACTGGTTTAAAAAAAATCTGATAACTTAGGCTAACTAGCTAATGTTAGCTACCGGTTATAAAATGCTGGAACCTTTAGCTATCAAGCAAATTTTAGCTACTCTTGCAACTAGCAAACATTAACTAACGGTAATAAAACGCTTGCAGCTAGCTAACATTAGCTACCAGGTATAACATGCTTGCAACTTTAGCTAACTAGCTAACATTAGCTACCAACTATAAAAATGCTGGTACCTTTAGCTAGTAAGCTAGCATCAGCTACCTGTAACAAGTGCTTGCAACTCAAGCTAACAAGCTAACATTAGCTACTGATAAAAAAAAAAGCTGGTAACTTTAGCTACCTAGCAAACATTAGCTACCTGTTATAAAGCACTTGCAACTTTAGCTAGCAAGCTAACATTAGCTACTGGTTATAAAGCGTTTGCAACTTCAGCTACCTATCTAAAATTAGATACCTGTTATAAAGCGCCTGCAACTTTAGCTAGTAAGCAAGCATTAGATGCAACTTTAGCTAGCTAGCTAAAATTAGCTGCCTGTTATAAAAAACCTTCAAACTTTAGCTTTCAAGCTAACATTAGATACTGATTAAAAAAAACGCTGGTAACTTTAGCTACCGAGCTAAAATTAACTATCTGTTATAAAGCGCTTGCAACTTTAGCTAGCTACCTAACATTAGCTACCCGGATAAACAAACGCTGATAACTTTAGCTTGTCAGCTAAGTAACTGGGTTTGAATAAAAATTTAACGTTATTTTATTCTAGGATATTTTGGTAGCCTCACAAAGCTGAAATCAGGTTCTTGTTTGAATTGATTGTAATGTCTATATTAAGAGTGTTGTTGAGAAACACAGTTTAGCACTGGTACTTTATGATAATATTCTGACTCACAACACAATATTTTTAATGCAAGTAGAATTATAATATATATTTAAAAATAAAATATGTTTATTTTAGCCACTGACAACATGCTTTATACAAGGAGAATAAACAAAACCAGTGGATTTTAGAGGTTTGACTAGAGTTGCTGGGTAAAACAATTTTGCGGTTTATCAATATATTCTGTTTATTCGCCTAGAATAAAAAAGCTGTCAGTAAATTAAATAATGAATTTCTTTATTATGCTACTTTTATTAAACATTACTTAATATTGTTTGAAATATCTATGTATGTTTACCCAAATCCTTAAAATACAGATAACACTTGCAATAAGTGTACATCAATTAACTGTGCATCCTTCATTACATGTGATAACTGGAAAACAATATGTACTTTTTTTTTTTCCTTTTTACCCGAGTGGCATCTGCAGTTAAGACAGAGCTGAATAAATAAATTATATGAATATATAATTATAAATAAATAAAGAATAATAATAATAACAGGATTAGTTGATATTCTGTTGGCACAGCTAGAGACAGTGGAGGGAAAACTGAGCCTCGTGTTAGTTTCTAACTTCTAAAAGAGAAGAGAGAAATAAGCTCATAAACTCTTAAAGGTCACCTTCCGCGAAAATCCGATTTTTCTTGTTTTTTGTGGAATACAGTAGGTCTCTTCGAGTTGAATGTGTACACCTGCACATTAAACTGTTTTGCAGCCCCCATTGTCTGCAGGAGCTAAGCAAAGAAATCCCCCCTCCCCCCCTCCGAAAAACGGGTGAATTTTGAATTATCTTTCTGCCTACGTAGGCAGAAACTCACAGACCAGCCCACCTTGGCTCGAGAAACTCCCAGAGGCGGAGCTGAAGCGACGCAACATCACCGCTCATCAGTTAGGAGGTGGGAGGCAGTGAGCGGCAGAGCGGTGGAGGGGCGTCGCAGTGCTCCTAGCCAATCAGAGGAGAGATATTTGCATGCTGTTTGCATGTATGAATATTCATGAGCAAAGCTGGAATCCGGTCATTTTGGACACACCCCTAAAACAGTCCATTAAAAAAAGAGCTATACAGAGACACCTGAGCACTTTTTTTTTTACAAAAATGGCTCACATGTCATTCATTCATACTAGAGACCACAACTAGACATTTTAAAATGAAAGAAAAAACGACAGAAGGTGACCTTTAACTATTACCTAAATCAGTGAATTCTCTACAAAAACACTTTTTAATCTGTCTTATACTCGAATTAATAGCAGTATTTTTTAATTAAAACATGTTTTTAACCACTATTTATTCATAAAACACGGAGCTCAGCACCTACCCGCAGCACAGAAACACACAGACCGCTGCTGAGGTACGGTGGCTCAGAAAGACCAAACGTAGCGTAACTGCAGTTCACCACTAAACAGCAGGGGCCGCCAAAACTTCATTTAACAGCATTAAAGTGCCTCATTTTATAAAGTTCATCTAAAACAAAGGTATTTTATTACTCTGTTACACTTACAACAGCATTAAACGCTGGAGAGAGAGAGAGAGAGAGAGAGTGAGAGAGATTCTCATACCTTCTGTAGTTCAGCTGATCCTGCTCTTCCTCCGGCGCTCCAGCTACAGACCCCGGAAGCTCAGCCTCATCCGGGTTATGTAGAGCCCCGCCCCCTCCCCCGCTATATCACATTATACCCCATCACCGCTAGAGGGAGCCCGCGAGGGAGTCCTCAATGCATGGAGCTGAATGGAGCTAAACAGCTAAAACTCTCATTTAAAACACTGTAGAACTACTTCTCTGGGGTTTTCCTTTAATTTTACAAAGTAGAACAAAGTATTTCACCAAAATAGGAAAGAAAGCGTACCTCTATATTTCCATTTTCTAAAACTAATGTTTTTTATTCAGTAGATTTACTAGCATTACTGCTACTGATGCTGGAGTTACACCCAGAACATGTGTAATATGTTTAAAACTGCAGTTTAAAATCTTTAGCAATTATCTCTGTGGTGATTAAATACTTATAGTTGTTCTGTTTTTTTATGAATACAATTTTATTCTATAAAGTATCAAACATTTATAAATTATTATTTTGCTATTCCAGTACAAACTTTTTTTAATCTAAATTTTATTTCAAATATTATGATTACATTTTCATTGTATTTACCTTCTTGATGTCCTGCAGTTTCTTGAAAAGGAGATCATACTGCAGCAGATGTTGTTTGTTGCTCACCTTGAGTTTATTTGTTTATAGAATGATAAAAACTTTTTTTTACTTTTTCAAAATGAGTCCAGCAAGCATTCTCATTCTACTACAAAATATTAGCCAATTTTGACAGAAAGTTTTGTACATATTAAAGGAAGAAGTTACTGATGTTGAGACTATTTGGGCCAGATTATATCAGGTTCTGTGTAGAAATATAAGACAAACACATCTGGTTGCTTGAGCCACTTAAAACTACCCCAACAAATAGAACTTACCAAATTTTACTCAAAGGTCAGAACTATGGTTAAAGTAGGAATTGTGACATTTCTTTTTAACTATTTAACAAAATATCCATTAGAACTAAGAAATCTTGAGGATTATTTCAATATGTAAGAGTGCTTTACATCAATAAACCCTATGTTAACAAGTGATTCTTAATTTGGCTAGTTATATTGGTATATAATATAATACAATCATGTAGTCCATATTTAATTTAAAATTTAATATTAAACTTTGATTACTGAAAATTAACTGAATAAGGTGAGCTGTCACTTAATTGACCAATGGTACCATTTTGACCACCCCAAAGAGAAGCAGTTACTCCTTGTATTAAATAATAAATGCTTCACTTTGTGATGGTCACCATGGTAATTCAAATTAGTACTGACAAAATTTACCATGCAAGTTAACACTGTTCAAACATTTACACCAAATTGATACAACCTTTTTAACACTGTATGTAATAAATGCTAAAGTTGTACCAGATGGACTTGGTCCTCACTGTTGATGGTAAACTTCAAGTGATGCCCCAAATTGTTTGCACTTACATTTCAATTTAGAATATATATTTTTAATGAAATTAATGGAAAGAGTTAAATGAGGACAAAAGACCAATACAAATTCCATGCATTTTACAAACTACCAATGAGACTGATAAAGTATTGGCACTGTCCATTCTTCTAAAATCAGGGGTATTAACTGAAGTTTTAACTTATGCTTTTAATAGAATAAAGTTCCTACTGTGCAGAGAAGGCTTTCTACTGGATTTTGGAGCATTGCTAATAGGAGATGAGTTTATTCAGCACCAAGAGAATTAGTGAGGCCATGTATTGGATGGAGAACAATCACTCCAGAGAATACAGTTCAACTGCTCCACAGACCAGTACTGGAGGGAGAATTACACCTGCCTTTCATTACACATAGACTACTACACTCATGCATAATTCTGTAGTCCAAATTTGTGCACAGATTTTTCAGCAAAATGTGTTTGGTTGATAGTGTCTATTCAAATAACAAAAAAAATTGCACTTACTAATTACTATGGAAAGATCAGTGCTGTTGTTAGAGCACCAATTGTGACATTGATTCTGGTAGAAATTTTGTTTTATCTAAATTTAATTAAAAATATTATGGTTACATTTTCTTTGCATTTACCTTCTTGATGTCCTGCAGGTTCTTGAAAAGGAGATCGTACTGCAGCAGATCTTGTTTGTTGCTCACCTTGTCTAAAGTCTTACTATTTATGTATTCTGAAAGCTTTCCATAAATTGAGGTCATTCACAGCTCCTCCCTGTAAAATCACTCTCTGACATCACAATGGACCATCCTGATTTCTGTATAGAAGGGTACTTCACACTTGATATTCATATGCAAACGCAAGTTTTAAAACTAAATATAGCTGCAAGAGGCAATAAGCAGGTTCAAGCACCAACTGGCACGATGGTGCCTAATAGAGCATAGGATGATGATGTGTAAGAAACTCTGACACTCTGTCACATTTAGAGATTCTTAAATGTCTTTTACCTGTTATCAATGTTGAGCAGAGGCTGTTAAACATGATCAGTGCCTAAATTCACAGGCACAATTATTGCTATTATTTATTTAAATTTGTATATTTGAATATTCATCAAGCATACCTGTCAAGTCTCCCGTTTTGGCCGGGAAACTACCGTATTTTACTCCTCTTTCTCGCCGTCCTCCCGTATTAGTATTTTCCCGTAGATTTCCCGTATTATATTACAATTAAAAATATATATATTATTGAGGAGACAGGGCACTGACCGCTCTGTGTCTCTTAACTAATCGTGGAGGCGGTTCAAGGAGAAAGTCCCGCCTTTCAGGAGAAACAGCCAATCAGCTTGCAAAGGAGGGTGGGGAAGCCCCCCGTCGCTGTGAGTTCAGGCAGCTAGTCGGAGCAGCTGATGTTAAAACATATCTGGATATTCAGCGATTTTTCTAAAAGAAAGGTAAGGGTAGGCTAATCATGTAAACTGTGATGAGATTTTTCTGATAGCTGCTTAAAAATACTCGTCTCAGAAATAAAACACACAGATTAAACCTTTTAAAATAAAAAAATTACAGCTTGTGAACTAGAAATGTGGCGAGGACCGAAATGAACTAAACTGATCAGGGGTGGAGTGATTAAAAGATTAATTTTGCAGAATTTGTGCACCCTTTGTTCAATTTTAAATCCATTAAATAAATAAAAAATATATCATATAAAAGAGTGCATTTATACCAAAAAGACATGAAATCTTAACTTTTTAAAAAATATATAGAAAGAGGTTTTTAATTTGGCTGTATTAAAAGAATGACATATGCAGGAATGTCCACAACATTTCGGATTCTGATCATCTATTTGTAGTGTGTAAGTGGTTCACATGTGGTTATTTTAGATTTTTTGTAAACCTGTCTTAAAATGTAAGGGATACCTTACCTTCGTTGGGCTGGTGGGACGGCTTTAAGCGGACAGAGTAAAATATCCCTTATTTTTAAATCTAAAACTTGACAGGTATGATCAAGTGAGTTAAAATTAGACAAAAGATCTGCTGCAGTATGATCTGCTTTTGTTAAAATCTGCAGGACATCAAAAAGGTAAATGCAACAAAAATGTAAATGAAATTTAGATAAAAAAGGTCTACTGGAATCAATGTCACAATAGGTACTCAAATAACAGCACTGACCTTTCCATAGTAATTATTAGTAAGTGCTATTTGTTGGAATTATAGAGGAGCAAGGAGCAATCAGAGAATCTCTATAGAGGAAAAAGCTCACTTCAGAATCTGCTCTGAATCTCAAGCCACTCGACAGAGACTGAAATGTATAAAAACATTTTTTTATTCTAAAAAGTATAAAACATTAATAATGTAAAAAAAACAACATAAAAATAAATGTTTGATACATTATAGAATTCTTTTTACTAATTTCTCCAAAACAGAACAAATATAACTGTTTTATTATGCAGATATAATTATTAAAGCTTATAAACTGCAGTTTTAATCATTTTAAATGAGCTCTGTATGTAACTCCAGCATCAGTAGCAGTAATGCTAGTAAATCTACTGAATAAAAACATTAGTTGTAGAAAATGGAAATATAGGGGTATTTTTTTTCCTATTTTAGTGAAATACTTTGTTCTACTTTGTAAAATTAAAGGAAAACCCCAGAGAAGTAGTTATACAGTGTTTTAAATGAGAGTTTTAGCTGTTTAGCTCCATTCAGCTCCATGCATTGAGGACTCCCTCGCGGGCTCCCTCTAGCGGTGATGGGGTATAATGTTATATAGCGGGGGAGGGGGCGGGGCTCTCCATAACCCGGATGAGGCTGAGCTTCCGGGGTCTGTAGCTGGAGAGGAGGAAGAGCAGGATCAGCTGAACTACAGAAGGTAAGGAGAAGTTTCTCTCTCTCTTGTTGGAGGTTGGTTGATGTGTTGTAACAGTAAAAAGGTCATTATTTTGCTGTGATTCTATTTTGAACTACAATTCTCTGCACCAACAAGACAACTACGTGTTTATATTTATTAATTGTCCCTCCGCGCCCCCCCGTAGCTCCAGAGGTGCTTGAATGCATCGCAGGAGGTAAACAGAGCTGAGGAGCTCCGTGAAAAAGTGCTGTTTTAAGCAAATATAAATATTTTGAGAAAAGTTACTGGGAAAATGAGCTCTTATATCTGTTCTAGTCACTCTTCGGTGCATTTTTAGCGGGTACTGAAGCATATTTTACCTAATAATTAATTATTTCTGCCCCGGTCGGGTTATCAGCTCTGAGTTACAGCCGTTTCAGCGCCAAAACACTACATGTGACTGAGCCTGAAAATGTGTGTTCATGTGCTGTATTTACTTCTGTTTCATATTTTATAGATATATGTGCAGTTTCAGATGCTTAATAATCGTCTGGGATTATTTTGGTTGTGTATGTGCAGGTATGTTGTGGTTCTGTTTATTAAATTAATGTAAATGTTCTGTTCTGGAGCAAATATCTTCAGCTCTTACCACGTTTAACCATGAACCATCTAGAATAAAGGGCTGAAAAGGGATGTTTATTAACAAGAGCAGTTTTGTTAAAAGGATACAGCAACTGTACAGAGTGGTACATCACTAATATCGAAGAAGTGTTAAGGTTTTATCCAACATCAGATAACCTCGCTAATGCTAGCTAGCTGGGGCTAGCTCAACTCTCCAAGCCCGGTGAACAGTGCTGCTAATGCTGCAGGTTAGCTAGTTTTAACTTATAAATTAATTATAGGTTAGGTATTTAAATTAAAACTAGGTTAGAAAGTTATAATGTATAGAATAAAGCTAGGTTACCTAATTATAATAAATTATATAATTTATATATTTTAAAATTAAAGCTAGGTTAGCTAGTTATAACTAATAAATTAAAGCTAGGTTAGCTAGTTATAACTTATAAATTAAAGCTAGGTTAGCTAGTTATTAATTGTCAATAAAGCTGCTAATGCTTTAGAATTTTTTTTTAAAGAACTAAGGTTTCCAGAATATTATATTTATATAGTTACATAATGTTCACCAGGCTTTATAGAGTCGGGTTAGCAGCACTGGTCACCGGGCTTTGAGAGTCGGGCTAGCCCCAGCTAGCTAGCATTAGCGAGCTAAGCTAATGATGGCTAAAACCTTAACACTTGATATTAGTGATGTACTCGTCTATACAGTTGCTGTATTCTTTTAACAAAACTGTTTTTGTTAATAAACATCCCTCTTCAGCCCTTTTTTTCTAGCTCGTTCGTGCTTAAACGTGGTAAGAGCTGAAGATATGTGCTCCACACCATTGTTGAGTGTGGACTTACCTTCTCCCATCATAGGCTCACTTTCAATTAGAAATGGCAGCCACGTGAAAAGAGCCTATAGGCCTTTTTAGTTGTGTCATTTTGAAGTCGGTGACATTGTTTATTTCCATATTTGGGGTTCCATGTCTGAACTGTTTTTGTAAATGGCAAAAATGAACGGGCTTTTCAAAAACTCACCTCTATCACATTTTGTGCTAAATTCACGTTTAGGATTCTGCACGTTTAAATCTGTGCACATTTTCCTTCTGAACATCACTGGATCCTCTGAATTACGAGATTGTTTAAGTGTTGTAATTAGAATATTGCTAGTGTTAAGCTAATGCTACAGCGCACTGAACTGACCTCACAGCACAGAATGTGAGGGGACTATCAGAGATATGACACTGGCTGTACGGTCAGATCACGATTTGGATTATTATTCTTGTTCACAGAGGATCATTCAAAGTATCTAAATATCTTCAAATCAAATCAAAGTATTCAAACAGGTGAAAACTCTCTCAGTCTGGTGATGTTGAGCAGTGTAGTCTGTGTTATGCTACACACTACATGACTACAGTACTTTTAACAGACTAAAGTCTGACTCTTCCCATCTGAAGACAAATCACAGACTTTTTACACAAATACTTTTTTTCCCTCACAGGCTTTTTACTTTGTTCTGAAGAGGGAGAACGTAACATAATCTCATTTGTAGAAAGTAAAACCATGAGAGAAGGTTCACTGCTTTTAATATTACATGCTCAGAAAAAAGATAAACACTATGTGAAATGTTGAAGTTATTATTCACTAAACGTATAGCTACATTTCCACAACAACTGATAAGAAGTGATGATCTTTAAGGTGGAATGGAAACTTCAGGGAAAATGTTAATTCATAAGCTTGAGTGAGCTAATGGACAAATACTAAAAACAAGATTCATTTTGTTCAGATAGCTGGTTTACAGGCTTTAGTTAGAGTTGATAAAATTGTGGGTAATGTTAGCTTCTGTAAAACTGCAGCAGGTCTTGGAGCTGCTGCTCTGAATCTGCTGGTGTAGAGCTTATGCTGCTCTCTGGCTCTGCAGATGAAGTTGGGCTTTAAACCGATGCTGTGATTTGCCACCGTGTCCACTATATTGACTGAGTTTCTCTGGGTAAAAATCACAATAACATTTACATTTCTCACCAAATTTTCATTTGTGTTTTTTTATATTTAAAGGATTTTGATCTACATATACCAAAAAAAAAAAAAAACATGTCTTGAACTCAGGAGTGCCCATCACTGTTAGCCTGAACCTAATGTGGTGGAAAATAATGAACTGTTATCAGGAGTTGTAAAAAAAAATCAGGTTTGGTTAATATGTATGGGATCTTTTATAAATTAGTGTAAAGGAAAAGGATTTGGACAGCATTGGTCACGTGATCAGTGTAGAACGAATCAAGCATCGGCACTGTGATTCAAAGTAATGCGTGTTGTTTTTCCGGCACATGTGTTACGACCTGGTCTAGGTCAGCCTGTAACATAGAAAAAAGAGGCCCCCATGCCCTCCTGGTTCCCCAACCACACATACTCCTGTTAGTCAAAAGGTTTAGTTTATTTAACAAATTGTAAAGAATACAAGGCTTAGGTCAAAGGGGAGGCAACAATTAGGGATGAAAGAAAAAATAATAAACAAAACAAAACTAATTTAAAGATTAAGAAAACAAACTTACCTAACAAAGAAAAGAAAATGAAATACAAATCTCTAACCTAACTCCCTAATTAAACAAACCAAGAGAAAACATAGAAAAATAAACTCTTTCTCCCACTGGGAGAACTTGTAAGAATAAGCTTATTTTCTCCCCACTGAGAGACCAGACACAACAGTGTTCACACCAAAGAACATGATTTTACCATCAGCTTAGTTCTAACACTTTAACCGGCCACAAACTTTGCATAGACCGGCAGGGAACCAGGAACACACAGGAGCCATGTTGGAAATGTCGTGGGTTATTTCACGACTCTTCTAGGCCTCCCAGAAAGGGAAGCCTGGGCTAGCTTAAATGAGCTCTAGAACGTATCTAGTCATGCATCAATATAAAAGTTTTAAGTTCAAAAGAAAGAAGATAAAACAGACGAGTGCCTCAAGTTTAAAGAAAGGAGAAGACGAGTCTTTCCGAAGTTCTAAGTTGATCTTTTATTGTTCTTGAAGTCAGCCAGATAGGGTCAGGAAGCTTCAGTCTTCTGACAACACACGGGAATACATGCTCTTTTATACAGTATCTGGGTGAACAACGGTGGGGGCTTTCGGCACACCTGTCCTTCACTTGGGCACTCTTCTCGTGAGAGAAAGCTGACCTTGAGCAACGTCTGGGCTTTTTCAGCTGAAGTCAGACAAAACCCAAGGTCGCCTCGACCAGCACCTCACGCCTTGGTACAGACTGTACAGGCCTCAGAGAAAGGGTCAGACACCTGTTTTAACAGAACTTAGTGAACTCTAGACTTTTTATCCAAGTATACTATTATAAAGGTAATATAGCATATATTGATCAATTTAGGGCCCACATTCCCCCCTTGCGTGGGATTTATCCCACGCATCAATTGTGGTGGGATTGGTTAAGTGATTGGCTGTTATCTAGTAAATAAAGATCAAGTTTTGAACTAAGTTTTAAAATTTTTAAGGTGCAAGTCCCAAGCCCATATTAAGCCATGTTGATTTGACACGATTTGCATGCATAAATGCGAGTAAATATGACAGAGTAGTAGGAAATACATGATTATACATAGCATCTATAACACCAAAACAGATGAATAAAAGATGGTGTAACTACAAAAGGTATGAAGACTCACACATGATATGGATCAACAAAATGGATTACATACATAGGATATATAAATTGATGAGTATATATGATTGGTATGTTAATAAATGATTATATATGAAAGTCAAATAATAATATATTGTCCATCAGGAGGGTCAGACAGGTCCTGAAAGAGTGTACACATCTTGAGTATTAAGATGGCCATTTGTTACAGGTTTTTATAAATTATTGTTACCCCACATTCCCCACCTCAGTTGTAGAAATGGCGACTGCTCGAGCATAGTGTGGCATGTTAAACATGGCATCAGGCAATAGCAACCCAACCGGAGCCTATGATACAGCAGGCTACACCAGGAGCCAAGGTATAGGCAAGCCAGCCCCGAACGAAGTCAAGGTTAGGAAGCCCCCCCTGAGAACCAGATGCAATAACTGATCAGGCAGTCACAGGTCAATTGGTCGTACCTGAAACAGATTATCTCATAGTTCCCCTATGAGATTTGTGTAATCTAACCAAAACAATGCACACACCGTAGGCCCCACCGATGTAAGGGGCTCCTCTTCACGCCTCGGTTGAGAGTGTATTGGGATAGTCAATTTAAGCCAATTAAGCCCGTCAAAGTAGACAAGTGATCCAAATTAAGCCTGTCCCCCCTTTCGCACAATATACATATCCAACGTCAAACATTTCACCAAACAGTGAAAGGCACTCGTGGAATACAATAAACAAACTATAATGTCAAATAATGGAGCAATGGGACAAAAATGCAAAGGGTGCTCGATTATGTAGTCCACAGAGTTGGAGAAGAAATGCAGATCAAGAAATGAGTACAAAGTTCAAATCCAGAAAACAGGAAGTAGCAAAAAAGGTAAAACGATGGTCTTCCGCCTTTTGTGACTTTACGCCACGTAGAAAGGCACGGTGCAGGTCAAGGGAGAGGTTACTAGCACTTCACCCTGACCCGTAGTCTCCAGGGAAAGGGTCGTAGGCCATAAAATGACAAGTCAGTTCGACATTAGAAGAATAAGGAAAATAATCACAGCGCATTGGACAGTAAAACCAGAAATATTTTGCTTAACCAAAATTTTAACACAAGGCACAACAAAACAAACATCAAAATAAAATAACATACGAAAGAATCATACCCAATGTCATTAACATGGCGTTCTATTGACCAGAAAATAACCAGGAAAAACAAAGAAATTGAGCAGCCTGTGAGTTTTGTACATGGGTGTGTCAAATATATATAGATGAATTACAGAAGAATATGTAAAAACTTTGATGAGTGTGTACAAAGTGCTGTTTTATATGAACTTACAGAGCATTAATGGGGGTTAACATTTAATTTCTTATAATTTACAATCAAACCAGAAAAAGCTTATATGAAGTGACTGTCCCAATCACATTTCACAAAGTTAGATCTGTAATACAAATAAACAAATTAAGTAATTTATTTAGCAATCATGTATTGATAATCCACCCCTAACAAAAACATTTTGTCCCAAAAATGAATGTCATATGGTGCCATGCCATATCACATTTTTATTAATTAATTAATTATTATCATTGTTATTATTTTTAAATGGGCAGTTGTCCTTTTAACTCATGTTTATAACATATTATTCACAAATTTAATACTTGTATAGCATTCGCTCATCTGACACAGTTGCAGTTCACTATAGCACACCTGAACATTCAGTTTCAGCACAAAATAGTCTAATAGTAAAGTCATATATCATAAACACATAATAGTAGAGTCATATATCATAAACACATGAGTCTTCAGTTTGTGTTTTAAGAAGAAACCAAAATGTGTCACAATATTTACTAGCCCACTGTTTATAATTATACATCAACAGCTTTCAGATCCACCATCGTTTGGCTTATTTTCATGTCAATAATATTCATTCAATCAAAAAATTCAATGATTTACTAAAAAAAAAAAAATAGAATTCCTGTATCTAACATTCAACAGGTTTAAATTAAAAGTGTAATGAATACAGTAAGTGGAGTAGCTAATGTCTTCTATGTTGAGCATGATTCACCTGTTCTTCAACAATTTTGTGTTTCTGCTGTAACCGAAAATGGTTTCAGTCATTTGCCAAACCAAGTTCATTTGTTAGCTGAATGCAGATAATACAGATTTTTGCATTCAGATTGTTGTGTGATGTGATCTGTCATATGGTGTGACACCATGTCTTATGGTGTGAGTTTCAGAATGAAAAAATAAGGATTTTGTAAGTTATCATAACCTCATCAACGTGACAGATGAGGAATAGTACCAGCAAAGGTCACATTATTTATGGTACTCTTTTTAGAAGGTTTTCCATATTGAAAGAATTTGATTAAAGTCTTTCCATGTGTGAAAGAAGCAGGATAATTTGACTTGCATTATCACATTTAGATCCCTTTTAATTTAATCACAATAACATTCATGTCACATCATACAACAATTCTAGTCAGCAAGACCATAAATTAGTAAATAAGTGTACATTTCAAGAAACAAAATCTACACGAACATGTATACATTTGGATATATAACAGTTGGTACAATATAACAATGTGAGTTTAGTCACTTAATTTTAGATTATTTTCAGCCAAATACGTCAATCACCGACATGTTTATCCCTCAATCAGTCTTAGACATAACCTTAATAATGTTGCCGTCTGGCCCGATATGCATTGTTATGTAGAAACAATACTCATCTCCAATTAACACACAGACACCATCATCTGGTGCCCTAATTTTAATAGTTGCGAACTTGTTTTGGAGTGCCATTTTAGATGTGGCATCTAATTGTTCACCTAAAGTTTCTGAGGTAGTGTTGGTGTGATTCAGAAACTGTTGTTGGTTAGACCAAATGTAATTGAACCAGTGTTAATTTGTATAAGATTGCATAAGAATGTCTGGAATAGGACAGAAACACCCTTAAATTTAAGATCAAATATTTGCTAAACAACTGAACATCAGCTGTTTCAGAAGCCTGATAACTTCCTTTCTATGAAAATTTGCCAATCAATAAACTTCTGCAAGTTGATGTCTACTTGTTCTAAAGGGAAGTCAATCAGTCTCAGCTAATACAGTTTCAGTAAGTATCTGGGTTGTCTGCTCTAGCTTTCTCAATTATTTGATAAACTGATGTTGGAATATCTACACATACACCTGCTGGTGAGCAAGCAATGCCAGTATATACTTCACAAAATATACCTTCCCAGCTTGACTGATCAAGATTCTGAATACAGTAATGGAGCTGTTATGTGTTGTAAATATATGGTCAGCTGTATTTGTTTCATAATACTTAGTAGTTTTGTTTTCCCTAAAAATAATAGCAGAAACATTAGGTGTAGTCTGCGTGCCTGTTGCACCTTGTAGATCATTAGGAATGGCTGTTGAGAGAGTAATGACAGCAGCTTGTGTGACAAACTCTTTTTAATCAGTAGCATTATCATTTGGTTCAGTTAACTGGGTCTTCTGTAATCATATAGTTATTTAAAATTCTTCCATGGTCTCTTTCATGTTATAGGTGTTTACTAACGTATATAACTATAGGTGTGATTGTTAAAGGTATTGTCCGCCTGCGTGTAAGAGTGTTTTTCAGTGTGTGTTTGCAAGAGAGTATGTGAGAGTGTGTGTGTGTGTGGGTGAGGGCCTGTCTGCCCCTCTCTCGCCCCCGGTCTCTTCTTCTCTCTGCAAACTGAGGTTAACTGAATACCTGTAAAATTGAATATACTAAGAGACGCACATATTATTAGGCAGTAATGGCTTTGTTTGCAAACATAGACTAATATAAACATTCGTTATTTATTTACGTACTATTAATTGTAGCTTACTTAAGTTTCTAACGACTTTTCAAGGAAAATAACACTTTCACTTGTAAAACATATTGAGCAAGGGCTGAAACATTAAATCATATTCAATCTCAGTATAGTCATAATTCTTATATAACCACCCTAACAATATAAATTTGAAGCTCATAAGCATGTTTCCATAATTATTAGCATCCATTTTTAACACATTTCATTGATAAGTAATACTGAACACTTCACTAGTATAATTATCAGTGACACTCACTGTTCTGTCCCTTTAGAGGTAGATCAGAGCTTATTTTTCAACACTCTTCTTTGATCAGCGTTTAACCGCAAACATCTCTGTCTCTCCAAAAGGCTCATTATCGTGAATATCTCAGTCTGTGTCTCCTCAACCGTTATGACTCGGCTCAGGAGCTCATAAAAGTTATATTACCATTAAATACAGTGTATTGGGGTCTATGGAATACATCAATATTTTCTATTTATAATAACTGTTTTTGTCCCGTTATATTAGCTGTACTGCTCGGGCTCAAAGAAGCTCATGATGGTTTATCGTCTAACCTATCATGGCCCAGTGTGTTTTTATTTATTGCTTGCTGGGCATAAAAGCATATAATTCGTATTTGATGTAATAGTAAGAAATTCTATACATTTAATATTAAATCCACAGACAGTTTTGCTTTTTAGTCTAATATATCAATTATCTGTCAAAGTCTTAATTTCTTATTATCCCAAACGTGCCTTGTTTAGTCAGCACTTACAAACCCTATAATTTTCTTTAAAAGATTTAGCAATTTTTCCTCCCTTATGAACCAATTACTTAAATATTAATTACAACTCACTTTAAATTTACCAATGGTTCAATAGTTACTGTAACATTTCTATAAAATCTTACCAAGTGGTACCCACAACAATCACATTTTACCCAAAAACAAACATATAGTTTACAGTAGGCCTGTAACGGTATAATGTATTCGTACCGAACCGTACCGAACAGACCTTCGGTACGGTACAGTGCTGTACCGAACGAATACAGTCAGTTTATATGTTCTACACAGCGCCTGTTCTACCCTAGGTCTGTGGCTGCCGCGACATGTGGCTATCTAATATTCATTAGATGCCAGTACGTGATTGTAGTAGTAAAGGGGAGGTTCTTTGATATGTTTAAAGCAACTATTTCATGATTCGTGCTCTTGTGACCATGTGGGGGCGACGTCGCACGGCGAACCAATCAGTCGAGCCTTTCCTAACCACTCTTCAAAACACATTTGCGAGGTGCACGCGTCTGCTGTATCAGAGAATGGTGGAGACTATTTTGACATTATGGCAGAAGCTAGCGACCAAACGGAGATAGAAAATCCTCCCCTGTCTTTAAAATCTCCCGTTTGGGAGCACTGCGGTTTCCCAGTGAAAACCTGCGACGGAAAAAGACAAGTGGATAAAACGAAAGCGGTATGTCGTTATTGTTTTGCTGAGGTCGGCTATGTTTCGGGCAACACTTCAAACATGCTAAGTCATCTGAGACAGAGCTACCCAAGTGCTAAAATTACCGCGACAAAAAAGAAGATGCCTGTGGTGCAAACGCCACTGATATCTGCGTTCAGGCATCATTACAATCACAATTCAGATCGGGCTAAAGCCATTACAGCATCCATTGGGGCTTTTATAGCATCGAGGGTATATAGAGGGTATTTTCAAGCGCTGGGGACGTTATAACTGCCAGCAGATCTGCCCTCACTGCTGACAATGTGGACAAACTGATTTTCTTGGCAAAACATATGAAGATTGAGTAAAAATGAATACTGTAACACTAGAATTCTGGAACTGAGTGCTGCACTTTACATGTGGAAAGTTTTGTTTACTGTTTAAAGGGAATTCAATTTATTATTTTTAATTTTATTTTGTTTAATTTTTAACATTGGTTAATCATTTGAGAATATTTCATTTAAGTCAAGTCAAGTAGTTGTCAATACTGCATATGTACAGGACATACAGAGAATTGAAATTACGTTACTCTCCTTCCCAATTTTACAGCAAGTACAGATAATAGATATAATAAAAGAGAATGGGAGACACTATGAGTACAATACAGCAGGGACACAATAGACATACATGAGACAAAAACAATGTGCAGTAGTGTGGGGAGAAATAGATATATAAATATAAGTAAAAAAAAGAAAAATATATATAGTATAATAGAGTGGGAGACACTATATGTACAAAACAACAAGACACAATAAACATACGTAAGACAATAGTGCAATATTGATGGTGATTGAGATGGAATGACAGTATAAATAGTATATATCAGCAGTGCAAATATGGTATATAGCTTAAGGCTGGTAACTTAATGGTACCAAGCAGCACTTTATATTTATTTACTGTTTCAGTTTGTATATTGGCAATTTTTTGGTTAAATAAACAACACGCTGTGGAAGAAAATGGTTCTGCATTTTGTTCCTATACTGTACCGAAAATGTACCGAACCGTGACCCCAAAACCGAGGTACGTACCGAACCGTGATTTTTGCATACCGTTACACCCCTAGTTTACAGACAAACAAACATTTATTGTTTTAGCGATTTTTCTCTTGTCTCATATATCTATTTAATTCTTGTGTATTTTCTTGCTTTGTGCTTATAAATTTACATATATTTAGAGCTCTGTATATACTAAAAACATTCAAGATGGTAACCACAGCATATGCTTTTAAACAAAGACGGTGACAAACAAACACATAACATTTACCTTTCCCTGGTCTCTAGAGATCTCTGTTATTTATTTATCTCTCTCTCTCTCTGTCAACACTCTATCAAAACTTCCTGTTAGGCTTTACGTTAACAGATACCAAGCAAGGTAACTATTCTAACAACTCTTCTCAGCACACGTCTGTGCTAATTAGTGTAGTTCATTCAATGCAGCAATATTGCACAGCAATAATGTACATATATCAAATTCAACCATTTCTAATAACATTTACATACATGCAATCACCTCTCTCCTGGGAATCAATCATCACAAACCCTTTCAACACTGACACACTCATACATGGGACAATAATAATTTACACAGAATGATCATAGGTACCTCTATGTTGCACAGCCATTGTTTTAATATTTTAACAAAAATGGAGATCTCAGACATTATTAAAGACAGACTGTAAACAGACAACACAAAACATATACCCCACTAGCCGATTAGGATAGTTTCCCTCGTCTCTCCGTCAGTTACAGTGGCGTTCTGCACTAAGCGTTTTTCTACGAGTGAAAATCAATCTCTGCTGTAAACAGTCAGGATAGAGTGTCTCAACTTACGCTCATGAAACAGAGAGACGGACTTGAGTTTCTTATTACCCTCTGTTAAACAGACGGGTGTCCAAGTCTTTTCCCCTTTTTCTCTTACTCTTTTTAGCGCACGCGTCTCTCTCTGGCGTCGCTCTTATTATATTTCTCTGTTTCCTTATACTTGTTTTCTTTTTCTGTATTCTCTTTTTCTCATGTTCTTTTATCAAGTCTAACGTCGTGCTTTCGAGATCGCACCTTATGACGTGTCCCGTCTTTAACGCCCGGGAGATGAAACATACAACATATACTAGACAGACATTAACATACAATTATTTTATTGTAAATTACTTGATTTTAGGCGTCTAGACGCTAAGATGCCCATCAGGCACTTTTAATTGGATTTGGTCAATTGCTTTCAATTTATACTGTTTATACACATATTTCTAAATATGTATATATCTTTCTTTAAATCACAGCGCTCGTCTGCTTGTTATACAGTTGGTTGTTATATTTAACTTTTGTTATTCTATTTAAGTTGTAAGTTTCTTTTAACCTCTAAGGCAATGACATCTTTGTGACCAAGAAAATACAATATTTCCACTTTCAATATTTCCTGGTGGTGACCAACCAGTTTGGTTAAATGGCATCACGCAGAACCTGCAGTAGGAAGGCACACTCAAACAGAAAGAAAAAAACAATAATCAGCAATTATGACCATTAGGGTTGTAACACATGCCTCAAAGCTTAAGATTTAGGGGTAACATCACTACTTCTTTCTTTATTTCTTTCTTTAAGTTCTCAGTTTCTAGTGAGACCCGAACAGAATCAAGAGTGTCTGAACAGTGGGCAGTCCTTATAAAGGCGCTAAACAGGTGGCTAGAGGACCACCAGCGCCCCCCTTTTATGGTAATATGAAGATGTCCCAATAGTTTTGTCTGTATAGTGTAACTGATTTAGGCAGTTCTCTTCAGTTTATTGACCTGCTTTTTATTATTCAATGGCATTTTTCTTTGTGTTTTTCAGAAATGAAAATGTTCTCCTAAAATTCATCACCAACAACCAGGATATTTATCAAAGAGCAGTGTTAAACTGCTGAAAGAGGTGAAGCACAAGCCATCCTGAAGAATCTCCAGAACACACTGAAACAGTTTGCTACATTTAACAGACAATTGAAGCCAAGTCCCGACATGGAGAAACATCAGCACTCTGTCAAGAGTTTTACTAAACAGAGTGATCTCAAAAAACACCAGCGCATTCACACAGGAGAGAAACTGTATCACTGCTCGGACTGTGGGAAGAGTTTTAATCATCAGAGTAATCTCAAAAATCACCAGCGCATTCACACAGGAGAGAAACCGTATCACTGCTCAGACTGTTGGAAGAGTTTTACTCAACAGAGTCATCTCAAAAAACACCAGCGCATTCACACAGGAGAGAAACCGTATTGCTGCTTAGACTGTGGAAAGAGTTTTACTGAACAGAGTGCTCTCAAAAAACACCAGCGCATTCACACAGGAGAGAAACCGTATTACTGCTCAGACTGTGGGAAGAGTTTTACTGAACAGAATAGTCTCAAAAAACACCAGCGCATTCACACAGGAGAGAAACCATATTACTGCCCAGACTGTGGGAAGAGTTTTACTGAACAGGGTGCTCTCAAAAAACACCAGCGCATTCACACAGGAGAGAAACCGTATCACTGCTTAGACTGTGGGAAGAGATTTACTGCAGAGAGTCATCTTAAAATTCACCAGCGCATTCACACAGGAGAGAAACCGTATTACTGCTCAGACTGTGGAAAGAGTTTTACTGAACAGAGTACTCTCAAAAAACACCAGCGCATTCACACAGGAGAGAAACCGTATTACTGCTCAGACTGTGGGAAGAGTTTTACTGAACAGAGTACTCTCAAAAAACACCAGCGCATTCACACAGGAGAGAAACCGTATCACTGCTCAGACTGTGGGGAGAGTTTTAATCAACAGAGTAAACTCAAAAAACACCAGCGCATTCACACAGGAGAGAAAACTCCATCCATGCAATTAAAAGTGCAAATCGTAAGTCTTTCAGACAGAACACCTTATCCTACACAAATGTTTCACTTTGTCACTTGGGACACGTTCCACCAGAAACAAACATGAACTGAATTTAACAATGGATTTTACAGGTTCAGCAAAATGAATCTTACCCAGGGATCATGTTTATTGAATTCCATGTTATGTTTTCTCGTATGTTCGATATTCCAGGACATTCTTTGTGAGACAGAGCTGAGCTTTTAAGGTAGTTACGGTAAAGTTACGGTTAAGTTCTGAAGAATGGAAAAAACGTAGTCTTTAAAATTTAGATTTCATAGTGAGTAGGATTCCTAGCTGGCAACTAAATGTTTTGGACCAAACCTTCAGAGCTTATGATTTTAATCCCCTTTCTAGTATATGCAGATTTGATTATTTCTATGAATTTCTAGTATCTCTTTTTTCACTCTGTGGAAGCCGTCCTCAGTTCCCTAAGCTTAGCATAGCTTAGCTTAATACTATTAACCGCTAGGCCCATCTGCATGAAAGAAGAAGTGAAAACACCAGCTGAGGAATTCCAGAGAGAGTGCTCCCAAAAGTGAGACCCAGAGCCGCAGAGAGACGACACTGTGCCGGGTACTGCCGTGTGGACCGGAGGAGCATCCAGACTCTGCAGAGAGGCCAACAAAATCCTTTCCAGAGGTTAAATAAAATGCTCAAGCTGTAGTTACTCTCTTTTCTTTTCCTTATTGAATATTATATGTTGCTGAAGGTTTTTTAATCTCCAAATTTATTAAGAATATCCAAATCATGTAGTTTCTTGATTGTTTTTATCCTCTACAAACTATTATCTTTATATTGCTTCACCTCTATATTTACTCATCTGTGTGTTTTAATAAACTATTTTTATATTGCAGATCTGCAATCTCATTGTGTTTTTTTCAACATAAGTTTGACATGAAACCTATAGGCCTGAGATTGTCTTCTGTTATTACTTGTTAAATACTCAAAGGCACCCAACAGAGAAATTCAGAGTGAAATGGATTTTGTTGAAGTGAAACATATTAGTCAATTTAAGATTGAAATTCAGAAAAATATATTTTTTTAATGGTTCAGGCTTAAAAGGGTTACATTTACAATTACTTCCAAAGGTAGAGTAGCATGTGTTTAACTTCATATGTTTAAGTTCTTTATTGTGAGTGCTTGTGGGTTGTGTTGTTTTGTTTTTTTGAAGAGCATAGTCATTCACCAACTACAAAGTTGGCCAAAGTTATTGGTAGCTAATGTTGGTAAATGTCCAAACAAAGTGTTTCCTGTTTTACCGACCATTATTATTGGTAGCTAGTCTAATTAAATTTCCAAACACAGCATTTGCTATTTTACTGACCAAATGTATAAACAAAGCATTTCATGTATTACTGACTATTATTATTGGTAGCTAGCCTAGCTAAATGTACAAATGTAGCATTTGCTGTTTTAATGACTATTATTATTGTTCGCTAGCTTGCTAAATGTTCAAATACGCAATTTGCTGATTTACTGAACATTATTATTTGTAGCTAGCCTAACTAAATGTCCAAACATCCGTATTTCCTCTTTTACTGACTATTATAATTGGTAGCTAGCTTAGCTAAATATCCAAATACAGCATTTGCACTTTTACTGACCATTATTATTTGTAGCTAGCCTAGCTAAATGTACAAACAAAGCAGTTGCATTTTTACTGACCAATGTAAATGTTTCAGTTCTAGTAAAAGTGTTTCACTTCCGGTAAATTTGTTTTATTTCTTTCTTTTTTTTTTCTTAAATGTAATTTGTGTTCTCTTTCAAGCATTCATTCGGTATCTCAGTATGGGATACGCCCCTTTCGCGTATTCCTCATGTAGCCCGGCTAAAAAATGTTCTAGTTCTAAAATAGATACACTAATAAATACAGTAATAAATAAAGTCTTATAACTGCATAGTGATGGTTTAAAAGAGCTACTAAACATGTTCAAAATAGTCATTGTGTTTGTGTAAATAGTTTAAAAAGAAAAGAAAAGCAGTACAGATTACATATTTCATTTTTTCTTGTGTTTTTGCAAGAAGGTCACTTCAAAGTGATTAAGGGATCTACTGAGGGAGAAGTGTACAGGTGAGGGTGGAGTACCAGATTGGAACGGGCCCGCCCACGGGACGAGAGAGAACAGCGGAGATGCGGGAGTAGCAGCGCGGGAGAGGCGAGGAGGAAAAAGTTCCTCACAGGCTGAACTAAATTCACTAATAATCAGTATTAATTAAACTAACCGGTAATTTTAAGGACACTGAAGTCCATACTGAGAGTGTGCTGGTGGATAAAGCTGGGATAATCTCTCTATAAGTAAAGTTCTGTTAGCACTGTTAGCTTAGCCAGCTCGGCTAGCTGTGTTTAGCCTCGTGTATTAGCTGCTCTGCGCTAGCCGTGAACTCTCCGCTGCAGCGCCGCTCCGACAGACTGTTCCCCGGACTGACTCGCGCTCTCTCCGCCTCCACTGAACACCAGGACCGCTAACACTGCTAACCAGAGAGCGCTCTGAGTCCCCGCGTGGATCAGAGTTCCTCTGAGGGAAAACGCTCCGTGCTGCAGGACCCCGCGCTCTGCTCCCGCTCATATTCACTGAATCTGAGGTAAATCTGAAACTCTTATTTCTGCTCGTTAGAGTAAAGCGGACATTAAGCTCCGAACCAGACCTGCACCGTTTAGTTCTGTTAATTTCATCTATAATTCTGTTCTTTATGAGTGTATTCTTTAGAGTGGGACCACATATTTAATTTAAGATGGTATTTTATTTTACAAACTAACTTTAAAAGGTACATTTCTGATTAAGGGTTTAAATATATAACTGACAGTGTAGTTAAGAAAAAGTGAAAGTAAGAAAAAAGGGCTATATCAGGGGTCTCAAAGTAGCGCCCGCGGGCCACATGCGGCCCGCGACGCGGTTTCATACGGCCCCTCACGGGTTAACAAAATAAACATACATCTGGCCCGCAATTCAATTTAATTATTTATGCTTTATTATTTTCGTTTTCATATTTTATCTTAACTTGTATTTTGGTGTGTGTGTGTGGTTTTTTTTTTTTTTTTGCTTACGCTGCGTTGCCTGCTTTAGTAGTCTTCAGTAGCCTTCAACAGTCTAACCTTGCAGCCGTGGTGTGTCCACTAAACTCCGTAGTTATAAACATCCTGAGGTTAGCAGCGCGCTAACTGACCTGTTTATAATGTAATCCGAGCAGTGCCTCCGTGACGCTGCTCTAAACTGCTGCTTGGGCTGAAAGATGAACTGTAGAGAGCTGTATTATCCGGTTAGTGGGGTTATTTTATTTCATACACAGAAGAACTTACAAATTTTTAAAAACGCTCCAGACTGGCTCAGCTGAGCCCTGTAGCCCGTGGCTGGGCTGCAGCTCTGACTAAGCAAAGACTGCGGGCTTGTGGTGCTGCAGCTGCAGCTCCGACTAGTGGTTGGATGAGGAACTGCTAAATATGAGGAAATGCTAAATCTGTCACAGCTCACAATTTTTGATTTTATATTTATTAAGCCTTATTTCAGTATCAAACGTTTTGATCAAAGTTAATATAACTTATAAATTAAAAGGATTTATGTTAATAGAGCAACAAGCAACCATTTTTCCATGCAACTGTAATATTTGATTGAATAAATAGTATATTGAGAGTTATTTAACATTAAGGAGTAATTACATTCATTTTGTATTACATCTGGTTACATTTTCTTATATTTATAAGTTACATCTGGCCCTCAGAGGACAGCCAATATGCCAATGTGGCCCTCGGCAAAAATGAGTTTGAGACCCCTGGGCTATATTAACCTAAAATCAATCCTACAGCTAAAATCTAAGATACTGCTTCTAAAATAAGATCTAATCCTAAAACATAATTCTGAGCAATAATAATCATTAAAACAGTTGGTTATTTAAATAATAGTATTTTAAATTATTGGGGGATGGTTTAAAATATAACTTTCTTATTTGTGTCTTAAATTTACATATGGGTATTTACACGCTACATTTGTACTATTGCATCTAAAAAAGGTACTAAACTGCTCTGTCTTGGAAAGATATAACTATTGTTGATTGAAGCTAGCTATTTATTTATTTTTTGTTAAAAGTACTGAAAAGGACACTCGATTCTAAGCCTTATTTGCCCTACCGTTTTGATATACTCAGTATCAAACTCAGTAACTACTGCCTATTTTTATATACCTGTGTGATAGTCCTTTTATTGTGTTTTATATTTTCTATTATTTTATTTGATTTCTGCAAACATAGAGAAGGGAAAGAATAGATAGAACTCAGGCCCTTATTTCTTCCAATTAACTGGGGATAGGGGTTACATAAGCAATACCTAAAAATAATCAAAGAAAAGAAAGAAGCTAAAAAGAAATGTTGAAAAATAGCTAAAACAAACCAGCATTAAAAACTAAAAGGTTAACTAAAAAAATAAAGAAACTGAAAACATACCAAAGATCATAAAGATCACCTTGAAGGTGGTTAGAGACTAGAAGTTTAAAATGATTTAGTGACACCAGCGAGCTGAGCTTTAGAGTTTCCTGTAGTGAATTCCAGCTCGCTGGTTCACTGTAACGAAAAGCAGATTTTCCCAGTTCAGTTAAAACTCTCGATGATCCAGTTACTGGAGTGAGTCTGGTAGGTTGTGTTATTTTTTTGTGTGAGATGTACGGTGGCATATGGTGAGGAAGTGCTTTTAAAAACAAAAATAAACCAGTATGTTTCCCGGTGCACAGCAAGAGAAGACCATCCAACTTTTTTATAGAGTGAACAGTGATGTGTACCAGTAATCTTAGCGCCGCATGATATACAAAATCTAGTGGTTTGAGTGTAGTTACTGACACATGTCTGTAAATCACATCACCATAATCTAGCTTAGATAAAAACGTTGCTTCCACAATTTTATTCTTGTGTACATGGGAAAGCATGATTCATTTCTATATAGGAAGCCGAGTTTTTGCCTTAGCTTACCTGAAAGCTTGTTAATATGGTGCTTAAAAGTAAATTTGCCATCTAGCCATATGCCAAGGTGCTTATATTCATTAACTCTTTCCACATTAGAACCCTTTAAAGTTGTAGTTTTAAGAGTATAGTTGTAAAGGTGCATGGTGTAGTCCATCTTGGCTGTGGGTGGAGATACAACCTATCTGATACAAATGTTCAAAACATGCCTACCTAAATTAAAATAAAAACATGCGCTGTAACAAATGGAAATCAAAAATTAGTTCACAGAGCGATAGGGTAAAGTTTACATGTGTCTTGTTAATCATTTTATGTACAATATATGTCAAAAGTGATCCGACTGAACCATGTTTCTTTGATATATCTTTGGAACAAGTTCATCATTAATAATGTTCTATTCCAAGAATGCAGTAAATATCTTCATTTTTATTTCTCTTTTTTGTTTCTTAATAAATGATCAATCAGGCTTACACACATGGATCAGGCACATGCATTTCACAGCTCCCATTGTGAAGTATTTTATCTATGTTTAACATTATGTTAAAGATGATTGGTTGAAACTCCCTCTGCATCTGTGGTGTCTGGGTTTGGGTCCACCTATTTAGTAAACCTGAAATTCTCACAGTATGATTGTGTGCAAAATGAGAAACAGTTTGCAAATATGAATTAAGTATTTGCCCTCACTCACTACTGAAGTAATATCCTTGTAATATTCAATCATGAAAGATAGAAAAGAGAAAACAAAGAAAAAAATCAGCCAGCATGAAATAATCTGGGAAATGAATGAGGGTGATTTCTGACCCTTGTGGCCCTATGATAAATCCTGCGCAAATTGCAGCCTTGCACCAACACCGTTAAAATAGTGTCAGAGTTTGGGCGTGGTGGTCTGGAAGGGAGGTGTGTTCAGGTAAAATCTGGCATGTTGCTTTCTTAACAGCAGAAAATACAGGTGAGCCACTGACCGATTTAAACCCTGACAACTGATATTTTATTTTTGTACCTGTGTTTTGATATTTTTGAATTCGTTAGATTAAATTTCCTTCAGTATTTTGAGCTTTTGTTAGTTACTTTCCTATTTCATATCTATTTTTCTGTTTTTATTAAATGCTGCAGAGCTTTAAACGTGCAGATGATTTTTTTTAATGTATATTATTTTATTTTTGTACCTGTGTGTAGACTATTTCTTTTTTGTTCTTTTAGAATTCGTTAGATTATATTTCTTTTAGCATTTTGAGCTAAGTTTAGTTAGTTATTTTCCTTTTTCATACCTATATTTTTCTCTTTTTATTAAATGCTGCGGAGCTTTAAACGCGCGGATGATTTATTTTTTTATGTATATTTTTTTTTAGCTTTGTACCTGTGTGTACACTATTTATTTTTCGTTATTTCAGAATTCGTTAGATTATATTTCTTTTACCATTTTGAGCTAAGTTTAGTTTAGTGTTTTTATTAAATGCTGCGGAGCTTTAAACGCGCGGATGAGCTCGCGTTCAGGCTCGGGTTCATGCTCGGGTTCATGCTCGGGTTCAGTCTTGGGTTCAGTCTCGGGTTCAGTCTCTCATTCACGCTCGGGTTCAGGCAGACAATCTAAACTCTAGTATGCAAAACTATATTATTATTTTTATTAAATTTTCCATTCTTTTAAATAGCAGGATACTTTGATTTTTATTTCTCAGCCCGGACGAGACCCGGCCCGAGGAAAATAATGGAAAATCTCGGGTCAGTCCAGTCTCCAGGAAATAGTCACCTGTTTTTTAATACTATTTTTATTTTATATAAAGCTACGGCCTGATAATCACCATATAACAACGTATTACTGTTAACGAAAACTGAAAGTGAAAGTTCCTCTTAACTGAAACTAATAAAAACGGTAATTAAAAGAAAAAAATAAATCGAACTGAAATTACAGATTGAATACCCAAATTTTTGTGTTTGTTAATTTATTTATAAGCGCTGTATCCACTATAGCAGCTTAACAGCGGGTGGTGTTGTTCCGTTTCTGCTCGCGAAGGGGAGCCGGGGTTCAGATGTCGGCAGTGTTGGGAGTAACGGCGTTAAAACTAACGGCGTTACTAGCGCCGTTACTTTTTTCAGTAACGAGTAATCTAACTAATTACTCTGACTGTAACTATAACGCTGTTACCATTTCCGACACCCCGTTACTGCACGTTACTTTAGCCGCTCTATGAACTTTTTTTTTTGTTGTAACTTTGCTTTGCCCTGGTTAACCCCTCTTCTTTCCGGTGAACTTGAGCTTCTGGCCGCTGTGCCTGTGGTTTGGCGTGGTGAAGTGAGGCACAATTGTGACGATTTGCGTGCTCTAATCAATTCAGTGATTGCTGTGGACAGCCCAAGTTCTGAATTAAGGACGTTAAGCTCTTTTTAGCTGCTCCGGTTTTTGTGGTGCTGCTGCTTTCTCTTTTAGAGCTTAGATTCTCTGCCCGAACCCGACCTGACCCAAAGACCTTCCCAAAATCGGGCTCCTATTTTTATTTTATATAAAGCTCTGGTGTGATAATCACAATGTTGCTAAGTAACCAATTATTATTGTTCACTAAAGCGAACGAAATAGCGAAAACTGAAAGTGAAGAAAAAAAAAATCTAATAAAAACGGTAATTAAACGGAAAAAAACATAACTATCTCAAACTGTATTTTGTGTTTATAAAACTAACTAAAACTAACTAAAATTACTGAATTTTCGTGTTTAATTTATTTATAAGCGCTGTTGTACAGTGGAGTTGTACAGCGCGCGGCGTTGCCGAGCGCGCAGCACCTCGTGGTCCGTTAGTTCTTGTGTAAAGCGCTCGCGCTAGCCGCAAAATACAACAGAAAACACTGAAAAACTGCAGAACTGTGAATGGGATTACAATATGAGCGCCAGGCAGATGAAAGAGAAACAGGAGATTCAGTATGTGAGAACATTTACCTGTGAGTAGCTCATTCCAGAACAAGCAAATCTCTCGCTCTCTCTCTCTCTCTCTCTCTCTCTCTCTCTCACGTTTATTAGATTGATCTCTCTGATGAGATGTGTGGAAACTAATAAAAACTAGCAAGCCCACCGTAAAAACAAATTAAAACTTACTGAATTAAACTATAATAAAATGAAAAATGTAATCACGTAGCTCTGGGCGCACGTGAACGCCTCCGCGTTTGACTTGCAGCACTGTGTGTAGCTGTTCTTAAAAATCATTTTAATTAAATAATAGTTTTATGCTATTTTACAGTGATAATTAACATAATTCTGATTATATTTCGCTCATTCAATCAGCCCGAAAACAGACAGTTTATGGTTTGGCTCGGGCTCATAATGACAGTTCATGGTTCGGGCTTGGGCAGAACGTGCACGGGCTCCGGCTGGGTCGGGTCGGATTTTTTGGGCCGATCTAAGCTCTATTCTCTTTTGGTGAAACTGTTATATTAATACCATTTTAACGGTCATTAGATTGTTGTTTTTGTCCATTATTTTGTTTTGTTTATATATACATATTTCCTTTGAGTGTGGCTTGGTTTGTTTAACTCCATCCCCAGACGCGTTTTTCCATTTTTTTCAGTATTATATGTTTTAGTAATTTTCTTTGGTCCGGTGAAGAATTTCGTTTTTATTTTTTGTAATTCGTTAGATTATATTTTTGTCAACATTTTGGGTTTATTATCGTTTGGTATTTTTCTAATAATAGTAAATACATAATTAATTTCCTTTTTTTTGACGGGCGAATAATAAAAAGTAACGCGATAGTTACTTTTACTGGTAACTAGTTACTTTTATAGTGGAGTAACTCCGTTAGTAACTCAGTTACTTTTTTGGAGAAGTAACGAGTAACTATAACTAATTACTTTTTCAAAGTAACGTGCCCAACACTGCAAACATATGATGGTGTTGCTTTCCAAGAATAGTTTTCCAATAGAGTGCATCACACAAAAAGGTTAGGCCACAAATATGCCACAAAGTTTTGTGGAATTCATAATTAGAAATAGCCTTATTGTTTAACTAACATAAAATTACTAAAACATCTTACTTTCAACAGAGACTGATGACTGTGATTCCTGGATTATCCGCTGTTAAAACAGTAACAGAGAGGAAGAGTGAATGAGCGGGAGGAAAGTTAGGGAGATTAAATAACAAAACTTTCAACGTGAAATCAACCAAGACTGCTAACTTACTTTTTTTTAAAGATGTTTTTGGCGCCACGGAAGGCCCTCACCACCGTAATCATATGTTATTTCGTCTCCAACTTCAATGTCTTTTATTGCAAATAAACACAAGTGAGGATTGTTCTGTATCAGCACTGTCTTTACTTTGGTGTTTGGCTCTTCGCTATCATTACAAAGTCTTCCCAGCGAGCCATCTTCAACAGATGCATCAATACTAAATGATATAAAAAACAAATGTTAAAATCAAAACCATGTAAACGTAGGAAAGATCAGCTCATACAGGCACTCAAACACAAGTAAATATATGAGAGGAATCACTGCACTTAAACTGAACTATATAAGTCAATATAACTAGAGTTCCTTATTCTGTCAACATTTGCATACATTATAATCTGTTGCGTAGAGATTAATTTACATCACTGAGATTTACAGCTCTTGCCATGTAATTTTTTTATTCAGAATATTTGTCAATGTCAAAGTCAATACAGCCTAGTTATAGCCATACTGACAGCTATGAAACAACTGAACTAATATCTCAATTTGTTAGACTTGTACATTAATACATCTCTAAAAAAATAATAATAAAATAAATCACAATTAATTATCAATGAAAAATTTCACAATTGCAGGCGAGGAAAACACCACAACATGTAATTCAAAAAGTATTGTAGAACTGTACCTACCAATAAGTCATGCCTTGGTAACGAAAACTGTACATGTAATCTACATTTGCTGTACACAGATCCGGACTTTTTCCTTTGACAAGCTTTCCTTTGTATTCTAAAATGAATCTCCCTTTTTCGAAATGAGAATTTGCAAATACGCCCCGTCCTGTAAATGGTAAATATGAAATATCTATTAGTTTCAAAGTTTTTTCAAATTGATAAAGTAGACTAAAGCTGTGGAACCCAAACTTAACTAAAGAAATTCCCCAAGAGGTGGCAAGTTGTTTTTTTACTGGTGCACAGCGACTAAAACTACATTTTCCTCAAAATTATAAGAGACTCTAATGTCTCTCATGACTCACAACTGACAACACCATTTAATTTTGTTGTAAAGGTGACAATGATGAGTATTATAAGCAGTAGAAAAAAGATGGTTTGAATCTGATGTGGAATTTGGATACAATATGGACATTTAAAATGCATGTTTCCATTACACCTGATTCTTCTTGGTACTTCAACTGCTCCTCCTTTAAACAACTAATCTCCTGCTCTGTTGCCTAACAGCACTAGCACCTGATGGCCTCCATACAGCTACATGCATAATAAGGGAGGGACATTATGTTGGTTGTAGTGCTGGATGTTACGTCCTAAATTTATATTGTGATATATTCCTTAATTTTGATCGATACGATATAATTTCGATATCAATATAAATACTTTTGAAGGCTTCAGAAAAACTGCTAAGAATCATAACAATGGAAATCTGTACCTACTACTGTCTAAAATTTGAATGTCTTTAAAACATACTCCACAAAAAACTATATACTTATATAGAAATAAAAATGAATCCAAATAAATCAATGCTCACTTTGATTATATATAGCCTTTATATACAAACAAAAACATGACATCCCTGTCAAACATAAACCTAGGCATTCACCTTCTCCTCCACACTTTCCCTAAATTTGTCATAAAGCTTAGGTATAGTTGAGCATGAAAAATACCTCCGGCCAGGGAGCTCATATCGGCGCTCAACGACCAACATCATTTTCCTAAAGCACTCGCTTTCCACCATAAAAAACAGCATCAGCATATCTAAGATAAAGCTAAACTAAGTAAACAAAACTGTAATTCTAAAAAAAAAAAGCTACCTAGAGGTTAGTTCCACGTAGCTTGTTTTAACACAGTAAAGGCGCAGCTTAGCTTAGCTTAGCCTAGCTTAGTTTAGCTGCATGCCTGTGTGAGTGAATCATCACGCACTGACGTAGCCCGGCTACGGAGGGCTGATTGTGTTTAGCTCTGCTTCAATGCAGCGAACTGACGGCAGTAAAAAGCGCCTGTTAGTAAGAGATTCTGTACATAATACATATCGAAATACCTCAAAAATTATATCACCGTTACTGAAACATTTCTTATAGCAATAAATACAGATATCAAATTATTCATATAAATTTTATTTTTAAGTATTCAAATCGTATTAATAGAGTAAGTAGTGTTTTTACATAGATTGGTAAGTTTAATCCTTTCTAATTTTCCCTTGTGGAAACAACCTAGTATTATTTAGTTATCTTCTAATACCTGCTTTGAGTACTTCATTAAGCTAAAGCAAGACTGCCCAGTGAAGAAGTTGAATAAATTCATGCAATGTCTGAGGCGTCCAGGAGAAACTAAGCTTTGTTCTTAAAACTGGCTTACAAGATAATAGCTGCGGTCCAATCTGAAGGGAGCTGCCTAGGTAGTCATTGCCTTCAAAGGCAGCTCCCTCGTTCGGCAGCATTTTCACCCATAAGGGATCTTATAAGGCAGTGCGTTCGGGACACGCTCTGGAGTCAGCATACGTCATCACGTCTAGCGTGCTGTGCTCGTGAGCTGTTTATAAATAACTAAAGTTAATGATCACTTACCTCGGGATAAATCAGTGGCAAAATGCAGCGGCAGCTATTTCTCTTTTACTCATCCAAATATTACATATATTTAAATATTCATGATTTACTTTAATTCTACACTTTTCCTCACTTAATTCTCAGAGTATGGTCAGTTTTATTTATGTATTTAAT
Source organism: Astyanax mexicanus (assembly GCF_023375975.1). Lineage (NCBI taxonomy): Eukaryota > Metazoa > Chordata > Actinopteri > Characiformes > Acestrorhamphidae > Astyanax > Astyanax mexicanus. The sequence continues at coordinate 11,800,351 of NC_064411.1, read as the reverse complement.
TTATTTTTGATTAGATGCTTCATAGAAATGCATGAGTAATGAAACCATAATATAATAAATATTTTGTATGAGCCATCAGAGCTAAATTATCAAACTAAGCTACGTTTCACACAATAGTACATTCATACACAGTCAGCTAATTTATCTTTACCTTTTAGTTGCATAAAACACATGATTCATAAACTTTTTATTTATTTATTTACCCATACCCACTAGTTGAGATGTGATGCTACAATAAGCATAGTGACTATAAAACACAGCAAGCAAAAATAATAATGTTAAGAGAGAAAACTTTATTACATTCAAAGAAAAAATATATATATTCATAAAGGGAGCTAACGCTACCTCCAGCCGGTCTGACCAGAGTTCACCTTCCCCGGCCCACGTTCATCCCTATGGAAAAAATAAATCTGAATTAGTAACAGCGGTTTATGGAGAACACGCTCATAATTCCACTATTTACACAATTAATCACTCAGTTACAGGTAAATCTAGTTATTCCCTCTAACAATTAAACTGTTTACGCATTAAATCACTAAATTACAGGTTATTCTACACGTTTACACTATTTACACAGTAAATCACTTAGTTATACGTAACAGTGACTTAAAACAGTTAAAACTTTTTATACTGGACGGCCAGGGTATCTTTGTTTCCTAGCGGGGGTTTCCTCAGCGCTGCAGCCGCGTTTGGCACTCTGTAAGTCGGCTAGATGCGTGTTAGCTTACCCGGTAAATTAGCGCGATAAGCTAACGGTAGCTTCCGCCGGTCAGGTCTTACATTAAATGAAGTACAGGCGAAAACAACGATGGAAAACAACTTAAAACAGTCTAAAATATGCTAGTTTGATAAACCCACGCAGCGGTGAGTGGAAATACAGGAGGGAATTACTTACATTTGTTCAGAAACTCCGTGGCAGGCCGGCTCCGTCCAACATGTTTTTAAATCTGAGCGCTGGAACTCTGAGCTGGTGAAATGCATCATGGGATTGCCTTCGCCGTGAAGGATACATCTCACGCTGCCTTCAGAATCAGGGTAAAATAAGGCAGCTGCCCAGGTAGGCAGCACATGCTACCTTCCGAATGGGACAGTCCTTTTCTCGGGAGCGCGCCTATGCTGCCTGCAAATGCTGCCTAGTTGGGCAGCTCCCTTCAGATTGGACCGCAGCTCATATCTACTTCTTTCAAAATAAGATATTCTTGCTTCTTTGAATTTATAAGTATTTATACGTATTTATATCCAATTACATACATTCTTGCTGGTAAAAATACAATTAGAATAAATTTAATGGCCACATACCTTTGACATTGTTTATGTATCGCATTTCCAGTTCATCAGCCCTATCTCTTCCTTCTGACATGTACATTTCTGCTTCTTTAATGGGGTCTAGTTTTTTGCGTTTCTTCCTTGATTCCACTAAAATATAATGTTACAGGCAGTGTTAATTTTGACAGCAAATTTTGATTTAGTTTTAGTCATAGTCTTTCGACTAAAACGTCATTTCGTTTGTCATAATTTAGTCATCTGAAATGTATTTAGTCTTATCATAAGAATTAAAAATTTCAAACAACATATTTATTTACCTTTTATTCATCTTATTTATTTAATCCATAAGAGCTCAGACCCATTTCTGAATATTGATAAGTACAACATTTAATCAGATAAATTAATTGAGCTGCATTAATGTTTTTTAATTATTATTATTATTATTATTATTATTATTATTATTGTGAGTGTGTGACTGTAAATATTGTGATGGTTAAAATCCTGATGCAACACAACGAACACCACCATTTCATAATCTGTATTTCAAAATTTTGTTCGAGAAATGGGGTCACAACTACATATATGGAACGTAAAACCCTTAATTAAAGCAATTGAATGTTTAAATAGTTTGAACATAGCTGTAGATGCAGAAAATACAGTTTTTAAAGTACCTAGTTTAGTTTTATCTCCTGCACTAACTCAGAATACCTCACTATATTCTATAACTGAGATCAAAATCACACATTCACTCACTGTATTTCGGATGTACTTAGGAACTTCATGAGTTAAAATGACTGAGAAAGTGCTTTACACGGACTTTTGGGTTAACGTTAATAGATTAACTATATAGATATTTTATTATTATATGCAGCGGTGGGAAACCCAGGTCCACAAAGTAAAAATCCTTCCCAGAGTTTTGTATCAGCTGCCAGGGCGGCTACCGTTTATAGCTGGTACAAAACCCTGGGATGGATTCACACTTTCTGGACCTGGGTTTCCCACCTCTAATTACATGTTTGCTACATCTTTTTTATTACTTTTATATCCTTTGTGACCTAGTGCTGTCGCCAGCACTTGCTAGGATATACGATTTACCAAATTGGGACTAAAAAGATGATCTTATCTTAATGAGTGAGTTCTGTATCAGTAACATTAGCTAACTTTACAGAGTAGCAGGTCTGTCTTTCAGTCTGTTTATCCGAGTTAAACACAGCGTTAGCTCATGAAATAACATTAACATCAACCTAAAATTCTTAACTAACGTTACCTTTGCACACATACCTCACAGTGGCTTTACCTTTCAATAAAATAAGAAAAGCTAAGCTAGTTCATAACTGAGGTAATGTTACGTTAGTTAGCCTGCTAGCTATCGGTTTGGCAGAACGTTAAAGTTAGCTAATGTTACTGTGTTTAACCTTACCCAATTGTTAAATTTAAACTATTAAACATTTAACGACTTACTCGTATGTCAAGTCTGTGTTCTCTGTCGCTTGTCACAGTTAGGCGCGTTGATGATTAAAAAATGAACGCAGCTGCGCCAAAGCTACCCTTCCCTCAGAAGAACTTGACTGAGGGGCGGGGGAGGGGGGCGGTCGATTTGGCGGGAACTTTTTTTTTCTCTCACAAAAAACCCTCAGTGTATTTTGATCAGTAAAGTGTATGATATATGATCTAAATGTAATATGTAATATGTAATTATAATTTTATAAGACAATTCTGTTTTCCACTGTACCATTTTTAATGTATGTATTCGTTAATAAATTGCACCTTTAACACATAACATATTTCCAAATTATGTTTCAGAATGCTGACTACTGCAATCGTGTTGTCATTTTGTAGTCGGCGCTATATTGTTTATACTCTTACCATCCAAGCCTATTTTTTTTTTACCAATTTCCTCCTGAAATTACATAAGTTACCCGAATATTAAGGCTTTTTACTCTAATATTCCAGAGGCAATTTTATGAAGTAATATTACTCAAAAGCATTCACAAAATTAGTTAAAACACTTAAAATTATTGAAATTAACATGTAATGGTAAAAATATGTTAAAAAAAAAAACCGGGGGGCTGACCGGGGGGTGCGTTTCCCGTACAACGACGGAGCCTAGCATTGAACTAACGTGGTACGATGCATCGTTAAACTAACTAACATCTGAAGTACGACCGTTTCCCGAAACCATCGTACTTTGTTGGTACCACAGAAGTCTGAACTATGTTGGTTTGAACCACCGTGGTCTTAACTAAGGTGTTTCCAGATGTGTTCGGCCAGACTTTCCCAGCAGAAAACGTGCAAAACTCACAATCTTTAAAATATTATGCCAAAAATATGTTACTTATGTATCATTTAGGCTATTTATATTGTAATTATCACCAGAACATAACGGACAACAATACTATTAATAAAATTACAATGAACTGCAAGTAAAATTTACACAATAATTGCTATATATTATATAGCTTAATTATTAATTGTAACAGACATTGTTACTTAAAAAAACATACACATATTTGCTATTGCAATATTTTTTTTATTAAATAATCACCATTCTGAAGAAGTCTTATTAAAATGAGACCTGAGAAATGTGTGTTACTCAGTGGTTCAGCAGAGCGCCTACAACCGTGCAGCGCTCTGCGTTCTGTCGAATTGTGCAACCCACAGAGATGTGCTTCTCAACACCAGCGCCCATGCGTGGAAACATTTTTTATTTATTTATTGTTTTTTTATGGTAATTCTGTTCTTTTTGGGTGCATTAAACAACCAGAACCCCCTTGCCATTATTTCTGAGTATTACAAATGCGTAAATGACAGCTGATGATAATGAAAGTAATAATAAGTTAGCAATAATAAAAAAATAAGGTTTATAATCACCCCTAATAACCCTAAACTGTCTCCTGATACTTTGATTCAGGCTTTCCAAATATTCTACCGAAAGCATGTTTAAATATGGGTCTTTTTCTAGCAATTTTATATTTAAAAATTAAATATGCACTAGGGTAGCAAAACTCGACAGAACATCGGATGGAAGCCTAGTTCGAATCCCAGTCGTGGTTTTATTCTCTTAATGTTTTTTTTCATAATGGCAATTAATGTTATTGTTTTTTACATATATATTAATGTAGCCTACATATTTCTACGTATTTCCTGTAATATATTATTTAACAAATACTAATTGATAACATTTGTATAGGCCTAGAGACACGTTGTATTGGCTAAATAATAAATTTTCTTTATTCACACTCTGTCTGGCCCTGTTACCTGCAGAGGATAATTAGGTAATTCAAAACACCTGCTTATTGCATATCTTATTCAGAGAGTGTATATAGCACAGTGGGTTTAAAAAAGTAATTATTAACTATTTCATAAATGTTCACAGCACAAGTTATCTTTACTCAAGAGATGCCTGCTTGAATAATTGACATACATCTTTCCAAGACTGTAAAATACATTTTAGCTAAAGAGCACTTCTCTTTTCACTACACTGAATTCATGTTTGCCAAATAAAGCTAAATGTTAAAGACATACATTAAAAAAAAAGGACTGAATTGTATTATTTTACCTGGGCGCACATGGGTGAAGTGGCTCAATTAATGTAATAAACACAAACATTAAAAAAAAGGTACACTTGACATCTTAAATCCTCGTGCAGCAATATTAATGTGATTTATCAGCTTTCTGAATCCTACCGTCCATCATCTGCACTAATAACCAGGAACTAAGCTCCTAACGACAGGTCTAGAGCTGTAGTTGGAACGACGCAGCTGAACCACGGTAGTTGCGAATATTCGCTGGAACTACGGTTCTGGGAAACACCTGAGTAGCTTAACTAAGTTTCACACTATGCAAGTTACTAACGTGGTTACCTCCATAGTTCCAACCACGCTTTTGGGAAACACCTGCGTCGCAGCTGCATCGTCCAGACTATGTAAGTTGCTAACGTAGTTAGCAACTACGCTTTTGGGAAACGTACCCCAGATCTGTGCAGACGTGGAAAAAATAAATAAATAAACACACCGCTCCTCACGCGGGATCGAACCCGTGTTGTCAGGGTCGCGGTCCCGCTGCTCCGGCTGTTGAATTGGGACATGGCCGTGAAAAAATGCCTTTATAAGGAGATAGTGAGCCTGGGCGAGAATGGGCGGAAAAACGAGAACGGACGAAAACTAAAGTCACGCCGAGTGCGACAGAGAGACAGGCGAGGAATTTTGTATAACTGGATCATTCTGAATTCTAATTAAATACTCCTGGCATAGAAGATGCTTCTGCTACTTTTAACAGAGTGACAGACGGTAACAGAGTGACCAACAAGACTGTACTGTGCTTAAAACATGTTCTGTCTCTGTTTGCACTTCAAGCAGAGTCTTAATATGACTGGTTATGCATAGTTACATTACAAGAGATTTAGGAGAAAAAAAACACAAACCATAGTCTTAATATAAATGGATATGACAATCTCAGGCCTATAGGTTTCATGTCAAACTTATGTTGAGAAAACACAATGAGACTGGAGATCTGCAATATAAAAGCCGTTTATTAAAACACACATGGGTAAATATAGAGGTGAAGTAATACAAAGATAATAGTTTGTACTGGATAAAAACAATTAAGAAACTACATTATTTGGATATTCTTAGTAACTTTGGAGATTAAAAAAACCATAAGCAACATTTAATATTCAATAAGGAAAAGATAAGAGAGTATAAAACTTGAGTAATACAACACAACCAAATATCCCTCTATATCCCTCTATAGTAACAGATTTTTAATTGGACTGAACCACAGACAAACAAGAACACCAGCAGAGGGAGTGAATGAGCCTGTAACCTTACTGCGCAACAGTAACTAACCTAAAAACTGAGCTCTGTCTCACAAAGAATGTCCTGGAATATTCAAACTTACAAGACATACAAACATAACATGGAATTCTATACACATCATCCCTGGATAAGAATAGTTTTGCTGAACCTGTAAAATCCATTGTTAAATACAGTTCATATTTGTTTCTGGTGGAATTTATGATTTGAGCTTTTAATTGCCATGGGACAAATTTGGGACATTTTTCTCTCCTGTGTGAATGCGCTGGTGTTTTTTGAGATGACTCTGTTGATTAAAACTCTTCCCACAGTCTGAGCAGTGATACGGTTTCTCTCCTGTGTGAATGCGCTGGTGACTTTTGAGATTACTCTGTTTAGTAAAACTCTTCCCACAGTCTGAACAGTGATACGGTTTCTCTCCTGTGTGAATGCGCTGGTGTATTTTGAGATTACTCTGTTGATTAAAACTCTTCCCACAGTCTGAGCAGTGATACAGTTTCTCTCCTGTGTGAATGCGCTGGTGTTTTTTGAGAGCACTCTGTTCAGTAAAACTCTTCCCACAGTCCGAGCAGTGATGCGGTTTCTCTCCTGTGTGAATGCGCTGGTGTATTTTGAGAGCACTCTGTTCAGTAAAACTCTTCCCACAGTCCGAGCAGTGATACGGTTTCTCTCCTGTGTGAATGCGCTGGTGTATTTTGAGAGCACTCTGTTCAGTAAAACTCTTCCCACAGTCTGAGCAGTGATATGGTTTCTCTCCTGTGTGAATGCGCTGGTGACTTTTGAGATTACTCTGTTGATTAAAACTCTTCCCACAGTCTGAGCAGTGATACGGTTTCTCTCCTGTGTGAATGCGCTGGTGTTGTTGGAGATGACTCTGTCGATTAAAACTCTTCCCACAGTCTGAGCAGTGATACGGTTTCTCTCCTGTGTGAATGCGCTGGTGTATTTTGAGATTCCTCTGTTGAGTAAAACTCTTCCCACAGTCTGAGCAGTGATACGGTCTCTCTCCTGTGTGAATGCGCTGGTGTTTTTTGAGATTCCTCTGTTGAGTAAAACTCCCCCCACAGTCTGAGCAGTGATACGGTTTCTCTCCTGTGTGAATGTGCTGGTGTTTTTTGAGATCACTCTGTTTAGTAAAACTCTTGACAGAGTGCTGATGTTTCTCCATGTCGGGACTTGGCTTCATTTGTCTTTTAAATGTAGCAAACAATTTCTGCGTGTTCTGGAGATTCTTCAGGAAGGCTTCTGCTTTACCTCTTTCAGCAGTTTAACTTTGCTCTTAGTTAAATATCCTGGTTGTTGGTGATGAATTTCAGGAAAATATTTTAATTTCTGGAAAACACAAAGAAAAATGCCATTGAATATTAAAATAAAAGCAGGTCAATTAACTAAAGAGATTCTAAGTCATTCTAAGTGAGTGATGTTACCCTTTAATCTGAAGCTTTGAGGCGTGTGCCGAAAAAACAACACACATTGGTTCGAATCACATTGCCGATGCTTGATTCGTTCTACATTGATCACGACAAAAGCTTTTTCCTTTAAACCAATTTATAAAAGTTTCCACACATTAACCAAATACATTAATCCAAATCAATGCTTCACAAACCTGATTTTTTTTTTTTACAACTCCTGATAACAGTTCATTATTTTCCACCACACTGGCTTCAGGCTAACAGTGATATGCGCTCCTGAGTTCAAGATGTGCTTTTTGGAAATGTTGATCCGATAACCCGACCGGGGCAGAAATAATTAATTATTAGGCAAAATATGCTTCAATACCCGCTAAAAATGCACAGAAGAGTGACTAGAACTGATATAAGACCTCATTTTGCCAGTAATTTTTCTCAAAAATCCTTATATTTGCTTAAAACAGCACTTTTTCACGGAGCTGCATTCAAGTTCCTCTGGAGCTACGGGGGGTGCGGAGGGATAATTAATAAAAAAAACATGCAGTTGTCTTGTTGGTGCAGGGAATTGTAGTTCAAAATAAAATCACAGCAAAATAATGACCTTTTTACTGTTACAACACATCAACCAACCTCCAACAGGAGTGTAAAACATAAGACTCTCTTTTGTTTACTAAAGGTTAACACAATTATAACAATTTGTAAGAATTCATATTATTTGATGTAGTTCTTTTTCAATTATTTTTGTAGTCTTTTTAACCTCTTACATAAATGTTTGTGTATTTTTGTCAAGTTGCTCAAAGTGTGATTCTTCTTCTTATTATTATTATCAAATTCATGTTTTTGTAATTATTATTATTATTATCATCATTATTAAAGTATCAGCAAAAGAGCAGCTGGAGACTGTATTCCACAGTAATGGTTTAACTGGGATTTCTTAAAAACAGCGGGGCTAAAGATGTTGTAATTTGCTAATATTTGTGTTTGTTATTACAGTGAAATAGCAAGTTTTCTGTTAAATCAGTAAGCTAATAAATGTTACTTGTGAAATTCCTCTTCTTGCCTGAACTTTTCCTCACTATAATCACTAAATCTTTCATTCTTACATTTAATATTTTACAAGTGGACTTTTATTTTGACGGAAGAGTCACATGACTTACCAGCAACTGTTGTGGTGGAACCGGAATAAGTAAAGGAAAATTAACTAAACTAAACTAAATTAGTGTAACTAAGAAATGTGTAGAGACTGATCACACAAACTTAAAAAGGAATTTCCACAGAACTGATTTATCTCAGGTGTGTTAGTGATGTGGGGGAGGGGGGGCAGGAGTGTGAGCTTCCGTTATCCTGTGTATGATCTGTAAAGCCCCCCCCCTATATAGCCCCTATATATCTACCTATAGCCCCCCTATATCACATTATACCCCATCACCGCTAGAGGGAGCCCGCGAGGGAGTCCTCAATGCATGGAGCTGAATGGAGCTAAACAGCTAAAACTCTCATTTAAAACACTGTATAACTACTTCTCTGGGGTTTTCCTTTAATTTTACAAAGTAGAACAAAGTATTTCACTAAAATAGGACAGAAAACGTACCTCTATATTTCCATTTTCTAAAACTAATGTTTTGTATTAAGTAGATTTACTAGCATTACTGCTACTGATGCTGGAGTTACATACAGAGCTAATTTAAATGGATTAAAACTGCAGTTTATAAGCTTTAATAATTATCTCTGCGGTGATGCAACTTGTCTCATTTCTTTTATTGTTGAGATTGTGTAAATATGAATGAGAGTTTGTTTAAATGTTTTCTTCTTGTTGGTACTTACATAGATGAAAATAGTAATCTACTAAAATAAATAGGAAAACATATTTAAATATAACTGGAACATACTTGGGTTGTGGGGGCTGCTGCTAAATGGTTGTTAGAATTGGGTTAACTGAACTTACATTAAACTCTAAAATTAAAGCAGCAATTGCAGTTCTGGACAGTATGCAGATCTCATTAGTCTTGATAATGAAAAGGTAGGACATTTTTCATGTTCTTTGTGTTTACAACTCACTCTGAGGAATTCTGAGCACTTCAGAGCACTGACTGGTGTGTCACGGGACCGTGTAGGGTACTACAATCAAAAGTGTTGCATTACTGAATACTACATACTGGGCGGTGTGTAGTATGCAGTACATACTAGTGCAGTATGCAGTATAGTAGTATGCCATTTCGAATACAGCCTAGGACTGAGATAAAGTGAGCTATGGCTAGCTGCTCACTTTCTCTTATTATGGCTAGACACTGAAAGCAGGTTTTACCTCTTTGAAAACTTGAATGATCTTAATTTGTACATCCGAGTATCAATTAAAGACATTGAAGGTATTTTTTCTGAAAGAGAACCGCGTTTAGGTGTTGGCTAGCGTTCATGTTTGGTAATTATAACTAGAAAGCTAGCTAGCAGCCACAAAGTGAGCCTCTGAGATTATCAACGAATAAACGTATAATAATAAAAAAACGTATCACCATAAATACATGATATACAAATAAACATATTCCATATTATCATACATCACATAAAACATTACTTATTCCCATACAATATGAAAAGTGACTTTATAATATCGTAATTTATCACCACCATATCCACCACATCTTACCTCAGAAAGAGCTGAATAACTTTCCAGTTGCACAAGCTTCACTTTATTCTGTTCAATGAATCAGTAGGAGTCAAATCACAAGAATAACTAAACCTAACTGTTTTTAAAACTTCACATTTTACAATTTTATATCATAATAAATGTATGGTCAACATTTTCTAAATAAGACTAACCGAGTCTCCTAAATCTGAGTGACTTTTGTACATTGTACATTGAGGTTGTTCTGAAGTGATGAATCAACCGAAGCTTCCTGAAGTTGACAGCAGATTGATTCATTTCCAGCAATAACTTTTTTTTTTTAATATACAAAAAAAGAACAAAATAAAACAATAAATATAATGCACAAAAATGTGTTTTTATTTTAACAATTTAATTATATAAGTATTTCATTGTTGTACATAGATATGAACATCTGTGTGTGTAGTATGATGTGAGGTAGTGCAATTGGCTTAATAAATAAACACTTTTCCAAGGCAAAAACACAAGTGAACAACAGAATGAAAAATATGGAACAAAAAAAGTTCAGATAGCAGAATAGTTTGTTGTTAAGGGTGAACTGAAATGGACTTAGGGTGTAGTGAATCATGATAACAAATACAAACATTTGTTGAATAGCCCACCTCTGTTCTCCCCAGCATTCTGAAATACAGCGCTGTTAGCTAATGCTCCCAACAGACCACAATGCTAGTGATAGGGGCATAGCTTAACCCATACAAAAAAAAATCACTATTTTTACACCATTAACAACAAACTCAAAGTAGCTCCACACTTCACTGGTAGAATTCCAAGGATGATGACATTTAAAGCAAGGCAGTGAGAACTTTAAAAGTACACAGATTAGTTTATTAAAAACACTGTTTATACACACAGTGCCTACAGATTAGTTTATTAAAAACACTGTTTATACACACAGTTCCTACAGATTAGTTTATTAAAAACACTGTTTATACACACAGTTCCTACAGATAGTTTATTAAACACACTGTTTATACACACAGTACCTTCAGATAGTTTATTAAAAACACTGTTTATACACACAGTTCCTACATATAGTTTATTAAAAACACTGTTTATACACACAGTTCCTACATATAGTTTATTAAAAACACTGTTTATACACACAGTTCCTACAGATAGTTTATTAAAAACACTGTTTATACACACAGTACCTTCAGATAGTTTATTAAAAACACTGTTTATACACACAGTTCCTACATATAGTTTATTAAAAACACTGTTTATACACACAGTACCTTCAGATAGTTTATTAAAAACACTGTTTATACACACAGTTCCTACAGATAGTTTATTAAAAACACTGTTTATACACACAGTACCTTCAGATAGTTTATTAAAAACACTGTTTATACACACAGTACCTTCAGATAGTTTATTAAAAACACTGTTTATACACACAGTTCCTACTGATAGTTTATTAAAAACACTGTTTATACACACAGTTCCTACAGATAGTTTATTAAAAACACTGTTTATACACACAGTACCTTCAGATAGTTTATTAAAAACACTGTTTATACACACAGTTCCTACAGATAGTTTATTAAAAACACTGTTTATACACACAGTTCCTACAGATAGTTTATTAAAAACACTGTTTATACACACAGTACCTTCAGATAGTTTATTAAAAACACTGTTTATACACACAGTTCCTACAGATAGTTTATTAAAAACACTGTTTATACACACAGTACCTTCAGATAGTTTATTAAAAACACTGTTTATACACACAGTTCCTACAGATAGTTTATTAAACACACTGTTTATACACACAGTACCTTCAGATAGTTTATTAAAAACACTGTTTATACACACAGTTCCTACATATAGTTTATTAAAAACACTGTTTATACACACAGTTCCTACATATAGTTTATTAAAAACACTGTTTATACACACAGTTCCTACAGATAGTTTATTAAAAACACTGTTTATACACACAGTACCTTCAGATAGTTTATTAAAAACACTGTTTATACACACAGTTCCTACATATAGTTTATTAAAAACACTGTTTATACACACAGTACCTTCAGATAGTTTATTAAAAACACTGTTTATACACACAGTTCCTACAGATAGTTTATTAAAAACACTGTTTATACACACAGTACCTTCAGATAGTTTATTAAAAACACTGTTTATACACACAGTTCCTACAGATAGTTTATTAAAAACACTGTTTATACACACAGTACCTTCAGATAGTTTATTAAAACACTCTTATACACACAGTACCTTCAGATAGTTTATTAAAAACACTGTTTATACACACAGTTCCTACAGATAGTTTATTAAAAACACTGTTTATACACACAGTTCCTACAGATAGTTTATTAAAAACACTGTTTATACACACAGTTCCTACAGATAGTTTATTAAAACACTGTTTATACACACAGTGCCTACAGATTAGTTTATTAAAAACACTGTTTATACACACAGTACCTTCAGATAGTTTATTAAAAACACTGTTTATACACACAGTACCTTCAGATAGTTTATTAAAAACACTGTTTATACACACAGTTCCTACAGATAGTTTATTAAAAACACTGTTTATACACACAGTACCTTCAGATAGTTTATTAAAAACACTGTTTATACACACAGTGCCTACAGATTAGTTTATTAAAAACACTGTTTATACACACAGTACCTACAGATTAGTTTATTAAAAACACTGTTTATACACACAGTTCCTACAGATAGTTTATTAAAAACACTGTTTATACACACAGTACCTTCAGATAGTTTATTAAAAACACTGTTTATACACACAGTGCCTACAGATTAGTTTATTAAAAACACTGTTTATACACACAGTACCTACAGATTAGTTTATTAAAAACACTGTTTATACACACAGTTCCTACAGATAGTTTATTAAAAACACTGTTTATACACACAGTTCCTACTGATAGTTTATTAAAAACACTGTTTATACACACAGTGCCTACAGATAGTTTATTAAAAACACTGTTTATACACACAGTGCCTACAGATTAGTTTATTAAAGCACTCTTATACACACAGTTCCTACTGATAGTTTATTAAAAACACTGTTTATACACACAGTGCCTACAGATAGTTTATTAAAAACACTGTTTATACACACAGTTCCTACAGATAGTTTATTAAAGCACTCTTATACACACAGTTCCTTGTCGTAGTTAAGCCAGGAAAGGTCTGAAAATTAATGTCGCGGAAATGCATAACATTCCAGTTGTTGCTGAAAATATCTCTATAATATTTATGCATTTTTAAGCATTTCTTGTCAGTTGACTTATTGTGGCTTGACTAGCTGAAGGTATTGTGTATATAAACTATCTGTGTATATAAACTATCACACTGTATTTCGGAATATTGGGGGAGATTGGAGGTGGGCTATTCAACAAAAGTTTATACTCGTTATTGACTACAAATCAAGTCCATGTATATAACTTCTCCCCTAAACTGAAAAGGAGAAAACAGGGGATGGAAAAACAAACAGATTATGGGTCAGATTAGAACTGGATTAGTATGTGAAAAGACATTTTTAAGGCCTTATGCCTCTGTAAAAGCTGGGCTGTCAATAGAACAAATAACGCCTCCCTCATACACTGTAAAAACAAAAAAGTTGAGAAAACTCAAAATTTCAAGGCAACTTACTGCACTCGATTTTTGAGTTTAGAACTCAACTCAAAATATTAAGTTTTTAAGAAAGTTGAGCCAACAAATTTTTTCTTGTTCAGATAATTAATTTTTCACATTTACATAAAATTCTAATTTTAAGTTTTACATACTCAATTACACAGGTTATTAAAAAGTTGACCCAGCTCATTATTTCTTGTTCAGATTATTCATTTTTCACATTTATATTAACTTCAAATTTTAAGTTTTAGATACTGAGAGTTCCAGATTTGTAAAAAGTTGAGTCAACTTATACGAAAAAGTTGAGAAAACTCAAAATTTCAAGGCAACTTACTGCACTCGATTTTTGAGTTTAGATCTCAACTAAAAATTTTAAGTTTTTAAGAAAAGTTAAACCAACTAATTATTTCTTGTTTAAATTACTAATTTCACATTTATTTATACTTCAATAAAAAAAAAACAGTTTTACATACTAAGAGTTTCAGACTTTTTAAAAAGTTCTTCTCACACACACACAAAGTTCTAGATACTAAGAATACCTAACTAAAGTTGGGTGTCCTTATTTAAGACAAATGACAAAACTGTTAAGTTAACATGTTTATTAACCCTTTCTGCATCAAGTAATTTCAAGTTGCAAGAATGTCCACCAAGCAGGCTGATAAAAACTCCTGACTTAACAATGCAAGGAACAAAGTGCTGCTGTATAGCATTTATAAAATATATAAAAAAAAAAAACAAAAAAAAAACAAACACAATAGCAAGATTTAGATTCACTACACAAGTTGTGCTTGTTTGCAAAAAGTGGGTGCCATTTCTGTACACTCTCAGCACATCACTGCCCAGCTCTTTCTGCCACATCCTTCTCTATAAAAAATGGATCTATTACTCTGCCTTAATCTTATAAAAATCTCTTTGAGATACAGCACCTAATCATTCAAAAAACATCTGCAGACTGCTGCTGTAGAACCGTGAGCTATGCTTTATGTAAGGCATAAAGGAAACAACTAAACCAACCCTTGGCAAGAAAACAGCTCTTTGGCTTTAGAACATTTTTGTAGCTCCTTTAATCCATTCAAATGGATATCAGCAATGTAAAGAATAAAACAAAAAGGTTGAAAACCCACTGGATAAAGCCCTGAACATTGGGGCCAATGCAGAAAAAAAAGTTCCTTTACAACCTGTAAAGCCAAAAATGTCTTGACATTTCAGACAGACGGATTAGGCCAACCAGCAAAGTGTATGTAAAAGATCAGTTTCTAATTTAGAGAAGGAGCTTGGTTTGTAAGCTCCTGACACGCTGAGAGCAAGTAGGGGTCAATTCCATGAAGATGTGCTGAATAGTTTCAAAAGTATACATGTGTTCTTCTGGAAACTCCATGTTCAAGGAATAGAGCAGGCCGAAAAGGTAGGCAAAGGCAGTAGGAAGGTCTGGTACATCTGTGAGAACAATAGCCACTTCCAGCACAATGGCAATACTTGTGACAGTGGGCATCAAGGAAGGTGCATCATCATCATCATCATCATCATCATCAAGAACAGTGAGGACACCCATCTTGACACCTTTGGTCTGCTCAGCCTCTGGTTCGGTTACCTGAAGAAAAGCAGAAATACTGTTGTTGAATAACCACCCAAAAACATAAGACTAACAGTCTAACAATAATAATAATAATGATAACAAGATACAGTTTTAGAGAAAGAGGGGGGTGGGAGTCCTCACATGGTGGGGAAACACATCTATGTACACTATACTGCCATAAGTGTTTGGAACCGGGGATTGATAATTTGTACAGGTGAGCAAAAACTTCTGTGTCCACAGGTGTGTAAAAGCAGCAGCTATACAAACTTCTACAAACATAAGTGAAAGAATTGGTCTATGCTCTCAGGAGAATCCACTCACAATTCCCCACTCTAAATTATTTTTAATTTCCCCTCGGGGATCAATAAAGTATCTATCTAGCTATCTCATCTATCTATCTAATGTGACTGAATGTGCTACCATACCATGAACAGCTATTTTTAAGCCTTTAGGCACTATTTAATTTAACTTCATCTACATAATCCATGGTATTTATTTTAGTTTGCCATTATTCTATCCAAAACCAAATACAGCATACAACAGATAAGAGTACCTCTTCATCAAGTTTTTCAAAGAGGGTGTCCATGTCTTGACAGAAGGATCCCTTTCTTGCACGGTACAGTTTAAGCAGTTGAGGAGAGTACTTATCCAAGGCTGCTCTAAAGGTCCCCAACAGATCCTAGGTTGTGACACGAAAGAACTCTTCACAAATCTGCAGAACATAAAACCAGCACAAATACAAAAACATTTAAATAATGAGATTTTACAAGTTTGTACCTTAATTTATAAACCCAGACAGTTTCCCTGACAAGGAATACTCCTTGATGACATGGAAAATGCTGTCTAAAACTAGGCTTAATCACTGGATGGAAAACTGACCCAATCAATAGGTAACAATTTAATCTACATTAGGGATGTCAAGATAGCAGATTACAAATATCAACATAACACAAATATCTGTAATATAACTTATTTTTCTATTCAAAATTGACAGTCAAAAAATAAAGTTCTTTTAAAGTCATAACATACATATTTAGAAGAAACCAATACTGTACCAAAAAACCCAAAAAATTTATGGAAAATCCTCAAATACAGAAAGTTACATAAATAGCCTAGATATAATTAAGAAAACAAAACATTATTATAAAAACACTTGAATGTAGTCATCAAATAACGATGCAGTGCTTTCAGACCTCAAATAATGAAAATAACAATGCAAAGAAGTTCATATTAATTTAAAAACAACAATACTAATGTGTTAAGGGTTCAAAAACCAATATTTAGTGAAAAAAAAACTGACTTTAAAATCACAGATTTCATATTTCATTCTGCAAATAAATGCTCTAAATGACAATATTTAGGAGAAATATATATATAAATAAAACTAAACACACAAAGTAATAGTACTATTATATTAAACAACACACATTAAAGGCCAAGTTAAAGATGCATTCTGAAGTCATGTACATCAACAGTACTTACCATTATCATCAATGCAACAAGCACGTCCTGGGGGACACAATCAACTTTCCTGCTACTGGGTATGCAGCCAGTGGGTGGTAATCATTCACGTGACATCACCAAGAGGGCAGAGGAGAGAGAAAGAGACAGACTTGGATCACTTTACTAGGATTATAATGGGATTAAACTTAAAGAAAGAGGGCTTGATTTTTGAAGGAGCACCTGTTTATTTTGGCTATTTATTAACCTCTTAAGCTCCAAGCCTATTTTTACCATTTTCCGCCTGAAATTACATACTTAGATTTGAAGGCTTTTCATTCCAATATTAAATAATTCAGAGTCAATTCTGTGAATTAATATTACTTAAAAGCCTTTACACAATTAATTTAAGACACTTTAATTATTCAGTTGAACATATAATAAAAAACAGAACATTTTCAGGCGCTTTTCAGATTTTCTATTTTATTTTCTTATTTTCAGACATATAAACTTTATAATAATAAAAACTACCACTTTTATAACTAATTTTGAAATAAACTCTGGGTTTTTGTGTGGTCTACTCTTGTACAAACTCCTATAGCACTGTGTTTTTAAGAGCAGTATTTCCTCACAGTGGGAATTCTCTGAGAGACACAATCTGTGGCCGGCCAGGTCCCGCCCTCTCCCTTTCAGCTGGCAGAACTCGGACACCTGATTGGCTGACAGACCTCATTTGCGTACCAGCATGTACAGTAGGCTCTCCCCTGTCTGGCTCTATGCGGAAGCTCGCGGAGCGTCGAATAATACGGTTTTAATAAGGAGATACATTTTAGATTAGTTTTTTTCTGCATCAGATTATTCCAAGCGCTGATAGGATATAACTGTGGATTACAGGAGACTGGATTGATGGATTCTCTTAAATTTGGACGCGTTTTGAAGGTAAGAGCTTCGCTGGTGGGTGTTGTGTGTGTGTGTCCTGATGTAACCCCGCAGCGGAAAACAAACAGTTTTTAACTGTACACACGCAGCGCGACGCACTCTTTCAGCTCTAATTCAGGAACCGTAACAGGAGCCAGACCGTTCGAATGGTGTATTCGATCAAATATGGACGTACGATAAACGCAAATATGCAATGTAATATCTTTATGAAACTAGGCACATTTCACCCTAAATGTTTATTTTCTGAAAGGAGATACTGCTAAATAGGCTAGATAACAGAAAAGCGGAGATTCTAAGCTTTAAAATTGTATATTGGCTGTCTATATTGAGCATATAAGTGTTCATAACTATTCATAAACACAGCCAGATATTATATTTCATAAATTTCTGGCCCATCGGCGGGCCAGGGCGTATTAAGAGGTTAAGTGGATTAACGTTATCAGAGTCTGGGGTGGCTGAATCATGAAGCTGCTGCTGTTTTCAGTAACGGAAGGTTCTGCCCTATCTATTCATATATGGTTTATGCTGGTGTGTGGAGGAATTCCTGAGTAATTAAACTGGGAAAACAAGGTGTCATTTTGGACGTTTAAAACGTCCATCGGGCAGAAGGATAAACCAAACAAAATGCGGTCGCCGTAGTCGGCTTTATTTTGGTGCATTATATTATTATAACGTTATACAGTAGAATTAAACAAATATAATATTACGACTCTTAAACCATCTCACAAATAAACAGACCCAGTAACGTAGCTACATGAGGGGGAAATGTACAGAGTGTAAGCTTCGCTCTAAACATAGTTAACTTAGCTATTTACTTACCACTGAATCACTGAATACATGGACTGTAGTGCTGCAACAATACTGTGCACTACCGTGCCGTCAGTCAGCCGGGTGCCCAGGCTTTCCCCCTGCAGGCTATGGGCCTTGTCTAATATCGCTAGCTAGCTTGCTAACGGGCTAGCTAGCTTGCTAATGGGCTAGCTAGCTTGCTAACGGGCTAGCTAGCTTGCTAACGGGCTAGCTAGCTTGCTAACGGGCGTTAAAACGATGGGTCACCGGTGTAACCGCGTAGCGGTGTAATGTATGAGTAAACGTTAGCAAAACGTTTGTTGCTTAACAAGCGGTTACTTAGCTAGCTAGCTAACTGGCTAGGTTAGCTTAGCTGGTTGGCTGGTAACTTAAAACCCTGGCTAAAATATCCAAAGAAGAGTATATTGTACAAATTAAAGCATGCAATTATGACAAATGTACTATTTCAACCGAAAAACTCACCTTATGGACGATAAATCTCAGTTGAAGATCACCGAAGTGACTGCTTGCCGCAGACGAAGTCCATTTCAAGATGGACGTAATCCATTTCCGGCAAAAATCGAAAATCCCGCCCCGTTCTCAACCAGGGAGTCAAAATGAGCATGCGCAGAGTAGTTGGCCTAGCCTTAACTAGGGTTCATCTACAATTTGTACATTTTGACAGTGCAGGATGTAAAGTCAGGTCAATTTTTAACAAGTAACACAATAAAATTACCTGAGCCAATTACTTTGATGTAGTTTACAGTGCAATTGAATATTTTTTGTTCAGCTTAACTAAAAATCATATTAAAGCGAACAATTTTAAGTTTTGTTTTTTACAGTGTAGGAAATGTTTACGATGATTGGAAGGTGCTTAATTAGCTGATCAGTACATTGTGTGGAACGATGAGCTTCTCCATATCTTCTGTCAAAAGGAGAGTGGTGTTGCTTCCCACAGAGACTCCAACCACCACAATCCCTCTTCTGTTTTTTTCTCTGGTTTCTGCAAGTAAAAATATTTTTTCCAGTTTTCACCATTAGACAGTTGAATACCGAAAAATTACAGTATTTCTCATTTGTCAATATTTCCTGGGACAGCACGGAAGAAATGACACTTTAATGTAATCTAAAGTAATGAGTGTACATCTTGTATAACAATGTGAGTTTGCTTTGCCCTTGAAACAACTCAACACACAACCATAACAACATTAACACCACCTCCTTTAAACAGCTGCAGTAATAATTTACCTCACAATATTCAGATGTGTAATTTCTGTAAGCTGCAAGAGGGCAAGTTCTGCCAGCACTGCCTCTCTCCACAGCGCCACCTCGTGGTGCTTTCCCTCTTCTTCTAAGATCAGTTCACCAACAGGAACAGGCCCATCTCTAGTGGCTTGCATCCGGGTTGAAATTAGCTATGAAAAACATAGTGTTAAATAATGCTGTGAAAATACACTATAACCATACGGGGGACTAATTTTGTGGTACCACTTTAAAATAAGACTACCTTTATAAAGGGTTTATAAATGGTTTACAATTAGTTTATTAATGGTTACTAATTAGGATGTAAATGTCTTAAAAATCATTAATAGTCAGTTATAACACACAACAGGGCAACAATGACCTGTTATGAAATAATGAACCCACAGCCATCTATATTGTTGCCCTTTCTATATATGTGTTATAACTGATTATTAATGATTTTAAAGCATTTACAACCTAATTAGTAAGCATTAGGACCTATACCCGATTAGGTTGCTTGTGCTTTTTAAGCGATATATCGTACGTTTTTCGTAAAAACTTCGTAAACGTGCACTTTTTTTCCCCATAGGAAATGAATAGGGGACAACTTTGAACATCCACATAGGTCACAATTTTTGAGATATGAAGACAAAAATCGGACGTTCTTTATGGAAATTTCGACGATTTGACGTTTTCGTACAATTGTCGTACGAAGTTTCCCCATAGGAATGAATGGGGGGGGGCCTTTCTCTCCCCTGCTCTTCCAGTACTGTGTGTGTTTTTGGAGGAGCTGCTGTATGGAGCAGATACTGATCAAAAGTTTGGACACCCCGGCACCCCAGCCAGGGCTTAGCAACCAGTTAGCAACACCTTAGCAACCACCTGGAAAACATTAGCAACTGCATGGCAACCACTTTAGAAATGATAGCAACTGCCTAGCAATCAAATAGCAACAGTTTAGCAACCACCTGAAAAACGTTAGCAACTGCCTAGCAACCACTGAGCAATCATATGGAGTTTGTTAGCAACTGCCTAGCAACCATGTGGAATATGTTAGCAACTGCCTAGCAACCACAATAGAAATGATAGCAACTGCCTATCAACCGATAGCAACAGCTTAGCAACCACCTGGAAAACGTTAGCAACTACCAAGCAACCACTTAGCAACCACTTTAGAAATGATAGCAACCGCCTAGCAACCAGTTAGTAATCAAAAGTTTTTAGATTTCAGCATTTAATCAAAAGTTTTTAGATTTCAGCATTTAACCAAAAGTTTTTGGATTTAAGCATTTAACCAAATATTTTTGGATTTAAGCATTTAACCAAAGGTTTTTAGATTTTAGCATTTCATCTAAAGTTTTAGCATTTAACCAAACATTTTTAGATTTAAGTGTTAAAATCCTCCACATGTGTCTAGGAAGAAAAATATGGATAACATAACACATGGCTATTCTAAGTCAAAGAGCCAGCAGAGTTTAAGTAAGAAAGAGGAGAACAGGCAGTAAATAGCGGTACAAAAATCTGATTTAATTTTAGCTTCCCACCACTCATTTGCACATACAACAAACCATGGCAGTATTTACATTATTTACATATGCTGTATAAAACAACAAAGAAAGTACCACTCTGGGAAATGTAAACTATGGACGGTGCTACAGAAAAGAACACAACAAAACATAACCATATTAAACTACCTAAAGCCAAATTAAGTACAAAAATAATATAAAGAAAAGATACTCCCTAACTAATAACCTAAATACAAGGGGTAGCACCCGCCCTCTTACCTAGGGACCGATACAAACAACTCCTACATGATGTAAAAATGTACAGGTGCACCTATTTTACCTGTTTGCATACCCAGGTGGTACAGAGTTGTCTTTTAGCCAAAAAGAGGGATTAAGTTAACCACATCAGAGAAGTAATACAATAAAATTAGGCTACAAGAGTGCATTGGCCTTAAAGCATACCCCATGGTTCTCTCTCTCTGTCGGCCATCTTGGTTCAGGTCCTTTTGTAGTCTCCACCCACAACTCTCTCCCATGGCTCACCTGAGAGAGAGAGAGCGAGAGATACTGCACGTAAGCATTTAACCAAAAGTTTTTGGTTTTCAGCATTTACCCAAAAGTTTTTGAATTTTACCATTTAACCAAAAGTTTTTGGACTACTTCTCAGCCAAAGTATTTGTATTCCACAATTTAGCCAAGGTTTTGGGCTTTAGAATTCAACCAAATTTGCTCCATTGCTTCATCAGTAAAAAATATTTCAATTCCAATTTAGTCAAATAAACATTTTTACTGATTATAATTTTGCATAAAGGGGATTGGACAAAGAACAGATAAAGGTAATATATAAGATGTAAACAATATAGGTAAGATTGTGATATCAAGACTTACATATTCTTATGTATTCTTAAGTATTATAAAAATGAAATAGAAATTATGAATTTCAAGATAAAGCGCCACCTACTGTACCCACCCAGAGAGCATAGACAACTGTACTTTTAAATACTGTGCATAGTATTTTGATTGTCAGTTGCAGCCATAATTATTCTGATCAGCTCAGATATTTTGTTTTGATGCAGGAATACGAAGCCTTTTTTGTGTTGCTGCTCTCAGTTCTCTGTGTAGCCATGTGTTGGGGTTGTTGCTTTGTCTTGAGCCACATAGGTTAGGAGATGATAAGGAGATTCTGAGACTTCTGGTGGACTTTGGTAGTTCACTGGTGCTTGGCAGGGTTCTCCGTGCAGTCTCTCGACTGTCCATTGTGGCTGTTGGGGTGTTGTTGTCCCTCAAACAGAGATACAGACAAAAATGGTTCATTTGTGATTAAAAGTAATTCCATAAATGTTGTTCTAAGACACTATAGGGTGGGCTTTAATTCATATTAGCCCCCCCCCATATCAAACCCACTCCAACGCCCTTGATAGCAACAACCGCGACGTCCACCACTTGCCAGCCCTCTGCCTGGGAAACCAGGAGTTTGGTGATACATTTCACTCGGATGGGAGACTCCTTTTTGTAGGGCGTCATCGGCCGTGAAAACATTCTGTGTAAAGAAAAGAGCACAAACATACAAAATAACATGTTTATACTGTTTAATTCATTATGTTTCACTTAATTTATTGTATTACCCATGATTTAACGGTTCATATTCTAATATTTTATCAAACTATATATTATTAAACTGTTTTTGGACTAAGTGGGGCTATTTTGCTGTTATTGTTCTGTTGTGTAACGCTTAGCACTGATTAAATATTACATAATAAAAAATAATATGAAAATAATTAAAATAGATATTTTTTTACTTAGCAGCACTTGTGTCCCCATTTTAAAGTGTCTGGGTGGAAACAACACCACGCATCTCTACCAAGCAATTAAAAAAGATATATTTTTATCTATTTTCATATTATTTAAATAGTACCAAGCGTTACATATACAGAACAATAACAGCACAATAGCCCCACAAAACCCAAAACAGTTTAATATTATGGTTTATTCTCCCAACCAATCAACAAATAAAATATTTGCATATGAACAGTTGAATCATGGGTAATACAATAAATTAGGTGAAACATAACAAATATTTTATATTTAGTCCGTTGTGCTCTTTTGTTTGCACAGAATGTTTTCACAGTCGACGACTCTCTACTAAAAGGAGTCTCCCATCCGGGTGAAATGCATCACCAAACTCCTGGTGCCCTGGGCAGAGGACCAACAGTTGGTGGACGGTGCGGTTTTTGGGATGTCAATCAGACACATTCCTAAGTGATTACTTATTGGATAGAAAATGCTGTGTGGTAATCTGAAATTCTGTGCTGAGTATTTGTTTATAAACAGTCTGACACTCTTCTGAGGTAGAAATCAGACAAAGAATATATCTGCTCTGGGAAGTCATTGATTCTGACCCACCTGAAGATGAAGGCAGGGGAGAAAAAATAAAAAATTCCTGCACCGACCGCGCCGTCTGCGTCCTTAATAAAAACTTTTAAGAAGCAGGGAATGGCGAATAGTTTTATACAGTGCATGTGATAATGTGGTTTACAAATCAGACATTAAACATAATGAACGTCTAGCATAAACTATTATTTATATCGTCTCATTGCTGTGTGCATCTGTAACAAAACATTTATAGGAACTATTCAAATAAAGAAATAGATTTGTGAGCCTGTACATACATAAGTGTAAATCATCCAATACAGTGTTGGACGAAGTTTATATCACACTATCGTTTGTTTTGTTACAAACAGTATAAAAGCTACTGCCTGTGGCTAAATGGTGGAATGCCAATACTTTTGGCTGATTGAGCTGTGTGCAAAAACTTTTGGTTAAATGCTAATATCCAAATACTTTTGAATAAATGGTGGTGCAGCACAGATATGCCTCTTTATGGTTTAGTATATCTTCAGCCCAACAGTGTAAACTCTTAAAAGCAGAAACAGTTATGATCATAAACCACAAGCACGTCTTTCTGAAAAATGCCAATTATAAAAAAATACTTTCATAGGGTTTAAAAGGGCTGATAAAAACCTTTAGAAAAACACTGCAAAACACCACAAAACCAGCAGAAAAATATAAAAACCATAGAATATTTGTTTTAGCAGGAAAAGGATAGTAAGCTTAATTGAATGTGTTTAAATTCTAAAGACAGGTATAAAAACAATTAAACACATTTTATTTTGAATTAGTTTAAACACAACACACACAATCAAAAATCAAAAGCACAAACACATACAACCTCACCCCCCCAAAAAACCCTAACAGAACATGCTAAGAAATATTACAATCTGAACACAAAAACTTGTCAAATTACCACATTATGGTTCATTAAAAAGTGGGCTTTCAATGTTTAATATGACCTCCCCTTCCCTCACAACAGTTACACCACTCCACACAGTGGCGGGAACGCTGAACTCCTCCATGGTGTCACTGAGGAGAACAGTCTCATCGCCTTTTGTGGAGATTCCCACGATCTCCATCTCCACTGTGATCTTCAGTGACTCTGGTTCCTGTAACACAGAACATGGTGATAGGAGTAAGTTTTAACAGTCTACATTCTTTTCTGGTACAACAGCACAACAATAAAGTGTTAAACTACGGCACTGTAGTTATTAGTAGTGATGGGTCAGACTCTTAGCCGGCTCTTTCAAATAAACGACATGCGCTCACTCCAGAGAGTGAGCCAATATATATATATAAATATAAATGTATAAATTAAAGTTTTACGATAGAAGTAGAAGACAGCATTAAAAAAAAAACATTAAGGAAGAAAACTAATGATAGAAATAGAGAAATATTAACTAGAGGCAACAGTGAAAGCTCCTCATAAACTCTTACAGTTTTTAGGCATTTCTTATTCTTAGCAATCTCTAAAGGATTTCAAAAGGGGTATAAATTCCAGTAAGAAGATATCAAATCAAGTATTTACAATGATGATAGTAGTATTTACTCAATAAAATAATAATATTAATAATATACTTAAAATCAAGATCAGTGTATGAAAAAAAACATATATATCACCAAGGTTCATATTTACAGAGATTTTAGTTTTCTTTAAAAAGAAAGAAGAAAAGTCTTGCCAGAATTAAGATACAATGGAACATAAAAAAAGATGATTCACGTTCTGATTGACAAAAAGAGCATTCAACATTGAAGTGCTTGATCTACCCACACCTTACACATGTGACCTCACATAAACTGTGTTTTGTAGCAACATCAGCTCCCTCTTCCACAACAGGGCAGATCATAACAGAAACCAATCAAACCCTCAAACATGAGCTCCTTTTTATGTCAATCTTTGCTAAAGTTTGCAAAAACATCACCTGGATGCTTGATTTTTTTTTATTTGCACAATTATTTTTTATTTTGTTGAGTGACACTTTGTTGATGGTGTTCAGTGCTGTTTATTTCACTGTATAGAGTTGCACATTTGAAAATAGTATACACATTTACATTGGACCTGTTTGTTTACTTGAGATGGGCCTTTGTTTTTGTATTTCATTATTTATTTTTTATAAAAATAAAGCCATATAAATAATATATATTTTATATAATGTATGTTTCAACTCTATTAATTCATTGTACACATAATTTGGTAATAAATTGAATTAAGCAACCAAAAAATATAAGGAGCTACTTGGAAGCCGAAAGAGCCGTCTCTTCTGTGGTGGAAAATAATGACAGGAAGAAAGAAATATTCAGAGTCTCTGAGTCTTGATCAGAATGAGTAACAAGATTTATTGAGAAGCCACACGTAATGAATACAGAGTGAACTCCTGCCTTGCAAGAGTGCCAAGCTCTCTTTATACCCCACCCTTACTATCTTGCTTTCCCAATTATGGGCACAGTGCCACCATTGTGACACGTCAACTTCTTCTGACATGTGATATGACATAATCCCTCAGTGAGCATCTCAGGCTGGTCCTCAAAATACTGCAAGCAGGAGAGGAAGATGGCCCTGGCGCCAGGGCTTGTAGATACGACAGCTGTGACGTACATTCCTTTAACACACACACACACACAGACACATACTGCTGGCGCCAGATAGAGAAAACTCTTACTCAGCATTTCAGAAAAGCTCACTGAGGGTAAAATGTTCACAGTACACATTATCATCGCATAGAACAAAAAAGTAATATCATTAATAGTCGTCATTGTTTATGAATCATCACACGTCATTGATTATGAATCATTTCAGTAAACACCTTCCATCACACTCCCCCCTTTGATTCTGAATCAATAATGAAATTTTCTTTTTACAGCTAATTTTCTTTATCTTCATTAAACAAACGGTCCAGCCCAAATGCAGTATCTAACTCTATTGTATCTACTGTAACTTGCAGGAACTGGCCTTTCTTCTGCATATGGCGGAACAAAAATTAATAGATATATATTAGAAAAGAGTAAAAGTACATCAACAAATAAAATCTCGATAGGTCAACACATTCGCGAGAGAGAGAGAGAGAGAGAGAGAGAAATAAACTAAAGCCAGTCGAGGGCCAGAGAGAATTCCTCATACTTCATCCAAGCAGTTATACATTTTGCAAATGACATGTGATTATACAGAACTTATCAATATGATTACGTCAGCAGAGTCCAGTTTTAATGACGTGATTAGCTCCAGCCTGTCTGAGCAACAAGTTCTTATCATGATGTTGTTCAGCACTGTGTCCTTCATGAACACAGCAGACAGTCCTTAAGTGTCCTAAAGTCTGTGAGAAGATGAGACAGAGGAAAAGAGTGGATGTAAAGATCTTCTGGCTATCTGAGGAGAGGTTTCCAGCACTTCACTCAGATAACTTGTTGTCTCCTAGTTCATATGCACTGGTCCCAGAACAGCAGAACAGCAGTGAAGCTTCTCTGCCGCTCAGGGTCACGTTCTCCTCACAGCTCTCATTGTTGATGAAAACACTCTGACCTTCCTGATTCCTGAAAAAGTAAAAACAACCTCCAAAGCCTTGTGTCGCCGTGACAGTTAAAAAGAGAGCAGAGATCATAAGGTTATTAAGTGAATTATAAAGTGAACAGTAGAAATAATAACTGTATATATAAATGTATAAAACATTTAAGAATAAGAGTGTGAAGGTGTGGTTATCTCCAATCACACCCTTCACTCCCCCCTTCTTAGACCAAATGGAATCATCCAAGATTCCATGATGGTCTACATAACGCCTAAGAAGCCCCGGGAGTAATGACAAGTGTCCGCATACAGAGTATGAGAACAAGTGTTTCTTCATCTCAGCTGTGGACAT
Source organism: Astyanax mexicanus (assembly GCF_023375975.1). NCBI lineage: Eukaryota > Metazoa > Chordata > Actinopteri > Characiformes > Acestrorhamphidae > Astyanax > Astyanax mexicanus. Next base: position 11,772,831 of record NC_064411.1, on the reverse strand, counting down.
GCTGGGGCCTATTGCACACCAGTCCCCACGCCGGACTCTCCCTGCCTCGTCATGCCCACCATGGATCTGAGAAGATTCATAAACAAATTTTACTACATTAACTTTCTCTTTTTTTTTTTTCCAGAATTACAACATGAAGTTTAAAAGTGTTAAAATCAAGTCAATGTTTTTCAACATTGTCACTGTTTTCGCTCTAGACTATAGAATACATAGTCTCAACATTTATTTATCAAATGCCTTCTTATTTTCTTTTAACCTTTCACATTGTCTAATTTAATCTTCAACCACAATAATGTATATATTTTTTATACATTAATTGGACATTTTCTTACACTAGATGCTGAGAAGCTGATCTACACCTTTGTTTTGATTAGACTATTGTAATGCATTATTCTCTGGATTACAATTATTATTCTCTACAATTTACAAATTACATCGTGGTCAAAATGCTGCAGCTACAGTTCTAACTCACACACATAAAAAAGAGAGAAGATTATTTAGATTGGATTTTAATATTCATTTAGTGTAAAAAGTGTAAAAATCTCTTAACTGCTTAGCAGCTAAGTATATATCAGGACTCCTGACAGATCGACAATTCCAGCTCATTTGTTGAGAACATTTAGCGTTGCATTCTGTATTTATGCACCAAAGATTTGTAACTCTCTATCAGTTTATATCCATCAGGGATCACCCAGTTCTTCCTTTGAAGCACATCTAAAACTTATTTGTGCACTTCAGATTAATCTTAGTTTTATTTATTTTAAAATAGTTTGTTATGTGCCCAACATTCTTAATGCCAATCTGTAGACAAACAATCCTCAACTTTACACATACTCAGAAATCCTTAAAGCATTGCTCATAATATTTATTCTTATTGGTGCTGTTATTTGAGGGCGAACACACAAGGAGCCTAAAACACCCCCTTTTTATTTTAGTTATTAAGTAGAGGGTTCAGTTCCTCCAAAACTCTGATGAGTATGATGCAGTCAGTGCATTTCCTCTGTATCCTTTGTAAACGTATTTTCCATCTGTTAACTTGAGTCTAAAACATTTGGCTGATGTTAGAATTTTAATGTGTGTGGAGTTGTGTCCACAAGCTGTTGTAGGGATGGTCCACTTAAGTTTAGACTAACTAGTTCCTATGACAGTGATTTTGAAGCTATGAGGTGCAGTGGTCCTGTTAGAAGTCATTGGCCTAATATTTATTTTCCTTGTTCAGTTCCAATATATATTTTTGCGAACTGTGCTACCTGTAAATTAATTGCAAAAAATAAAAACATATTTAAGTTTCACTTGTTTGGCATAGTTGCAAGACTGTTAGCTGGTGGTTTAGCAAGCTAGTTATTATTATATATATTGAATTAATTTAGCATTAATATTAATGCACATATAAGAGAAAGATTTCTATCTTACCCTATATATATATATTTTTTTTTTTAAGCTTTTGGAGCAAACAAAGCTCTTTTTGTAGTTGATAGTCTACATTGATGTATTAATAAGATTTTAAATGGTTGATTTTTATTTAAGCAAGCATGCTTGGTTACGTTAGCTAGTTACAGCTACATCTTTAAGCTTATATGTATTAATTTTGTCAAAAGCCTGTAAACAACTTCTCTTACATAAGCCTTAATGGAGATGATTGTTATTAAAAATGTTTTATACAAATCATAGTCATTAGACAACATAAATTACGTAATATAAACCTAAAAGAACTTTTCAGTAAAAAATTGAGGGCCAATAAGTGATAGGCCTCTAATGTATTAATCTGCCCAGCAACCATGTTTGGCTACTGTTTACAATGAAATTAAAGATTTTTTTTTTTCCTGAACTAGATATTATTTTTAATTCATCAAAGTTTTTGATGAGAAACACTATTTAAAAGAGAAACAAAAAAAAGCTAAAACCTCCCTTTTTTTTCCTTAAAAAGAAAGGTAAAACAGTCATAATTTGAGTCACCACCAGATTTAAAGTTTAACCAAACATTTTCTACATGAGGCATAAACATCAAAAATTAAATAAAATCACTCCTTTTAATGGAAAAAAAAGTAAACAGGCATAAAAAAAAAATCTGGTCTCACGTCTCTGTTGCTGGCTCAGGCTGAGGGGTGAATCCACTGGGCTGATTGGCTGCTGGGGGTGGGTGGTGTTGATGGTTGAGCAGGTGCTGTCTGAAGCGGTCTCTGATCGCTCAGTTCTTCCAGATCTGAAACCAGTTTCCTGGACCAGTGCTGTAACATTTCAATCACAGCAGGTCCGGTGAAGACGCAGTCCAGCCATCGACCGACAGCTGGACCAAACACAGTCTCTCATCTGAGACTCTCCTCATGAAGTGCTCTGGTTCAGATGATGTTCACAGTACTGTTGCAGAGGACCCTGTCTCTGAGGGTCAAAACTCCTGTGATGAGCACCACCCCCGCCTTCTCAAACACCCAGAAAACAGCACTGAGCAACACTCAGTCAAAAGAGAAAAATCCCTCCAAAAAAAAAAAAACCCTTAAAAGAAAAAAAAATAATAATAAAAAAAGAAATCCTGAAAGGAATTCTAACATGGTTAAAAATTGTTTAGCCTCATGAAATAACTAAAACAAAAAATATTTCCAGCCAAACAATGCTTGATATTTCTAAACTGTATAAACATTAACATTATATTGTTGTGCTCTGATGGGGACTCAAAATATAGCCAAGAATATGCAAGCAAGTTCTTCATTGCGAGAAATAGAAAACACATGGAAAGCAAAACAGAAAGCTCCATATTTTTTTTTTTTTTTTAAAACATCTGATGTCTCCTTGTTTAAAAGTCAGAAAGAGAGACCCAATTCACTGCAGCTCGTAATAGATACAATATTAAGTTTGTCAAATTAAACCTTTCCAAAGAAAGTAAGGTCTTTTCTTACTGGTTTCTAAAATCTACCATCCTCATTAAGAGAATCAAAAGATCAGCATAGACTGAGATACATGAGAACCACTAGAGAAATTAGATATGTGTATTCTTTAAATCTCATTCAGCTGAGACTGAGCTGAAGTCAGTCTCAATGAGAAAAGAATAAGAATAGAAAAGGCCTAAACCACATGAAGACAGAAGCTGTGTTCAGAATGGCTCACTCATTAACTCTTTCACTATGTAGCATTTTCTATTTACTAAACGAATTATGGAACAACCAAACAATAAACCATGTTTGTCCTGCTCTGAGGACGTCTAATACAACAGCACTGCATTGCATTATAGTATATTTTGGAATTTCTAAATTTTGTGATGCATTAGGTTTTTCATAGTGAACTATATAGGGAACAGAATGTACTGCTGCGGTTTTAAACAGTATTGCAAAAAATGGTTTATACACTATATAGTGCACTATTTCTGGAATAGGGAGCGATTCTGACACAGCCACACACACATTATATTCATCATTAGATTCGCTTATAGAATATCAGAGTTAGACAAATGTTAGAAACATACACACTTACACACACACAGACACGCACACGCACACCAAATGTGATAGAAGATAGCAGAGAAGAGATGTTTTGTCTATCTCTCTCACTGCTTTATTCAACACACGCAGAAACACACACACACATTGTATCAAAAGCCTGGAATCCTCATTTCTTTTCTGTTTCAATCAGGGATGACTTTCACAATGTGGACATTTGTACATAACTCATCACTACTACTCAAACATGAAGCTGTCTCACATATTCACTAAACTGTCATCCTCAGAATTCTACAGCATTCTCCATAAAGATAATGAAACATGTTACATTGAACAGTACCAGCATGGCTCAATATTCTGCCCTACTTTAATATATGTATATTGGGTTTATATGCTAATGATTCCAAACCTTTGAACAACACTACATAAACACACACACACAGACATACACATTCTTTAGTTACTTGGGATCCCATTTTGTTCTCTCATTCGATTTTAATGACTCAGAGTAATTTAGCCCCAATAATCACGTCTCACCTTCCTTCTTCTAACCCTGCTTAATACACAATCAGTACCCTGTACTATTATAGTATTATTTATGCACTCCTCCCCACGGTCCCGGGACCTATTACTCTAATGACACGTCTATCAATAGAGGCCTCGCTATGACCAGGCTAGTCTTCTCTTTACTTTAAAGATATATTTACATACATCAATAAAGGCCTCACGACCAGGCTAGTCTTGTACACCGTCATGTAACTATACACTGTCCAGGGCGGAGTGCTGAAGGAAGGATGGAGGGGAGTAAATTAATTTAAGAACAAAATTTTGTATTTAAAATTTTCTTAATGAGTAAATTAGTTAACCTGTCACTCACCACCAATGTTTGTCGATGAGGCCTGGATTTTGCGAGTGAGGGGTGAGAGGCCGCACCTACCCCCGCGGTACTTCGTCCTTATTCTGTGGAATTTTCCCTTGCTTCTGGGGCCCAGCTGTTTTGCTGGAGAGCGTCCTCGGCAGGTGCTAGTCTCTCCCCCTCCGCCGCAAGACCATGCTCATCCTGTTCCGTGACGCCAAATTGTGGTGGAAAATAATGACAGGAAGAAAGAAATATTCAGAGTCTCTGAGTCTTGATCAGAATGAGTAACAAGATTTATTGAGAAGCCACACGTAATGAATACAGAGTGAACTCCTGCCTTGCAAGAGTGCCAAGCTCTCTTTATACCCCACCCTTACTATCTTGCTTTCCCAATTATGGGCACAGTGCCACCATTGTGACACGTCAACTTCTTCTGACATGTGATATGACATAATCCCTCAGTGAGCATCTCAGGCTGGTCCTCAAAATACTGCAAGCAGGAGAGGAAGATGGCCCTGGCGCCAGGGCTTGTAGACAGCTGTGACGTGCATTCCTCAACACACATACACACACACATAGACACACACTGCTGGCGCCAGATAGAGAAAACTCTTACTCAGCATTTCAGAAATGCTCACTGAGGGTAAAATGTTCACAGTACACATTATCATCGCATAGAACAAAAAGTAATATCATTAATAGTCGTCATTGTTTATGAATCATCACACGTCATTGATTATGAATCATTTCAGTAAACACTTTCCATCACAATTGTTATTGAATTCTAAATTCATTTCTAATTGAGTTAATTATATTGTTACATTGAACATTTTGAATATTTTACTAGAATTTATATTTATTTTTCTACCTGGGTTAGAATGATCTATATTCTTTGTTTTATATGTTTTTTTGTTTTCTTACCTGATTGTAATGAATTGTGAATGCACTTTTCCAATGTCCAACAGTGCCAAGTTGTTTCCTTGAGTAGCTAGTCATCCGAGCTCTGTAGCGATCCTGGTACTCTTCTGATCGGCCCAAGCGTACACCTAATTTAACTACAAACATACTATCTGCATATTTAAACTAATTATATACAAACCTGTTCATAGATTTCTACTATAGCCCTTAAGTATATATTTATTACATATATACATATATATATATATATATATATATATATATATATATATATACATTTGTTTCTTATGTAGGTTACAGTTATTTTAAAGGGACCCCCGCTGCCATCAAAATAATTGTGTGGTACTGGATGGTGCCAAGAAGCAGATATTGATGAAGTGCTTTTATAAAAAGCTTCAGAAATCTGGCAGAATGTTTTCATGCATTCTTACATGTATAGAATGCGTAACTAAATTAAAATCTGTTCAGTGTAGTGAGCTCAGCAGTTTAATACCTGGTGCTAATTAAGATGTTAATAACTAATAATAATAATAATGTTAAATAATTAATTAATCAATTAATTAATAACACAAGACTTTTCTGTCTTCTTCTACCGGGAACGGTAATTTACATAACCAAGTTACATAATCCAGAAAACACACTGAAATTACAGGTTTTGTAATATAAAAAGAATTTTATTAAATCACACAGATATGAGTTAATAATCCATTAAAATGTCATAAATGTAGCCATTACATATCAAATCACAGTGTATGAAGATAAATGAGAATTAAAATAAAAACATGTTATAATATCAGTATAGAAAGGAATAACTTGTCAGATTAATGAAAATTATTAAGTGGGGATTTCTAAAGGATGAACTAAGTTATTTTAAGTCTACGAAGCCGGTTCTTATTTACAACCAAGCAACTGAAAAGGAGTTGTCTTTACTACAGGGAGATTTATAAAGGATTCAACCAAACCATGACCAGCACAAAACCATTTGTCAGCTCTGCCTTACTCTGAGACGTTAAAGTGGGCCTGCATTGGTGCCGTCCGTCTGTAGCGTGGTCGTCTGTTTCTTCACCCTGAGAAAGAATCACGTGAGTCTGTCTGCAAGATGGTTTGACCTCCTGGTGTCAGCACAGAATCCCTTCAGAACCCACGAGAAAATCCCTTCGCTCTCAGCTGGCTTGCTGGTCGCTTCCAGACTGGTGGCTTCTGGGTTGAGTCTGACGATCTCTATTCAGCTGAAACTTTGTATGCATAATGCGTGGCTTCGTAGATCGTAAAATTGCTTTAGTTGTCTTAACTAAGAAAGCTAGTATTAGTATGCTTAAAGAAGGTTAAATGAGTTGCACTAAGAATGCTAAGCTATCGCTAAACTGAAGCTAAAATGCTAAGCTAAACTAAAGGAGCTAAACTCCAAACTCCTCAACTACCACTAAAGACTGAACTGAACTGATCCATCCCTAATCTTGGACACTCTCCACTTTCATTCTCCACCACTACTCTGTCTGTCACTCTCTGACTGAATCTGTTTGGACCTTAAGGCTACCATTGGCTATGTGGGCTTTGGGGGAGGAGCAACCTACGTGTCTGTGTTTTCATTGGTTTTGGAGCAATTTCTGAGATTTCATTTTTTTTTTATTAATAGACCAAACCAAAAGAAAACTCAATCAAACAATGGATCAAAATACAATATTCAGCGTACCAATTCATGAGGATAAATTCAAGGAAAACAATCTTAGAATTGAGTCTAAATAAATGTAAATTATGTATTTTTCCTACAAATAGGTTGGTAACATTCCAGATAATCCTGAAGTAAGAAACAATGTATGGTCCTTGTCAAAAAAGAAATAAAGAGTCATGTTTATATTTAAACCCAATTAAATAATTGAAAAGATAACACAAACACTATAAAATAATAAACCACTAATAACCAAATAAGGCAAAATTATTAAATGCTAGTTAAACCTTGTTGATTCAGACTTGACTGTGTATGAAAATTTAATCAGGACAGCATCTATACCCATACACTATAAGTGGCATATTATTTAGTAAATATTCTGTAAAATAACTTTTTATTTAGTTAATGTATATTCTTATTTGTTCTGCTTTGTGAGAAATTCTCTTCGCCTGGCTCTTAGCCTGTTGATCAGAATTTATGACGGGTGTGAGAGAGATCAGTTTACACCACAGAATTTCAGCTTACAAGGCTGGGAATGGAATCCAAAGCTTTGAACATTTCTTTTAACTAAACGAGTCTTATTTTCTCAATGCTTTGCAGGAATAACCAAGCATAAACTCTTAAATTGCAGTAACTCTTTGTGGATTGCGTTTCTGTGGATTTTAGCAAGTTGAATTATATAGTATTATAATGGCAGTCGGGTCTTCGTCCTGGTGATGGCACTGTTGGTCCACCTCATTTGGGAGACAATCACAGATGGTGACTATTTAAGGTCGTAGAAGTCCAAAGTTTGACGGTTGTCTGAATTAGTGTTCGCTGGAGGAATGACAAAAAATGTACAAGGTTTACCCAACTAGCATTTAGGTCTCTTGAGAGGACTGGAGAGATGAAAAAGTGAGATATGTCATTTGAAATTTAGGTTTGATTTGTGAAAAGACTTATCAAAGGCTTTTATTCTAATTCCAGTGCATCCTGGATGGGGTTTGTGGTATGTGTGTGTTCAGGTGGGGAAAGTTATTAAATTACATTAGGCCACCAAAAATAGGTAAAGTGGGTGTTCCAGCAACAAAATCATTTAGTTGCAAGAATCCTACTCTACTCCTAACAACTATGACATCTAAATGTTAAAGACTATGTTAATCTAATGCTAATCTAATGTCTGGAGCAAGCTCTGGCAATGCCGTAGTTCGTACTTGAAAGACATTCCCTTCTTCAGAACTGAACTCTTACTGTAACTACCCTAAAAACTGAGCTCTGTCTCACGAAGAATGTTCTGGAATATCGAACATTCAAGAAAACATAACATGAAATTCAATAAACATCATCCCTGGATAAGAATAATTTTGCTGAACCTGTGAAATCGATTGTTAAATTCAGTTCATGTTTGTTTCTGGTGGAACGTGTCCCAAGTGACAGAGTAATACATTAGTGTAGGATAAGGTGTTCTGTCTGAAAGACTTAGGATTTGCACTTTTAATTGCCGTGGAACAAATTTGGGATAGTTTTCTCTCCTGTGTTACTGCACTTGTGTTTTTGGAGATGATTCTGTTGAGTAAAACTCTTCCCACAGTCTGAGCAGTAATACGGTTTCTCTCCTGTGTGAATGCGCTGGTGATTTTTGAGATTACTCTGTGTAGTAAAACTCTTCCCACAGTCTGAGCAGTGATACGGTTTCTCTCCTGTGTGAATGCGCTGGTGTATTTTGAGAGTACACTGTTCAGTAAAATTCTTCCCACAGTCTGAGCAGTAATACGGTTTCTCACCTGTGTGAATGCGCTGGTGATTTTTGAGAGTACACTGTCGATTAAAACTCTTCCCACAGTCTGTGCAGTGATACGGTTTCTCTCCTGTGTGAATGCGCTGGTGTATTTTGAGATGACTCTGTTGATTAAAACTCTTTCCACACTCTGAGCAGTGATACGGTTTCTCTCCTGTGTGAATGCGCTGGTGATTTTTGAGCTCAATCTTTTGAGTAAAACTCTTCCCACAGTCTGAGCACTGATACAGTTTCTCTCCTGTGTGAATGTGCTGGTGCAGTTTGAGTTTACTCTGTTGATTAAAACTCTTCCCACAGTCTGAGCAGTGATACGGTTTCTCTCCTGTGTGAATGCGCTGGTGTCTTCTGAGATTACTCTTTTCAGTAAAACTCTTCCCACAGTCTGAGCAGTGATACGGTTTCTCTCCTGTGTGAACGCGCTGGTGATTTTTGAGCTCATTCTTTTGAGTAAAACTCTTCCCACAGTCTGAGCACTGATACGGTTTCTCTCCTGTGTGAATGCGCTGATGCAGTTTTAGAGTCCCCGGTCTATTAAAACTCTTCCCACAGTCTGAGCAGTGATACGGTTTCTCTCCTGTGTGAATGCGCTGATGCAGTTTGAGATCACTCTGTTTAGTGAAACTCTTGACAGAGTGCTGATGTTTCTCCATGTCAGGACTTTGCTCTGTTTCCTCTGTCTGTTAAATGTATCAAACAATTTCTGCGTGTTCTGCAGATTCTTCAGGATGGCTTGTGCTTCACCTCTTTCATAGATTTCAGGAGAAATCCTATAATATTTTAATTTCTGAAAAGAAAAAAAAGAAATAATTTAGTATATTAAAATAAAAGCTGGTCAATTGACTGAAGAGAACTACCTCAATCAGTTACACTATATAGAAAATATTGGGACACCTTTATATTACCATAAAAGCTTCTATTCTTTTGTCCCATTCTAAATCCATACACATGTGACCCCTGGTACCTTATTTGATGACTTAACAACCCACCTAATTGAAATGTAATAAGGCACACAGGAACGAAATGAGGCTGATGTTTAAGAACACATTTATTGTTTTTTTGTGTGTCAGACACACTTAACAGGACAAATCACCTTCAATTAAAAAGAAAAAAAAAATATATATATATATACACTGCTCAAAAAAATAAAGGGAACACTCAAATAACACAATATAACTCCAAGTAAATCAAACTTCTGTGAAATTAAACTGTCCACTTAGGAAGCAACACTGATTGACAATCAATTTAACCTGCTGTTGTGCAAATGGAATAGACAACAGGTGGAAATTATTGGCAATTAGCAAGACACACTCAATAAAGGAGTGGTTCTGCAGGTGGGGACCACAGACCACTTCTCAGAACCTATGCTGCCTGGCTGATGTTTTGGTCAGTTTTGAATGTTGGTGGTGCTTTCACACTCGTGGTAGCATGAGACGGACTCTACAACCCCCACAAGTGGCTCAGGTAGTGCAGCTCATCCAGAATGGCACATCAATGCGAGCTGTGGCAAGAAGGTTTGCTGTGTCTGTCAGCGTAGTGTCCAGAGGCTGGAGGCGCTACCAGGAGACAGGCCAGTACACCAGGAGACGTGGAGGAGGCCATAGGAGGGCAACAACCCAGCAGCAGGACCGCTACCTCCGCCTTTGTGCAAGAAGGAACAGGAGGAGCACTGCCAGAGCCCTGCAAAATGACCTCCAGCAGGCCACAAATGTGCATGTGTCTGCACAAACGGTTAGAAACCGACTCCATGAGGATGGTATGAGGGCCCGACGTCCACAGATTGGGGTTGTGCTCACAGCCCAACACCGTGCAGGACGCTTGGCATTTGCCAGAGAACACCAGGATTGGCAAATTCGCCACTGGCGCCTTGTGCTCTTCACAGATGAAAGCAGGTTCACACTGAGCACATGACAGACGTGACAGAGTCTGGAGACGCCGTGGAGAGCGGTCTGCTGCCTGCAACATCCTTTAGCATGACCGGTTTGGCAGTGGGTCAGTAATGGTGTGGGGTGGCATTTCTTTGGAGGGCCGCACAGCCCTCCATGTGCTCACCAGAGGTAGCCTGACTGCCATTAGGTACCGAGATGAGATCCTCAGACCCCCTGTGAGACCATATGCTGGTGCGGTTGGCCCTGGGTTCCTCCTAATGCAGGATAATGCTAGACCTCATGTGGCTGGAGTGTGTCAGCAGTTCCTGCAAGATGAAGGCATTGAAGCTATGGACTGGCCCGCCCGTTCCCCAGACCTGAATCCGATTGAGCACATCTGGGACATCATGTCTCGCTCCATCCACCAACGTCACGTTGCACCACAGACTGTCCAGGAGTTGGCGGATGCTTTAGTCCAGGTCTGGGAGGAGATCCCTCAGGAGACCATCCGCCACCTCATCAGGAGCATGCCCAGGCGTTGTAGGGAGGTCATACAGGCACGTGTAGGCCACACACAATACTGAGCCTCATTTTGACTTGTTTTAAGGACATTACATTAAAGTTGGATCAGCCTGTAGTGTGTTTTTTCACTTTAATTTTGTGTGTGGCTCCAAATCCAGGCCTCCATTGGTTAATAAATTTCATTTCCATTGATGATTTTTGTGTGATTTTGTTGTCAGCACATTCAACTTTGTACAGAACAAAGTATTCAATGAGAATATTTCATTCATTCAGATCTAGGATGTGTTATTTGAGTGTTCCCTTTATTTTTTTGAGCAGTGTATATATATATATATATACCAACTAGCACACAAAATCCCCAAAATAAATAAAAGAAAATCTATAAAAAATAATACACCACTACAATCAAACCACAATACACTCAAAATAAGATTTACACAAAAACTGTGACACTGCAAATTAAATTTATCAATAAGGGGTTGAAACTGTAATCCAAAAGGACCAACTACTTTTCACAAACCAAGTTAACCCTGCAGATCCAATTTTATGCTAATTTTTTGTAAGTTTTACATACAACACAGAGACCATTCAGGGCTTAAACGGAAATAGACACTTGGAACTAAACAATAGTTCACTTCCAGACTTTAATTTCAATTATTTAGGTTTTATTTGAGAACATCAAATGCAGAAGAAAATGTATATATATATATATATATATATATATATATATATATATATAGATCTTCTATATATATGACCTGATTTGATTGGATATGCCACTGGTGCAAATGACGATCACTCAAGAAAAATAGTGGTTTGTGGAACAATAAACACCACAGAATCTAGAAGAGGACATCCTTAGCTTTGTATTCATGTACAACTTTACGTGAAAACATTACATGTGTGGTCGCTAGGAGCTTGAGAATATGACATTGCGGTTGCGCTGAAACTAAACGCATGTTTGTGAGGAGAAGTGAGCAGGAGAATAAAGGACTTTATGGATATTTTATCTGCGGTTCAGTGCTGTATTGTGGATGCTGTGATAGTAAGTGAATTTTCTATAATGTAATCTGATGTAATTTTACATACTAATAATATTTTATAAGGCTATTTTTTGGGGAGGCGTGTTCCCATGTAAACAATGTAAAAAAAAAAAAAAAACAGGCTGTTTTCAGTTAAGAGATTTCTGGCAACTGGTTTCATGTAGATGACTGTAAATTTGCATGCAGGTAGTTAAAGTAGTTACTAAAGAATATGAGTGGGTTAGTTGGTCGGTGTGTTTAGAATATTTGACGCTCTTAAGCATTCTACTTTACACAGTCAGAACAGGCCTGCTAGAGTGCGCTTCTGCAGTAAGAGGTTAAAGCACACGTTGAAGCTATACTGGAAGGCACCAGATAAATATGGTATGATGGACTAGGGCAACCCTGGGTCAATAGTCTATATTTATTTATATTAACTTAATTTCATTTTAGTTTAAACTCTAAAAATTAATTAATGCAGAGCCAATACACTAAAAAAACACAGGGAAGAAAAACAGTGGCTACTATCAATGGCTGTACCACTCCACTTATTCACTGTGTTAGCTACTGTTTACTACATAAATAAGTAACCAGTCAGATAATACATACCAATTAGTAGTAAATGTGAAGGCCAGAACTCAATCTCCTTCACAGCACCTTCAGCATCAAGGCAAACACTATATAAAAGCATGAACACACAATTAGCTACCTATGTCACATGGTGTAATTAAGTAAAACAAACTTTACCCACCACTCAGCAGCTACACACCCCCAGCTGACTCCTGGTGCTCCCACATTCACTTTGAAATAAAACAGATCTTCTTTTAATAAACTGAAAATTACGAGTAAACTTAAGCTTTTAATAGATACTAATATTTATGCCCAGTACACCACCTAAAGCTAGTAATTAAATCCACTGCAGTTCAAACTACCACAATATAATATTAAAAACACCAAGCCATACCTGCTTAAAATATCTATTCTTCACACACACACACACACACACACAGTGCCCATTGAAAAATCCACCATGTGTTCCTTTAGTCTCTTCCAGTCAATAAGCACGATAAAACTGTCTTCCAATGAGTTATTTTAAAACAAAGCTTTCCCGACCGGAGCTTGTACCTGCCGCCACGAGACCAAATGCTACTTTGTGCAGGTCCCGCGAGACTACAAGCAGCATGAGGTAACGCTCTGCCAATCGATGGCTGTCAAAATAAAAGTCCTCCCCTCTACACCTAACCTAGAGGAATATTTGGGGCAGCAGCATTAGAAAATATTCATTAAAACCTTCCCCACACCTCTGCCCGCTACACACATTATAATATGAAGTTTAGCACGTTCTGCAGAAGACTGTCAGCAGGCTGCAGCCGCAAAATATATGTAGAATAAACTCTGCTGCTGTCCACTACTGAATACCATGTTGGACTACTACTTTAGTATCTCACTTTATACTGAACTGCACTAATCCATACTATTAATACTGTACTATGTTGGCTCCTTTTTTGTTTACAATAAAGGTGTCTCATTTTATCTTATAAATATCTTTATCTGTAATTTCCTGACTTGCTGTACATCTCTATTCTTCACTTTCTATATTCAAAGTTATAGAAAGCAACCTGGCTGCCAGTGTCACACGATATGATTTGCTTATTATTTACTGTTTTCTTAATAGTGGTCAATTATTAGATTTTAAAATGTAAATTTTCATTTGTTTTTCAATATTTCAGTGAGAATTAGACGTTCTTAATTAAAAGGACGTAAACAGAAAATTACATTAAATTATAAAAGTTTCCACACAAATGAATCAGACAGTAATCCAAATCAATGCTTCACAATACTGATTTTTTTTTTTTTACTATTCCTGATAACAGTTCATTATTTTCCTCCACATTAGCATCAGGCTGACAGTGATTATGCACTCCTGAAGTGAAGACCTTTTTTTGTATATGTAGATCAAAATCGTTTAAATATAAAAAAACAAAAATGAAACTCGGTTAAGATTTATGTCAATGGCTTAACTGATTTTTTTACTAAATCAAAATAGCGGACGTGGTGACGTATCTCAGCATCGGGTCAAAACCCAACTTCATCTGCAGAGCCAGAGAGCAGCAGAAGCTCTACACCAGCAGATTCAGAGCAGCAGCTCCGAGACCTGCTGCAGTTTTACAGAAGCTAACGTTACCCACAATTTCATCAACTCTAACTAAATGTTTCTAAAGCCTGTAAACCAGCTATCTGAACAATATGTATCTTGTTTTAGTCATTTTACGTTAGCTCAGCCTAGCTAATGAATTAACATTTTACCTGAAATTTCAATTCCACCTTAAATATGATCACTTCTTATTGGTTGACTTGGAAGTGTAGCTACACATTTAGTAAATAAAAGACTGTAGATTTGAAAAGTGGTATGACTATTTTAACCCATGAAGTGTATTTCAGCATTTCACATAGAGACGGGCGATATGACCTAATACAAAATATTTTTTTTTTACCTACTAAAAATCAAACTACAAATGGTTCAAAACTTTATTTACCTTTATTCTGATTTCACTTAAATTTCTCTTTTGGAGTTCAAGTGCATCTGGATGGCAAATATATATACATATATATATATATATATATAAATTGGGAACACTTAAACACAATATAACTCCAAGTAAATCAAACTTCTGTGAAATTCAACTGTCCGCACTGATTGACAACAATCAATTTGAATTTACAAAACATACTCAGCAAAGGAGTCGTTCTGCAGGTGGGGACCAAAGACCACTTCATCATATTTCACCCCTATTGAGCAGGAAATATTAATGTCTGCGTATGCAGAGTATAAAATCATATTCAGACATAAAAGCAATTCAGCAGCAGCAAAGCAAATGAGTCAGCTTGGGCAAAAATAGCTGACATAGTCAATGTGTGAGTTAAAATAAAAATTAAAAACTCAAAACAATACACTTAGTGAAAAGACATTGAAAAATATTTTAATTGTTGTTTAATTTAATTGTTAAGTTATTATTATTTAAACATTTTTATTTGTCTTGATTTGTACCCTTTTCTTTTTTTTATTAACCTAGGTGTAATCCAAGTGGGATTAAACGCACATGGCAGCAAGTGAAGATGAAATATAAAAAACATAGTCCACAGTGGTATGACTTGTACACAACTACCTAATGTTTTTACTTTTATCAAGCTTAGTTTGCCCTACAGTTGATTATGGTTTTGTAGCTAATAGGAAAAAGGCTGAGGTAAGAGGGGGGGGGGGGGGGGGGTTCTGGAATACCCCCCTGGAGACAGGCCAGTACACAAGGAGACGTGGAGGAGTCCACAAGAGGGCAACAACCCAGCAGCAGCAGCATCGCTACCTCCTCCTTTGTGCAAGGAACAGAAGGAGACAGTGGAGAATGTTCTCTCTAGCTTTAATTTGCGCTGTCTGTCTCTCGCTTTCATTCACGCTGTCTCTCGACCGACACTTTTCTGTTTTTATGTTCTAGAAATATGTTTTTTTTTTATTAATATCCTGACATTCTGGATCATTGACTTCTGTTACAAATCTGACAAAATTACTGTATTATTAAATATCTCAGTTATGGGTGTGCCATATATCATATAAAATAATACAATTAAATATTAATTTTGTTGCAGTGGTGTATTGTCTTGAAATATATTTATTTATTTTAGTGTTTTGTCATATTGGCAAGAGCATCGCTATGGTGAACATACTAAGTACTTAGTTAATAGGCTTAACTGGTAACTTTAGCTAGGTAGCTAGATATTGTTAGCTACTGGTTTAAAAAAAATCTGGTAACTTAGGCTAACTAGCTAACGTTAAAAAATGCTTGAACTTTAGCTTGATAACATTAGATACCGATTAAAAAAACATTTGTACCTTTACCTAGCTAGCTAACATTAGCTACCCGGCCTCACAAAGCTGAAATCAGGTTCTTGTTTGAATTGTTTGTAATGTCTATATTAAGCTAGTGTTGCTGAGAAATACAGTTTAGCGCTGGTACATTATGATACTATTCTGATCCAGAACACAATTATTTAATACAAGTAGAATTATAAAGAAAAATATATATTTATTTTAGCCACTGACAGCATGATTTATACTAGGAGAATAAACAAAATCAGTGGATTTTAGAGGTTTGACTGTAGAGTTGCTGGGTAAAACAGTAAAATACAGATAACACTTTTAATAAGTGTACATCAATTAACTGTGCATCCTGCATTACATGTGATGAAACAATATGTACTTTTCTTACTTTATTTTTACTGGAGTGGCTTTTGCAGTTAAGACCGAGCTGAATAAATAAATACAAATATTTCTTATTAAATAATAATATTCATAATAATAGGATTAGCTGATATACTGCTGAGTAAATAAATAAAAAACTCTCAAATAATAATAATAATAGCAGTATTTTTAACTTAAAACATGTTTTTAACCACTATTTATTCATAAAACACGGAGCTCAGCACCTACCCGCAGCACAGAAACACACAGACCGCTGCTGAGGTACGGTGGCTCAGAAAGACCAAACGTAGCGTAACTGCAGTTCACCACTAAACAGCAGGGGCCGCCAAAACTTCATTTAACAGCATTAAAGTGCCTCATTTTATAAAGTTAATCTAAAACAAAGGTATTTTATTACTCTGTTACACTTACAACAAACGTAAAATCGGTCCTGGTTCTGATCTGCTATCAGTCCGAACCCAGAAGTAGATCCATGCTGAGACTGGACCAATGTGCGTTTTGAGACCCTGATTTTATGACGGATCCAGATCAGATTTAACCCACATTTATCTCAGATTTAGTTCAGATTTATCTCAGATTTAGTTCAGATTAAACTCAGGTGTGTGTTAGTGATGTGGGGGAGGGAGGGCAGGAGTGTGAGGCTCCATTATCCTGTGTATGATCTGTAAAGCCCCCCCCCCATCCCCAGCTACACGACCCCCTACTCAAACCCCCCTCCTGAGTCTGTGGGTCAGAGTCAGACTGCTGAGCAGAGCTAGGAGAAGATCCAGTGCTGGTGGTGTAAATGCTGCACATGCTGAAGGTGCTGAAGGTGGTGTTGGTGTAGGAGTGAATGTAGAACAGCGTGATGAAGAGACAGAGACAGAGAGAGAGAGAGAGAGAAACTTCTCCATACCTTCTGTAGTTGAGCTGATTCTGCTCTTCTTCTTCTTCTTCTTCTTCTGTCGAATTAATGGCAGCCAGCACTCCTGTCATTGGTGCATTACTGCCACTTACTGGATAGAACATGAAATGCTGAATTCTAAATCCTATTAATCAGCCCAGATAATTTAAGAAATTTAATCAACTTATATGTGTCCTGAATCATACTATGTATAGATAGATTCCCTACTGCCCGAACTCCTCCAAACACCTCTTCCCTTTGTATATCATAGGCCACACACTGTATTAAGACATGTTCTATAGTCTCTGGTTGAGAGCAATACAGACAATTGCCATCCGGATGTTTACCAATTCTGAACAGACTCTGATTCAGTCCACAATGTCCTATACGTACCCTGGTAAGAGCCAACTCTTCCTGTCTATTTTTACCTCTAATTATTCTCTGTCCTACTAACCTTTGAAACTTATAAAGATGCCTTCCTTTTTGTTCCCCATCCCACATACCTTGCCAAGTCCTAGTTACATATTTTTTAATGAGCAGCTTAGCCTCCTGCCTGCTTAAGAGCACTGAAACATTAATAAAGTCCAGCGTAAGGGCTCGCTTTGCCAACATATCAGCACATTCATTGCCCTCCACCCCCACATGAGCTGGTACTGATTCTGCTCTTCCTCCGGCGCTGCGGGAGGAACAGATCCGTGACTTTCCCGTCAAAATAAAAGTCCCCTTGTAAAAATATAAAATTTAAAAAGAAGTGATTTTAGCGAGGAGAAGGTCAGGTAAGAGGTGGAATTTCACTAGTGTTTTTTTTAAATAACATTGATTTGCTAATTTACCAGAAAACTTGCTATTTTACTGCAATAATAAACAATAAAAAAAAAAAAATTAGCAAATGAAAGTAAAAACAAATCCCACTTAAAACCATTACTGTGGATTATAGTTTCCTGCTGGCCCTTAACTGATACTTTCAGTCATCATAATAACAATAATAATAATAATAATAATAATAATAATAATAATAATAATAATAATAACACTGCAATAAAGATAAGTAATATGAATACAGAACAATACAGAAGAAAAGAAACATTATGACATCACTCTTTGAGCAACTTTACATTGTTAATAAAATACACAATTTAACAACCAGCATCATATATTACAGACAAACTTCTAAATGCCACCGATTTTTACTATTCGCCTAGAATAAAACATGCTGTCAGTAGCTCAAAGAAATTTTTTCTTTTCTTTTATTAAAGAGTTGTGTCCTGATTCAGAATATATTAATAAAGTGCCAGCACAAAACTGTCTTTTCAACCAACACTAGTTTTAGAACAATTTCTTACCTTTTCTTTTATTATCTATATTATTTAATGTGTTTCAGTTTCAAAAAGCTTTTAGTTGATTTTACGCTTTTTATTTTCTCAAACTAGTTTATAGTATTTTATTTACAAACTCAAAACTGATTTTTATAAATGTTTAATGGTGCGGTTATTTTGACAGAAAATCTTTTTGGATTCTGGGCAAGCGTTGCTAGAATCACAAAGGTCCTCTCCATGAAGCTCAGCCTCATCCGGGTTATGGAGAGCCCCGCCCACTCCTAAAACTCTCATTTAAAACACTGTATAACTACTTCTCTGGGGTTTTCCTATAATTTTACAAAGTATAACAAAGTATTTCACTGAAATATAAATAAAAACGTACCCCTATATTTCAATGTTCTACATCTAATCTATTATTAATTAGATTTACTAGCATTACTGCTACTGATATTGGAGTTACACACAGAGCTCATTTAAATGATTAAAACTGCAGTTTATAAGATTTAACAATTATCTCTGTGGTGCTGAAACAGTTATGGTTGTTCTGTTTTTTTTTCTATATAGTTGTACAATTTATATTCTATAAAGTATCAAACATTTATACAAATACAAATCCAGTACAAACATTTGATCTAAAATTCATTTAAAATATTATGGTTACATTTTCCTTACATTTACCTTCTTGATGTCCTGCAGATTCTTGAAAAGGAGATCAGACTGCAGCAGATCTTGTTTGTTGCTCACCTTGTCTAAAGTCTTACTATTTATGTATTCTGAAAGCTTTCCATAAATTGAGGTCATTCACAGCTCCTCCCTGTAAAATCACTCTCTGACATCACAATGGACCATCCTGATTTCTGTATAGAAGGGTACTTCACACTAGTAAAAGCGTTTGAATTCATATGCAAATATCAGTTTCAAACTAATTAATTGTAAAATAAATAAGATTTGTTAAAGAGTTTATTTGTTTATAGAATTATAAAAACTTTTTTCAGCTTTTATAATATGAGTCCAGAAAGCATTCTCATTCTACTACAAAATATGAGACTATTTGGGCCAGATTAAATCTGGTTCTGTGTAGAAATATAAGACAAACACCTCTGGTTGCTTGAGTCACTTAAAACTACCCCAACAAATAGCACTTACCAAATTTTACTCAAAGGTCAGAACTATTGTTAAAGTAGAAATTGTGACATTTCTTTTCAACACTTTCTTCAATACAAATATCCATTAGAACTAAGAAATCTTCAGGATTCTTTCAATATGTAAGAGTGCTTTACACCAAGAAACCCTATGTTAACAAATGATTCTTAATATGCTTAGTTATATTGGTATATAATATAATAAAATCATCTAGTCCATATTTAATTTAAAATTAAATAATAAACTTTGATTACTAAAAAAATTGAACCAGATAAGGTGAGCTTTCACTTAATTGATCAATAGTACCATTTTGACTACCCCAAATAGAAGCAGTTACTCCTTGTATTAAATAATCAATGCTTTACTTCACTTTGTGATAGTCACCATGGATATTCAAACAATTTTGTACTGACAAAATTTACCATGTAAGTTAACACTGTTCAAAAAAATTAAAACATTTATACAACCTTTTTAACACTGTATGTAATAAATGCCAAAGTTGTACCAGATGGTAAACTTCAAGTGATGGCCCAACTTGTTTTTACCATCCTATTAACAAATAAACTCTTAAACAAAACCTTCTTTATTTTACAATTAATTAGTTTAAAACTGATATTTGAATATGAATTTCTAAATGTTTTTACAAGTGTGAAGTACCCTTCTATACAGAAATCAGGAAGGTCCATTGTGATGTCAGAGAGTGATTTTACAGGGAGGAGCTGTGAATGACCTCAATTTATGGAAAGCTTTCAGAATACATGAATAGTAGGACTTTAGACAAGGTGAGCAACAAACAAGATCTGCTGCAGTAAGATCTCCTTTTCAAGAATCTGCAGGACATCAAGAAGGTAAATGCAAAAAAAAATTAAATGAAAAATTTTAAATGAAATTTAAATGAGATTTAAAAAGTGGAATCAATTTCACAATTAATACAACGACACTGACCTTTCCATAATAATTAGTGCTATTTGTTGAAGTTGTACAGGAGCAATCAGAGAATCTCTATAGAGGAAAAAACTCTCTGAATCTCAAGCCTCTCAACAGAGTCTGAAATGTATAAAAACATATAAACATTTTTTATTCTATAAAGTATCAAACATTTATAAATTATTACTTTTAGCAGAATAACAATTTATAAATGTTTGATACTTTTTAGAATAAAACATTTAATCATTTCCTCAAAACAGAACAACTATAACTATTTTGTCATCGCAGAGATAATTATTAAAGCTTTTAAACTGCAGCTCTGTGTGTAACTCCAGCATCAGTAGCAGTAATGCGAGTAAATCTACTGAATAAAAACATTAGTTTTAGAAAATGGAAATATAGAGGTACGTTTTCTTTCCTATTTTAGTGAAATACTTTGTTCTATGTTGTAAAATTAAAGGAAAACTCCAGAGAATAGTTATACAGTGTTTTAAATTAGAGTTTTAGCTGTTTAGCTCCATTCAGCTCCATGCATTGAGGACTCCCTCGCGGGCTCTCTCTAGCGGTGGTGGGTATAATGTGATATAGCGGGGGAGGGGGCGGGGCTCTACATAACCCGGATGAGGCTGAGCTGGGGGGTCTGTAGCTGGAGAGGAGGAAGAGCAGGATCAGCTGAACTACAGAAGGTATGGAGAAGTTTCTCTTTTTCTCTCTTGTTGGAGGTTGGTTGATGTGTTGTAACAGTAAAAAGGTCATTATTTTTCTGTGATTCTATTTTGAACTACAATTCCCTGCATCAACAAGAGAACTGCGTGTTTTTATTTATTAATTGTCCCTCCGCGCCCCCCGTAGCTCCAGAGGAGCTTGAATGCAGCGCAGGAGGTAAACAGAGCTGAGGAGCTCCGTGAAAAAGTGCAGTTTTAAGCAAATATAAGTATTTTTGAGAAAAGATACTGGGAAAATGAGCTCTTATATCAGTTCTAGTCACTCTTCTGTGCATTTTTAGCGGGTATTGAAGCATATTTTGCCTAATAATTAATTATTTCTGCCCCGGTCGGTTTATCCGTTTCAGCACCAAAACACTACATGTGACTGAGCCTGAAAATGTGTGTTCATGTGCTGTATTTACTTCTGTTTCATATTTTATAGTTAAAAGGATACAGTAACTGTATAGAGATAGCCCGACTCTCCAAGCCCCGGTGAACAGTGCTGCTAATGCTGCAGGTTAGCTAGTTATAACCAATAAATTAAAGCTAGGTTAGCTAGTTATTACTAATAAATTAAAGCTAGGTTAGCTAGTTATAACCAATAAATTAAAGCTAGGTTACCTAGTTATAACTAATAAAGTAAAGCTAGGTTAACTAGTTATAACTTGTAAATTAAAGCTAGGTTACCTAGTTATAACTAATAAAGTAAAGCTAGGTTAACTAGTTATAACGTGTAAATTAAAGCTAGGTTACCTAGTTATAACTAATAAAGTAAAGCTAGGTTAACTAGTTATAACTTGTAAATTAAAGCTAGGTTAACTAGTTATAACTTGTAAATTAAAGCTAGGTTAACTAGTTATAACTTGTAAATTAAAGCTAGGTTACCTAGTTATAACTTATAAATTAAAGCTAGGTTACCTAGTTATAACTAATAAATTAAAGCTAGGTTACCTAGTTATAACTTATAAATTAAATCTAGGTTACCTAGTTATAACTTATAATTTAAAGCTAGGTTAACTAGTTATAAATTATTAATTTAAGCTAGATTAGCTAGTTATTACTTATCAAACGTGCTGCTAATGCTTTATAATTTTTTTAAAGAACTAATGTTTCCAGAATTATATATTTATATAGTTACATAATGTTCACCAGGCTTTTTAGAGTCGGGTTAGCAGCACTGGTCACCGGGCTTGGAGAGTCGGGCTAGCCCCAGCTAGCTAGCATTAGCGAGCTAAGCTAATGATGGCTAAAACCTTAACACTCGATATTAGTGATGTACCCCTCTATACAGT
The DNA here is from genome assembly GCF_023375975.1 of Astyanax mexicanus. Taxonomy (NCBI): domain Eukaryota; kingdom Metazoa; phylum Chordata; class Actinopteri; order Characiformes; family Acestrorhamphidae; genus Astyanax; species Astyanax mexicanus. The sequence continues at coordinate 11,750,242 of NC_064411.1, read as the reverse complement.
TGCTGTATCCTTTTAACAAAACTGCTCTTGTTAATAAACACCCTTTTTTTCTAGATCGTTCGTGGTTAAATGTGGTAAGAGCTGAAGATATGTGCTCCACACCATTGTTGAGTGTGGACTTAGTTCTACCTCCTCCCATCACAGGCTCACTTTCAATTAGAAATGGCAGCCACGTGAAAAGAGCCTATAGGCCTTTTTAGTTGTGCCATTTTGAAGTCGTGACATTGTTTATTTCCATATTTGGGGTTCCATATCTGAACTGTTTTTGTAAATGGCAAAAATGAACGGGCTTTTCAAAAACTCACCTCTATCACATTTTGCGCTAAATTCACGTTTAGGATTCTGCACGTTTAAATCTGTGCACATTTTCCTTCTGAACATCAATGGATCCTCTGAATTACGAGATCGTTTAAGTGTCGTAATTAGAATATTGCTAGTGTTAAGCTAATGCTACAGCGCACTGAACTGACCTCACAGCACAGCAGCACAGAATGTGAGGGGACTATCAGAGATATGACACTGGCTGTACGGTCAGATCACGATTTGGATTATTCTTCTTGTTCACAGAGGATCATTCAAAGTATCTAAATATCTTCAAATCAAATCAAAGTATTCAAACAGGTGAAAACTCTCTCAGTCTGGTGATGTTGAGCAGTGTAGTCTGTGTTATGCTGTCCGTACAACTACATGACTACAGTACTTTTAACAGACTAAAGTCTGACTCTTCCCATCTGAAGACAAATCAGACTTTTTACACAAATACTTTTTTTTTCTCACAGGCTTTTTACACACAGGCTTTTTACTTTGTTCTGAAGAGGGAGAACATAACATGATCTCATTTGTAGAAAGTAAAAACATGAGAGAGGGTTCATTGCTTTTAATATTACATGCTCAGAAAAAAGAAAAACACTATATGTGAAATGTTAAAGTTATTATTCACTAAACGTATAGCTACATTTCCACAACAACTGATAAGAAGTGATGATATTTAAGGTGGAATGGAAACTGTTAATTCATAAGCTAGAGTGAGCTAATGGACAATGACTAAAAACAAGATACATTTTGTTCAGATAGCTGGTTGATAAAATTGTGGGTAACATTAGCTTCTGTAAAACTGCAGCAGGTCTTGCTGCTCTGAATCTGCTGGTGTAGAGCTTATGCTGCTCTCTGGCTCTGCTGATGAAGTTGGGCTTTAAACCGATGCTGTGATATGCCACCGTGTCCACTATATTGACTTAGTAAACAAATCAGTTAAGCCATTGATGTGGAGCTGTTTCTCTGGGTAAAAATCACAATAACATTTACATTTCTCACCAAATTTTCATTTGTGTTTTTTATATTTAAAGGATTTTGATCTACATATACCAAAAAAAAAAAAAAAAACATGTCTTGAACTCAGGAGTGCCCATCACTGTTAGCCTGAACCTAATGTGGTGGAAAATAATGAACTGTTATCAGGAGTTGTAAAAAAAAAAAATCAGGTTTGGTTAATATGTATGGGATCTTTTATAAATTAGTGTAAAGGAAAAGGCTTTGGACAGCATTGGTCACGTGATCAATGTAGAACGAATCAAGCATCGGCACTGTGATTCAATGTAATGCGTGTTGTTTTTTCGGCACATGTGTTACGACCTGGTCTAGGTCAGCCCGTAACATAGAAAAAAGAGGCCCCCATGCCCTCCTGGTTCCCCAACCACACATACTCCTGTTAGTCAAAATGTTTAGTTTATTTAACAAATTGTAAAGAATACAAGGCTTAGGTCAAAGGGGAGGCAACAATTAGGGATGAAATAAAAAATAATAAACAAAACAAAACTAATTTAAAGATTAAGAAAACTAACTTACCTAACGAAGAAAAGAAAATGAAATACAAATCTCTAACATAACTCCCTAATTAAACAAACCAAGAGAAAGCATAGAAAAATAAACTCTTTCTCCCACTGGGAGAACTTGTAAGAATAAGCTTATTTTCTCCCCACAGAGAGACCAGACCAAAGAACCAAAGAACATGATTTTACCATCAGCTTAGTTCTAACACTTTAACCGGCTACAAACTTTGCATAGACCATGCAGCAGGGAACCAGGAACACACAGGAGCCATGTTGGAAGCCAAGCACCACCCTCGCACTTCCTGTTCCTGTTCCCTTTTATGGTTGGTTCCCCCTCGTGGTGTCCAACCAGTTTGGTTAAATGACATCACGCAGTAACCTGCAGTAGGAAGGCACACTCAAACAGAAAGAAAAAAAACAATAATCAGCAATTATGACCATTAGGGTTGTAACACATGCCTCAAAGCTTAAGATTTAGGGGTAACATCACTATTTATTTCTTTATTTATTTCTTTAAGTTCTCAGTTTCTAGTGAGACCAGAACAGAATCAAGACTGTCTGAACAGTGGGCAGTCCTTATAAAGGCACTAAACAGGTGGCTAGAGGACCACCAGCACCCCCCCTTTTATGGTAATATGAAGATGTCCCAGTAGTTTTGTCTGTATAGTGTAACTGATTTAGGCAGTTCTCTTCAGTTTATTGACCTGCTTTTTATTATTCAATGGCATTTTTCTTTGTGTTTTTCAGAAATGAAAATGTTCTCCTAAAATTCATCACCAACAAACAGGATATTTATCAAAGAGCAATGTTAAACTGCTGAAAGAGGTGAAGCACAAGCTGTCCTGAAGAATCTCCAGAACACGCAGAAATTGTTTGATACATTTAACAGACAAATAAAGCCAAGTCCCGACATGGAGAAACATCAAAACTCTGTCAAGAGTTTTACTAAACAGAGTACTCTCAAAAATCACCAGCGCATTCACACAGGAGAGAAACCGTATCACTGCTCAGACTGTGGAAAGAGTTTTACTCAACAGAGTCATTTCAAAACACACCAGCACATTCACACAGGAGAGAAACTGTATCACTGCTCAGACTGTGGAAAGAGATTTACTCAACAGAGTAATCTAAAAAAACACCAACGCATTCACACAGGAGAGAAACCGTATCACTGCTCAGACTGTGGGAAGAGTTTTAATCAAGGCAGTCATCTCCAAATACACCAGCGCATTCACACAGGAGAAAAAACATATCACTGCTCAGACTGTGGGAAGAGATTTATTGAACAGAGTACTCTCAAACGACACCAGCGCATTCACACAGGAGAGAAACCGTATTACTGCACAGACTGTGGGAAGAGTTTTAATAGACTGGGGACTCTAAAACTGCATCAGCGCATTCACACAGGAGAGAAACCGTATCACTGCTCCGAGTGTGGTATGAGTTTTACTCAACAGAGTAATCTCAAAAAACACCAGCGCATTCACACAGGAGAGAAACCGTATTACTGCTCAGACTGTGGTATGAGTTTTACTCAACAGATTCAACTAAAACTGCATCAGCGCATTCACACAGGAGAGAAACCGTATTACTGCTCAGACTGTGGGAAAAGTTTTAATCAACAGAGTACTTTCCAAATACATCAGCGCATTCACACAGGAGAGAAACCGTATTACTGCTCAGACTGTGGGAGGAATTTTAATCATCAGAGTAATCTCAAAAACCACCAGCGCATTCACACAGGAGAGAAACCGCATCATTGCTCAGACTGTGGGAAGAGTTTTACTACACAGAGTAAACTCAAAAATCACCAGCGCATTCACACAGGAGAGAAACCGTATTACTGCTCAGACTGTGGGAAGAGTTTTACTACACAGAGTAAACTCAAAAATCACCAGCGCATTCACACAGGAGAAAAACCGTATCACTGCTCAGACTGTGGGAAGAGTTTTAATCAACAGAGTCATTTCAAAACACACCAGCGCATTCACACAGGAGAGAAACCGTATCACTGCTCAGACTGTGGGAAGAGTTTCACTACACAGAGTAATCTCAAACGACACCAGCGAATTCACACAGGAGAGAAAACTATGGCACATTTGTCCCACAGCAATTAAAAGTGCAAATCGTAAATCTTTCAGACAGAACACCTTATCCTACACAAATGTTTCACTCTGTCACTTGGGACATGTCCACCAAAAACAAACATGAACTAAATTTAATCATGGATTTTACAGGTTCAGCAAAATGAATCTTATCCAGGGATGATGTTTATTGAATTCCATATTGTGTTTTCTCGTATGTTTAATATTCCAGGACATTCTTTGTGAGACAGAGTTCAGTTCTGAAGAAGGAGAGGTATTTTGGGTTTGAGTGATGGACACTGAGAGCTCCCAAAAGTGAGACCCAGAGCCACAGAGAGACGACACTTTGCCGGGTACTGCCGTGTTGACTGGAGTAGCATCCAGACCCCGCAGAGAGGCCAACAAAATCCTTTCCAGAGGTTAAATAAAACGGTCAGCCGTAGTTCCCATACTGAAATCAACCCCCTCCAGGTTGTGGGCTCATTCACTCCCTCTGATGGTGTTCTCGTTGGTCTATGGTTCACTCCGATTAAAAATCTGTTACCATAGAAGGATATAGATGGATATTTGGTTGTTGTATTACTCAAGTTTTATACTCGCTTATCTTTTTCTTATTGAATATTATATCTTGCTTAAGGTTTTTTAATCTACAAATTTACTAAGAATATCCAAATCAAGTAGTTTTTTTAATTGTTTTTATCTACTACAAACTATTATCTTTGTATTGCTTCACCTCTATATTTACTCATCTGTGTGTTTTAATAAACGGCTTTTATATTGCAGATCTGTAATCTCATTGTGTTTTCTCAACATATGTTTGACATGAAACCTATTGGCCTGAAATTGTCTTATGTTGTTATTTGTTAAATACTCAAAGGCACCCAACGGAGAAATCCAGTGTGAAATGCATTTGTGTTGAAGTGAAACATAATAGTCACTTTCAGATTGAAATTCAGAGATATATTTTTTAATGGTTCAGGCTTAAATATACAATTACTTCCAAAGGTAGAGTAACATGTGTTTAACTTGTATTCATATGTTTATAACGTTTTTTTTTATTGTGAATGCTTGTGGGTTGTGTTGTTTCATTTTTTTGAAAAGCATAGTCATTCACCAACTACACTTAATTACCAAATTCTACATTTGAGATATTGACCATTATTATTAGTAGCTAGCCTTGCTAAATATCCAAACACAGCATTTGCAATTTTACTGACCAAATGAATGAAAAGATGGCAGTGAAAAAAAGATGAATGAAAAGATGGCGGCGCGCAGTAGTGCAGCGGCCTCTCACACTCCTAGCGAACACCCTATTTTGAGCTGTTTTTATGCCGGTTCTGAACCCAACTTCACATGCCCCACGCGTGAGAGTTATAGCAGAACTGAACTTTTGAGGATTAAGGACAGTTTGGTCAGTAAAACAGCAACTATGGACAATAATACATGAGCTTCACTGGAAAGACTACAGCTCCTCCGCGCTCTCTGACCACTCAGAGACTCATGTCTATCATGCTGGTCCCCACATACCATCCCCCGCTGCGACGCTCCAAACCCACACAAAAGACCATTACTGTGTGGCCCAGTGACGGAGACGCTGTGCTGCAGGACTGCTTTGACTGCACAGACTAGAGTTTATCTCCTCTAGAGACAGGTTGTTGGTTCTGCACCAGTCTATCAGCCACTGCACCTCCTCTCTGAATGTCTGACTCGTCGTTCTTGCTGACGAGGCCAACTACAGTTGTGTCATCAGCGAACTTGACGATGTGGTTCGAGCTGTAGTATGCAGTACAGTCATGAGTCAGCAGAGTGAACAGCAGTGGGCTAAGCACACAGCCCTGGGGGGCGCAGGTGCTGTTTCCAATCCTGACTGATTGTGGTTTCTCAGTCAGGAAGTCCAAAACCCATTTACAGAGAGAGGAGCTCAGGCCCAGCAAGCTCAGTTTTCCGATCAGGTGCTAAGGGATGATGGTGTTGAATGCTGAACTGAAGTCGATGAACAGCAATCGAACATAGCAGTCTTTGTTGTCCAGGTGGGTGAGAGCCAGGTGGAGCGCAGTAGACATGGCATCATCTGTTGATCTGTTCGGACGATGCGCAAACTGCAGAGGGTCCAGTGAGAAGGTCATTGAAACTGGACAACAAGCTGTTAACTGGAGTCTCCAGACGTTATCATATTGATCAATTCTGTCCAATCACATGTCAATTGCATAAATGTATAACTGCTTGGATAAAGTCTGAAGGGTTCTCTCTCTTCCTCGACTGGCTTTAGTTTATTTCTCTCTTTTTCTCTTTCTCTCTCTCTCTTTCTTTCTCTCTGGGTTGTGAATGTGTTGATCTATCAAGATTTTAGTACAATATGTGTTGACTCGATGAAATACTTTGTCTTTTCTATTATATATCCATTGGCGTAGGAACCGGGGGGATGGGGGGACATGTCTCACCCAATATTAGAAACAGGTGGTTTTGTCCCCCCCAAAAATAATATCGTTTCACTCAGATCAGCTGTACTTTTTATGAGGAGACAGACCGGACCAATCACAGAGCCGGTTCAGGTATTAAGTCCCGCCTCTCAGTAGAAACAGCCGATCAGCTTGCTGGTTTTGCGGCACGTGGCGGCAGTGTGCTGTTGGGGAAGCCCCTCCCCCTCACTGTGAGATTTAGCAGCGAGATGGGACATGCAGCCGCTTCAGCTGATCTTAAAACAGATCTGGATATACAGAGATTTTTCTAAAAGAAAGGTAACGGTAGGCTAACCACTTAAACTGTGATGATATGTTTCTGATAGCTGGTTAAAAACACACGTCTTTGAATCAGCACACAGATCAAAACCCACTGTGATTAATAAACTGCAGCTGTGTTAGTGAGTTACTTAGACTTTGGAATTAGCTAGATTGGGAGTCAAGGTTAAAGAAAAAAACAGCTATATATGTAATGTTCAACTTGACCTGTACCTGATCAGATAATCACTATTTCACTATTAATTTAGGATTACAGGACTTACTCTAAGCTATAATGAACGAAAATACATTTAGCTAACTTATCTAGAAGCTGGATGTAGTGGATAGCCAGAATGTAGTACAGTACTTTATGTTAGTAGTTTAAAGCAGTTTCTTAACCCTGAGCACTGCCCTTAAAATTAAATTGTGTGTTTTCCAGCGGATTTAACTGATCAGCTAATAAACATTTCTTTATTGAGTTTACCCTCTAGACCCTAAATCAATCATTATGTATATCCAGCAGTGTATTAGACACATCATACCACCACTTACTTTATTAAAGTGCCTTTAAAGCAGAGGAAGCTCTAGAATATGCAGAACAGTGTTAATATGCAGTAGAATATGTAAGAACAGGGCTGAGAAACAGTGCTGTAACCTGACTTCTGTTCATTTGTAGTTCACAGTAAGACCACATGTCCTGACGTTTATAAAAATCTCTATGAAATGTAAAGTTACATTCTTTTACATAAAAGGACAACATCTTAAGAAGAGCTCTTAGTAGAAAAAAGCGCAGGAGAAAATGTAAATATATGACAGAATTATAATGCCAATTCATAGTAATAAGAATAATAATAAAAAACAATAAACAAATCTATTATTATAAATATTAGGTGATAACTGATCATTTTTGTCATATGTATATAATTCAGACATTGTATGCATAATTTTTAACAGTAACTGTAACGTGGAGTAACATGTTTAGGTTGTAAAATCACCTCATAATAATAATGTACTTTTAATTAGTCATTAATTAGTAATTTCCACAAATGTTGTTCTAGGAAACTGTAGGGTGGGCTTGGGTTCATATTGGCAAATGTGTCCCCCCCAATATCAAGCCCGCTCCTACGCCCTTGAGATTCTTAAATGTCTTTCACCTGTTATCAATGTTGAGCAGAGGCTGTTAAACATGATCAGTGCCTAAAACAGGCACATTTATTGAAGATTGTAGAATATTCATCAAGTGAGTTAAAATTAGGCAAAAGATCTCGTTTTGTTAAAATCTGCAGGACATCAAAAAGGTAAATGCAACGAAAATGTAAATGAAATTTAGATTTAAAAAAATGTCTACTGGAATCAATGTCACAATAGGTACTCTTACAACGTCACTGACCTTTCCATAGTAATTATTAGTAAGTGCTATTTGTTGGAGTTGTAGAGAAGCAAGGAGCAATCAGAGAATCTCTATAGAGGAAAAAACTCCGTTCAGGATCTGCTCTGAATCTCAAGCCACTCGACAGAGTCTGAAATGTATAAAAACAAACATTTTTTATTCTAAAAAGTATAAAACATTAATAATGTTAAAAAAACAACATAAAAATAAATGTTTGATACATTATAGAATGAAAATTTTATTAATTTCCCCAAAACAGAACAACTAGAACTGTTTCATCACTGCAGAGATAATTATTAAAGCTTATAAACTGCAGTTTTAATCATTTTAAACAAGCTCTGTGTGTAACTCCAGCATCAGTAGCAGTAATGCTATTAAATCTACTGAATAAAAACATTAGTTTTAGAAATATAGAGGTATGTTTTCTTTCTTATTTTAGTGGAAATTTCATATAGAACATACATTTCAAGTGTATGTATTTATTTCTAAAATATATGTGAGCAAATGTGTCTTTTTCCAGAGCTTAACTGGGAAAATAGAATAAATTCACAGTCTCCAAAAAGCCATGCTCTTTCTGATTAGTTAAACATTTACTTAGTCTATTTTAACTCATTATAATCTGTCCCAGAGCTTTTGGTGAGCTGCATGCCCACACTGATCACAGTAAAGTGGAGCTTTCTGCATGTTAACTATTTCAGTATAAAGAAATATCAGTTCTTTTACCAGACAATAAATTTCACACTTTAATTCTGTTTTCTATTTTTGTCAATCCATTCTAATATTCTTATTTGAGTTTATTGTAAAATCATTCGTTTATTCTTATTTTTCAGACTAGCTTCACGTAATCTTGGAGTAAAGTGTGAAAATCTGGAATCTGTTTTTAAACCTGGAAATCTCCCCCCTGAAAGAGCTGGACCTCAGTAACAATGACCTGCAGGACTCAGGAGTGGGACTGCTCTCTGCTGGACTGAAGAGTTCACAGTGTAAACTGCAGATTCTCAGGTCAGTGTTTCAGGTTATCACAGACCAAAATAACAAACAAGACAACAAATTAAAACACAATTAACTTAAGAAACTAACTTACACAGAAGAATGTGCAAGGCTGGTCTCCGCAGGATATTTTTTCCAGGTTGGCAAAAGGGAGGAGCCCAAAAATCTTTCCCTGCTCAGACTTTTCCATGCCTTTTAATTTGTCATGGTACTGCATCTACAGAATAAATACAAAAGAAAACTGCATAATCAGGCCCAAGAAGAAATAACAACACCAGGCATTCTAACATGAAGTAATACCTGTATTTAAGGGTTAATGTCAGTGGGTTTTTTCCACAGTAATTGTACTTTTATGCACATTTCCTTTCTTTTATCCATGTCTGTCTGATCCTAATAAAATCACAATTGACTTATTGGCACCCCTGAATTTAGTATATGTACTCTCAATAGTCATTGTGAATGTAATGAGTAGGGATTTAAGAAGTAGTATAATACAGAGAGATGAAAATTGTGAAATAATAAAAGGTGTCAACATTATTATTTTTTACGCAAATTACACCACCAAGTTTGACCCCAACTTCCACTGTAATTTGCCCCACCCCCATCCATTGTTTTCTGGCTGAATGACAAGAACACTCCAACACAGACAAGACAATAACAGAGAAGACTGGTGTACGGTGTCCAGTTGTAACGCTCCGGAGCCAGTCTCAGTTCAGACTATAGAAAACGGACCTGCTCTCTCCTGGATTGAAGAGTTCACACTGTAAACTGCAGATTCTCAGGTCAGTGTTTCTGTGATTTTTAATTTGAAATTTTAAGGGCTGTCAAGAAGGGCAGCTTTAACCAACACATCCAATCTCATCACATTGATTGGACTCCAGGTTGGCTGACTCCTGGCTCCAATTAGCTCTTAGAAAAGTCATTAGCCTAAGGGTTCACATACCACCCTTCACTGTGAATGTTTACATGTTGTATATAATAAAACCATTCAAACATATTTTTTGTGTGTATTAGACTGTGTTTGTCTATTGTTGTGACAGATGAAGACATTTAATGACCAATTCATGCAGAAATCCAAGTAATCCCAAAGGGTTCACATTGATCCTCAGCAGACTATAACAAGTATCATGGCTATGGGGAAACTGGCATTCCAGCAGCTGGAGAAAGGAAACCTGATCTTCTATGAGGAAGATCTTAAAGAGAGTGGCATTGATATTAGAGAAGTGTCAGTGTACTCAGGAATGTGTACCCAGATCTTCAGAGAGGAACTTGAGCTGCACCTGGGGAAGGTCTTCAGCTTTGTACATCTGAGCGTTCAGGAGTTTCTTGCTGCTTTATATGCATTTTTCAACAGAAAAAATCCAAAAGAACAATCCACTGAACAACAAACAAGTAGGGCTGTCCCTAACGATTATTTTTTAAACGATTATTCTAACGATTATTTTTTCGATTAGTCGACTAATCTATTTATTGAGAAACATATTTAAATAATTATTATTTTACGTTTTACAGCAAACGATAAATTACTATATTTATATATAATAACAACAACAACAACAACACAAGCCTACTAAACCAAACCCCACACTTATAATCACTTACATGTACAACACGTTGTTTAGATCTATAACGCTAAAAATGTATAAGCTCCCATACACCACAACCGTGTGTTGCACTGTTTTCTGTGACCGCTAGATTTTGTGACCACTGGCAAGTAGTTCTCAGCAGACCGGTGCACTGGCCGATTCGAAACGTGTTCGTTTCTAATGTTTACCCCGACTGGCCAAAACGGTTAAGTTTAGGGCTGAGGGTAAGGTGTAGGTATAGAAAGCTTCCGTTTTGCCAATGAACGCTCATAACCGTGAGCACTGGTCACAAAATTCCGACGGTGACAGAAAATGGTGTAACACCGCAGCGCCGACGGCGCTAGCTAAAATAACTTAAGGCAGCTAGCTTAGCTAAACACCTGAACTTATGAATAATGCTACTGTTTCTGGAAACTGTGAAATGCCATGCACAAATATAAACCAAAAATTTATAATTTCTGCCTGTGGCAGGTTTAAAACCTTTGGTAGACAGCCTTAAGTCTTTTTAAGGACACCCGCGGAGACCCTAATGTAAACGGTAACTTACTGTGTGACCCTGTTGACATAGTGCTCCTGGATGTTTGCGCGTCAAGTGCTCCTTTTGCACATATGGCAGAGGACCACATTGTTGCCCTTTTGCGTGAAATGCTCCCAAACTTTAGATGCCCGCTGGCGTTTTTTTGTAGCTGGAGATTGCTCTCCGGAGTCCATGCTCTCTAGAGCTTAGATTCTCTGGTCCGAACCCGACATGACCCGAGGCCCGACCCGAAATCCGACCCAGGCTCCAGAAAATAGTCCGAGATGTAGGCGTCTGTTTTTTAAATATATTTTTATAAAAAAAAAATAACGAAAACTGAAAGTGAAACTAAACTTATTTAATTTATAAGTTCTACAGCGGGGTGTTGTGCCGATTCTGTCCGCGAAGCAGAGAGTCGGATTCGGCACAAGCGCGGCGGCACCTCGCGGTCCGCGGTGTCAGTTGTAAGCTCTCGCGCTAGCCGCAAAATACGACAGAAAACACTGAGGGAGCTGCAGAATTATGTATGGGACTAGAATATGAGCACGAGGAGATCAAAGAGAACCTTCACCTGTGAGTAGCTCTCACCAGAACAAGCAAATCTCTCTCTCTCTCTCTCTCTCGCACGTGAACTCCTCCGCGTTTGACCTGCAGCACTGTGTTTAGCTGTTCTTAAAAATCATTTTAATTAAATAATAGTTCTATGCCTCTATGTTACAGTGTAATTTAACATAATTCTGATCATATTTCGCTCATTCAAACAGCCCGAAAACAGCCAGTCGGAATTTTTGAGACCGATCTAACCTCTAATGCTCTCCACAGGCGCCGCCATGTTTACGACGCGCCGACGCACGTTATGCAAATCGATGTATTTTCGTAATCGATGACGTCGATTATGTCGACGCGTCGCCCCAGCCCTACAAACAAGTAAACTCTTCAAGTTTTTCAGCGGACCTGCTCTCTCCTGGATTGAAGAGTTCACACTGTAAACTGCAGATTCTCAGGTCATTGTTTCTGTGATTTTTAATTTGAAATTGTAAGGGCTGTCAACGTTAAATTGTTAACACACGCTGTTAATTTGGAATCAGAAAAAAGTTACTATTTTTTCAAGTTTTTTTTTTTTACGGCGCCAAGTTTGACCCTAAGTTTTGCTGTAATCTGCCCTGCATCTGCCCAACATGCAGATTTTTTTTCTGGATGAATGACTAAAATGCTCCAATCCAGTATACAGCTGTAACGCTCTGGTTCCGCACCCTGCGTGGTGCCGATAATCTAGGCTAAGTTGCTAATAAGCTATACAGATAACCGAATTGTAATTTCAATTACCGTTACTACCGAAGCGTATTGCTGCCACTTATGAGAAAATAAATATCTTAAACATGTCGTAATATCGAGTTCATATTTCTTTGGCTTTTATGTGTTTTCATAAGAGGCTTGTCACGTGTTTCTTGAGCAGGACACTTTAAATTGACAACCGTATGCAAATCTTCAGCATATGTTTTGAAATTCAAATTTTTTTCCATCATTATATACTGTTAAAAGTGACTATATGGGAAGCTTAAAGCCTTAGTTTTGCCGATTTCACTATAATATGCACAAGAAACAGTGTCTGATTGATCCAAGTTGTAATGTAAATCAAATAAACATCTTAAAACATTTTATTGTTATTATTTTAGACCAGGTTTTCTCATTTTATGTAGTGTTATATCTAAAAGAGCACTTTTAAATAAGTTATTTAAAGGTCACCTTCCGTCGTTTTTTCTTTCATTTTAACATGTCTAGTTGTGGTCTCTAGTATGAATGAATGACATGTGAGCCGTTTTTGTTAAAAAAAAGTGCTCAGGTGTCTCTGTATAGCTCTTTTTTAATGGACTGTTTTAGGGGTGTGTCCAAAATGACCGGATTCCAGCTTTGCTCATGAATATTCATACATGCAAACAGCATGCAAATATCTCTCCTCTGATTGGCTAGGAGCACTGCGACGCCCCTCCACCGCTCTGCCGCTCACTGCCTCCCACCTCCTAACTGATGAGCGGTGATGTTGCGTCGCTTCAGCTCCGCCTCTGGGAGTTTCTCGAGCCAAGGTGGGCTGGTCTGTGAGTTTCTGCCTACGTAGGCAGAAAGATAATTCAAAATTCACCCGTTTTTCGGAGGGGGGGAGGGGGGATTTCTTTGCTTAGCTCCTGCAGACAATGGGGGCTGCAAAACAGTTTAATGTGCAGGTGTACACATTCAACTCGGAGAGACCTACTGTATTCCACAAAAAACTAGAAAAATCGGATTTTCGCGGAAGGTGACCTTTAAAGAAGGCGAGACATACATCGTTAAAAATGCTTCTATTAAGGAAGAACCGCCTTAACCGCCAAAAATGCTTCTTGCACAGGGTTCAGGTTTCTTCCACCTGCACTGAGTGTGTCTGAGGACTGAGGTCAAGCTGGACATGGAGACCATTTACCCACCAACAAAGGTCACTACCCTGTAAGATGCAAAGCTTTTCACTGGGAAAAACAAACGTAATAAAAAATAAATAAAAAAATAATAACAACATCACGTGGTGCTCCGGGATTTGAACCCCCGCGAGCCGTGAGAAGGGGCTGAATGCGCTGGATAATCTTACTGCGCCACCATGGCATGTGTGACCGTGGCAGCCCTTAGAACAGAGTAGGACGAGTAGGTGAGAAATGAGACCAAAGAAAGTCCAAACAAACAAAATTATAAGTAAACAGCCTACTGGGAAATAGTAAAGAGTGGTGGGGGTTTATACGAGGGAGAACATCTCTGGTCTTGTATTTATTTTTATTTCTCTCTTTTATTTATTTATTTATTAGTTTTTTCTCTCTCACTCAGAGAAGGGAGTGGAGAGGAAAAGACAGCAAGGACAGAAAGATATAGGGTGGCTACAGACCACTGGAAAAAAGGGGAAAGGCACAGAGGACAACAGGCTTCTCAGGGAAGAGATAAACAGAAACACAGTGGACTGCTCTGGAGGAACAGGTCCAGCCTTCACTGTGTGTTCTTTTATTTTCTTTTCAACAAACTGGCATGATCTCACTCTCAACATGAGGGTTAAGAGTCTGGGCTGGGGTGCATCTGAGCCCAGCTTTTAAAGCTTGCACACAGCTGTCATCAATCGACCCTGATTATTGCCAGAGGTGTAGCGTGGCCTCCCCCTAGTGGTCGGAGGGCCGTGGTCCGGGCAAGTCCTGACATTAAGCCTAGTCTTGGACTACGCAGCATTTAGAATTAAGGTTTTTCATTAAAATGAATATGTAGTCTAGGACTAGGTTTGATCCCTGTCTACATTTTTAGTGTAAAGTAAATATTTTGCTGAATCTTGACTGACTGTAAAAAGGTAACATGTTTTGTGAGTGTTTTTTCTTTCTCTCTCTCTTTAGGTGAGCTCTATCTGAACCGTTGTCTCTGGAGAGGACATTTCTCTGAGGGATGTCACCATTGAGGATGAGGGGTCTCTGTGGTCATTTCTCCCTGGATGGAGGCAGACACTCTTCCACCAAAGAACCTCCTGAAAAAGTTTGCAGGAGCTTCCTTTGAACAGGAGCCCACTGCTACTGCAATTCTCAAAAAAGAAGAGGGATCCTTGCTGGACATTTATAAGAATTAACAAAGCTGCGTCTTTGTTTCTCCTGTGATGGTTAACAGTTGTTCAGTGTTCAGGTTATGTAACCATTGCAGGAGATGCCACTGTGTTGTAAAAAAAATTAAAACAATGGTTATTCAAGGGTTCTTTAAATAAAACGTGTGTGTGTATATATATATATATATATATATATATATATATATATATATATATATATATATATATATATATATATATGGTCAGAAAGGGCAGGAAACATGCTGGACAGGACCTCAACCCATAACAGGCTCACTCTTTTATTATTGGTTCATTTTTTGAATATTTTTTTGATTTAAAGCTTTGCTATGAGATGCCAGTTAATCCATGTTTACTGTTCACATTGAAAACAATAAAGAATGTTTGCTTGTGTTGTAGAAAAGAAAATGAAAGGTGGGCTACCCCCACCTTTCGTCCGGGGTACAACTCCCCTGCGTGTTCGTTTGATAGAGAGAGTCAGACAGTGGAGTGAAGTTGAAAGCAAACCAAGTATTTATTACAAACTGAATATTCAGGAGAACCAACACATGAAAGACCGTCTAACAGCCGTCCCAGCATAAGTTCTGACCCCCCTCTAATCTGACTCCTTGTTTATACCCAAAGATGACGTAAAGCCTGTTGCTGAGGCGTTGTTAAAATCATCTCATGTTAGCATGCACGTGTTAGTACTGAAGTTTCACGTGTCTGACTGGACCACTAGTGTTTGACCTTGACTGTATTCTTCCAGAATGGAACCTCATGGCACTATCTGTGTGTGTGTGTCACCCCCCGCTTTGAAGCAGAGGTTTTTTAGGGAGGCACTCACTCACCAAAAGGCTGCTTTGAT
Organism: Astyanax mexicanus; assembly: GCF_023375975.1. Classification (NCBI taxonomy): domain Eukaryota; kingdom Metazoa; phylum Chordata; class Actinopteri; order Characiformes; family Acestrorhamphidae; genus Astyanax; species Astyanax mexicanus. The sequence goes on along the minus strand of NC_064411.1, from coordinate 11,734,669 downwards.
CTAATAGCCTTTTTTGTAGCAATTTAGCCCCGTACCAGTCGAATTGATGACCGTTAGTTAGGGTCATGCAGTAAAACAAAATACTTCAAGCCTGAGCTACATCTCATATGTTATATGTTTAATGTGTTAGTAAATGTATCATGTGGGTTAATTTGTCATATAATAGATTCTGTGTTAGTCACATGCCTGATAAAGAATATATTGTGATTATTGGTTAATCTTTTATATACATGCGTGTAAAATACACTGTGAGTAATACAAATGATCAAATACGATGTGAGTATTGGTTATGCATATAGAATACAAGGTTTCACACAATGATTATGTAATTACAGATACTAAGATAAGTAATCATAATTGAAAGATATTTGTCAATACACTCAAGGTAAAATAAACAGTTACTCTTTACTTGGTTCCTCCGTCTTTTCATCATTACCATCACCAGTATTATAGAATGAATATTGTACCACTTTACTTTAAGGTCCACAAACATCATGAACTCATGAAGAATTGATACTTAATTAACGCTGAATATTTTTGTTATATGAGGTGTTGGCGGATCCTTTGGTTCTTACCTTGTACGAGACATGCTTACTTCATGTATATTCATAATGACAGATGATGTATTATGTGCATGAATTAATGATAACTCACTCATAAAATACTGCATAAATTCATGCCACTTTCACAACAAATTCGTTTAAAACTAATATTTGCAACACTGTGTATGTAATAAATGCTAAAGTTGTACCAGATGAACTTCGCCCTCACTGTTATTGGTAAACTTCAAGTGATGCCCCAACTTGTTTTTGTCATCCTATTAACAAATAAACTCTTAAACAATTCATTCTTTATTTTACAAATAATTAGTTTAATACTGAAATCTGCATATGAATTTCGAATATTTTACAGGTGTGAAGTACCCTTCTATACAGAAATCAGGATGGTCCATTGTGATGTCAGAGAGTGATTTTACAGGGAGGAGCTGTGAATGACCTCAATTTATGGAAAGCTTTCAGAATACATAAATAGTAAGACTTTAGACAAGGTGAGCAACAAACAAGATTTGCTGCAGTACGATCTCCTTTTCAAGAATCTGCAGGACATCAAGGTAAATGCAAAGAAAATGCAATTATAATATTTTAAATGAAATTTAGATAAAACATAATTCTACCAGAATCAATGTCACAACAGCACTGATCTGTCCATAGTAATTAGTAAGTGCTGTTTGTTGGAGTTGTACAGGAGCAATCAGAGAATCTCTATAGAGGAAAAAACTCACTTTAGAATCTGCTCTGAATCACAAGCCACTTGACAGTCTGAAATGTCTAAAAACCTATAAACATTTTTTATTCTAAAAAGTATCAAACGTTTATAAATTATTTTAGCAAAATAAAAATTTATAAATGTTTGATACTTCATAGAATAAAAAAATTACTAATTTCCTCCCACAACTATAACTGTTTCTTCACAGCAGAGATAATTATTAAAACTTTTTAAACTGCAGTTTTAATCATTTAAATGAGCGCTGTGTGTCCAGCATCCGTAGCAGTAATGCTAGTAAATCTACTGAATAAAAAACATTAGTTTTAGAAAATAGAAATATATGGGTAAATTTTCTTTCCTTTTTTAGTGAAATACTTTGTTCTACTTTGTAAAATTAAAGGAAAACCCCAGAGAAGTAGTTATACAGTGTTTTAAATGAGAGTTTTAGCTGTTTGGCTCCATTCAGCTCCATGCATTGAGGACTCCCTCGCGGGCTCCCTCTAGCGGTGATGGGGTAGTTTCTCTCTCTCTTGTTGGAGGTTGTTTGATGTGTTGTAACAGTAAAAAGGTCATTATTTTTCTGTGATTTTATGTTGAACTACAATTCTCTGCATCAACAAGAGAACTGCGTGTTTTTATTAATTGTCCCTCCGTGCCCCCCGTAGCTCCAGAGGAGCTTGAATGCAGCGCAGGAGGTAAACAGAGCCGAGGAGCTCCGTGAAAAAGTGCTGTTTTAAGCAAACATAAGTATTTTTGAGAAAATTACTGGCAAAATTAGCTCTTATATCAGTTCTAGTCACTCTTCTGTGCATTTTTAGCGGGTGTTAAAGCATATTTTGCCTAATAATTAATTATTTCTGCCCCGGTCAGGTTATCAGCTCTGAGGTACAGCCGTTTCAGCACCAAAACACTACATGTGACTGAGCCTGAAAATGTGTGTTCATGTGCTGTATTTACTTTTGTTTCATATTTTATACATATATGTGCAGTTTCAGATGCTTAATAATCGTCTGGGATTATTTTGGTTGTGTATGTGCAGGTATGTTGTGGTTCTGTTTATTTAATTAATGTAAATGTTCAGTTCTGGACCACATATCTTCAGCTCTTACCACGTTTAACCACGAACGATCTAGAAAAAAAGGGCTGAAGAGGGATATTTATTAACAAGAGCAGTTTTGTTAAAAGGATACAGCAACTGTATAGAGGAGTACATCACTTATATTGAAGGAGTGTTAAGGTTTTAGCCAACTTTAGCTAACCTTGCTAATGCTAGCTAGCTGGCGCTAGCCCCACTCTCCAAGCCCGATGAACAGTGCTGCTAATGCTGCAGGTTAGCTAGTTATAACTTACAAATTCAGTCTAGGTTAGTTATTTAAATTAAAGCTAGGTTAGCTACACATAACTTGTAAATTAAAACCATATCAGTTAGTTATAACTTATAAATTAAATCTAGGTTAGCTAGTTGTAATAATTTATAATATAATAATAATTATAATAATGTATTATAACTTATGAAGTTTAAAAATAAAGCTAGGTTAGCTAGTTATAACTTATAAATTAATGCTAGGTTAGCTAGTTATAATAATTTTTAATATAATGTATAATTTATATAATAAAAAAAATAAAGCTAGGTTAGCTAGTTATTACTTGTCAACAGTGCTGCTAATGCTTTAGAATTTTTTTTAAAGAACTAAGGTTTCCAGAATGATATATTTATGTAGGTACATAATGTTCACCAGGCTTTTTAGAGTTTTTTTTTTAACAGTGTTGCTAATGCTGCTAGCTCGACTCTAAAAAGGTTAGCTAATGTTGGCTAAAACCTTAACACTCCTTCGATATTAGTGATGTACTCCTCTATGCAGTTGCTGTGTCCTTTTAACAAACTGTTCTTGTTAATAAACATCCCTCTTCAGCCCTTTTTTCTAAATCGTTCGTGGTTAAACGTGGTAATAGCTGAAGATATGTGCTCCACACCATTGTTGAGTGTGGACTTACTTCTACCTCCTCCCATCACAGGCTCACTTTCAATTAGAAATGGCAGTCGTGTGAAAAGAGCCTGTAGGCCTTTTTATAGTTGTTATAGTTATAGTTGTTTCATTTTGAATTTGGTGACATGTTGTGTATTTCCATATTTGGGGTTCCATGTCTGAACTGTTTTTGTAAATGGCAAAAATGATCTGGCTTTTCAACAACTCACCTATATCACATTCTGTGTTAAATACACATGTTTAGGATTCTGTACATTTTAATCTGTGTACTTTTTCCTCCTAAACATCACTGGACCCTCTGAATTACGAGATCGTTTAAGTGTAGTAATTAGAATATTGCTGGTGTTTAGCTAATGCTACAGTGCACTGAACTGACCTCACAGCACAGCAGTACAGAGTGTGATGGGACTATCAGAGATATGACACTGGCTGTAGAGCTCCGGTCAGATCACGATTTGGATTATTCTTCTTCACAGAGGATCATTCAAAGTATCTCAATATCTTCAAATCAAATCAAAGTATTTAAACATGTGAAAACTTTTTCAGTCTGGTGATGTAGAGCAGTGTAGTCTGTGTTATGCTGTCCGTACAACTACATGACTACAGTACTTTTAACAGACTAAAGTCTGACTTTTCCCATCTAAAGACAAATCACAGACTTTTTACACAAATACTTTTTTTTTCTCACTATATTCAAAGGATTTTGATCTACATATACCAAAAAAAAACATGTCTTGAACTCAGGTGTGCCCATCAATGTTGGCCTGAAGCTAATGTGGTGGAAAATAATGAACTGTTATCAGGAGTTGTAAAAAAAAAATCAGGTTTGGTTAATATGTATGAGATCTTTTATAAATTAGTGTAAAGGAAAAAGCTTTGGACAGCATTGGTCACGTTATCAATGTAGAATGAATCAAGCATAGGCACTGTGATTCAAAGTAATGCGTGTTGTTTTTTCGGCACATGTGTTACGACCTGGTCTAGGTCAGCCTGTAACATAGAAAAAAGAGCCCCCCATGCCCTCCTGGTTCCCCAACCACACATACTCCTGTTAGTCAAAAGGTTTAGTTTATTTAACAAATTGTAAAGAATACAAGGCTTAGGTCAAAGGGGAGGCAACAATTAGGGATGAAATAAAAAATTATAAACAAAACAAAACTAATTTAAAGATTAAGAAAACTAACTTACCTAACAAAGAAAAGAAAAAGAAATACAAATCTCTAACCTAACTCCCTAATTAAACAAACCAAGAGAACCACTGAGAGACCAGACACAACAGTGTTCACACCAAAGAACATGGTTTTACCATCAGCTTAGTTCTAACACTTTAACCGGCTACAAACTTTGCATAGACCATGCGGCAGGAAACCAGGAACACACAGGAGCCATGTTGGAAGCCAAGCACCACCCTCGCACTTCCTGTTCCTTTTTATGGTTGGTTCCCCCTGGTGGTGACCAACCAGTTTGGTTAAATGGCATCATGCAGTAACCTGCAGTAGGAAGGCACACTCAAACAGAAAGAAAAAAACAATAATCAGCAATTATGACCTATAGGGTTGTAACACATGCCTCAAAGCTTAAGATTTAGGGGTAACCTCACTATTTCTTTCTTTCTTTCTTTAAGTTCTCAGTGTCTAGTGAGACCAGATAAGAATCAAGAGTGTCTGAACAGTGGGCAGTCCTCATAAAGGCACTAAACAGGTGGCTAGAGGACCACCAGCACCCTTTTATGGTAATATGAAGATGTCCCAGTAGTTTTGTCTGTATAGTGTAACTGATTTAGGCAGTTCTCTTCAGTTTATTGACCTGCTTTTTATCATTCAATGCCATTTTCTTTGTGTTTTTCGGAAATGAAAATGTTCTCCTAAAATTCCTCACCAACAAACAGGATATTTATCAAAGAGCAATGTTAAACTGCTGAAAGAGGTGAAGCACAAGCCGTCCTGAAGAATCTCCAGAACACGCAGAAATTGTTTGATACATTTAACATACAAATAAAGCCAAGTCCTGACATGGAGAAACATCAGCACTCTGTCAAGGGTGATCTCAAAAAACACCAGCGCATTCACACAGGAGAGAAACCGTATCACTGCTCAGACTGTGGGAAGAGTTTTAATCAAGGGGGTCATCTCCAAATACACCAGCGCATTCACACAGGAGAAAAAACATATCACTGCTCAGACTGTGGGAAGAGATTTATTGAACAGAGTACTCTCAAACGACACCAGCGTATTCACACAGGAGAGAAACCGTATTACTGCTCAGACTGTGGGAAGAGTTTTAATAGACTGGGGACTCTAAAACTGCATCAGCGCATTCACACAGGAGAGAAACCGTATCACTGCTTCGAGTGTGGGACGAGTTTTACTGTACAGAGTAATCTCAAAATACACCAGCGCATTCACACAGGAGAGAAACCGTATTACTGCTCAGACTGTGGAAAGAGTTTTACTCAACAGAGTCATCTAAAACTGCACCAGCGCATTCACACAGGAGAGAAACCGTATTACTGCTCAGACTGTGGGAAAAGTTTTAATCAACAGAGTACTTTCCAAATACATCAGCGCATTCACACAGGAGAGAAACCGTATTACTGCTCAGACTGTGGGAGGAATTTTAATCATCAGAGTAATCTCAGAAACCACCAGCGCATTCACACAGGAGAGAAACCGCATCATTGCTCAGACTGTGGGAAGAGTTTCACTACACAGAGTAAACTCAAAAATCACCAGCGCATTCACACAGGGGAGAAACCATATTACTGCTCAGACTGTGGGAAGTGTTTTACTACCCAGAGTGAACTCAAAAAACACCAGCGCATTCACACAGGAGAGAAACCGTATCACTGCTCAGACTGTGGAAAGAGTTTTACTAAACAGAGTGATCTCAAACGACACCAGCGAATTCACACAGGAGAGAAAACTATCCCACATTTGTCCCACAGCAATTAAAAGTGCAAATCGTAAATCTTTCAGACAGAATACCTTATTCTACATAAATGTTTCACTTTGTCACTTGGGACACGTTCCACAAGAAACAAACATGAACTGAATTTAACAATGGATTTTACAGGTTCAGCAAAATTAAACTTACCCAGGAATGAGGTTTAATGAATTCCATGTCATGTTTTCTCGTATGTTTGATATTCCAGGACATTCTTTGTGAGACAGAGCTCAGTTCTGAAGAAGGGGAGGTAATTTGGGTTTGAGCGAGGGCACTGCCAGTGTTTGGACCAGATATTGGACCAGATATTAGATTAGCATAACTTAGTCTTTAAAATTTAAATGTCATAGTTGTTAGGAGTAGAGTAGGATTCGTAGATTGCAACTAAACTTTTAGGCCCATCTGTATGAAAGAAGAAATGAAAACAGCACCTGAGGAACTCCAGAGAGAGGGCTCCCAAAAGTGAGATCCAGAGCCACAGAGAGGCGACACTGTGCTGGGTACTGCCGTGTGGACCGGAAGAGCATCTAGACTCTGCAGAGAGGCCAACAAATTCCTTTCCAACCGTTAAATAAAACGCTTCAGTCGTAGTTCCCATACTGAAATCAACCCACTCCAGGTTTGTGTAGCGCAGTAAGGTTGCAGGCTCATTCACTCCCTCTGCTGCTGTTCTCGTTTGTCTATGTCTGATTAAAAATCTGTTAGCATAGAGGGATATAGATGGATATTTGGTTGTTGTATTACTCAAGTTTTATACTCTCTTATCTTATCCTTATTAAGGTTTTTTAAGCTCCACATTTACTAAGAATATCCAAATCATGTAGTTTCTTAATTGTTTTTATCCACTACAAACTATTATCTTTCTATTGCTTCACATCTATGTTTACTCATCTGGGTGTTTTAATAAACAGCTTTTTTATTGCAGATCTGCATCTCATTGTGTTTTTTCAACATATGTTTTACATGAAACCTATAGGCCTGAGATTGTCTTATGTTATTATTTGTTAAATACTCAAAGGTGGCCAACGGAGAAATCCAGTGTGAAATGGATTTGTGTTGAAGTGAAACATAATAGTCCATTTAAGATTGAAATAGAGAAAAAGGTTTTTTTTATTATTGGTTCTGGCATTTGCTATTTTACTAACCAAATGTATAAACAAAGCATTTCCTGTTTTACTGACTATTATTATTGGTAACTTGCTTAGCTAAATATCCAAATACAGCATTTGCTGTTTAACTGACCATTATTATTGGTAGCTAGCCTAGCTAAATGTACAAACAAAGCAGTTGCTTTTTTACTGACCAATGTAATGTTTCAGCACTAGTAACAGTGTTTCAAGTCCGGTAAATTTGTTTTATTTCTTGCAATTTTTTTTCTTGTAATTTCTGTTCTCTTTCAAGCATTCATTCGGTATCTCACTATGGGATACACCCCTCTTGCATATTTCTCATGTAGCCCTGGGTAAAAAATTTAAAACTCCCTAGTTCTAAAATAGATACACTAATAAATACAGTAATAATTAAAGTCTTATAAATGCATAGTGATGGTTAAAAGAGTACTAAACATGTTCAAAATAGTTATTGTGTTTGTGTAAATAGTTTAAAAAGAAAAGCAGTACAGAGTACATATTTCATTTATTTTCTGTGTTAATGCAGGAAGGTTAGCTAAAAGTGATTAAGGGATCTACTCAGGGATTAGTGCACAGGTGAAGGGTGGAGTAGAGGATTGGAACAGGCCCGCCCACGGGACGAGAGAGAACAGCGGAGATGCGGGAGTAGCCAAGTACGTCTCGCTGCAGCCTGTAGGAAGGCGGAGTTGGACATCCAACTCCGCCCACATCCAACTCCGCCCACATGTGCTCTTGTACGCCAACCCCCCTACTTTTTTGTTCAAGAAGCACTGTGTGCCACGTGAAATACGCATATAACGCCGATGTTGCGCTAAATTTACGCATATCTTGTGAGTAGTTCCACCACGTAGCCTTGGCTACAGCACTACACATGCTGTAGTGTAATGCACAGATATCACAAAAAATAGGCTATATATACAGTACCAGCCAAAAGTTTGGAAACACTTTCTCATTCATTTTTGGTTTAACATTGTAAATAAAGTAATACATAAGGAATCATGTGAACTTAAAAGTGTATGATTTTATTGTTTTTCTTATATGGCATGCTGCTAACTTGTGGTTTATGAGGCTGGTAACTCATTCTGTGTAACAGAGGGAACTCTTCTTTTTCATCACGTGTGCCATTTCTCCTTTATTTTATACAATAAGCAAATAATTGCATACAACGATTTGCTGTTTCCAAAAGATCAATTGCCTCTGTCCTGTATATCACAATACATTATACATTAATCTGTCCCACTCACCAGCAGAGTAAGCCATTATTTCACTGCATTAATCCTTACATTTAAATTTGTTAAACTAGTTGCCAGAGTGTGTAGATTTTATAAATTTATTTTAGACTGGTAAATATCTCCAGAATTATTGATTAGCTATCATAGGAATCATTATTTACTTATTATATAAAGTTAAAACTTACGATATACAGTTTTTGGTTATGTTCCATATGAAATAAAGAGCACATTATCAATCATGGCTTTGCACTGGTAGAGGCTGGTCAAAGGGTGCATCTGATTATTAAAGTGTTTGATTGTTAGATCACACCTGTTCTCTGTACTGTAATGCTCTATACTTCATATTACAGATAGACAGTGCTTCTTATCACCACTCAGCAGGGGGAAGGCTATTTGTGTCATAGGCATAGCTAATATATAATAATGATATTAGAAGTAATTCTGCATCTTCACTGTCAACAGGGTGCTGAAAATATTACAGATGAGAATGACACAGCTGCACTGTATAGCATACAATTTAGGACCACCACAGAGCAGCTATTATGTGGCTTGTTGGTTATTCACAACACTACAGTGACACTGACATAGTGGTGTTAAGAGCTGTGTTGGTATGAGTGGATCCGACAAAGTAGTGCCTCTGGAGAATTTAAACACCTCATTGTTACTACTGGACAGGAAATGCTCCATCAACCAGCATCATGTGGGCAGCGTCCTGTATTCAGCATCAAGTAGGCAGCATCCCATGGGCACTGATGAAGAATTTGCAGATTTGCAACAAACTGTGCAGCAACAGATTTAAAGATTCTGTCTCTGACTTTTCACTCACAATGTAAAGCAGCTGTTGGTAGAAGTGTCTAATAGAGTGAACAGTGTTTTATACCTATTGTATATTATACACCAGTAAACCATTATGCAACTAAAGTGTCCTAGATGCTAATTGGAGCTAAAAAAAAGAATAATAGAAGCAGAAACAAGCAGGTGGTAATAATGGTATGCTGGATAGTGTATAACGATAGAGTACAATATATCAAATGCTGTGGTTTCAGAAATTAAAATATATGTATACATAGCTATTTTGTCAATAATAATAATAATAATAATAATAATGATATCCCTCTCCTGCTTCTCCTCTCCCAATTTTGTATGGCTGACAGTAGTTCCCAGGGAAATTAACTCCATTTACAAACACTTTGTCCAAGCTAATACAATATCTTTATTGGCATTTATTGGCACACTAGCCTTTAAAATGTTTGGTTACATGCTTTGGTCAAACAAATACAGAAGTCTTTATTTAAAAATGCAACACCCAGCCACTCACACTCAGCCACTCACACACCCAGCCACTCACACACCCAGCCATTCATGAAGCTGGCTGCAGAATCCAGGGTGCTCGTTTTCGCTGTAAAATGCCACAAGCTCCCCTCGTCTCCCATGCCCAACGTAGCCTGTAATATAAGTAAAAACACACACTTTCACAAAGTAACAATCTCCCAAGCCCCAATACCTTAAATATATTGACTTACCAATTTCTGACCTCAGGAAAAAATTATCAAAATTTATTTAGAACAAACATACCCAGTATGTAGTCTTTATAAGTTTCTTGACAGTTCTGGCAGCACTGCAGTTCGTACATCCTGCGAAACTCGTCTTTACATGCAGCACTGTGATGTTTTCATGGCACTACACCTGTAGGTTTAAAAAAATCAAGAATTTTAAAATGATTTCAAAATCAGTGAGTGTAATTCCTTTTCTAAGGGAAAACAAACATCTTAACTGTACTGAAATATCATGCTTACTGTCAAGCCACTCGAAATGTGCCCGGGCCCGGAATGATTGTTGTCCAAACAATGTCCCGGAAGAGACGACAAACCAGTGACAGCTTTAAAAAAGCTTTGTCACCCTCATCCAGAACTGTATCTATGAGAATAAGGGGCATCTGTGAAAAACATTATAGAAGCATGTAGATTTTGATTCATGAAAATTATAGTAATTGAAAAAAATGACCAGATAACATTCTAAGGCTGCAACCAATTACTATTTTGGTATTCTATTAATCTGAGTTGGCACTTATTATTTCAATCATATCCCCAATCTCTGATTACTGTAGGAATGGCTAGCATTTTTGCCTGAAGACTGTAGTCAGCCTCATTCTGTTGACTAATCTCTGCCTTAACGTAACAAAACAGCTCTCTGCTTTTCTATCCCTTTAAAATGATAGCACTCCAATAGCTTATGGGCTTCAAATGTCCTTGAAATGACTAGTCAACACTAGGTCAAGTTGAAATTTCAAATAATGTCAACTTATCTTTTCAGCCCAATTCAGACTTTTGAAAACAAACCACAACAGTAAAACATTTTAAATGGCCCAGTTAAATTAACCCGAAATAAAAAAAAACACACATCCACACCCTCACACCTGTTCAAAGGAGACGTTGCCCATTCTATCTCCTTCATCAGTCACACGTTCAACACGCTGAACTTTCCTGAGAGAAAATATAATAATTAATATAATTAATACCATGCACAGAGGAAGCAAGACCAGAACTGGGAGAAGGTGTATCAGGAGTAGCTGGCAGAGGGGGAGCTGGACGTGCATCAGAAGTAGCAACAGTCTGTGGATTAAACACTTCTGCTATAATGGTCTTGGTTGCACTGCTGCACAGAGATACATGATGTCTGAACTGGTCTTTGCATAGTATTGTATGGCTGCAATAGACACAATAAAAGTGTGCTGTAGGTGTGCAGTTTAGAGATGAAGGAAACTGTAAGACCAAAATGCACACAACATGCAATTAAGCCTATAAATATTAATATTCTTCAACTCATTATGCCCATCAATTGAGTGTAAGATGTAAGTGCATTTGTTGATTCAAGATATTACATTTACATGTTTATTTGTTATAGCCAATAAAATCAATATCTCTCTCTCTGTTTAAAGAAATACTTCCCCATACCGTTATTCTCGACTGCTTGTTTGATATGGTTTTGTAGATGTAGGCTGTTATTAAATCGCTGGTCAGTGTCAAAACTGAAGCAGGGGCATTTGAAAACACCACACTGGCCAAACCGTGAAGGGTCAGGAGTGGCCTGGACATGTGTTGGATGCTGTAAAACAGAAAGCAACAAAACACAACATGAGCTTACAATTACTATATCGGTGCACATTAATTGTAACTACATTCAGTACAAAGGTAATAAATGTGCATCGACTTAACCCTCCTGTTACGTTACGGGTCAAATTGATCCATTTAGTAAGATAGTAAAAGTATTTTTTCTGTATGAAACGTCTTCAGCTTGCCTTTATTTGTATAATTAACATATAACATGAAAATGGTTAATTTCATATTTGCAACAACCCCCTGCAAAAACTAAAACGAAATTGTAATGTTATGTTTCATTTATATGTAAAAATATTGTGTTGGTCGTTTAAAAGTAACAAAGTAGTAAAACAAAAAAAAAAGTAAGATTTTTTAAAATGGAAAAACAAGTGAATTATCCTAATTGAACTATTACCTCTATTGTACACTATTGTACTAAATGTTGATAGAACAATCAGCAATGGAGTTAGTTATTAAATATTTACTCTTCTGGTTAGGATTATTTTGGTTTCAGAAATATGTTGGATAATTAAAAATGAACCAGGTCAAATTAACCCGGGAATACCATTGCTATTCCTGACCAATTAAATAGGAGGATTAAGCATTGATATCTTCAAATATTTATTTGTATGACTGAGACTTTGAACCAATTTTAGTTAGCTAGATTATCTTGCTATCTTGTTAGCCAATTAACTTCTTGTATAGACAGTTTAAACAGTTTTTTAGGTTAGCTGACTATGACCCCTAGCTATGCCTAAAACAAAACTGATGCCTAGCTCACTACTAGCTATGAGAGTTTATCTGTGATACCATTAATTGGTAGCATTTTAGCCCATAAAACAGAAGGTAAGATAACTAAAGTTTGAATTAGACAAGACTGGGTGCAATTCTGCATTAGAATCCATCAAAAAAAAAACGGCAATATGATTAGAAGCAAACAAACCACATGGTACACGCGCCGATGTAGAACCTTCATGTGCGTATCAACGACTCACCGTTTATTCATAAAATATAATATAGAAAAACAAGAGGACATTATAAAAATAGCTCTGTTAACTTAAAAAATAACTCAATATTTGTACTTACCGCCATAACCGGAGATATAAATCAGATAGATGCTTTAGCTGCTTTCTCGGCTACAATTCCTGTTTACCTGGAGTAAATGTAGGCGTTCGTGACGGACGTAAGGTGGGTGTTGCTTTAGACGTAAGGCGGAGTTGGACATGGGCGGAGTTGGATGTGGGCGGGGTTGGATGTCCAACTCCGCCTTCCTACAGGCTGCAGCGAGCGGCTCCTCGGAGTAGCAGCGCGGTAGAGGCGAGGAGGAAAAAGTTCCTCACAGGCTGAACTAAATTCACTAATAATCAGTATTAATTAAACTAACCGGTAATTTTAAGGACACTGAAGTCCATACTGAGAGTGTGCTGGTGGATGAAGCTGGGATAATCTCTCTATAAGTAAAGTTCTGTTAGCACTGTTAGCTTAGCCAGCTCGGCTAGCTGTGTTTAGCCTCGTGTATTAGCTGCTCTGCGCTAGCCGTGAACTCTCCGCTGCAGCGCCGCTCCGACAGACTGTTCCCCGGACTGACTCGCGCTCTCTCCGCCTCCACTGAACACCAGGACCGCTAACACTGCTAACCAGAGAGCGCTCTGAGTCCCCGCGTGGATCAGAGTTCCTCTGAGGGAAAACGCTCCGTGCTGCAGGACCCCGCGCTCTGCTCCCGCTCATATTCACTGAATCTGAGGTAAATCTGAAACTCTTATTTCTGCTCGTTAGCGTAAAGCGGACATTAAGCTCCGAACCAGACCTGCACCGTTTAGTTCTGTTAATTTCATCTATAATTCTGTTCTTTATGAGTGTATTCTTTAGAGTGGGCCCACATATTTAATTTAAGATGGTATTTTATTTTACAAACTTTAAAAGGTCAATTTCTGATTAAGGGTTTAAATATATAACTGACAGTGTAGTTCTAAAAGTAAGAAAAATGGGGTAACTTATATTAACGTAAAATCAATCCTACAGCAAAAATCTAATCCTAAAACATAAGCCTGAGCAATAATAATCATGAAAATAATTGGTTATTTAAATAATTAATAATAATTTAAATAATTTGGGTAATGTTTAAAATATAACTTCATTTGTGTCTTATATTTACTTATGGGTATTTACACACTATATTTGTACTATTGCATCTAAAAAAGGTACTAAACTGCTCTGTCTTGGAAAGATATAACTCTATTGTTGATGGAAGCCTGCTATTTATGTATTTTTTGTTAAAAGTACTAAAAAGGACACTCGATTCTTAGCCTTATTTGCCCTACCGTTTTGATACACTCAGTAAACTACTGGCTATTTTTATATACCTGTGTGATAGTCCTTTTATTGTGTTTTATATTTTCTATTGTTTTATTTAGTTTCTACAAACATAGAGAAGGGAAAGAATATATAAATAACAAAAGAAAAGAAAGAAACTAAAAAGAAATGTGGAAAAATAGCTAAAACAAACCAGCATTAAAAACTAAAAGGTTAACATAAAAATAAAGAAACTGAAAACATACCAAAGATCATAAAGATCACCTTGAAGGTGGTTAGAGACTAGAAGTTTAAAATGATTTAGTGACACCAGCTGAGCTTTAGAGTTTCCTGTAGTGAATTCCAGCTTGCTGGTTCACTGTAATGAGAAGCAGATTTTCCCAGTTCAGTTAAAACTTTCGATGATCCAGTTACTGGAGTGAGTCTGGTAGGTTGTGTTATTTTTAATAAGTTTTTGTGAGATGTTTTGAAGGATGGCATATAGTGAGGAAGTTCTTTTTAAAACGAAAATAAACCAGTGTGTTCCTGGTGCACAGCAAGAGAAGACCATCCAACTTTTTTATAGAGTGAACAGTGATGTGTACCAGTAATGAATCTTAGCGCCGCATGATACACAAAATCTAGTGGTTTGAGTGTAGTTGCTGACACATGTCTGGTCACATCACCATAATCTAGCTTAGATAAAAACGTTGCTTCCACAAAATTTTTTTTCTTGTGTGCATTGGAAAGCATGATTTATTTCTATATAGGAAGCCGAGTTTTTGCCTTAGCTTACCTGAAAGCTTGTTAATATGGTGCTTAAAAGTAAATTTGTCATCTAGCCATATGCCAAGGTGCTTATATTCATTAACTCTTTCCACATTAGAACCCTTTAAAGTTGTAGTTTTAAGAGTATAGTTGTAAAGGTGCACGGTGTAGTCCACCTTGGCTGTGGGTGGAGATACAACCTATCTTATACAAATGTTCTAGACAAACCTGCATCAGCTGGTCCTCAAACAACACTAGCCCTGTGGCGTAAGCAATAAAGCAACTTCAGTACTTTATTGAAGACAAAACATAACCTAAATTAAAATAAAAACATGCGCCGTAACAAATGGAAATAAAAAATTAGTTCACAGAGCGATAGGGTAAAGTTTACATGTGTCTTGTTAATCATTTTATGTACAATATATGTCAAAAGTGATCCGACTGAACCATGTTTCTTTGATATATATTTGGAACAAGTTCATCATTAATATTGTTCTATTCCAAGAATGCAGTAAATATATTCATTTTTATTTCTCTTTTTTTGTTTGTTAATAAATGATCCATCAGGCTTACACACATGGATCAGACACATGCATTTCACAGCTCAGCACAGCTCCCGTTGTGAAGTATTTTCTCAACAGTTCCAACATAGTTCTACTTTTTATATATTCGGTACATAAAATAACTGTACATAATATTTGAATAGGTTTAGGTTACTTAGGTTTAAGTGAGCACATTATTGTCAGAGAGTTACAGGTAATTATTATTAGCTAGCTAGCTGTTGACATTCTATTTTTTTTTTTTTTTCGATTTTTTTTTTTTAATTTTTGCTAAATAACCTGCCAATGAACTTAGCTTATGCAGCTTTAATTAAAATAGTTAAACAACTACAGTAGACTGCAGGCCAAATATAATAGAATATGTGAACAGCTGGCTAGATAATAATAATAATCACTTGTAACTGTGTAACATTATGTTAAAGATGATTGGTTGAAACTCTGCATCTGTGTTGTCTGGATTTGGGTCCACCTATTTAGTAAAACTGAAATTCTCACAGTATGATTGTGTGCAAAATGAGAAACAGTTTGCAAATATTAATTAAGTATTTGCCCTCACTCACTACTGAAGTAATACACTTGTAATATTCAATCATGAAAGACAGAAAACAAAGAAAAAAATCAGCCAGCATGAATTAATCTGGGAAATTAATGAGGGTGATTTCTGACCCATGTGGCCCTATGATAAATCCAGCGCAAATTGCAACATTGCACCAACATCGTTAAAATAGTGTCAGAGTTTGGGTGTGGTGGTCTGGAAGGGAGTTGTGTTCAGGTAAAATCTGGCATGTTGCTATCTTAACAGCAGAAAATACAGGTGAGCCACTGACCGATTTAAACCCTGACAACAATCCGTACCTATCTTAGCTACTTGTGCTCAACAATAAACAGAAATACAATAAAATATCATTGGTGTTTTTGTAAATGACCTGCTCGTGCTACTCTTAAAATAAATAATTAACACGCTGATTGGTTTAGTCCACCCATGATTAATTAAAATAATCAGTACATGCTTTTTGCCGTTTCAAGCCAGCAATTGCTATCTTACACCCGTGAAGTCTATTTATATGAGCAAAATGTATTACATTTTAATGCAAAGTGTATTAACACGGCTAACGTTTGTTACCCATTAGTTTATTAGAGTGTAAAAAGCAGTGAAGGAACTTAGCTAATGATGACCAATTGTACAGATCCCTTTTACACCTTAAACATCGCTAACTCTGAGAGATATCAGACAAGCTAACCTAACCTAGCAGCAAACAGAACAGCTTTACCTGCCTTCAGAAATTTGAACAAGCTCACCTCTCTAAATATCTTGGTGAGGAGACTCCATGCCTCATATTTAGGGAATGCTGAGCTGTGAGGCAGTTCAGCGTGCTGCCTGATCACGTGCTGCGCCTGTTCGCAGCGCTACTTAAAAGAGAAATAGAAAATAAAGTTTATCGAATTCTATCGTCTGGCTTATTATCGTTATCCTGATATATATTTTTCTCGATAACTATCGTTATCGTTTTAACGCCCAGCACTACCTGTTTCTAAAAGCAGAAAATCAATTTAGCACAATCTGTGTAAAAATGTAAAATTAAAAAAATAATTACCGTATTTTTCGGGCTATAAGGCGCACTTAAAATACTTATTTTTTCCCAAAAATCGTCATTGCGCCTTATAATGCAGTGCGCCTTGTGTATGGATTTTGCTTGTGTTTACTGACCTCGATTTTATGTGGTACACGGCGCTCTGTTGTGCAGAATTCCTCACCCACGCCAGAAAAAGATCCCCCTCTTGGGCTAGCGCGCGGTTACCTTTGACTGCCGTACTGCCTCTCGGCTGTGGCTCAGGGTAGCTAGTTTCCACTGTAGCTCCGTGGCCAGAACAAGGTGCCGGTAAACTTTCCTTTCCACCCGTTCTGGGGTAATAGCACAAACTGTTTCTTTTTAGCGCCCACTTCTAAGTAAAGTTAACCTCTTAACACGCGCTGGCCCACCGGCGGGCCAGAAATATTTAATATTTCATAACTGGCTGTGTTTCTGAATAGTTATGAACAGTTACAGGTTCAATATAGACATCCAATATACAATTTTAAAGCTTAGAATCTCTGCTTTTGAGCTATTTAGCCTATTTAGCGGAATATCCTTTCAGAAAATAAACATTTAGGGCGAAATATGCCTTGGTTATGATTTTAATAATTCATAACTCTCATATTTGCGTTTATTGTTCGTCCATATTTCATCGAATGCGGTCATGTCATACACCATTCGAACCGTCTGGCTCTCCGGATTCCAGAACTGTGCTTTTACTGTAGGATGTATGTTTCATGAATTAGAGCTGCGTCAGAGCGCATGTTTCCAGTAATAAAAGGCTCTCCTTTTGTCCTGGGGTAACCTCCGGTCACTGCCGCCACCCCCCGAACACACACCCGCGCTCAGCCACAGGTCCTACCTTCAAAACGCGTCCAGACTAAAGAGAATCCATCAATCCAGTCTCCTGTAATCCACAGTTATATCCAAACAGCGCTGGAAATCACTTCATCCAGAAATGAAACTTATTCAATCTTTATCTCTGTTTTAAAAACGTTTTATTCACCGAATTTGGCACAACACGCTATTATAGTCAGAAGCCTCGCGGAGTAATGCGGTACTTGCTGTGCTTCAACACAATATTATGGTCTGTCGGAGCGTTGCGGCTACCGTTGTCAGGAGCGTCGCGGAGTAATACGTACTTGCTGTGCTTCAACATAATATTATGGTCTGTCGGAGCGTTGCGGCTACCGTTGTCAGGAGCGTCGCGGAGTAATACGTACTTGCTGTGCTTCAACATAATATTATGGTCTGTCGGAGCGTTGCTGATATAAATAAAGTTTCATTTAGTGCGCCTTATAATCCAGTGCGCCTTTTGTATGGACTAACACTAAAAATAGACCGTTCACTCATCGTGCGCCTTATAATACGGTGCGCCTTATAGTCCGAAAAATACGGTAAGCATTTCGATCATGCTACAGTCACCAGTTCTGGCACCAGGCGCAACCTGTGCCTTTTCCCTGATTTAAGAGGAGCTAAAAAAAAATGAGGCTATGGCTATAAGGCTGGATACATGCTGCAGCGTGAGGTCAGCCCCATTTGCTGATCAGTATTGCTCACATCACAAGTTATTACTATACTCTCATAGTTCCCACCCATATTAATATTTAACGAATGTTTGCTCAAACTATAAAATGTTTAATAGTAACAAATCCTATAATATAGAACAAAATATTACACTAGTTTATTAAGCAAAATTTACATGAACTGTCTAAAAGCTCCATGAACTCAATCAGTTCTTACACATTTTTAAATGAATCAGAACTGTTTTCATAACCTTAAAATCTGTTCAGCAAATATCAAGCTTCAACAGGCCTAAACAAGAGTCACACTCATATACAGCTATCCTGACTGAGTGACATTAAGTTTTGCACATGTCCAGAAGTGTCCCCTCATCCTTTTTCTTCACAATTACTCCTGCAGTGGGTTCTTTCTCACAAAATACCCTGCAAATACCCTGCACTCATCAGCAAGTCTCTTAATGTTGCCTGAAGAGCTAAGTAAAGAAATTGGAGCCTGGCTAACTATTGTGTTTCAATCTACATTAAGTCTTGAATAAGCCTCCGATTTTTAAATATTCTCTTTGCTGACACGAGGCAGGACCACGTCATAGCCTTCAACTCCTCTGGAGTTTTCACTGTAAGTACTGTGAAGAAACTTATTTTACCTTGGATATATTGACAAATATCTTACAATTATGATTACTTATCTTAGTATCTATAATTACATAATCATTGTGTGAAACCTTGTATTTTATATGCATTAACCAATACTCACATTGTATTTGATCATTTTTATTACTCACAGTGTATTTTATACACATTTATATAGAAGATTAACCAATACTCACAATATATATTATTTACACATATAGATAAACATTGTGACTTGCGTAGCTCAGGCTTGAAGCATTTCGTTCACTGCATGACCCCAACTAACGGTCATCAACTCGACTGGCACACTCCGTACGAGACTAAATTTCTACAGAGGAGGCTTTTAGATCAAAGCGGCCTTCTGTGTGTGGGGGAACCTGCAGCGGCCTTCTGTGTGAGGGGGGTGATGCACACACACAGATAGTGCCACGATGTTCCATTCTGGAAGAACACAGTCAAGGTCAGACACTAGTGGTCTGGTCAGACACGTGAAACTTGAGTACTAACACGTGAAATTATGCATATTAACATGAGCTAATCGTTAGCAACGCCTCATCAGCAGGTTTCACGTCATTTGGGGTATAAAACATGGAGTCAGATCAGAGGGGGTCAGAACTTATACTGGGACGGCTGTTAGACGGCCTTTCATGTGTGGGTTCTCCTGAATATTCAGTACTTTGTAATAAATACTTGGTTTGCTTTCAACTTCACTCCACCTGTCTGCGACTCTCTATCAAACGAACACGTAGGGGAGTTGTACCCCGGATGAGGGGTGGGTGTGGACCCATCTTTCATTTTCTTTTCTACAACAATTTGGTGACCCCGACCTCTGAACGAGTCTGGCAGAGGACAGCATCCGGCACTGATCCACTCACGGCCGAACTTAAAAAAACAGGTAAGCAGAGCCGGTTTAATCAAATTCTGCATATTGGCTATTTCAAATTTGAGTGGAGCAGCTGTCAGGCTGCTGTCCGGAGGGAGCAGGAAGCATACCAATGTATTTTACTCGTTATTTGTATTATATGTGAGTAGAGACAAGGGTCTCCTCAGGTTTTATATATAGGTGAGTAGAGACAAGGGTCTCCTCAGGAGTAGAGACAAGGGTCTCCTCTGGTTTTATGTGTGAGTAGAGACAAGGGTCTCCTCAGGTTTTATATATAGGTGAGTAGAGACAAGGGTCTCCTCAGGTTTTATATATAGGTGAGTAGAGACAAGGGTCTCCTCAGGAGTAGAGACAAGGGTCTCCTCTGGTTTTATGTGTGAGTAGAGACAAGGGTCTCCTCAGGAGTAGAGACAAGGGTCTCCTCTGGTTTTAAGGATTGGAAGCTGGCGTGTCCCCCCGGCTTCTGACGAGAAGTTCGGATAACGGCTAGGTGTAAGCCCACCTCGAGATTGATCCGCTCGTGAACAGGTTCAGAAAATAACAAAAATAAATAAAAAACAAATAAAATAAAATAAAACAAAATATAAAAATAAAAATGATAATAAACATAAAAAGTATAGAAGCAGATGCTGTTCCTGCTCTAGACATTTGGTAAAATTAGTAGGCGCTGTACCTACTATGTAGTACTAAGACAGAGTGCGTGAAACAGAAGTGTGTGCGTGTGTGTTGGAGTGTGTGTGAAACTGTGTGTGAGCGGGGCTCCTGCGAGCGGTGTGATTGGTTGAGTGTACGAAATCTTGTGTGACAACAAAATAGGAATGAATGAGTCCCACTGCAGGGGAGGAGTCCAAGGTGAAGTAGGTGGAGTTGGTCCAGCCTATTGGTTTTAGACTGAGAGGTTGGTTTTATTTGTGAATTAACGCTTGTGAGATATCATAGAAAATAGAACATCAGTTCAGTAGGGAAATAGAGTAATACACAGTGAAAATGAGGGACAGAGGTGAACAGGGGGAGAACACTTTTGTACGGGTATATATATATATATATATATATATATATATATATATATATATATATATATATATATATATATATATATATATATATAAATAAAATATATAAGGCTATAGAAAACCTAACTATACTAGATAAGGATCTCTCTGTAAACGGATCAGTGCAGTAGATATTACTAATTGTCATAAATAATTAAATTTTTAACAGAGTACAGTGCGATGACATCTATTACAAAAGTAACTGATGTGACATAGAAATATTATATACCGTATTTTTCGGACTATAAGGCGCACCGTATTATAAGACGCACTATCAAAGAACGCCTATTTTCTGCTATTTTTCCATACATAGGGCGCATCGCATTATAAGGCGCGTTAAGTGACACTAGAAAGGGTGCCTATATCAAAGTGAACAGGGGTGGCGCCATGTTTCCCTTCCCCCACCGGGGGTGGTCTCTTGCCGGTGGAGCGTCTCAGTATACAAATCTAGCTCTTTCAAAGTCAAACGAGTGCTGGATATTAATCTACACAGATTCCTGTCCTGAAAACTGTTTATTTGGGTGAGTAACGTGCTTCAGTTTATTTACAGTAAGCTTAGATTTCCAGATGTCCACTAAGGCTTGCTGCACCAGCGTTAGCATAGCTATCCGCTAGCACGCTAGCTAGTCACCTAAACTAGTAAAGTTAACCCACACTTAAACGACAGCGTTACACTGAGTAATCCTGCGTGTTCTGGTAAGACAGTGAGATATTAGCTAGCGATTCGTCCCCCGTAGCTTGTTTTAACACGGTAAACAAGCAGATTACGGGCTGATAAAACTCACCTCTGAGAGAGTTAGCGCTTAGCATCTAGCTAATGCTAGCCAGGCAAAGCAGCACAGACTTACAGGCCGATAACTCACCTCTGAACGGTGAACGCTTAGCGATTAGCATCTAACTCTAATAATACTGCTCCAGCAGTATTAAAAGTACTAAATTTAGAAAATACTGATCTCTGAACAGTGAAAAAGCTAGCTAGCTAAGCGGTTAGCATCTAGCTAATGCTATTGCTGCTCCAGCCTCGGAGCGGCACGGCTCTGCACGGAGTGTGTGTTTACTGCTCCTTACACCTGACGGGTAAAATTTAGATAATACTGATCTCTGAACAGTGAATAAGCTAGCTAATGCTATTTGCTGCTCCAGCCTCGGAGCTGCACGGCTCTGGACTCTGTATAGCACTGAAACTCTGTATAACGCTGCACGGAGTGTGTGTTTACTGCTCCTTACAACCTGACGAGTAAAATTTAGATAATACTGATCTCTGAACAGTGAATAAGCTAGCTAGCTTAGCGGTTAGCATCTAGCTAATGCTATTGCTGCTCCAGCCTCGGAGCTGCACGGCTCTGGACTCTGTATAGCACTGAAACTCTCTATAACGCTGCACGGAGTGTGTGTTTACTGCTCCTTACAACCTGACGAGTAAAATCCATACAAAAGGCGCACCGTATTATAAGACGCACTGTCAATTTTTGTGAAAATTAAAAGTTTTTAAGTGCGCCTTATAGTCCGAAAAATACGGTAATATAAATATGCATGCGTTATAAGACAGTTCTTATAAGACAGTTCTAAAAAGAGAATGTGAAAATGTGAACACCCAATCATGAGTAAAGTATACTTTAATGTAAGCGAGGTTGAGGAACTGTTAATATAAATAATTAAAGTTGTTTGGTAATGTCCAAGTGGTGTGTGACTGAATAGATAATTAGAGAATTTAGAGAATTTAATAAAGGGATTATGGGGTTGGTTAGCAAAAATAAAAAAAGAAAAGGGGGAGTCAGAATTATGGAAAATAATTAGCTTAATTTTGGGTATTGGACTATATCTTGGGGGCCCTAACCTAACAGGGACATATGTCTAACTCTATATTCTATAAGCAAATCTAATAATGAAAATAATGAAGGTGTGTGGCGCTGTCGGAATCGTTTCCTATTGCAGAAATACTAAGCCATTTGTGTAAGCCATTTTTGCAATGCTTTGTCAAAACCCAGCAGTACATTTTTTTACTATACAGTTCACTATTAATTATATTATATTATAATAATATTGTACAGAAGATGTATGCTAGAAATCCCAAAATATATTATGCAATGCAGTGCTGTTGTGTCAGATGTCCTCAGAGCAGGACAAATAAACATGGTTTATTATTTGATCTTTAAATAATCAGTTCAATAAATAGAAAATGCAACATAGTGAATAGTGAATGAATTAATGAGTGAGCCATTCCAAACACAGCTTTTTCTATCAGGTGATTTAGTCAATTATCTTACTATTCGTTTCTTATTCAGACTGATCTCAGTTCAGTCCTAGCTGAATGAGACTTATATAAGACAGATTTCATATCTAATTTCTCTATGATCTCATGTCTCTCAGTATATGCTGATATTTTGATTCTCTTAAGAGCATGCTTACGTCTCAGATAACAATGAGGAAAGACCTTATTTATTTGCAAAGGAAACTCAGTATTGGATGTAATACAAGCATCAGTGAATTGGGTCTTTCTCATTTTAAATAAGGGGAAATACAATGTGTTTAAAAATGCAGCTCTCTGTTTTGCTTTACGGTATTAAATTAGACTAGAAAGAGATCTGGAAAACAGCATAAATTTAGTTTTCATGCTTATACAATGCAACCTATAAAACAAATGCATAATTTTCTGGCTGTAGCACGAACAAAATCAGCTAAGCAATATAAAATTGTTTCATCTGCATAATGGTAAAGTTTGCAATCTGAGAAGCAGAGCCAGCAATATAATTTATATATATATTAAATAAAACTGGACCAAAATTTAACCTTGTGGTACACCTTTAAGGTACAGATGCCAAATCTGAATAATTATTCATTGACATGCACTGTTTTGGGTCCATTCCAGAGCAGTGTCATCAAAGTCAATCATTTGAGTTAAATTCACTGGGAGAGAAAAGGTGATACTGATGGTAATAAATAAAATATGTATAAAATAATAACAAATAATAAACCATGGGTACTTGGTGCCTTGCACGGGCTTTCACGGTCAACACCAGAGTGTGAGTTTATGACAGTCTGACATACCTGGGGTTTGTGCTCCCCAGCTGTACCCTGCAGGAACACTACAGCACTGAATGTTGATAAAACTGTGCTGCTACGCTGTGTGTGGTTCAGTGTGATAGGCTGGTTAGCCAACGACGGGTAAGATCCCAACGTATTACACAGGGACAACCTAAGGCAGGCACAGTCTCGATCTGACCACCACATGCATTTTAACAGAAAACGGAGAAAACATTGTGGAAGGGAAGCGCAGCCCAGGGGGAGAGTGAGTGGATGAATGAAGTGATGGGGTGTGTGTCAGTGGAGGCCTGGGCAGGGTAGACCAGCCCAATGGACAGTCAGAGGGTGAAGCAATTTTGTGTTAAGTATTTTGAAACAGAAATTCTGTTTCAGAAAAAGGGGGAGATGAAAATAGATGATCATTATTACCACCATTATTTGCCCAATAATTATTTTATACTTTTTTATCTTTTTAAAACCTATTACCTTTTTCATCCCTCACCACTATTACTAAAAAAATTTTTACCAATCATTATTTTATACATATAGAGCATTGTTCAACTTTTAGTTTATTTATGTATCTATTTATTTTTAACTTTTGGTTTTAAAACAACCACTATGCAGATGAGCAATTACTTTCAAAAAAAAAAGGAAAAGTCTTAGCTTTCAAGACACACTCAATCCTAATATAAAAATAAGAAATAAGAAACTCAGAAATCACAAAATTAAACTTTCATTATTCAACATGTGAGCCACTTTTTTGAGCAAGGGAAACAGTAAGTGAGATTTGGTAAATTGTTTAAGGAAATAGATGTATTGTTGATAATTGTGAAAAGCAATCTGCTTGGCATTGTATATGCATAAATACATATTGAACATATTGATCAGTAAATGTAAAGCATTGTTCAGATTTTATTTGCTTTAATAACAAGAACAAAGCACAGAATGAAATTGTTTATTGATATTGCTAATATTATTGTCTGTAATGGAACGATTGATACAGAGAAAAATAATCACGTTCCACTTATCCCAATTCTTAAAGCACTTAATAAAATCAACTAAATCTAGAAATCAAGTCTTTATAAAATCTTGGAAACTGAATAAAGTCAGAAATATAATTACTTAATAAATAGCACACCGCAGAAAATTAAAGTGGCAGGTAAAATAATATAGCCACAAACAGTGATTCTAAAGTCCAAGCAAAAGTAACCCAAGAAAGCCCAATACATCAATATGGAACCATTCCTGAGACAGAAGCCACATTATGTATAGTTTGTTTGAGTTTAAAACTTTGGGCCCTGATATTCTATCAATCAGTGTGGAGATGGAGGGGAGAATAGAGCAGCTGATCATTAAAACTTTGCATGGAGCAATAATAATAAACATGATTCAGATATATTTCCAAATGTTTGTTCCTTATTTATTATCTATATAGTATTATCAATACAATATATGAAGATATGCAGGAAGCATTCAGTGGGAGGTTTAACAGCAGGTGCGTTTAAAGCAGCAGTTTTGTGCTGTGAAGCAGTAAAATATGGTCTGTACAATGATGCTGCAGAGTTGAGGTGTGTGATCTTTAGCTTGGTTAGTGTTTGTGAGAGTGGAAGTGTTTGAGTTTGTGAGTGTGTGCATGCATGAGAAATAGTGTGTGTCTAGTGGTAAACTGGGTGGTGAACATTAGTAGTGTGAGTGGAGCTGGTGTTGGGTTTACGTGGGGATGAGTGTAAGGACTGAAAGGCGGGCTTCTCCAACCAGAGAGAGACGAACACGTCCAAGGTAAGTGATAAATTCCTGTGATTTTTATTTTTCGTTTTCAGCACGCAGCAAAACAACCAAAGAAAAACTGTACAAAAAGAAAGAAATGTAATATGTTTAAAAAAAAAAATGATGAGGGCTATCTGACTAAACATCAGCCAGTAAAGGGCTACAGCTGGCTTGCTGCATAAAAACCCGATCTCCCTCTATCAGCGCCATTTCCCCCTGCCACGAGGAACCCAAACCAAAAAAAAAAACCAACCAAAACCTCCCTTATTTAGACACGCCTCCCCTTTTAAGGCCATAGCCCCTCCCACCGAGCAATTGGCTGCCACCATTAATAGGGGTGTCTAAAATATACAAACATACACAAACCAACAATAATCTATACATTACTGGATCCAGTTATTTACAGACGTCACTACATAACCAAAATAATATTACCGGTAAGTATCTCTACAACAGTTTATTAATCACATTTCCCCTTTTCTTCCCCCACAGGTTTTACGGAGCCGTAGTCCAAACCCCCCCTTCCCCACAAGTGAATCGAGGGCCCTTCGATCACCCCTGAGAGAGCTGGAAGACCACTGAGGAAAGATATGAGGTGAGTATTTACAGGTTACAAACAATAATCAACATAATGTATAAAGAAGTGCTGGTGATGTGTCAGGCCTATTGACAACATCACATACCCCCCCCCCCTTACGGAAGTCACTCGTCAGAGTGACGAGAAAGAAAGTCAGCAGTAATGTTCTGGGTGCCCTTTCGGTACCGCACCTGAAACTTAAAGGGCTGCAAGGATAAATACCAGCGAGTAATTCTGGCGTTACTGTTGCGCATGCGCTGCATCCATTGCAGCGCCCTATGATCAGTTTCCAACACAAAGTCAGCATTTGTGAGGTAATACCTCAATGAGTCCAATGCCCATTTAACCGCCAGGGCCTCCTTTTCAACAGTGGAATAGTTCAACTCCCTGGGGAACATCTTCCTACTTATGTAAAGAACTGGCTTCTGGTCCACGCCCTCTCCTTGGAACAACACGGCCCCCAAGCCACAGCCTGACGCGTCCGTCTGGACCACAAAGGGCTTATCAAAGTCAGGGCTGCGCAGAACAGGGTCTTGACACAGACACATTTTGAGATCGTTGAAAGCGTTCTCACAGGCCTCAGTCCATTTAACACGTTGAGGTTTATCTTTTTTGATCAGCTCTGTTAATACAGCCGCTCTGCTGGAGAAGTTAGGAATGAAGCGCCGGTACCATCCTACGAGACCCAAGAAGGACCTCACCCTTCTCTTCGTTGTAGGTGCTGGACACCCCTTGACTGCCTCCACCTTGTCAACCTGGGGCCTTAGGAGACCTCCTCCCAAGACATAGCCCAAGTAGACCACCTTGTCTTTCGCCAAGGTGCACTTCGTTGCGTTGGCCGTCAGCCCCGCATCTGCAATGCGTCGTAAGACCTCGCCAACATGTTGTACATGCTCCTCCCAGGTAGCACTGTACACCACCACATCGTCCATGTAACAGGCTGCGAACTCCTCCGTACCCCTGAGTACCACGTCCATCAGCCTCTGGAAGGTCGCAGCAGCTCCGTGAAGGCCAAACGGCATGACCGTAAATTGGTACAATCCACTGGGTACCCGGAACGCAGTTAGATCTTGTGCTGATTGGCACAGAGGCACTTGCCAATAACCTTTACACAGGTCAAGTGTGGTCAGAAATTTTGCCTTTCCCAGACGTTCAATCAATTCATCTGCACGTGGCATCGGATAAGCATCAAACGCTGAAACTGAATTTAGCTTCGAAAAATCCACACAGAAGCGCAGCTGTCCATCTTTCTTGGGGACCAGGACCACAGGACTACACCACTCACTCTTTGATGGCACAATCACCCCCAGCTGGAGCATCTGCTCCACCTCCTGCCTCAACACTGGGATCAGGCGGGCTGGCACTCTACAGTTCGTCTGCCTAATGGGGCCGTGCTTCAGCAGGCGGATGTCGTGCTGTATGACACTGGTTCTACCAGGATCGCTGCTGAAGACCCTCGGCGGAATGTGAGCCTTCAATTGTTGTTGTTGCCACGGCTCGAGATGCGCCAGACTGGGTGGTGCTGCGGGTCCTCCGCCCCCCGGGAAGTATTGCTCACAGCTGTCTTCCTCTTCCTCAACAGCCCGAACCCATAGTTGCTCTGTGACGTGCTTAGCGGAGTCTCTCCATTTTCTGAGCATGTTGATATGCAGGACCTGATGTTTCTTCCGTCTGTCAGGGAGGAACAGCTCATACGAGGTCTGCCCGATCCGGCGTACCACCTCATATGGCCCCTGCCACTTTGCCAGCAGGCTAGTGTCCGACGTGGGTAAAAGCACTAGCGCCTTCTCTCCTGGACACAGCTCTCTGTGCTTCGTCGCCTTGTCATACCACTCCTTCTGACGATGCTGTGCAGCCTCCATGTTCTCACGCACCAGCTCTGTCAGCGACGCCATCTTGTCCCTCATCTTAATGACATAAGACAGAATATTCAGGCCCTGGACTGGGTTAGGGCCCTCCCATGACTCTTTGAGGACATCCAGAGGTCCCCTCACTTCCCTCCCATAGAGAAGCTGGAAAGGGGAGAACCCAGTTGATGCCTGTGGCACCTCCCGGTAGGCGAAGAGCAGGTAAGGGAGCCAGGTATCCCAGTCAGAACCCGTCTCCGACACGAACTTGCGGAGCATGCTCTTCAGGGTTTTGTTGAACCTCTCAACAAGCCCGTCAGTCTGCGGATGGAAGGGGGTAGTCCTAATGCCTTTTATCCCTAGCAGCGAAAATACATCCTTGAGCTGGCTAGACATAAAATTAGTGCCCTGGTCAGTGAGGATTTCTCGCGGGATCCCTACCCTAGAAATTAACTGCGCCAGCGCATTAACCACCTGACGAGTCTTAACCTTGCCCAGAGCGAACGCTTCCGGATAGCGTGTAGCATAGTCTGAAATTACCAAAATGTAACGCTTGCCACTCTGGCTTTTTGGTAACGGACCTACGATGTCCATAGCAATGCGTGAAAAGGGCACATCTATAATTGGCAGGTTTATCATCGGTACCTTATCCGATTTTAGCTGGGGGGCTACTAACTGACACGCAGGACATACCTTACAAAACTCAATTACGTCCAAGTGTTGACGTGGCCAGAAAAAACGGCGCGCTATTCTACTCTGAGTTTTAACGTGCCCTAAGTGACCCGCCCATGGGTCAGCGTGAGCTAATTGAAGCACCTGCTGCCTCAAACCCGCTGGAACCACCAACTGCTCTACATCGCCTTTGACTCTGTACAGAATGTCATTATGTAAAACAAATTGGATGCCACTCCTGTCAGCCTTGTTATTCTCTGCTTTTAAGAACAGCGGAGCTAGTGACTTATCCTGTCGTTGTAACTGTGACACGTTGCTAGGCAATGACTCAACGTCTATGTCAGGGGCGTCTAATTGCTCTGTTAGAACTGTGCCTCTAACTTTACCCTGCCGTTTTTGTCTTTTGGACTTTTTAAGTTTAGGTGTCTCACTAAAAGGTAGCTCAGTAAGGAGAGCCTGGTTCCCCTCACCCTCGCTCTTTAACTGAGCCTGTAGCCTGGTCACAACCATAACATCTGCAGAGTTCCGTTTCTCCATTAAAAGATCGACCAACACTGGAATATCTCTGCCTAGAATAACTGCATAAGGAGCTTGCTGCAATAACCCCACGTTTAACAGGTAAGCCTGTCCCTGCACTTCAATGCTAACCTCAGCTGTGGGATACTCCTGTTCATCGCCATGGATACATTTTACAGTCAATGACCCCGTATGAACTAACTCCTGTTTGGGCAGACAATTAACAGACACCAAAGACTGGCTTGCTCCCGTATCAACTAGAGCTTTAAACCGCCTAGCACCTATTTTAACCATAATAGTGCTGTCACTACAGTTAGCGATTGGTTTAAAATTAGTCACTTTTTTAGGATTATAACACAGGTTATTTGAACCGCTAGGCAGTTTAGGGCACACACTAACTTTATGGCCAGGTTGGTTACAGTTAAAACATTTCATCATTTTCTCTGCAGGACATCTAACACTATCAGCATTAATATTTGTAGCGAACTGGCGCCCCCGAGTGGGCTGTCTACTGAATTGCGGCATAGGACTACCACCCCGCCCACCGACAAACTTACCCGGGATGCCACGATGACGTAGTTTGTTGTTGTCGTCGCTGCAGGTGTTCCCCTCAGCCAGCCTCGCCGACACATACGCCTCCGCCATTTCCACCGCCTGAAGAGTGGATTCGGGGCTGCGCTCGATGATCCAGCTCCTGAGCTCCGGCTTGACAACTCGCAGGAACTGCTCCAGCACGATCGCGTCACCGATCTCCTCCTTGGACTTTGCCTGCGGCGTCAACCACTTCTCATAGAGCCCTTTCAGCCTGGTGTAGAGCTCGCGCGGCGTCTCTTCCTCCCGGCCCGTGCTGCACCGGAATCGCCGCCGGTAAGTGTCTTTATTAATTTCATATTTGCGCAGGATAGCGTCCTTTACCTGCTGGTAGTCGCCAATGTCCTCACTGTCCATAGCCACATACACCGCTCTGGCCTTGCCTTCCAACAGCGGAACCAGATGAAGCGCCCAGCTGCCCCTCGGCCAAGCCGCTGTCTGCGCCACGCGCTCAAACATAGTCAGAAAGTGTTCGATGTCGTCCGATTCTTTTAATGTTGGCATCCTAGGCACTGGCCACATTGTCTGAGTGTGAACTGGTGGTGAATTTTGCCGTGGATCGACTAAGTGTTGCGGTTCAGCGCTCCCGCCTCGTGAGCATCTCAGAATCTGAGTTCGCTGCCGCTCCACTGTCTCTTCTCTCTCTTCTCCCTCCTGTCCTCCTTCGGCCCGGCCCTTGTGAACCACCTCCTGCAGCAGTCCGAACTGGTGGTGCATCGTTTTCCACCTAAGCTCCTGTTTCGCCTCTTCTCTCTTGAGATACTCATCTTTCTCCCTCTGCTCCGTCATGAAGCTCTGAAGCATCGAACACAGTTGTTCCACGCTTGCAGTTGTGTTACCCGCCGCCGCCATGGTGGACGAGGGTAAAAGCAGATTGTCCGACCCCGACTCTTCTCCTTGCTGCTGTGATGAACTCACTGGCACTTTCTTAGGAGGCATTGTCTCTGTCTGGCTGTTAGTCTTGGTTTTAAGTTGTTACAGACCCGTTTTCTTTCCACAGGTGACCATCCGACGATCAGCGTCGCTCGACCAGGCACTGGTTTACTGCCATCACTCGTGACCATCCACCGATCAGCGTAGCTCCACCAAGTACTAGTCCACTGCCACCATTTGTGAGTGGAGCTGGTGTTGGGTTTACGTGGGGATGAGTGTAAGGACTGAAAGGCGGGCTTCTCCAACCAGAGAGAGACGAACACGTCCAAGGTAAGTGATAAATTCCTGTGATTTTTATTTTTCGTTTTCAGCACGCAGCAAAACAACCAAAGAAAAACTGTACAAAAAGAAAGAAATGTAATAAGTTTAAAAAAAAAATGATGAGGGCTATCTGACTAAACATCAGCCAGTAAAGGGCTACAGCTGGCTTGCTGCATAAAAACCCGATCTCCCTCTATCAGCGCCATTTCCCCCTGCCACGAGGAACCCAAACCAAAAAAAAAAAACAACCAAAACCTCCCTTGTTTAGACACGCCTCCCCTTTTAAGGCCATAGCCCCTCCCACCGAGCAATTGGCTGCCACCATTAATAGGGGTGTCTAAAATATACAAACATACACAAACCAACAATAATCTATACATTACTGGATCCAGTTATTTACAGACGTCACTACATAACCAAAATAATATTACCGGTAAGTATCTCTACAACAGTTTATTAATCACATTTCCCCTTTTCTTCCCCCACAGGTTTTACGGAGCCGTAGTCCAAACCCCCCCTTCCCCACAAGTGAATCGAGGGCCCTTCGATCACCCCTGAGAGAGCTGGAAGACCACTGAGGAAAGATATGAGATGAGTATTTACAGGTTACAAACAATAATCAACATAATGTATAAAGAAGTGCTGGTGATGTGTCAGGCCTATTGACAACATCACAAGTAGTGTTTGTAAGATCTAATTTGGATATAACAGAGCCACAGGGAAGCAGTTACACTAAAAGGGAAAGGGATGTGAACAAAGGAAGGTAAAAGCCAGTAATCAATGGTGATGATAATTAAATGTTGCAATTTAAAATTGAAAATTACTAAATGTTACGGATTGAACGCACATTTGACAGTAAAGATCATGATTGAGTATAACTGAAAATCAGGACAACTGAAGAAGGTAAGAAAACAAAAATTGGGCTGAAATCTGTGCACAGACCAAATTTAAATATGAAATAATTAACTTCCAAGGGGAAATTAGAGCTCAAGTTAAGTGTGATAAATGTATTTTAACCATGTATTTTAACTTACAGGAAGGAGACACGGAGGACACCTTAAAAGACTTCCAAAATGAATAGAGAACCTTAAACATGATTATAATGAATACAAAAGTCTCGTTTCAGATCTGTTTACACAGGGGGAGAAGGAGAACGTGGTGCAAAGGTGGAGCAGTACAGACACAAAGTCAGGGCTCCTCCGCCACTACGCACGAAAGGGGAACGGGCATGGCTGGATTGAGCCTTTCCAGGTGACTGAGAGAACAACGTACGCAGATCACCTGATAGGCGAGGGTTCTACAGCTGTGCAGCAACAGAGATCGCTCACAGAGCAAGCAGGAGGAGACGAGACAGCAGCAGCTGAAAAGTCTGACCCTGCAGCAGCAGCAGCAGCAGGCCCGCAGCAGGAAGGAGGGGCAGCAGAACCCCCGCAGCACGGGCCTGGCCTGGCCACAGCAGAGAAAAGGGTTTCTCAGAGCGCAGCAGCAGCACACAGCCTGGCTGTGACCGAGGAGAGGAAGTGAGGGAGTAACTCATTCAGCAACGTTTCGATTGCGTCAAAGTACACTACATACAGAGACTCTTAAACACATCTCATTAAAGAACACACATAGTCTTATCACACACCAACTCATACTTTACATTCACTGATATTGCAGACACCAAGAGCCAGAATAAAGCTCTTCGTACGTGGGGCTGAGGTAGTCTACCCTCAAAACCCTGAAGCAAGAAGAAAGAAGAAAAGAACACCACGCATTGTAACTTTAACATTTACACATATAAGGTTATAAACTGTGATTTGCTAAATTAGGGGGGGAACACATTATTTTTTTTCCTTACAGGTTGTCTTGGACATTTTTTCTTTACAGGTTGCCTTGGACTCTTAAAAAACGGAATTGTAAAAAAAAAAAAAAAAATACACTCTGTAACCTTAACACTTACACATATAGGGCTATACATAACAGTTTACTAAATAGTGGGAAGCTTAGAGGGAAAACACATTTATTGTGTAATAATGGCTTGGTACGGTAAAAGGGAGTGGGACAGGTCAAAGTACGGACACCATAACGAACCAGCATTTCCTCTAGTTATTCCAATATGGCTCCAGGTAATAATAACCATTACTTTAATGGGTATAATGATAGCAAAGACGATAAACCGCCATATATGTTACCTATACTGGAGTGTGAGGAAGAGCAAGAGGAACTGCTGTAAACCGACCACTCTTGGGGATGACTTTAGGGCAATGATGTCACTTCCTCCTTTGATAGGGTTTGAAGTATTAGCCGCCTGGGGCAGAGGGGCTGTGGGAGAATTTTTCCTGTCAAAAATTGGTTGGAAGGCTGCCGGACAGGTTTTCGCTCCCACCTTCTTAGTAACATGTTCACTCACATGTTTATCGAGTGTTGAACATATTTACGATGTGTTGACGTATCTGGTTGATACGTCAAAAGGGAGAATTGAAGAGTAACTGTTTATTTTACCTTGAGTGTATTGACAAATATCTTTCAATTATGATTACTTATCTTAGTATCTATAATTACATAATCATTGTGTGAAACCTTGTATTTTATATGCATAGCCAATACTCACATTGTATTTGATCATTTTTATTACTCACAGTGTATTTTATACGCATTTATATAGAAGATTAACCAATAATCACAATATATTCTTTACATATATAGTAAAACACTGTTTGATCAGGCATGTGACTAACACCAACCTTATTATGACAAATTAACCCACATGATACATAAGGCGTTTACTAACACATAGGACCTATTATATGGCGGACTAACCACGCGCTGCGAACACATTAACATATAATATATGGAATCCATTGTGTGACGTGTGTAGCTCATGCTTGAAGCATTTCGTTCACTGCATGTTTCTGACTAACGGCCATCAATCATCAGCTAGTGCACTCTGTATGAACTAAATTGATACAAAGGAGACTTCGGGACGAACAGTGCGGCCTTTCTCTCTGTGCGTGCAAAGTCCTTCACCTACCAAAGCGGGAGGAGGACGCGCGCACATAGGGAGGGTGGCACTGTCTAATTACTGAAACAATATCACACTGTCTGACTGGACCCAGTCAATTCCTGAAACAATACCACACTGTCCGGCTGGATACAGTCAAGGCCAAACACTAGGGGTCCGGTCAGACCTGTGAAACTTGAGTACTAACACGTGAAATTACGCATGCTAACATGAGATGATTTTAGCAACGCCTCATCAGCAGGTTTCACGTCATTTGGGGTATAAACATGGAGTCAGATTAGAGGGGGGTCAGAACTTATACTGAGACAGCTAATAATTGGTTTTGTATGTTCTCCTGGATCCAGTACTTTGTAATAAATACTTGGTTTGCTTTCAACTCCACTCCACCTGTCTGACTCTCTCTATCAAACGAACACGCAGGGGAGTTGTACCCCGGACGAGAGGTGGGTGTTGACCCACCTTTCATTTTCATTTCTACAACAGCCTGAACCATTAAAATATATTTCTTTCTGAATTTCAATCTGAAATTGACTATTATGTTTCACTTCAACACAAATACATTTCACACTGGATTTCTCTGTTGGGCGCCTTTGAGTATTTAACAAATAATAACAAGAAAATATCAGGCCTATAGGTTTCGTGTAAAACATGTGTTGAGAAAACACAATGGGATTGAAGATCTGCCATATAAAATCCTTTTATTAAAAACACACAGATGAGTAAATATAGAGGTGAAGCAATACAAAGATAATAGTTTGTAGTGGATAAAAACAATTAAGGAACTACATGATTTGGATATTCTTAGTAAATTAAAGATTAAAAAACCTTAAGCAAGATATAAAATTCAATAAGGAAAAGATAAGCGAGTATAAAACTTGAGTAATACAACAACCAAATATCCCTCTATGGGAACAGATTTTTAATCAGAACGACTGAACCATAGACCAACGAGAACACCATCAGAGGGAATAAATGAGCCTGCAACCTTACAGCGCTACACAAGCCCGGAGGAGGTTGATTTCAGTATGGGAAATACGGCTGGAGCGTTTTATTTAACCTCTGGAAAGGATTTTGTTGGCCTCTCTGCAGGGTCTGGATGCTCCTCCGGTCCACAGGGCAGTACCCGGAACAGTGTCGTCTCTCTGTGGCTCTGGGTCTCACTTTTGGGAGCACTCTCTGGAGTTCCTCAGGTGGTGTTTTCAGTTCTTCTTTCATATAGATGGGCCTGGCGGTTAATAGCATTAAGCTAAGCTATGCTAAGCTTGGGGAGCTGAGGATGGCTTCCACAGAGTGAAAACAGAGATACTAGAAATTAATAGAAATAATGAAATCTGCATAAACTAGAAAAGAGATTAAAAGCATTCAAATCATAAGCTCTGAAGATTTGGCTCAAATGTTTAGTTGCCAGCTAAGAATCCTACTCTAACTATCACATTTATCACACTAAATTTTAAAGACTAAGTTTTTTCGCTTTTTCAGAACTGAACTCCTCCCGTAACTACCCTAAGCGCTGAGCTCTGTCTCACAAAGAATGTCCTGGAATATTGAACATATAAGAAAACATAACATGGAATTCAATAAACATGATCGATGATTAAGATTAATTTTGCTGAACCTGTAAAATCCATTGTTAAATTCAGTTTATTGACAAGGTTAAACATTTGTGTCCAAAAGACTTATGATTTGCCTTTTAATTGCCTTCAAACTGATCTAAGATGGAGATTTCTCTCCTGTGTGAATGTGCTGGTGTTTTTTGAGTTTACTCTGTTGAGTAAAACTCTTCCCACAATCTGAGCAGTAATACGGTTTCTCTCCTGTGTGAATGCGCTGGTGTTTTCGGAGATTACACTGCTGATTAAAACTCTTCCCACAGTCTGAGCAGTAATACGGTTTCTCTCCTGTGTGAATGCGCTGGTGTTTTTTGAGAGTACTCGGTTCAGTAAAACTCTTCCCACAGTCTGAGCAGTAATACGGTTTCTCTCCTGTGTGAATGCGCTGGTGTATTTGAAGAGTACTCTGTTGATTAAAACTCTTCCCACAGTCAGAGCAATAATACGGTTTCTCTCCTGTGTGAATGTGCTGGTGTATTCGGAGATTGATCTGTTGAGTAAAACTCTTCCCACAGTCTGAGCAGTAATACGGTTTCTCTCCTGTGTGAATGCGCTGGTGTTTTCGGAGATTACACTGCTGATTAAAACTCTTCCCACAGTCTGAGCAGTGATACGGTTTCTCTCCTGTGTGAATGCGCTGGTGTTTTTTGAGACTACTCCGTTCAGTAAAACTCTTCCCACAGTCTGAGCAGTAATACGGTTTCTCTCCTGTGTGAATGCGCTGGTGTTTTTTGAGACTACTCCGTTCAGTAAAACTCTTCCCACAGTCTGAGCAGTGATGCGGTTTCTCTCCTGTGTGAATGCGCTGGTGTTTTTTGAGATTACTCTGTTTAGTAAAACTCTTGACAGAGTGCTGATGTTTCTCCATGTCGGGACTTGGCTTCATTTGTCTGTTAAATGCAGCAATTTGTGTATGTTCTGGAGATTCTTCTGGATGGCTGGTGCTTCAACTCTTTCAGCAGTTTAACATTGCTCTTGTTAAATATCCCGGTTGTTGGTGATGAATTTCAGGAGAATATTTTAATTTCTGGAAAAAACAAAGAAAAATGCCATTGAATATTAAAATAAAAGCAGGTCAATTAACTTAAGAGAACTGCCTAAATCAGTTACACTATACTGATGAAACTACTGGGACATCTTCATTTACCATAAAAGCTTCTGTACTTTTATCCCAGTCGAAGTCCACAGTGTAAGGGGGCGCTGGTGGTCCTCCAGCCACTAGAGGGAGGCCACCTTTACCCACTTGCAATAATCAGGCTGACACCTGTTTAATGCCTTTATAAGGGTGGCCCACTGTTCAAACAGACAGTCTAAATTCAGTTCAGGTCCCACTAGAAGCTGAGAACTTTCCTAGATTGTTAAAAAGAAAGAAAAGTAAATCAAAAGGAAAAAAAAATCCTTAGGTTTTATTTAAAGCCTCCTTGGGAGTTCTCCAGAGGCTGCTTTATGTTTCCCCCTCTTTTTTTAAACTTTTTTAAAAGTTTTAAACTTTTGTTAGTTTCTGAGTAAATGATTTAAAGTTGGTACTAAGAAAATACTTGTTTCCTATTTCCCTGAGTACTTTTATTTAAGTTCTAGGATAAAACCAGAGTGCCTGTTGTTCGATCACAATTATTTCACAATTCACAATTTCACAATTATTTGCAAATAAAGAAGTTTATGAAACATGTTATGTTTCTTATTTATGCAACTAAAAGGTAAAACTGTGTAAAACGTAGCTTATTTAGAAAATTTAGCTTTAATTGCTTATACAAAATATTTATTATATTATGGTTACATTACTAACACAGGAGCAAGCTGACACCTGAGCATATTGAAATGCTCGTCTTTGTATAAAAAGAATCTCCCCATCATGCTTGGACTGCAGGCACGGCAAACAGTTGGAATTGAAGGGAGTATGTAGATGGGGTTGGAGCAGCAAAGTGTGGAGGAGATTCGGGAGTAGAAGGCATTTTGCTTTTAAATAGTTTACAATATTTGCACTGATTTTTTTAAGCTTTGGTTTACACTTGTTCAAAAGCACTGATGAGTACAGCACTCAAGAGTACTGATGCTGTTAATAGACTATTTTCTACTCACTTTGTGTGTTTTGCTTTTTTAAATACAATTTACAATATTATTTGCACTTATGGCTTTTTAAGCCTTGGTTTACTGTCGCCATTTCTCATTGTTATTTATTATTTTGTCTATTTTGAGTTAATTAATTGCTAAATAAACAGGTCAGTTTCTCCTTACCAACCAAACACACCTAATTATTCAAACACACCTTATTCAGCTGGCTACTTGTTATCAAGAGTAAAAAGCTTTTCAACATGAGTTTGACAACAGTAAGTACGTTGGCTAAATAACTTTAAACATTAATACATGCTCGGATAGGCCGGTATCGGCGATATCGGTATCGGATCGGAAGTGCAAATAAATATCGGTATCGGATCGGAAGTTCAAAAAGCTGGATCGGGACATCCCTAATCTCTGATATTCCCCCCACATTCAGTGCTGCTATGTTGTGAGGTCAGTTCAGTGCGCTGTAGCATTAGCTAAACTCTAGCATTAATCTAATTACTACACTTAAACGATCTCGTAATGCAGAGGATCCAGTGATGTCCAGGAGGAAAATGTACACAGAATAAAACGTAAAGGGTCCTAAACATATGTATTTAGCACAGAATGTGATAGAGGTATAGTTGGGCGATTAATTGATTTTTTTGATTAATTCTAATTTACAGTTAAGGACAATGTGTTTTTATGAAAATCGATTTTCTCTGAGTTTTAATTTTGACCACCGAAGCTCCCCTGTGGGCTCCTGTACTTCAGAGTGAGCTAGCACACCATCCAAAGTAAAACAAGCAACTGTCCCTGACACATCTTCCAACTACGTACCAGGTTCTGTAAGCACTACAGTTTATGATTTTTTGCATATTAATGAGAAAATATCATCTCATTTTATAGAACACTACTGGCACTTATTTAAAAGCTTTGTTTTGCAATTCAAGCCCAATTGGGAAAAGTTTTTACTAAATAGCATATTTAATTGTACTTGTTTTTTATTTTGTAAGTTTTATCAAAAAGGGTACCATTTTATTTCTTTCTATTTGTTCTTTGAGGATGGGTTTATTTATTTATTTTTTAAGTTTGACGGTGCATTGTGTCAGTACCTAAACTAGCTTTCGAAAAGTTACCAGATGTTTTGCATTGTTTCTGTTTTTTGTTTGTTTCTCGTAGCACTTTAACCACAAAGGGGACATTTAAGTGAAAACTAAATAAATAAAAACTAGTTTTTAACAATTTCTTTAATTATATTTTTAGTAGGGGAAAAAAATCTGTTTAAATCGAAAATCGGATAAAAAAAATAAATAAATAAAATATTTTTTTTTTTGGGCCATATCGCCCAGCTTTAGATAGAGGCGAGTTTTTGAATGGCCTGTTCATTTTTGCCATTTACAAAAACAGTTCAGACATGAAACCCCAAATATGGGCATAAACAACAACATGTCACCGACTACAAAACGACTACACAACTGCGATGGCCTATTGTGATCCTAAACGATTTTCTGTCAAAATAAAAGTCCCCCTAATATGTAATAATATTCTGTTTTATATCTGTAAAAATATATATTATAAAGTAGTTTGATAAAGTTTAAAATTAATTAAAAGGTTTTTCAAACTTATAAATGCATGAAATAATATAGTAAATATAATAAAATAGGTACTAAAATGTACGATTGTGAAATAGTACAGTATAAAACATGCTGTCAGCAGCTGAATTAAATATATCTTTCTTTATAGTGTTACTTCTGTTAAACATTAAATCACATTGTTTGACACATCTATATATGTTTAACAAAATATTTTAAATGCAGATAACATTACCAATAAGTTTACATCAATTAACCGTGCTTACAACGTGCTTAAAATTCCTTTAACTGAAGACTCATATCATAATTAACAGGATCTACTACATTTTTTAACATTGGTAATTTAGTAATATGTGATACTGTCTTGTTAAGAGTCATTTAACTATTTATTTATTTAAGTATCATTAAAGAAGCACTGTATGGAGACTGTATTCAACAGTAATGGTTTGCTGGAATTTCTTAATAACAGCGGGGCTAAATATATTGTAATTTTTATGTTCATTATTACAGTGAAATAGCAAATTTTCTGTTAAATCAGTGAGCCAATAAATGTTACGTAGTAAAATTCCACTTCTTACCTGAACTTCTCCTCTCTATAATCACTAAAATCACTAATTCCTGCATTCTTAAATTTAACATTTTACAAGCTGACTTTTATTTTGACGGGAAAGTCACATGACTTCCCAGCAACTGTGAAACTGGATTTAGTAGAAGGAATTTTTGAAACTAAACTAAACTAAACAATCTGAACTAGAGTAACTAAGAAATGAGTAGAGACTTATCACACAGAATTAAGAAGGAATTTCCACAGAACTGATTTAGTTCAGATTAATCTCAGGTGTTTGTTAGTGATGTAGAGGAGGGAAGGCAGGAGTGTGAGGCTCCGTTATCCTGTGTATGATCTGTAAACAAGAGAGAGAGAGAGAGAGAGAGAGAGAGAGAAAGAGATTCTCCATACCTTCTGTAGTTCAGCTGTAGTTCAGTTCCTGCTCTGGCTGTGTCCAGAAACCCCAAAAGTGTCTCCTTTTTCCTACCGATCCTCCTCCTCTCCTCCGTGACCCGGAAACTGATTTCGTGACGCCATCTTGCCGCCTGTCCGAATACCGTAGGAGACGAAAGAAGCCGCTTAAAATTCTCCTGTAGTAAGCTTCCATTGGAGGATACATCAGTGTATCCTACTCCCGAAGACTTTTAAGGATTTTCCAATGACATCACTGCATCCACGCCCACAGAGCACGCGAAAAGCAGTGCGAGGAGCAGGCAACGCCCAAATATACGTCATAAACATATTAATTAACTAGGTTCCTTATCTAATTATACAGCCAGTAAAGCACTAATATATGTTTTTGTTTAGATAAGCTGTATGCTCAGTAAAACTTTATTATTTATATATATATCTCACTGGCCAGAGATGCGGCCAAAATGCCTGGGAGTAAGCAGGATTTTATTGGAATATCTGAATATTTAGCTGTGTGACAGTAATGTTCCATTGATGCTGTTTCATCTAATATTTTTTCACTTCAACATGTATGCAAAATATAATATGTATTATTATATTTATTATTTATTAAGATTTGTTATTTGTTTTATTACATTCAATGAAATCATATTTTACTATTAAAATAATTTAATTTTTACATATGCAACCTTCATCAATGGCTAATCAGGCTGCACTTTGAAGCTTGATCTCTAGAATTTGGAATTGTGTACTGATCTCTCGTTTTTATTTTTGTATGTGGAGCTTTATTCAGAAGCTGTGATTGGCTGGGCAGTATCCGGCATGTGCTAAAAGTGAGCGTTGTGATTGGCTCAGTTCATCGGTAGTCAACATCCTATCTAAAAGGGATCAGCTGTCCCATTTCCCCAATTACAGCTCCTTCCCTCCATTCCTCCTCCTCCTCTCCTCTCCTCGATTCCTCCACCTTCTTCCGGGGTAGGAGAGGAGGAGTAGGAAAGGAGGAGTAGGAGAGGAGGAGTAACAAAAGTTTCTGGACGCAGCCTCTGTCTCCGCTCCAGCTACAGACCCCGGAAGCTCAGCCTCATCCGGGTTATGGAGAGCCCCGCCCCCTCCCCGCTATATCACATTATACCCCATCACCGCTAGAGGGAGCCCGCGAGGGAGTCCTCAATGCATGGAGCTGAATGGAGCTAAACAGCTAAAACTCTCATTTAAAACACTGTATAACTACTTCTCTGGGGTTTTCCTTTAATTTTACAAAGTAGAACAAAGTATTTCACTAAAATAGGAAAGAAAACGTACCACTATATTTCAATTTTTCTAAAACTAATGTTTTTATTCAGTAGATTTACTAGCATTACTGCTACTGATGCTGGAGTTACACACAGAGCTGCAGTTTAAAAGCTTTAATAATTATCTCTGCGATGACAAAATAGTTATAGTTGTTCTGTTTTGAGGAAATGATTGAATGTTTTATTCTAAAAAGTATCAAACATTTATAAATTGTTATTCTGCTAAAAGTAATAATTTATAAATGTTTGATACTTTATAGAATAAAAAATGTTTATATGTTTTTATACATTCCAGACTCAGTTGAGAGGCTTGAGATTCAGATAGTTTTTTCCTCTATAGAGATTCTCTGATTGCTCCTGTACAACTTCAACAAATAGCACTTACTAATTATTATGGAAAGGTCAGTGTTGTTGTACCAATTGTGAAATTGATTCCACTTTTTAAATCTCATTTAAATTTCATTTAAAATTGTATTATTACATTTTCTTTGCATTTACCTTCTTGATGTCCTGCAGATTCTTGAAAAGGAGATTGTACTGCAGCAGATCTTGTTTGTTGCTCACCTTGTGTAAAGTCCTACTATTTAGGTATTCTGAAAGCTTTCCATGAATTGAAGTCATTCGCAGCTCCTCCCTGTAAAATTACGCTCTGACATCACAATGGACCATCCTGATTTCTGTATAGAAGGGTACTTCACACTTGTAAAAACATTTAGAAATTCATATTCAAATATCAGTTTTAAACTAATTAATTGTAAAATAAATAAGATTTTGTTTAAGAGTTTATTTGTTAATAGGATGGTAAAAACAAGTTGGGCCATCCCTTGAAGTTTACCATCAACATTGAGTCCATCTGGTACAACTTTGGCATTTATTACATACAGTGTTAAAAAGGTTGTATAAATGTTTTAATTTTTTTGAACAGTGTTAACTTGCATGGTAAATTTTGTCAGTACAAAATTGTTTGAATATCCATGGTGACCATCACAGTGAAGTAAAGCATTGATTATTTAATACAAGGAGTAACTGCTTCTATTTGGGGTAGTCA
The DNA here is from genome assembly GCF_023375975.1 of Astyanax mexicanus. Lineage (NCBI taxonomy): Eukaryota > Metazoa > Chordata > Actinopteri > Characiformes > Acestrorhamphidae > Astyanax > Astyanax mexicanus. The sequence continues at coordinate 11,691,995 of NC_064411.1, read as the reverse complement.
AAATGGTACTATTGATCAATTAAGTGAAAGCTCACCTTATTTGGTTCAATTTTTTTAGTAATCAAAGTTTATTATTTAATTTTAAATTAAATATGGACTACATGATTTTATTATATTATATACCAATATAACTAAGCATATTAAGAATCATTTGTTAACATAGGGTTTCTTGGTGTAAAACACTCTTACATATTGAAAGAATCCTGAAGATTTCTTAGTTCTAATGGATATTTGTATTGAAGAAAGTGTTGAAAAGAAATGTCACAATTTCTACTTTAACAATAGTTCTGACCTTTGAGTAAAATTTGGTAAGTGCTATTTGTTGGGTTGTTTTAAGTGACTCAAGCAACCAGAGGTGTTTGTCTTATATTTCTACACAGAACCAGATTTAATCTGGCCCAAATAGTCTCATATTTTGTAGTAGAATGAGAATGCTTTCTGGACTCATATTATAAAAGCTGAAAAAAGTTTTTATAATTCTATAAACAAATAAACTCTTTAACAAATCTTATTTATTTTACAATTAATTAGTTTGAAACTGATATTTGCATATGAATTCAAATGCTTTTACTAGTGTGAAGTACTCTTCTATACAGAAATCAGGATGGTCCATTGTGATGTCAGAGAGTGATTTTACAGGGAGTAGGTGTGAATGACCTCAATTTATGGAAAGCTTTCAGAATACATAAATAGTAAGACTTTAGACAAGGTGAGCAACAAACAAGATCTGCTGCAGTATGATCTCCTTTTCAAGAATCTGCAGGACATCAAGAAGGTAAATGTAAGGAAAATGTAACCATAATATTTTAAATGAATTTTAGATAAAATGTTTGTACTGGATTTGTATTTGTATAAATGTTTGATACTTTATAGAATAAAAATTGTACAACTATATAGAAAAAAAAACAGAACAACCATAAATGTTTCAGCACCACAGAGATAATTGTTAAATCTTATAAACTGCAGTTTTAATCCTTTTAAATGAGCCCTGTGTGTAACTCCAATATCAGTAGCAGTAATGCTAGTAAATATAATTAATAAAAGATTAGCTGTAGAAAATGGAAATATAGGGGTACGTTTTTATTTCTATTTCAGTGAAATACTTTGTTATACTTTGTAAAATTATAGGAAAACCCCAGAGAAGTAGTTATACAGTGTTTTAAATGAGAGTTTTAGGAGTGGGCGGGGCTCTCCATAACCCGGATGAGGCTGAGCTTCATGGAGAGGACCTTTGTGATTCTAGCAACGCTTGCCCAGAATCGAAAAAGATTTTCTGTCAAAATAACCGCCCCATTAAAAATGTATAAAAATCAGTTTTGAGTCTGTAAATAAAATACTATAAACTAGTTTGAGAAAATAAAAAGCGTAAAATCAACTAAAAGCTTTTTGAAACTGAAACACATTAAATAATATAGATAATAAAAGAAAAGGTAAGAAATTGTTCTAAAACTAGTGTTGGTTGAAGAGACAGTTTTGTGCTGGCACTTTATTAATATATTCTGAATCAGGACACAACTCTTTAATAAAAGAAAAAAAAAATTCTTTGAGCTACTGACAGCATGTTTTATTCTAGGCGAATAGTAAAAATCGGTGACATTTATAAGTTTGTCTGTAATATATGATGCTGGTTGTTAAATTGTGTAAATTATTAACAATGTAAAGTTGCTCAAAGAGTGATGTCATAATGTTTCTTTTCTTCTGTATTGTTCTGTATTCATATTACTTATCTTTATTGCAGTGTTATTATTATTATTATTATTATTATTATTATTATTATTATTATTATTACGATGATGATGACTGAAAGTATCAGTTAAGGGCCAGCAGGAAACTATAATCCACAGTAATGGTTTAAAGTGGGATTTGTTTTTTCTTTCATTTGCTAAATTTTTTATTGTTTATTATTGCAGTAAAATAGCACGTTTTCTGGTAAATTAGCAAATCAATGTTATTTAAAAAAAAACACTAGTGAAATTCCACCTCTTACCTGACCTTCTCCTCACTTCTTTTTAAATTTTATATTTTTACAAGGGGACTTTTATTTTGACGGGAAAGTCACGGATCTGTTCCTCCCGCAGCGCCGGAGGAAGAGCAGAATCAGCTGAACTACAGAAGGTATGGAGAAGTTTCTCTCTCTCTCTCTCTCTCTCTCTCTCTCTCTCTCTCTCTCTCTCTCTCTCTCTCTCTCTCTCTCTTTAACACGCTGTTCTACATTCACTCCTACATCAACACCACCTTCAGCATGTGCAGCATTTACACCACCAGCACTGGATCTTCTCCGAGCTCTGCTCAGCAGTCTGACTCTGACCCACAGACACAGGAGGGGGGTTTGAGTAGGGGGTCGTGGAGCTGGGGATGGGGGGCTTTACAGATCATACACAGGATAACGGAGCCTCACACTCCTGCCCTCCCTCCCCCACATCACTAACACACACCTGAGTTTAATCTGAACTAAATCTGAGATAAATCTGAACTAAATCTGAGATAAATGTGGGTTAAATCTGATCTGGATCCGTCATAAAATCAGGGTCTCCAAACACACAGTGGTCCAGTCTCAGCATGGATCTACTTCTGGGTTCAGACTGATAGCGGATCAGAACCAGGACAGATTTTACAGCGTTTATTACTGTTGTAAGTGTAACAGAGTAATAAAATACCTTTGTTTTAGATGAACTTTATAAAATGAGGCACTTTAATGCTGTTAAATGAAGTTTTGGCGGCCCCTGCTGTTTAGTGGTGAACTGCAGTTACGCTACGTTTGGTCTTTCTGAGCCACCGTACCTCAGCAGCGGTCTGTGTGTTTCTGTGCTGCGGGTAGGTGCTGAGCTCCGTGTTTTATGAATAAATAGTGGTTAAAAACATGTTTTAAGTTAAAAATACTGCTATTATTATTATTATTATTATTATTATTATTATTATTATTATTATTTGAGAGTTTTTTATTTATTTACTCAGCAGTATATCAGCTAATCCTATTATTATGAATATTATTATTTAATAAGAAATATTTATATTTATTTATTCAGCTTGGTCTTAACTGCAAAAGCCACTCCAGTAAAAATAAAGTAAGAAAGTACATATTGTTTCATCACATGTAATGCAGGATGCACAGTTAATTGATGTACACTTATTAAAAGTGTTATATGTATTTTACTGTTTTACCCAGCAACTCTACAGTCAAACCTCTAAAATCCACTTATTTTTTTATTCTCCTAGTATAAATCATGCTGTCAGTGGCTAAAATAAATATATATTTTTCTTTATAATTCTACTTGTATTAAAGAATTATGTGTTCTGGATCAGAATAGTATCATAATGTACCAGCGCTAAACTGTATTTCTCAGCAACACTAGCTTTATATAGACATTACAAACAATTCAAACAAGAACCTGATTTCAGCTTTGTGAGGCCGGGTAGCTAATGTTAGCTAGCTAGGTAAAGGTACAAATGATTTTTTAATCGGTATCTAATGTTATCAAGCTAAAGTTCAAGCATTTTTTAACGTTAGCTAGTTAGCCTAAGTTACCAGATTTTTTTAAAACCAGTAGCTAACAATATCTAGCTACCTAGCTAAAGTTACCAGTTAAGACAATACACCACTGCAACAAAATTAATATTTAATTGTATTATTTTATACGATATATGGCACACCCATAACTGAGATATTTAATAATACAGTAATTTTGTCAGATTTGTAACAGAAGTCAATGATCCAGAATGTTAGGATATTAATAATGCACTCTGAGTATCTCCATGTATCCAGGATTAACCCCTTTGTTTCTCGCCTGAAAAAAAACCATATAATTTCTAGAACATAAAAACAGAAAAGTGTCGGTCGAGAGACAGCGTGAATGAAAGCGAGAGACAGACAGCGCGAATGAAAGCTAGAGAGAACATTCTCCACTGTCTCCTTCTGTTCCTTGTACAAAGGAGGAGGTAGCGATCCTGCTGCTGGGTTGTTGCCCTCTTGTGGACTCCTCCACGTCTCCTGGTGTACTGGCCTGTCTCCAGGGGGGTATTCCAGAAAGCCCCCCCCCCCCCCCTTTTCTTACCTCAGCCTTTTTCCTATTAGCTACAAAACTAGTTTAATCCCACTTGGATTACACCTAGGTTAATAAAAAAAGAAAAGGGTACAAATCAAGACAAATAAAAATGTTTAAATAATAATAACTTAACAATTAAATTAAACAACAATTAAAATATTTTTCAATGTCTTTTCACTAAGTGTATTGTTTTGCGTTTTTAATTTTTATTTTAACTCACACATTGACTGTCAGCTATTTTTGCCCAAGCTGACTCATTTGCTTTGCTGCTGCTGAATTGCTTTTAGCAGCAGCATATGTCTGAATATGATTTTATACTCTGCATATGCAGACATTAATATTTCCTGCTCAATAGGGGTGAAATATGATGCCTTGTGCTTTCCCTCATTCATTTTCATGGTCAATCCCTGTTTCAGCGCTCCGTTGAGAATGTCTGTTTGTAGGTAGCCGTGAGCGCGCTTCAGCTGAGTTTAACCTAATCAGAGTTGAGTAACCTAACTCTGATCAGCTGCTGTGGAACTGAAAACTCTGAGTATGACGCGGTGAGGTAAGTCAACTCGGAGTTCAGGGTTAGGTTTGGAGTTTGTTGAACCCGCTTTCTGGAATACCCCCCTGGTATCTGCTCCATGTTTTAGACACTGTGCTGACAAACAGCAAACCTTCTTTCCACAACTGGCATTGATGTGCCATCCTGTATGAGCTGCACTACCTGAGCCACTTGTGTGGATTGTACAGTCTCTCTCATGCTACCACGAATGTGAAAGCACCACCAACATTCAAAAGTGACCAAAACATCAGCCAGAAAGCATAGGTACTGAAGTGGTCTTTGGTCCCCACCTGCAGAACGACTCCTTTGCTGAGTATGCTTTGTAAATTCAAATTGATTGTTGTCAATCAGTGTGGACAGTTGAATTTCACAGAAGTTTGATTTACTTGGAGTTATATTGTGTTTAAGTGTTCCCAATTTAAAAAAAAAATATATATATATATATATTTGCCATCCAGATGCACTTGAACTCCAAAAGAGAAATTTAAGTGAAATCAGAATAAAGGTAAATAAAGTTTTGAACCATTTGTAGTTTGATTTTTTGTAGGTAAAAAAAAAAAATATTTTGTATTAGGTCATATCGCCCGTCTCTATGTGAAATGCTGAAATACACTTCATGGGTTAAAATAGTCATATCGCTTTTCAAATCTACAGATTTTCATTTACTAAATGTGTAGCTACATTTCCAAGTCAACCAATAAGAAGTGATCATATTTAAGGTGGAATTGAAATTTCAGGTAAAATGTTAATTCATTAGCTAGGCTGAGCTAATATAAAATGACTAAAAACAAGATACATATTGTTCAGATAGCTGGTTTACAGGCTTTAGTAACAGAGTTGTATGTTGATGAGTTGATGAAATTGTGGGTAATGTTAGCTTCTGTAAAACTGCAGCAGGTCTTGGAGCTGCTGCTCTGAATCTGCTGGTGTAGAGCTTCTGCTGCTCTCTGGCTCTGCAGATGAAGTTGGGCTTTGACCCGATGCTGAGATACGTCACCATGTCCGCTATATTGATTGAGTAAAAAAATCAGTTAAGCCATTGACATAAATCTTAACCGAGTTTCATTTTTGTTTTTTTGTTTTTTATATTTAAACGATTTTGATCTGAGATAGAATGGGACAAAAGAACAGAAGCTTTTATGGTAATATAAAGGTGTCCCAATATTTTCTATATAGTGTAACTGATTTAGGTAACTCTCTTCAGTCAATTGACCAGCTTTTATTTTAATACACTAAATTATTTCTTTTTTTTTCTTTTCAGAAATTAAAATATTATAGGATTTCTCCTGAAATCTATGAAAGAGGAGAAGCACAAGCCATCCTGAAGAATCTCCAGAACACGCAGAAATTGTTTGATACATTTAACAGACAGAGGAAACAGAGCAAAGTCCTGACATGGAGAAACATCAGCACTCTGTCAAGAGTTTCACTAAACAGAGTGATCTCAAACTGCATCAGCGCGTTCACACAGGAGAGAAACCATATTACTGCTCAGACTGTGGGAAGAGTTTTACTGAAAAGAGTAATCTCAGAAAACACCAGCGCATTCACACAGGAGAGAAACCGTATCACTGCTCAGACTGTGGGAAGAGTTTTAATCAACAGAGTCATCTCAAAATACACCAGCGCATTCACACAGGAGAGAAACCGTATCACTGCTCAGACTGTGGGAAGAGTTTTACTCAAAAGATTGAGCTCAAAAATCACCAGCGCATTCACACAGGAGAGAAACCGTATCACTGCTCAGACTGTGGGAAGAGTTTTACTCAAAAGATTGAGCTCAAAAATCACCAGCGCATTCACACCGGAGAGAAACCGTATTACTGCTCAGACTGTGGGAAGAGTTTTACTGAACAGAGTAATCTCAAAAATCACCAGCGCATTCACACAGGAGAGAAACCGTATTACTGCTCAGACTGTGGGAAGAGTTTTACTCAACAGAATCATCTCCAAAAACACAAGTGCAGTAACACAGGAGAGAAAACTATCCCAAATCTGTTCCACGGCAATTAAAAGTGCAAATCCTAAATCTTACGGACAGAACACCTTATCATACACAAATGTATTACTCTGTCACTTGGGACACGTTCCACCAGAAACAAACATGAACTGAATTTAACAATCGATTTTACAGGTTCAGCAAAATTAATCTTATCCAGGGATGATGTTTATTGAATTTCATGTTATGTTTGATATTCCAGGACATTCTTCGTGAGACAGAGCTCAGTTTTTAGGGTAGTTACAGTAAGGGATCAGTTCTGAAGAAGGGAAGGTCGTTCGAGTTCAAACAAGGGCACTGCCAGAGCTCAGACATTAGATTAGCATTATATTAACATAGTCTTTAACATTTAGATGTCATAGTTGTTGGGAGTAGAGTAGGATTCTTGCAACTAAACTATTTTGTTGCTGGAACACCCACTACACCCACTTTACCTATTTTTGGTGGCCTAATGTAATTTAATAACTGTCCCCACCTGAACACACACATACCATAAACCCCATCCAGGATGCACTGGGATTAGAATAAAAGCCTTTGATGACTCTTTTCACAAATCAAACCTAAATTTCAAATGACATATCTGACTTTTTCATCTCTCCAGTCCTCTCAAGAGACCTAAATGCTAGTTGGGTAAACCTTGTACATATTCCTCCTGCAAACAGTAATTCAGACTACCGTCAAACTTTGGACTTCTACGACCTATAATAGTCACCATCCGTGACTGTCTCCCAAATGAGGTGGACCAACAGTGCCATCACCAGGACGAAGACCCGACTACAAATATAATATAATATAATTCAACTTGCTAAAATCCACAAAGAGTTACTGCAATTTAAGAGTTTATGCTTGGTTATTCCTGCAAAGCATTGAGAAAATAAGACTCATTTAGTTAAAAGAAATGTTCAAAGCTTTGGATTCCATTCCCAGCCTTGTAAGCTGAAATTCTGTGGTGTAAACTGATCTCTCTCACACCCGTCATAAATTCTGATCAACAGACTAAGAGCCAGGCGAAGAGAATTGCTCACAAAGAAGAACAAATAAGAATTTACATTGACTAAATAAAAAGTTATTTTACTAAATATTTACTGATTAAATTTTCATACACAGTCAAGTCTGAATCAACAAGGTTTAACTAGCATTAAGTAATTTTGCCTTATTTGGTTATTAGTGGTTTATTATTTTATAGTGTTTGTGTTATCTTTTCAATTATTTAATTGGGTTGAAATAGAAACTTGACTCTTTGTTTTCTTTTTGACAAGGTACCATCCTTTGTTTCTAATTTCAGGATTATCTTGAATGTTAGCAGCCTTTTTGTAGAAATAAACATATAATTTACATTTATTGTGATTCAATTCTAAGATTGTTTTCCTTGAATTAATCCTCATGAATTGGTATGCTGAATATTGTATTTTGATCCACTGTTTGATTGAGTTTTCTTTTGGTTTGGTCTATTAATCATAAAAATATGAAATCTCAGAAATTGCTCCAAAACCAATGAAAACACAGACACGTAGGTTGCTCCTCCCCCAAAGCCCACAGAGCCAATGGTAGCCTTAAGGTCCAAACAGATTCAGTCAGAGAGTGACAGACAGAGTTGCGGTGGAGAATGAAAGTGGAGAGTGTCCAGGATTAGGGATGGATCAGTTCAGTTCAGTCTTGAGTGGTAGTTGAGGAGTTTGGAGTTTAGCTCCTTTAGTTTAGCTTAGCATTTTAGCTTCAGTTTAGCGATAGCTTAGCATTCTTAATGCAACTCATTTAACCTCCTTTAAGCATATTAATACTAGCTTTCTTAGTTAAGACAACTAATGCAATTTTACGATCTACGAAGCCACGCATTATGCATACCAAGTTTCAGCTGAATAGAGACCGTTAGGCTCAACCCAGAAGCCACCAGTCCGGAAGCGACCAGCAAGCCAGCTGAGAGCGAAGGGATTTTCCTGTGGGTTCTGAAGGGGCTCCGTGCTGACACCAGGAAGTCAAACCATCTTGCAGACAGACTCACGTGATTCTTTCTCAGGGTGAAGAAACAGACTACCACGCTACAGACGGACGGCACCAATGCAGGCCCACTTTAACGTCTCAGAGTAAGGCAGAGCTGGCAAATGGTTTTGTGCTGGTCATGGTTTGGTTGAATCCTTTATAAATCTCCCTGTAGTATAGACAACTTCTTTTCAGTTGCTTGGTTGTAAATAAGAACTGGCTTCCTAGACTTAAAACAACGTAGTTCATCCTTTAGAAATCCCCACTTAATAATTTTAATTAATCTGACAAGTTATTCCTTTCAATACTGATATTATAACATGTTTTTATTTTCATTCTCATTTATCTTCATACACTGTGATTTGATATCTAATGGCTACATTTATGACATTTTAATGGGTTATTAACTCATATCTGTGTGATTTAATAAAATTCTTTTTAAATTACAAAACCTGTAATTTTAGTGTGTTTTCTGGATAACTTGGTTATGAAAATTACTGTTCCTGGTAGAAGAAGACACGCCCCTGAAATGTCTTGTGTTACTAATTAATTGATTATTAATCTAATTTAATTAATTTAACATCTTAATTAGCACCAGGTATTAAACTGCTGAGCTCACTACACTGAACAGATTTCAATTTAGTTTTGCATTCTATACATGTAAGAGTGCATGAAAACATTCTGTCATTCTGCCAGATTTCTGAAGCTTTTTATAAAAGCACTTCATCAATATCTGCTTCTTGGCACCCTCCAGTATCACAATTTTTTTGATGTCCATACAGTCTTAGGACATACAGTTTACAAGACAAACACAGAGGATAGAAAGATGAGAGCACGTTCTGGCTCTCATTTTCTTTACAACCATCTTTATACCACTTTCTAGGAGGGACAGACATTCTAGAAACATCCATACATGTTACAGTCATCTCTTATTTGTGCCTAGTCATAAAAACGTGACCAAAGTGTTGAGTTAATGTTCTAAATTTTAGGGTGTCATGTTCTCTTAGAAAGGAAGTAAAAATAAGATTAAAGGGTAAAGTCTGGAACAGATCATTAAACGTGTGATCACGCAGGACACAGCAAATAGGGCATGTTCAAATCATACATTTAGTTTGAGCACAGTGTTAAATCTTACAACACTGTGTTCAATGAAATACATCATTTAAAAAGGGTTAATAGTCTCAATTTCCCTCACATATTGTTCTTCATTTATTTCCCTTAATAAATGAAATCATCGTTTAAAAACTGTTTTTTAATGTTTTGTCTGATAAACCCTCATTTCATATAATTGTAGGTTATATTAGACTGTGAATTTTGTTTAATAGATGATAAATGGCTGGCTGACTTTATCAACACTACTTTAAACTATGAATATAAGTATATAAACGTGCTAGCTAGCTAATTAGCCTAAAATTTTGTTTTTGGCTAGCTGACTATCAAAGATACTGTAAACTATGGTAGCTATGGGTTAGCTAGCTAGGTTAAGTAGCTAATCCTGCGAGCCAATTAGCCTGAAAATGCACATCACTTAAAACCTTCCTGTTCACTAAATTAATATTTTTTAAATAAAAAAATCTAACCTTCACAAAGTGTGCATCTTTTCTGCACCTCCAAGATGGCTGGATCCAACTGCCCAGTCTTTTTTCATTTAGCAGATGACGCCTTTTGTCCGCCTCTAATTTAATTTGATTGGTTGTTTCTCTGAATCAGTCACTTTTCTTTTTGCCCCCAGGAAACTTTAGTGTAAGTAAAACTCCCATCTGCCCATTTCACAGCTTCTGCTGCTCGGACAAACACTCAAACACACCTCTGCTTCTTATTAGAAAGCCATTACAAAACCTTTTATTTGATTTCATTACTTTTATTATATTTATTTCACATCTAAATCTAAATTTTTGAAAAAAAAAAAATTATTTTGTTTTTGCTTCTATATTGGACATTGTCTGATCCAAACAGCATAAAAGTACTTACACTATACTAAAATATTCTTATTTTTTACATTTCTTTTGGTCAATTTTGACTACACGTCAAATTAAAAGCCCCCAAAATAACCCACTCTCATTTTTTGGCAAGTCTGTGCCTGAAGAAGATTCAGTTTAGAACCATAACTTTGCAACAAAGGGGGGACAAACCTCTTAGCCAACCAATTTGGCCATTCAACATGGGGGTCCAAACAGGCATGAACTTCATCCCCATCATGGGAGGGGAAATACACCAACTCTTACTGCACCTGTAGAGAAGAAAAGCAAAAAAACAATAAATTAAGAAAAAGTAAACACACTAAAATAAACCACATGAAAAAAGCACAGAATACAAGAATGTTAGCACACTGATGAGACACTTATTTAATCTAATACGTGCACACCACCACCAGGAAAATGTGGCACTGCAGTCTAAGGCTAGGCCGGTCATCCCCGTGGGGTCCAACTCCAGATGGAGAATCAGAGCTATAAAGGCAGCAGCGGATACATTTCCAGAGGCAGTTATCTGAATCCCCTGATAATTTTTTCCAAAAGCCTCAAACTGGAGGAACAGGAAATACTGACAGGTCTTAAAAATCCTCCTCCTTTCACCCCAAAATCTCTCTCAGGTTCCTAACACAATTAGAAAAATCAGAAGAGCTGACAAATATGCATTTAAAAAACGTACCCTGGAACAATAGTGAAACCCCTAACCTCAATCTAGAGGAGCAGCAGTCCCTACTACAATTACGCTGTGATAACTCCATTATCATTAAACCCGCAGATAAAGACAGCGCCACAGTAATTATGGATAGGGACACCTATATAGAGGAAGCAAAAAGACAATTAAATCAGGAGGAATATTATAAAGAACTCCATGCACCTATTTTTCTAGAGACAGTTCCAGAGTTGCTACTGTGCACTCTCTGCACTGCTAGTGTGCACTCTCGCTGCTTAACTACAAGTGGCTTTCTCTGCACTGCTAGTGTGCACTCTCGTTGCTTTACTATCTGTGGCTTTCTCTGCGTTGCCACTGTGCATTCTCTCTGCTTTACTATCTGTGGCTTTCTCTGCACTGCTAGTGTGCACTCTCGCTGCTTAACTACAAGTGGCTTTCTCTGCACTGCTAGTGTGCACTCTCGTTGCTTTACTATCTGTGGCTTTCTCTGCGTTGCCACTGTGCATTCTCTCTGCTTTACTATCTGTGGCTTTTTCTGCACTGCTAGTGTGCACTCACATGCTTTACTATCTGTGGCTTTCTCTGCATTGCTACTGTGCACTCTCGCTGCTTAACTAAAAGTGGCTTTCTCTGCGCTGCTGTTGTGCACTTTCGCTGCTTTACTATCTTTGGCTCTCATTGCTTTACTATATGTGGCTTTCTCTGCTTTACTACCTGTGGCTTTCTCTGCATTGCCACTGTGCACTCTCTCTGCTTTACTGTCTTTGGCTCTTGCAGCTTTAATATCTGTGGCTTTCTCTGCGTTGCTACTGTGCACTCTCTCTGCTTTACTGTCTGTGGCTTTCTCTGCGATGCTAGTGTGCACTCTCTCTACTTTACTGTCTGTGGCTTTCTCTGCGATGCTAGTGTGCACTCACATGCTTTACTATCTGTGGCTTTCTCTGCGATGCTAGTGTGCACTCTCTCTGCTTTACTATCTGTGGCTTTTTCTGCGCTGCTACTGTGCACTCTTGCTGCTTTTCTATCTGTGGCTTTCTCTGTATTGCTACTGTGCACTCTCGCTGCTTAACTATAAGTGGCTTTCTCTGCGCTGCTACTGTGCACTCTCTCTGCTTTACTATCTGTGGCTTTCTCTGCGATGCTAGTGTGCACTCACGTGCTTTACTATCTGTGGCTTTCTCTGCGTTGCTACTGTGCACTCTCTCTACTTTACTATCTGTGGCTTTCTCTGCGTTGCTACTGTGCACTCTCTCTGCTTTACTATCTGTGGCTTTCTCTGCACTGCTAATGTGCACTCTTGCTGCTTTACTATCTGTGGCTTTCTCTGCGATGCTAGTGTGCACTCACGTGCTTTACTATCTGTGGCTTTCTCTGCGTTGCTACTGTGCACTCTCTCTACTTTACTATCTGTGGCTTTCTCTGCGTTGCTACTGTGCACTCTCTCTGCTTTACTATCTGTGGCTTTCTCTGCACTGCTAATGTGCACTCTTGCTGCTTTACTATCTGTGGCTTTCTCTGCAATGCTAGTGTGCACTCTGTGCTTTACTCTCTTTGGCTCTTGCAGCTTTACTATATTTTTAATGGTGAAAACTGGAAAAAATATTTTTACTTGCAGAAACCTGAGAAAAAAACAGAAGTGGGATTGCGGTGGTTGGAGTCTCTGTGGGAAGCAACACCACTCTCCTTTTGACAGAAGATATGGAGGAGCTCATCGTTCCACACAATGTACTGATCAGCTAATTAAGCACCTTCCAATCATCGTAAACATTTCCTATGAGGGAGGCGTTATTTGTTCTATTGGCAGCCCAGCTTTTACAGAGGCATGAGGCCTTAAAAATGTCTTTTCACACACTTATCCAGTTCTAATCTGACCCAAAATCTGTTTGTTTTTCCATCCCCTGTTTTCTCCTTTTCAGTTTAGGGGAGAAGTTATATACATGGACTTGATTTGTAGTCAATAACGAGTATAAACTTTTGTTGAATAGCCCACCTCCGATCTCCCCCAACATTCCGAAATACAGTGCGATAGTTTATATACACAGATAGTTTATATACACAATACCTTCAGCTAGTCAAGCCACAATAAGTCAACTGACAAGAAATGCTTAAAAATGCATAAATATTATAGAGATATTTTCAGCAACAACTGGAAAGTTATGCATTTCCCCGACATTAATTTTCAGACCTTTCCTGGCTTAACTACGACAAGGAACTGTGTGTATAAGAGTGCTTTAATAAACTAATCTGTAGGCACTGTGTGTATAAACAGTGTTTTTAATAAACTAATCTGTAGGCACTGTGTGTATAAACAGTGTTTTAATAAACTATCTGTAGGCACTGTGTGTATAAACAGTGTTTTAATAAACTAATCTGTAGGCACTGTGTGTATAAACAGTGTTTTAATAAACTATCTGTAGGAACTGTGTGTATAAACAGTGTTTTTAATAAACTATCTGTAGGCACTGTGTGTATAAGAGTGTTTTAATAAACTATCTGTAGGAACTGTGTGTATAAACAGTGTTTTTAATAAACTATCTGTAGGCACTGTGTGTATAAACAGTGTTTTTAATAAACTATCTGAAGGTACTGTGTGTATAAGAGTGTTTTAATAAACTAATCTGTAGGCACTGTGTGTATAAACAGTGTTTTTAATAAACTATCTGTGTACTTTTAAAGTTCTCACTGCCTTGCTTTAAATATCATCATCCTTGGAATTCTACCAGTGAAGTGTGGAGCTACTTTGAGTTTGTTGTTAATGGTGTAAAAATAGTGATTTTTTTTTGTATGGGTTAAACTATGCCCCTATCACTAGCATTGTGGTCTATTGGGAGCATTAGCTAACAGTGCTGTATTTCAGAATGCTGGGGAGAATGGAGGTGGGCTATTCAACAAATGTTTGTATTTGTTATCATGATTCACTACACCCTAAGTCCATTTCAGTTCAACCTTAACAACAAACCATTCTGCTATCTGAACTTTTTTTGTTCCATATTTTTCATTCTGTTGTTCACTTGTGTTTTTGCCTTGGAAAAGTGTTTATTTATTTAGCCAATTGCACTACCTCACATCATACTACACACACAGATGTTCATATCTATGTACAACAATGAAATACTTATATAATTAAATTGTTAAAATAAAAACACATTTTTGTGCATTATATTTATTGTTTTATTTTGTTCTTTTTTTGTATATCAAAAAAAAAGTTATTGCTGGAAATGAATCAATCTGCTGTCAACTTCAGGAAGCTTCGGTTGATTCATCACTTCAGAACAACCTCAATGTACAATGTACAAAAGTTATAAGTCACTCAGATTTAGGAGACTCGGTTAGTCTTATTTAGAAAATGTTGACCATACATTTATTATGATATAAAATTGTAAAATGTGAAGTTTTAAAAACAGTTAGGTTTAGTTATTCTTGTGATTCGACTCATACTGATTCATTGAACAGAATAAAGTGAAGCTTGTGCAACTGGAAAGTTATTCAGCTCTTTCTGAGGTAAGATGTGGTGGATATGGTGGTGATAAATTACGATATTATAAAGTCACTTTTCATATTGTATGGGAATAAGTAATGTTTTATGTGATGTATGATAATATGGAATATGTTTATTTGTATATCATGTATTTATGGTGATACGTTTTTTATTATTATACGTTTATTCGTTGATAATCTCAGAGGCTCACTTTGTGGCTGCTAGCTAGCTTTCTAGTTATAATTACCAAACATGAACGCTAGCCAACACCTAAACGCGGTTCTCTTTCAGAAAAAATACCTTCAATGTCTTTAATTGATACTCGGATGTACAAATTAAGATCATTCAAGTTTTCAAAGAGGTAAAACCTGCTTTCAGTGTCTAGCCATAATAAGAGAAAGTGAGCAGCTAGCCATAGCTCACTTTATCTCAGTCCTAGGCTGTATTCGAAATGGCATACTACTATACTGCATACTGCACTAGTATGTACTGCATACTACACACCGCCCAGTATGTAGTATTCAGTAATGCAACACTTTTGATTGTAGTACCCTACACGGTCCCGTGACACACCAGTCAGTGCTCTGAAGTGCTCAGAATTCCTCAGAGTGAGTTGTAAACAGAAAGAACATGAAAAATGTCCTACCTTTTCATTATCAAGACTAATGAGATCTGCATACTGTCCAGAACTGCAATTGCTGCTTTAATTTGAGAGTTTAATGTAAGTTCAGTTAACCCAATTCTAACAACCATTTAGCAGCAGCCCCCACAACCCAAGTAAGTTCCAGTTATATTTAAATATGTTTTCCTATTTATTTTAGTAGATTACTATTTTCATCTATGTAAGTACCAACAAGAAGAAAACATTTAAACAAACCCTCATTCATATTTACACAATCTCAACAATAAAAGAAATGAGACAAGTTGCATCACCGCAGAGATAATTATTAAAGCTTATAAACTGCAGTTTTAATCCATTTAAATTAGCTCTGTATGTAACTCCAGCATCAGTAGCAGTAATGCTAGTAAATCTACTTAATACAAAACATTAGTTTTAGAAAATGGAAATATAGAGGTACGTTTTCTGTCCTATTTTAGTGAAATACTTTGTTCTACTTTGTAAAATTAAAGGAAAACCCCAGAGAAGTAGTTATACAGTGTTTTAAATGAGAGTTTTAGCTGTTTAGCTCCATTCAGCTCCATGCATTGAGGACTCCCTCGCGGGCTCCCTCTAGCGGTGATGGGGTATAATGTGATATAGCGGGGGAGGGGGCGGGGCTCTACATAACCCGGATGACGCTGAGCTTCCGGGGTCTGTAGCTGGAGAGGAGGAAGAGAGGGATCAGCTGAACTACAGAAGGTATGAGAATCTCTCTCTCTCTCTCTCTCTCTCTCTTTTTTCAACACGCTGTTCTACATTCACTCCTACACCCACATCAACACCACCCACACCACCTTCAGCATGTGCAGCATTTACACCACCAGCACTGGATCTTCTCCTAGCTCTGCTCAGCAGTCTGCAGTAGGGGGTCGCGGAGCTGGGGATGGGGGGGGGGCTTTACAGATCATACACAGGATAACGGAAGCTCACACTCCTGCCCCCCCTCCCCCACATCACTAACACACACCTGAGATTAATCAGTTCTGTGGAAATTCCTTTTTAAGTTTGTGTGATCAGTCTCTACACATTTCTTAGTTACACTAATTTAGTTTAGTTTAGTTTAGTTAATTTTCCTTTACTTAATCCGGTTCCACCACAACAGTTGCTGGTAAGTCATGTGACTCTTCCGTCAAGATAAAAGTCCACTTGTAAAATATTAAATGTAAGAATGAAAGATTTAGTGATTATAGTGAGGAAAAGTTCAGGCAAGAAGAGGAATTTCACAAGTACCATTTATTAGCTTACTGATTTAACAGAAAACTTGCTATTTCACTGTAATAACAAACACAAATATTAGCAAATTACAACATCTTTAGCCCCGCTGTTTTTAAGAAATCCCAGTTAAACCATTACTGTGGAATACAGTCTCCAGCTGCTCTTTTGCTGATACTTTAATAATGATGATAATAATAATAATAATAATTACAAAAACATGAATTTGGTAATAAAAATAAGAAGAAGAATCACACTTTGAGCAACTTGACAAAAATACACAATTAAACATTTGTGTAAGAGGTTAAAAAGACTACAAAAATAATTGAAAAAGGACTACATAAAATAATATGAATTCTTACAAATTGTTATAATTGTGTTAACCTTTAGTAAACAAAAGAGACTCTTATGTTTTACACTCCTGTTGGAGGTTGGTTGATGTGTTGTAACAGTAAAAAGGTCATTATTTTGCTGTGATTTTATTTTGAACTACAATTCCCTGCACCAACAAGACAACTGCATCGGATCAACATTTCCAAAAAACACATCTTGAACTCAGGGTGCGCATATCACTGTTAGCCTGAAGCCAGTGTGGTGGAAAATAATGAACTGTTATCAGGAGTTGTTAAAAAAAAAAATCAGGTTTGTGAAGCATTGATTTGGATTAATGTATTTGGTTAATGTGTGGAAACTTTTATAAATTGGTTTAAAGGAAAAAGCTTTGGACATCATCTGTCGTGATGAAGAACAAATCAAGCATCGGCAATGTGATTTGAACCAATGTGTGTCGTTTTTTCAAAGCTTCAGATTAAAGGGTAACATCACTCACTTAGAATGACTTAGAATCTCTTTAGTTAATTGACCTGCTTTTATTTTAATATTCAATGGCATTTTTCTTTGTGTTTTCCAGAAATTAAAATATTTTCCTGAAATTCATCACCAACAACCAGGATATTTAACTAAGAGCAAAGTTAAACTGCTGAAAGAGGTGAAGCAGAAGCCTTCCTGAAGAATCTCCAGAACACGCAGAAATTGTTTGCTACATTTAAAAGACAAATGAAGCCAAGTCCTGACATGGAGAAACAGCAGCACTCTGCCAAGAGTTTTACTAAACAGAGTAATCTCAAAAAACACCAGCGCATTCACACAGGAGAGAAACCATATCACTGCTCAGACTGTAGGAAGAGTTTTAATCAACAGAGTAATCTCAAAAGTCACCAGCGCATTCACACAGGAGAGAAAACGTATTACTGTTTCGACTGTGGGAAGAGTTTTAATCATCACAGTCATCTCAAAAAACACCAGCGCATTCACACAGGAGAGAAAAATGTCCCAAATTTGTCCCATGGCAATTAAAAGCGCAAATCATAAATTCCACCAGAAACAAATATGAACTGTATTTAACAATGGATTTTACAGGTTCAGCAAAACTATTCTTATCCAGGGATGATGTGTATAGAATTCCATGTTATGTTTGTATGTCTTGTATGTTTGAATATTCCAGGACATTCTTTGTGAGACAGAGCTCAGTTTTTAGGTTAGTTACTGTTGCGCAGTAATGTTACAGGCTCATTCACTCCCTCTGCTGGTGTTCTTGTTTGTCTATGGTTCAGTCCAATTAAAAATCTGTTACTATAGAGGGATATAGAGGGATATTTGGTTGTGTTGTATTACTCAAGTTTTATACTCTCTTATCTTTTCCTTATTGAATATTAAATGTTGCTTATGTTTTTTTTAATCTCCAAAGTTACTAAGAATATCCAAATAATGTAGTTTCTTAATTGTTTTTATCCAGTACAAACTATTATCTTTGTATTACTTCACCTCTATATTTACCCATGTGTGTTTTAATAAACAGCTTTTATATTGCAGATCTCCAGTCTCATTGTGTTTTCTCAACACATGTTTGACATGAAACCTATAGCCCTGAGATTGTCATATCCAGTTATATTAAGACTATGGTTTGTGTTTTTTTTCTCCTAAATCTCTTGTAATGTAACTATGCATAACCAGTCATATTAAGACTCTGCTTGAAGTGCAAACAGAGACGGAACATGTTTTAAGCACAGTACAGTCTTGTTGGTCACTCTGTTACCGTTTATTGTTTCCACTGGAGCCAAAATGCAGCCAGACAAACAACTTAATAGTAGCAGAAGCATCTTCTATGCCAGGAGTATTTAATTCGAATTCAGAATGATCCAGTTATACAAAATTCCTCGCCTGTCTCTCTGTCGCACTCGGCGTGACTTTAGTTTTCGTCCGTTCTCGTTTTTCCGCCCATTCTCGCCCAGGCTCACTATCTCCTTATAAAGGCGTTTTTTCACGGCCATGTCCCAATTCAACAGCCAGAGCAGCGGGACCGCGACCCTGACAACACGGGTTCGATCCCGCGTGAGGAGCGGTGTGTTTATTTATTTATTTTTTCCACGTCTGCACAGATCTGATTGACTGAAGAGAGTGGTTGGTGATATTACCTCACACGTGATTGGTCTGTGATTAACTGCGCCGCAAAGCGTGTATACAATTAAATCCTTCTCAATAGGTTTGGGTCCGGACCCGGACCACGGTCCGCCCGTGACCTCTGTTCTATGCAAATTCCCCGAATTTTCCTCTTCTGCTCACTGCTCAACCACCAAACTCGCTGCTACTGTGTTGCCAGTTGCCAGTGTTGTATCTTAAAAAGTCCACACTAAACTGTGAGAGGTTTAAGCTTAACGAGAAATATCGTCACGTCTTAATCTCGTGAGATCTCGTGCCACGATACAGGATTTGCTATTTTACTGACCAAATGTATAAACAAAGCATTTCCTGCTTTACTGTCTATTGTTATTGTTAGCTAGCCTAGCTAAATGTACAAATGTAGCATTTGCTGTTTTAATGACTATTATTATTGTTTGCTAGCTAGCTAAATGTTCAAATATGCAGTTTGCTGATTTACTGACTTTTATTATTGGTAGCTAGCCTAGCTAAATGTATAAATGTAGCATTTGCCGTTTTACTGACTTTTATTATTGGTAGCTAGCCTAACTAAATGTCCAAACAACAGTGTTTGCTGTTTTACTGACCATTATTATTGGTAGTTAGCCTAGCTAAATGTACAAACAAAGCAGTTTAACAGTGTTTTACGGCCGGTATTTATTTATTTTTTATTTCTTGCATATTTTTTTTCTTAAATGTAATTTGTATTCTCTTTCAAGCATTCATTCGGTATCTCAGTATGGGATACGCCACTCTCGCATATTCCTCATGTAGCCCCGGCTAATATATATATATACATATATATATATATATATATATATATATATGTATATATATATATAGCACCTTTAGATTTTACAACTGTGAGATAAAACAGATAATACAAATAAAACTGATATAAACTACAAAGTGAAATATACAAGTTAGTGGAAAATTAACACTACATATACATATAATACAGAATAAGATACAGAAATAATTTTAACTATACATGCAGAAAAAAATATGTAATAAAGTAAAAAATAACGTAAAGTAATGCTTAATCTTCCTTTGTTCATTTTGATTTATGTGGTAACTAATATGCGGAAGGAAGAAAAGCTTGCGCATTTACTAACAATTCCCTACTTTACCACATGATGCCACTAATTCCCGCTCTCTCCGCACACTTTTGAAGGCATACGCATGCCTTAAACCTTGCTTAAATGTACGCTCGTTTTCACACCAAGTATTTCTTTATAAATCACAATTCTTGCGTGAGATGTTGCTCACGCACATTTCTGCCCTCTTTTTATGCGTACGCACTCTTTATAAATGAGGCCCCTGCTCTTTATGAGGCTTTGATTCAGCAGTAGATTCTCTCCTGTCAGATTCCTGTCAACATTAGCCTGTTAGCAGCTAACAGAGTTAGCAGTGAATTAGCTCTCTTTCTCTTATACTGTTTAATAAACTGAGAAAAGCACGAATAATTTATGGGTAAATGTATGAGATTAAACTAATTCAGATTTAATTAGTATAATTAAAGGCTGATTTTTGGTAAGTTAGGAAAAAGCTGAATTAGCTAGCTTCCTAGTGTTGGCTAAGCAAGCTACTGAATGTACCCAAAGTTTCTGAGGAGAAAGAGCATTTATTTTCTGTTTTCTGTGACCTAGAAAGGTTTTTAAACGGTTTGGAGGAACTAATTGCCACCATTCTAACAATTCTACAAATTACTATCTGTTTTAAGCTAATTTGCCTCAGTAAGAGTAAATTATCCTCAAATTTTACCTCAGTTTATTTAATTGTTAGCGTTTACTAGCTAACAGATTTAACGTTTATTTACACAGGTCTTAAACTTAAATTTAGTTGTTTTTTTTAAAACATTACTCACACCTTCACTGTTTCTTATAATTCATATATTCTTTTCTCTACAGTGTACAAATCAGTGAGTCTTGGTGAATGTTTCTGTTCTTATTATGGTAAATAGGGCCTGCAGAGATTTAATAGAAGAATCTGTTCTTTAGAACATAATGTTTTATATCATTATTAGAAGCACAAACACACCTGAGATTATTTATATTTATTTATATTTTACAATTACTGAGCCAAGATTTGGCCCAAAGACTTCAGGAGCTAAATAGCTCCTCCACTGAGTCCCACCCACAGTGCCTGCAACCCTCATGCTTCTGCTTGTTTAGCCAATCAGAGCGATGCTGAGACTGAGGGGCCTCAGTTGGGGGCTTGCATACCACAGATAGAGAGGACTTCTGTAGAGGAACAGTGGAGATAGTGGACGGTGTGCAGCTTAGTAAAGTTTTGTGGGATTACCGAGGACATTTAATTCTTGTGTGCATTCAGATACCTGTAAGTACCTACACTGCTGTTTATTCATAAAGTGTAGATAACTATTACTTTCCAAGTTGTAGGTGTACTTTCAAGGAGTTACATGCTATGCTAACTGATCAGCTCTTTGTATATCTCTGTATAGCTTCTAGCTGTTTCTGATCTGCCTATTATTATTACCAGATAACACCTCATAGAAGTGTGTATCTTTGTTTAGGTGTTAGTGTTGTAAATTGTAGTCAGTAATGTGTTTCAAGTAGTAAGTATCCCTTTTATATCTGTTGTTTCAGAATCACACACTCACACAGTCGGATTGCATTCATCTATTCTGTATATACCACAACTCCTCTGCTGCAGTAAATACTGTTTTCAGAGTACATCATCTCCAGCATTTTAATCAGATGCACCACAGTGGCTTCTACATGGTTTAATACCAGCTAGCTCTTCTTAACAATTACAATACGATTTTAAAATTGTCCTGTTGAAAATATTTATCATTGGTTCGTTTATTGTATCTATCAGAAGCAGACTGTATCTGCCCAATATCATTTATTTTACTCCAATGTTCAATACACAGAGTGCCTTATTAATATGATGGCATGTTGAATCAGATTTTTCACAGTAATATATGTATACAGAAATAGAGGGTCAGGTGGACGGGTGCTTGTGTTACAGAGTGAACAGGGTGGATTTAACACAAAACTGCTTCACAAGACTCAGTGCTAGATAGTGTAAATGAAGCATCAGGCTGGAGGATTAACACAACAGACGAGGCTGAATTTGGCGTCTTATTCGCCAGTGTCTTATTCGGATTTTCCGGTCCACCTTAAAAAGTCGAAGTACCAATTATTCGCCAGTAGAGAGCAGGGTTGAGCCGAGCAAAACGAGTTTGGCATTTAGGGCATATTACACTGAGAATACATTGCCTGTTCTGGGTATTTCCAGTTGCCCGAACTCCAGATTATCAATAGTCTGTTGAATTTGACACCACATTATGAAAATATAACTAGTATACTGTGAATAGCCTAAAGAACTTAACATTTACTGTACAGTTTTTTTTTTATTATGAGCCTCTGAACTTGGCATTTGAGAAGATTAAAGAAGAATAAATTGCCTGTTCTGCATATTTCCAGATGCCCTAAATCCAGATTCTCAAATAGTCTGTTGAATCAGACACATTATGAAAATATACCTATTAGACTGTGATTAGCCTAAAGAGCTAAAAAATATTTTTATTATGACCCTCTGAACTTGGCATTTGAGAAGATAAAAGGAGAATAAATGACCTGTTCTGCATATTTCAACTCCAGATTAACAAATAGTTTGTTGAATTCGTCACCAAATTATGAAAATAGAACTAGTATACTGTGAATTGCCTAAAGAACAATGTATGTTACTGTACCATTTTTTATTATGACTCTCGGAACTAGGCATTTAATACAACTTTGAAGTAAAACACATTTCCCGTTCTACATATTTCTAGTTGCTCTTACTCCACATTATCAGTCTGTTGAAATGTATGCTTATTTCCCACCTCTTTATAACAATATGTCATGCAAGTGTGTGCCTTATTTAAATTCATGCCTATTACAAAACTGCTAGTATTGTATGACCATCTGAATATAAAAAATCCGTTTTAATTACACTTTATTGAATCAATGTATGACGTATAAAGTTTTGATAACTTCAAAATGGAGTATAAACTGCATTATTAGTTTATCACTGAAATATTTCATTCAGACACATAACTGTGAAACAATCTACACAGCACAAAATACTCTGCAAAGCATGTACAGTTATAAAAAGGTAATTTATTTAAAATAATATTTTTTACACACAGATATATTATAGATAGATAGATAGATAGATAGATAGATAGATAGATAGATAGATAGATAGATAGATAGATAGATAGATACTTTATTGATCCCCGGGGGGAAATTCTTGGCATCCAGCAGCAGGTTACACAATACACAAAGTTAAAAAAGATAAAATATAAAATATAAAGATACATATAAATACAATCAAATAAGAAATAGAATATACAGTGTAAATGTACAGTCTTCGTGTGTGTGTGTGTGTGTGTAATGGAGATGGAGAATGGAGGTAGTGCAGTTGAACACAATAGACAGTGAACACCAGTTGATGTGCATAATGTGAGGATAACTGATGTCAGCCAAACAGAAAGTGCAAATACACAGTTATTTAATAATTTAAATTAAATTAAGCAGTGCAAAAGATACGTAAACAGTGCAAAAGATACGTAAACAGTAGATGAATTAACTAGTGAATGAACTACTAGTGCAAAATATGGTAGAACTATAAAAAGTGTTCTAGGCATCAGCAAGTCTGAGAGTGTGTCCATAGCTGGGGGTGTGTCCATGGTGTGGCCAGAGTGGCCGGAATGAAAAAGTTTCACAGAGTCTTTAGTTTGCTGTGCTGAGAGGAGTTGAACAGTCTTATGGCCTGAGGAACAAAAGACTTTTGGAGTCTGTCTGTGGAGCAGGACTGGGACAGCAGTCTGCCGCTGAATGAGCTCCTCTGCCTGGTGATGGTGCTGTACAGAGGGTGGTGAACATTGTCCATGATGTTCAGCAGCTTACTGAGGGCTCTCCTCTCTGCCAGTGGTGTTAAGGACTCCAGCTCTAATCCCAGCACAGAACCAGCTTTCCTCACCAGCCTGTCCAGTCGTCCAGCATCCCTCTTGCTGATGCTGCCTCCAATTATGCCGGCCTTAGTCACAACGCAAAGGCTGAGGTTCCTTTCTCAAAGATGTTTAATGCAGAAAGAGTACAACACCAACGTCAATACCGTAGAACTAAAAGTAAAAGAGTGCATAACATAGAGTACATCAGTTTCATATAAAATCAAATCAAATTTATTTGTATAGCGCTTTTTCCAGCTGGTGTTGGCACAAAGCAGCTTTACAGAAACATGATTACAGGACAAAGAATTAGGCAAAATATTAAACATAGAAAATACACAATACAGAACCCCCAGTGAGCACGGAGGCAAGGAAAAACTTCCTCAGAGCTGCAGGAGGAGGAAGAAACCTCGGGAGGACCAAGACTCACATATAAGGGGGGATCCTACCACTGGTCAAACAGCTTTTAAACTAATAAAAAAAAACGTATTGTATACATCCATACAGGTTTTATATATTCAGGAGTATAGCAGCGCCACTAATGGAAGCAGTTAGAGTTCATGGAATCTTGGATGTAATCTGTAGTGGAGAGTAAGATGGATAATGAGCAGCTGATCTGTAGTGGGTGATGGAGAAGAGATGACTTCAGAAACTTCAATCTGTCTGGGGAACAGGGGACATGAGAGCCTGAGGGTCCAACATCCATCGGTATCGGGTCAGACAGGTGGGCAGTCAGTAACTCGGAAGAAAGCAGAGAGATGGAATTAGTTTTAACTGGATTTATATAAAACAGAGAATATAAAATATTATCAGAGTGTGGCAAACTATTGACTCTGGCAGATCAGAATATAACTGGAAGACATATCATTTATCCTCACAAACTGATAACGATCGGTTAAGTATGATTTAAACCATGATAAGGTCAGGTTACTTTACAGGTAAGAGCAAAGTTGTTGGGCCACAGCTTTTTCAAAAATTTTAGAAATCAATGTAGCTCGTGGATGTATGTATATTATGACTAATATGTAATTTAAGTGAAATAAGGTAATGATCTGAAATTGCAGAGGTTTGAGAACGAATATTCAGTTCATCTACCTCTTTTACCTCCTCTACCGGACAATCTCGGATTGTGTATATAATTATAGCCTGCAGGGGTGGCTTCATTTAATTATTCATATTCATATTCATCAATCCAGGTTTCTGTCAGGCACAGAACATCGAAGTTCTGATCAGTGATCATTTCATTCACTATAACTGCTTTTGAATTTAGAGATCTGATATTAAGTAAACCAATCTTTAGATTTGAAGTGTTAGTGCTACAGTCTGGAGAAGATTTTTTAATATAGGTTAAGTTATTTAGATTAACTGAGTTTTTCAACGTTTTTGTTTGACTCGGGGGACAGACACAGTCTGAATACACGGGTATCTTGTTAACGTCTCTTTGCAGCTCACAGACTGTTGGTTAAGCCTCTCTGTTTGCGGCCTGGTCCCGGCTCTGGATTGTCAGCAGCTTCTAACACTACTCTGCCAACTAGGTAAAAGATTATTTGCTATGCTGCATGAAAGTAAGGCAGCACCCTCCCGCCTGGGGTGGACACCATCCCTACCTAAAAGACCAGGCTTGCCTTCAAACTGTAGCCAGTTATCTATAAAGCTCACATTATTTTCTGCACACCACTTGGACATCCAGCGGTTCAGTGAAGAAAGCCTGCTGTAAGCTTCATCACCACGCCTCATTGGGATGGGGCCAGAGCAGATTACCTCCTCGGACAGCGTCTCGGACACCTCACTACTACAACCCAGAATCCAAAATCCATTGGAGCGGATTTCGTTTATGGTCATGGCTCGTCTTTGATGATGCACCTTTTCGAGGAAAAGCTTTATGAGTAGGTGTGACACATGATGCCCTTTTGGAAGAATGGCGGGATGTTTGACATGAGGATGAAGTGCTGATTGGTTCAGTCTTCCTATGACCCTTATAATCATTGTCATCAGTAAACGGATTTAACTTATAGAACCTTGTAGACTGGTTCACATTCACATCTTTCTTTTGTTTCAAAGACTTGTGGTATGAACTTTCTCCGTACCCCAACACGCTAGCATATGATGCAGCTCATAGCGTAGAATACTGCGTTTGCCAAACCATCATCAAAATTACGTTTTATAAACGTCACCGTAGATTCAGCAAACTTTCTTCGCCTTGTGCAGCAAGATGTTTATGCCCGAAGTTTGCAGATCCAGGATAGAGATCAGAACAGGTGAACCTTTATGCGAAACACTGATGGTGATGTTTCCATGTTATTGTTTTCCCACCACAGGAACCCAAGATAGTCTTGATCCTTTGGAGCATCATGGAATTGATGGAACATACGTTCCACATCATACATGATGGCTACTTGTCCTTTCCGAATACGACACAAGACTTCTACCAGAGTATTTGTGAGGTCAGAGCCAGTCAGTAGATGCTCATTAAGAGATGTATTCTGAAATCTTCTATTTCATGAAGGCCATGTAATCCTCACAGTACTTTTCATCCTTTTTTAGCCGTTTCTCCAGACATTTGAATCGATGTTCTGCACAAGCTCTGTTATTTGGCAAACTCGGTCTCTCTTCTTTAAAAGGCAATGGCATTTCAAAGTGACCATCCGCTTTTTGTTTGATGCCTTTCCTTAACTTTGCCAAAAAACATTGATCATCCTGTGACATTGTGACTTCTTCACTATCCTTTTCTATAAAATCTGACTCAAAGACCTTCATTATGTATGCTGGCATGACTA
The DNA here is from genome assembly GCF_023375975.1 of Astyanax mexicanus. Lineage (NCBI taxonomy): Eukaryota > Metazoa > Chordata > Actinopteri > Characiformes > Acestrorhamphidae > Astyanax > Astyanax mexicanus. Next base: position 11,665,217 of record NC_064411.1, on the reverse strand, counting down.
TTTCCTTGACTTTGTTTCTACACACAAAGTAGACTTCAGATATACCTTTGCAAGATGGCCAACAGCTGGTAGGATCTGCCACATGATGATTCGATGACTAACTCTGATTTTGTCTTCATAGTAATTATCAGAAGTGTTGCAGCCAATGATGATCCAACCCAACACAGATTTTTGTGCAAATGGTTGACTTTCTTCACCACTAAGAACTTCTCTGGGAAGTAATGCCAGAGGACAATTATAGCCAGTTAACAATCCTACCTCGCAGTCAAGTTTAGGAGACATTTTATCTACAATGTGTTCCAAGTGGGGCCAGTTCTTTGCAATTTCACAGGAGGGAATGTGAGATCTATTTGTGGGTATGTAGCTTCTGGTATAGGTTGTAGGAAGGTTGATTTTCATGTCAGACCTGATGCCTCTTACTTGAAGTCCATTCAGCTTGTGGCTGGTCACAATCATGATTTTGGATGTTATTGTGGAAATCTTGAGCCTAACAGGTTCTTTTTTGCATTCAGTGATTTTGTTATGTCCTCCAAGATGAAAGTAGTGTCGCTCTGAGTGTCAAGCAAAGCATACACTAAAATCTCTTTCTCTGGTTCTGCTAGAGGTGACACATATACTGGAATACTTGATCGCATTTTTCTCTATCTTGATGTAGGCATGTTGGGTGAAGCCTTTCACATTTGTCACATACACTTCTAGAAGTGCAGTTTTTGGAGTTATGACCACTGTTAAGGCAGCAGAAGCACAACTTCTCTAACTGCACAAACTTCACCCTCTCTTCAACTGGTCTTTCCATAAGTCTGCGACATTTGTGAGGCGTGTGGCCACGTTGGTAGGTTCTTACATTCAATTAATGTCTGAAAAGACAGCTTCCAGTCATTATATCTAAGAGGGTCTCCTGAAAAAACACAGGGTTCTGAAATAGGAATCCTGTTGCTGTGATTGCCTCTGCAAGGGTTTTCACAAGGTCATTAGATGTTTCATGAAGTAAATAGTGATGTTGAGGGACAGATGCTTGAGTGCATGGAGCTTGTTGACAAACATTAAAGGGTAGGTTTAAAGTATCTGACACTCCAGTGGGCATCAATGGCTGAAAAAGAGAAACAGGATTGTTGTATTGAGCAGTGTAACCCTTTTTCCTTGTTGAAAAAGAGGAGTAGTATTAAAATGAAAAGAATATTCAATATACCACTTTTGCCTGCTAGTGGTCTAAGAGAGGGGTCCATCTCTTGAAGCATTAAAGGTTAGATGGATAAAGATAACAAAAAATATACATTACACCAGCAGGATAACAAGGAAGTGACTTACACAGACAGTCATTAGTCTTGGGTAAAATAAATGTAAACTTGTATAAAAATTAACTGAACTGTAATGTTTGACGGTTTAGTGTACAAATCTTTTTAAGTACTAAACAAAATTAAAATATTAAAAATACATTAATTAAATGGGTCCAAAATTCATAAAATTTTGGTCAAAAATGTTATTCTTATTGCAAACACATATATATATATTTAACCTTTTGAAAAAAAAACCTGTTTTGTATCACTACCCTTCTTATGTGCAACATGAGTCAAAAATTACCCGCATTCATTTTCTATGGTAAGTCATATATGGCTGAGTGTTTCTATGATATATATTAGCAATAAATTAATTCAGTCATTCAATATCCACAGGATTCCTCAATTAACTTGTTTTAAATCATAGTACACCCTTTTTTTTTTTTTTTTTACGTTTTGAATAAAACGTTTTTTGGTATCACTACTCCTCTAATGCACAAATGGGTCAAAAATGACCCACATTCGTTTTCTATGGAACTTTCTTTTTCTATGGAATTCTTTTTGCTGGAAAGAATTCAGGGCTGCCAACACTTTCGGCCATGACTATAACAATAATAATAATAATAATAATAATAATAATAATAATAATAATAAATAAAATGCTTTGAAAGAAAAAGGAATACCCTGTATCACAATTTAGATTTTTTAAGTTATCTACTTTTCTAAATAAAAGCACCAATGTAATTATCTAAGTACAGTACTTATAACTAAAAGTTATGCAGTAGATTTAGCTAACTAATACAGAGTACTCAACAGCTAGGTAATAATAATTGCTGTTAACATTATATTTACAATGCTTCAATTAAACCCTGCCTATGGTGTCTGCATTTGGATCTACCCACTTAACCACCCTGTAAACTACCCTGTGTGTGTGTGTGTGTGTGTGTGTGTGTGTGTGTGTGTGTGTGTGTGTGTGTGTGTGTGTGTGTGACACAATAAGAAACATGCTGCAAATACTAAATAAGTATTAAATGTCATCAGAAATTTTCTAAAGTTATGTTAAAATAATTAAAAGCAGCACTGAGTTGTGAGACAAGAGCTGTGCTGAGCAGTGCTGAGCTGTGAAATAGAAAATTTGGATTGTGTCTGACCTCTGTGTGTAAAACTGATGTTAAAACAGAAAAGCGTCTTCATAAAGTAATGTTTTTAAAATTAGTGCTAAAGAAAACCTCAGCCAGACATGACTCATAACAGAAAATGAATGTGGGTCCTTATTGACCCATGTTGTGCATTATTGCAGTAGTGATAAAAAATAGGTATTTTGTTCAAAAAAGGAAAAAAATATATAAAATAAGGATGCACTATGATTATAAACAAGTTAATTGAGAAATACAGGGGTTGGACAATGAAACTGAAACACCTGTCATTTTAGTGTTGGAGGTTTCATGACTAAATTGGAGCAGCCTGGTGGTCAATCTTCATTAATTGCACCAGTAAGAGCAGAGTGTGAAGGTTCAATTATCAGAGTAAGAGCACAGTTTTACTCTAAATATTGCAATGCACACAACATTATGTGTGACATACCAGAGTTCTAAAGAGGACAAATTGTTAAATTGGGTTTTGTCCCAATTTGGGTAATGTCAGCATAACACCAAGAAGCACCAACCACATCCAACAGGATTAACTGTGGATACTGTAAGAGGAAGCTGTCTGAAAGGGATGTTCGGGTGCTAACCAAATCAAATCACGCAGAATTCAATGTGCACCTCAACTCTCCTGTTTCCACCAGAACTGTCCGTCACCCCAATCAATTATTGTGCTCTACAACCAGGTGTTTCAGCTTCATTGTCCAACCCCTGTACATTGGATACTGAATGATTGAAATAATTTATTGCTAAGATATATCATAGAAAAATAACACTAATCCATACATTAAGTTCCATAGAAAACAATGGGTCATTTTTGACCCATGTTGTGCATTAGAGTGGGTGTGCATATGTTGCGCATCAAAGGGTAAATAAGAAAAAAAAAAACACTCTTGCTTCAACTTGACTGTGACATGCAAAAAACTCGCAGATTTCTCTTGTCCACAATTTCTGACAGGAGAGTTTTCATATCCTGTGCATCATTGCAAATAAATGTGAAAGGATATATAATTTCCCCTTTTTTGTCAGGATCTGTCTCAATGCTGAGGGAATTCAACTGCTCCAGTGCAGATTCAGCTTCTTCCTTTTCCATTGTAAGAAACTGTGGTGCAATAACAGCAGAATTGAACAGCTTTGCGTGGTCTTTCACCCATTTGTGGACTTTTGGCATGTCATGGATGATTTTGTTTTCCTGTTAAAAAAAATGGAAGTATTCTATGCATTTGCATTTAAAAAACAATTAAACTACTTTGTAAACTTTGTACAGTTGTGTTGTTTCTGTGTGCATTATAATATCATTATATTTAAATAAATAAAATCACCAAATAAGTTTTTAATATTAGTATAAGAAAAGCTCTGCTATTACAATTAAATGTCTCTATACAAAAATTTTAAAGATTTTAGTGTTACCATGTTTCCAAGGTGTTCCAGTTCAGACTTCTCTCCAGGTCCAGTCTATAGGAAAATGTAAAAATAATAATCATATACTATTATTTGATACACATTCACCATTTCTATTCAGATCATGGCTGACATTATAATTTATTATTAATTTATTAATAATGATAATTTTTTTTTTTTATTTTAATACAATTTTAAACATATCTTTACCTTTAATATTTATCAACCAAATTGCAAATATTAAACTATTTCTTACCATTGTATCTGTGTTTTCGTTTGTATCCTCTGTAATGTCCTGTACCCAAGAGAAAAACAACACCATTACAATAATACTTGGCAAAATTACCTTATCATTCCCAAACTGCAGTTTATCGTATGTAAAATTAGATAGAGCTCATGTTACATTCATTAACATTTAATTACACTGTGGTGGAAAATAATGACAGGAAGAAAGAAACTGCAGAGTCTCTGAGTCTTGATCAGAATGAGTAACAAGATTTATTGAGAAGACACGCGTATGAATACAGAGTGATCTCCTGCCTTGCAAGAGTGCCATGCTCTCTTTTATATCTTAGATCCTCCCAACCCTTACTATCTTACTTTCCCAATTATGGGCACAGTGCCACCATTGTGACACGTCAACTTCTTCTGACAGGTGGTATGACATAATCCCTTAGTGAGCATATCAGACTGGTTCTCCCCTGGCCCTCTGCAAGCAGAAGGAAAGATGACCCTGGCGCCAGAACAAATGTGACGTGCATTCCTTTGCACACACACACATAGACACTGCTTTCCTGATATGCTCACTGAGGGAAAAATATTAAGTCAGAATGAGTACACATTATCATCGCATGGAACAAAAAGTAATATCATTAATAGTCGTCATTATTTATGAATCATCACACGTCATTGATTATGAATCATTTCAATAAACACCTTCCATCACACTCCCCCCTTTGATTCTGAATCAATAATAATAATTTTTACAGATAATTTTCTTTACCTTCATCAAACAAACGGTCCAGCCCAAATGCAGTATCTAACTCTATTGTATCTACTGTAACTTGCAGGAACTGGCCTTTCTTCTGCATATGGCGGAACAAAACTTCAGTAAGGCAATTACATAACAGTGGTCCACAACACAGCAAAAACACCAAGAACAAAAGAATAGGTAAAACCATAAAGAAAACAGTTCGTAAACCAGCTAAAGTAGAACCCCAGTCCCACAACCATGACTCAGCTCCTCGTTCTTCATTGTTCAGTTGGGCAGCCACAGTGCGCATCTGGTACAATACATCACTGATATTACCTCCTGGGGCATCATTAGGGGGAACATAGGTACAACAGTGCTTACCGATCATGCTACAAACCCCACCTTCTTTTGCTAAGAGGAGGTCAAGGGCCATACGATTTTGTGTAGTCATAAGTCTTAGGGCCGTAAGTTCAGATCGCACCCCTTCAAATCCCCAAATAGTCTGGTTTACAAATGTAGCTAGTCTGTAATGGACTCTGGTGAGGTCCCTGCGCAAAACCCCCACCCCCCACATTGGAAATAATATTTCAGCGAAGCGTGCACTCTCGCTGACCATTTTGTGTTCGTCAGGTACAGATAAATCTGTGTATGTGTCACGTCGAGTGCGGAGACGGGGATTCATAGAATAGAGAACAATGTGTGCACTTAACCGGACTAGAGCACATCGGCCTCGTTGTAGTGTAGGTAGATAAAACAGCAGTCTGTGACCACAATACCAATACCAGTCTGGTATCCAAATAGGCCTATGCATGTTGTCAGTGGTCACCCCCCCAAAGTCTCTTACTAGATTCACAGTGCTATTGCATTGATTAGGGTCTAAGCCTCTTTGCCAACTACTGGTTTGATTACCGGGCAGCCTGGTACAAGTCTCCCCCCCCCCCCTACTAAATATATGCAATCATTTGGTGCTTCTGAGTCTGTGTCATTTTCTAATTCCCTATCGAATCGTCTGAAACAGATTGGGAAAAGTCTGGTGCTGGTCATCCCAAACTGAATATCAGCATCTAGCTTCCCTCGATTCCCTTTGAGAAAAACATTAGCATCTGTATCAGCATTTTTAAGCCAGGTTTGATTAACTGTGTTATATGTGTCTGTATATAACTCAAAGACAAATGGATCGGCTGCAGCATGAGGTATTAGGGCACAAGCATAACAAGTATTATTTACACCTGATGTACGAGCTGTAAAATTGGCATATTGCCAGAAAATGTTCTTTCCTGGGTGTCTAAGATAACCTTTATCAGGACCATCGGAGCTGCTCCTTGTAGTCAGAAATAGTGTCCCCATGATGGCCAGCAGGCAGGCCAGCCCCAGTGTCATCATTGCCACTTTCTTGGGGTTGATCCCCTCCCTCATCTCCTAGTTCATATGCACTGGTCCCAGAACAGCAGAACAGCAGTGAAGCTTCTCTGGCACTCAGAGAAGTCTACATAACGCCTAAGAAGCCCCGGGAGTAATGACAAGTGTCCGCATACAGAGTATGAGAACAAGTGTTTCTTCATCTCAGCTGTGGACATGCTGGGGCCTATTGCACACCAGTCCCCACGCCGGACTCTCCCTGCCTCGTTATGCCCACCATGGATCTGAGAAGATTCATAAACAAAATGTTTACTACATTAACTTTCTCTTTTTTTCAGAATTACAACATAAAGTTATAAGTGTTAAAATCAAATCAGTTTTTTTTTCAACATTGTCATTGTTTTTGCTCTACACTATAGAATACATAGTCTCAACATTTATTTATCAAATACCTTCTTATTTTCTTTTAACCTTTCACATTGTCTAATTTAATCTTCAACCATAATAATGTATATATTTTTATACATTAATTAGACATTTTCTTACACTAGATGCTGAGAAGCTGATCTACACCTTTGTTTTGATTAGACTATTGTAATGCATTATTCTCTGGATTACAATTATTATTCTCTACAATTTACAAATTACATCTTGGTCAGAATGCTGCAGCTACAGTTCTAACTCACACACAAAAAAAAGAGAGAAGATTATTTAGATTGGATTTTAATATTCATTTAGTGTAAAAAGTGTAAAAATCTCTTAATGGCTTAGCAGCTAAGTATATATCAGGACTCCTGACAGATCGACAATTCCAGCTCATTTGTTGAGAACATTTAGCGTTGCATTCTGTATTTATGCACCAAAGATTTGTAACTCTCTATCAGTTTATATCCATCAGGGATCACCCAGTTCTTCCTTTGAAGCACATCTAAAACTTATTTGTGCACTTCATATTAATCTTAGTTGTATTTATTTTAAAATAGTTTGTTATGTGCCCAACATTCTTAATGCCAATCTATAGACCCACAATCCTCAACTTTACACTTACTCAGAAATCCTTAAAGCATTGCTCAGAATATTTAGTCTGATTAGTGCTGTTATTTGAGGGCGAACACACAAGGAGCATAAAACACCCCCTTTTTATTTTAGTTATTAAGTAAGAGTTCAGTTCCTCCAAATCTGTGATGAGTATGATGCAGTCAGTGCATTTCCTCTATCCTTTGTAAACTTATTTTCCATCTGTTAGTCTAAAAACATTTGGCTGATGTTAGAATTTAAATGTGTGTGGAGTTGTGTCCACAAGCTGTTGTAGGGATGGTCCACCTAAGTTTAGACTAACTAGTTCCTATGACAGTGATTTTGAAGCTATGAGGTGCAGTGGTCCTGTTCGGAGTTATTGGCCTAATATTTATTTTCCTTGTTCAGTTCCAATATATATTTTTGCGAACTGTGCTACCTGTAAATTAATTGCAAAAAATAAAAACATATTTAAGTTTCACTTGTTTGGCATAGTTGCAAGACTGTTAGCTGGTGGTTTAGCAAGCTAGTTATTATTATATATATTGAATTAATTTAGCATTAATATTAATGCACATATAAGAGAAAGATTTCTATCTTACCCTATATATTTTTTAAAAACTTTTGGAGCAAACAAAGCTCTTTTTGTAGTTGATAGTCTACATTGATGTATTAATAAGATTTTAAATGGTTAATTTTTATTTAAGCCAGCATGTTTGGTTACTTTAGCTAGTTACAACTACATCTGAGTTTATATGTATTAATTTTGTCAAAAACCAGTAAACAACTTCCCTTACATAAGCCTTAATGGAGATGATTGTTATTAAAAATGTTTTATACAAATCATAGTCATTAGGCAACATAAATTACATAATGTAAACCTAAAAAAAAAAAAAAAACTTTCCAGTGAAAATTGAGGGCCAATGTGTGATAGGCCTCTAATGTATTAATCTGCCCAGCAACCATGTTTGGCTACTGTTTACAATGAAATTAAAGATTTTTTCCCTGAACTAGATATTATTTTTAATTCATCAAAGTTTTTGATGAGAAACACTATTTAAAAGAGAAACAAAAAAAGCTAAAACCTCCCTTTTTTTTTTCCTTAAAAAGAAAGGTAAAACAGTCATAATTTGAGTCACCACCAGATTTAAAGTTTAACCAAACATTTTCTACATGAGGCATAAACATCAAAAATTAAATAAAATCACTCCTTTTAATGGAAAAAAAGTAAACAGGCATAAAAATAAAAAAATCTGGTCTCACGTCTCTGTTGCTGGCTCAGGCTGAGGGGTGGATCCACTGGGCTGATTGGCTGCTGGGGGTGGGTGGTGTTGATGGTTGAGCAGGTGCTGTCTGAAGCGGTCTCTGATCGCTCAGTTCTTCCAGATCTGAAACCAGTTTCCTGGACCAGTGCTGTAACATTTCAATCACAGCAGGTCCGGTGAAGACGCAGTCCAGCCATCGACCGACAGCTGGACCAAACACAGTCTCTCATCTGAGACTCTCCTCATGAAGTGCTCTGGTTCAGATGATGTTCACAGTACTGTTGCAGAGGACCCTGTCTCTGAGGGTCAAAACTCCTGTGATGAGCACCACCCCCGCCTTCTCAAACACCCAGAAAACAGCACTGAGCAACAATCAGTCAAAAGAGAAAAAATCCCTCCAAAAAAAACTTTAAAAGAAAAAAATAATAATAAAAAAGAAATCCTGAAAGGAATTCTAACATGGTTAAAAATTGTTTAGCCTCATGAAATAACTAAAACAAAAATTATTTCCAGCCAAACGATGCTTGATATTTCTAAACTGTATAAACATTAACATTATATTGTTGTGCTCTGATGGGGACTCAAAATATAGCCAAGAATATGCAAGCAAGTTCTTCATTGCGAGAAATAGAAAACATATGGAAAGCAAAACAGATAGCTTTGTTTTATTTAAAGACATCTGATGTCTCCTTGTTTAAGAGTCAGAAAGAGAGACCCAATTCACTGCAGCTCGTAATAGATACAATATTAAGTTTGTCAAATTAAACCTTTCCAAAGAAAGTAAGGTCTTTTCTTACTGGTTTCTAAAATCTACCATCCTCATTAAGAGAATCAAAAGATCAGCATAGACTGAGATACATGAGAACCACTAGAGAAATTAGATATGTGTATTCTTTAAATCTCATTCAGCTGAGACTGAGCTGAAGTCAGTCTCAATAAGAAAAGAATAATAATAGAAAAGGCCTAAACCACATGAAGACAGAAGCTGTGTTCAGAATGGCTCACTCATTAACTCTTTCACTATGTAGCATTTTCTATTTACTAAACGAATTATGGAACAACCAAACAATAAAGCATGTTTGTCCTGCTCTGAGGACGTCTAATACAACAGCACTGCATTGCATTATAGTATATTTTGGAATTTCAAAATTTTGTGATGCATTAGGTTTTTCATAGTGAACTATATAGGGAACAGAATGTACTGCTGCGGTTTTTAAACAGTATTGCAAAAATGGTTTACACACTATATAGTGCACTATTTCTGGAATAGGGAGCGATTCTGACACAGCCACACACACATTATATTCATCATTAGATTCGCTTATAGAATATCAGAGTTAGACAAATGTTAGAAACATACACACTTACACACACGCACAGACACACACACACACACCAAATGTGATAGAAGATAGCAGAGAAGAGATGTTTTGTCTATCTCTCTCACTGCTTTATTCAACACACGCAGAAACACACACACACACACTGTCTCAAAAGCCTGGAATCCTCATCTCTTTTCTGTTTCAATCAGAGATGACTTTCACAATGTGGACATTTGTACAAAACTCATCACTACTACTCAAACATGAAGCTGTCTCACATTCACTAAACTGCCATCCTCCGAATTCTACAGCATTCTCCATAGAGATAATGAAACATGTTACATTGAAGAGTACCAGCATGGCTCAATATTCTGCCCTACTTTAATATATGTATATTGTGTTTATATGCTAACGATTCCAAACTTTTGAACAACACTACATAAACACACACAGACATACACATATAGTCTTGGCTCATTTGATTGAAAAGAGCTGTATCATGAATTTTTGGATTAAGTTTCAATTCTTTAGTTACTTGGGATCCCATTTTGTTCTCTCATTCGATTTTAATGACTCAGAGTAATTTAGCCCCAATAATCACGTCTCACCTTCCTTCTTCTATCCCTGCTTAATACACAATCAGTACCCTGTACTATTAGTATTATTTATGCACTCCTCCCCACGGTCCCGGGACCTATTACTCTAATGACACGTCTATCAATAGAGGCCTCACGACCAGGCTAGTCTTCTCTTTACTTTAAAGATATATTTACATACATCAATAAAGGCCTCACGACCAGGCTAGTCTTGTACACCGTCATGTAACTATACACTGTCCAGGGCGGAGTGCTGAAGGAAGGATGGAGGGGAGTAAATTAATTTAAGAACAATTTTACATTTAAACATTTAATATTTCCTTAATGAGTAAATTAGTTAACCTGTCACTCACCACCAATGTTTGTTGATGAGGCTTGGATTTGCGAATGAGGGGTGAGAGGCCGCACTTACCCCCGCGGTACTTCGTCCTTATTCTGTGGAATTTTCCCTTGCTTCTGGGGCCCAGCTGTTTTGCTGGAGAGCGTCCTCGGCAGGTGCTTAGTCTCTCCCCCTCCGCCGCAAGACCATGCTCATCCTGTTCCGTGACGCCAAATTGTGGTGGAAAATAATGACAGGAAGAAAGAAATATTCAGAGTCTCTGAGTCTTGATCAGAATGAGTAACAAGATTTATTGAGAAGCCACACGTAATGAATACAGAGTGAACTCCTGCCTTGCAAGAGTGCCAAGCTCTCTTTATACCCCACCCTTACTATCTTGCTTTCCCAATTATGGGCACAGTGCCACCATTGTGACACGTCAACTTCTTCTGACATGTGATATGACATAATCCCTTAGTGAGCATCTCAGGCTGGTCCTCAAAATACTGCAAGCAGGGGAGGAAGATGGCGCCAGGGCTTGTAGACACAACAGCTGTGACGTACATTCCTTTAACACACACACACACACACATAGACACACACTGCTGGCGCCAGATAGAGAAAACTCTTACTCAGCATTTCAGAAAAGCTCACTGAGGGTAAAATGTTCACAGTACACATTATCATCGCATAGAACAAAAAGTAATATCATTAATAGTCGTCATTGTTTATGAATCATCACACGTCATTGATTATGAATCATTTCAGTAAACACTTTCCATCACACCTGTCGCTTTGTCGCTTTCCAGTGTGAACGCAGGGTCAGTCCGCGGAGAAGCGCCTTTACTCCACAGTCCGGCTGAACTGCCTCTTCAGAGGTTCCGCAGTAAAACTGAACTGAACGCTGCGGTTTAGAGCACTATACAGTACAATAGCACTGTAACTGTGTTATAGAACGGATATCAAGTAAATAAAAGCGCTCCGGAGAGTCTAAACACAACTTCTCTCCTCACTTTCTCTCTCCTTCTCCTCCAACACACACCCACAGACACTCACACTCTCCCTCTTAGTCCCGCCTCTACTCGGCGCGGATTGGATAGAAAAATGTCTGTCGAGCTTTTCACTCGTATGATTGGCTGAGCTGAACAGGAAACCAGCAGGAAAAACCCGCGAAACAGAAAAGGCACATGGGAAATGGAGTTCGTTTACACTTACAACGAAAAACAAAAAAAATAATACAAATATACAGGATATTTTTAAGGGTCCTACACAGGTATCTAATGTTATCTAGGTAGCCAATGTTCCCAGTGCCTTTTTAACCCAAGTAGCTAATGTTATCTAGCTAGCCAATGTTCCCAGTGTTCTTTTTAAACCCAAGTATCTAACGTTATCTAGCTAGCTAATGTTCCCAGTGTTTTTTTTTAACCCAAGTATCTAACGTTATCTAGCTAGCCAATGTGCACAGTGCTTTTTTAACCAAGTATCTAATGTTATTTAGCTAGCTAATGTTCCCAGTGCTTTTTTTAACCCAAGTATGTAACATTATCTAGCTAGCCAATGTGCCCAGTGCTTTTTAAACCAAGTATCTAATGTTATCTAGCTAGCCAATGTACCCAGTGCTTTTTTAACCAAGTATCTAATGTTATTTAGCTAGCCAATGTTCCCAGTGCTTTTTTAACCAAGTATCTAATGTTATCTAGCTAGCCAATGTTCCCAGTGCTTTTTTAACCCAAGTATCTAATGTTATCTAGCTAGCTAATGTTCGCAGTGCTTTTTTAACCCAAGTATCTAATGTTATCTAGCTAGCCAATGTGCCCAGTGCTTTTTAAACCAAGTATCTAATGTTATCTAACTAGCCAATGTTCCCAGTGCTTTTTTAACCAAGTATCTAATGTTATTTAGCTAGCCAATGTTCCCAGTGCTTTTTTAACCAAGTATCTAATGTTATTTAGCTAGCCAATGTTCCCAGTGCTTTTTTAACCCAAGTATCTAATGTTATCTAGCTAGCTAATGTTCGCAGTGCTTTTTTAACCCAAGTATCTAATGTTATCTAACTAGCCAATGTTCCCAGTGCTTTTCTAACCAAGTAGCTAATGTTATCTTGATAGCCAATGTTGCCAGTGCATTTTTAACCCAAGTATCTAATGTTATCTAGCTAGCTAATGTTCCCAGTGCTTTTTTAACCAAGTAGCTAATTTTCTTGGTAAATGTATTTGAACTTTTGTTTGGGCCCTTGTTCAGACTGGAGATGGTATTTTTTGTTGGATAGGTCTAAACAAGTGTTCAATTACAGGTTTTAAAAGGCCATGCAGAGCATCAATTTTAGTTTTGCTCCTGTCTGCTTATTTTCTAGGACTACAAGATGTTGTTATTCCAGGACGCTTAGCATTGCTAACTGTAAAGATGGCAAGTCCCACAAAAAGACCTAAAGAAGAAACTGAGACAGTTTCCGGCTTTATTCACCACGTGTCACCAGTGAAGTTTTCAGCAAACAGAATTCATTCATTGCGGTGCTACAGACCGGGCGAGAGGAATATCATGATGCTACGAAGAGGCAGAGATTCTTAAAGGCTGAACAGAACAGGACTGCGCTCTCCTTTAGGAATGTGGAAAAAAAACCAAAGTGAGTGATTCTGTCATATACGAATGTATCCCTGTTTATCAATGTGTTGTCCTAATATGTTTGTTTGTTTGTCAGGTTTAAAGGGAACGTCAGACTTTGATGTGCTGATAAACAACAGAACTGATGTGACAGTAACCGCATTGATCTTTGGTGTTAGGAATCCTCCAGCAGATAAGAAGACCAACCTTGAAGATGTCAGCAAGATGGTGGCTGGCAAAATGGTAAATACTTTGGACACTACATGTACTGCAAATTCTATTTTCAAACTAGAGTTGGGCGATTATGGGCTAAAACAAAAACACAGAGATGGTTCAAAACTATGTTTACTTTTATTTTGGTTTTACTTAAATCTCTCCTTTAGGGTTCAAGTGCAACCAAAAGCAAGCTTGTATTAAATACAAGCTCGATTAATCGGATAGAAATTTCGAGCTGCACATTGAAGGTAGATTTAAGGTGAAATAGACTACTCAGTGGCAACTTTTTAAGGGTATTTGTTGTCTAAATGCGAGTGAGACATAAATTTACTAAGAATGTGATCTTTTATGTGTAGCAGACTTTAGTAACATTGAATGAGAGAAAGTAGAAAGTGAAACTGCTTTCCGGCTGCACGTTTAAGGTAGATTTAAGGTGGAATAGAATACTCAGTGGGGAATTTCATGGATACACGAATTTTTTGAGTCGTCAGTAGGGGTGTGACGAGACACTAATATGACGAGACACGATACTGGGTTCACGAGAACGAGACGAGATTTAAAACAAAAAAAAAATTAAAGAAAATGTCAAAAATGAAAAATGGCTTGAAAATTTGAGTTTTATTTGACAAAATCATAGAACGCAAACTTAACAGACTGGTTTCTCTCACACATTGATTTTAGAAGAAATAGAAATAAGAATAAGTAAAAAAAAACTTTTATAGGTCTTATATAGTGCAAACAATAAGTGCAAACCACAACCAGTCATATTAAGTCTATGGTTTGTGTTTTTTCTCCTGAATCTCTTGTAATTTAACTATGCATAACCATAACCAGTCATATTAATACTATGCTAGAAGTGTAAACAGAGACAAAACATGTTTTTAAATACAGTACAGAGCTAAGGGATTAGTACAGCTGCGTCACGTGTAGGATTTACTTACAGTATTTATATATGGTTTGTGTCTTGTTGGTCACTCTGTTACCGTTTATTGTTTCCACTGGAGCCAAAATGCAGCCAGACATACAACTTAAAAGTAGCAGAAGCATCTTCTATATCAGGGGTATTTAATTAGAATTCAGTATGGTCCAGTTAGAGAAGGTCTGGACCGATTGTTAACTTGTGTTATGATTTAGTCACGCCCAGTGCGCTCGGCGTGACTTTAGTTTCCACCCGTTCTCTGGCTCCCTATCTCCTTATAAAGGCGTTTTTTTCATGGCCGCGTCCCAATTCAACAGCCGGAGCAGCGGGACCACGACCCTGACAACACGGGTTCGATCCCGCGTGAGGAGCGGTGTGTTTATTTATTTATTTTTTCCTTACCGCGTCTGCACCAGGCCCCCAGCTTTTCCCTTCCAAAACGTGCCACCGGAAGTGTGCTGCTGAGGGATGAGAGGACCATTTGAGCAAAGCTATCCATTCACTTCCATTCATTTCGGGGTGTCTTTGAACCAATAATAAATGTATTTCCAAGCCGTTTTCAATTATGACACGACCCGTGTTCTTTTCTACAAAGAACGGATTTTCTGCAATTTGATCCATAAGATTAATAATCTGTTCATAGCTTTAGAAAATAACATTTTTATACAACTATGCTAACGATGGCGTAAAAAGACAGCGACCCAAAATACCATGCTGTAATGTTTGGAGAAGTTGCTCCTCTTAATTTAAAAGTACAGAGCTGATTGAATTAGTGCAGGGTCAAAGTAACCTCTTATTATGCAAATATAATGCTACTACTATCAGTTATAATACATTGTAGATAGTAAGAAAGTAGTAAATAGAAGTAAGATAGACTATGAGAATTAAATGTATAGATATAACTGTAATTTATATTACACATTTATTATTATTATTATTACTGAGTTTCTAAATGCTTGTTATATAGAAAACTATTCTTCAGTAAATCTGTGGACTAATATTGGATATCAGTAATACTAGTTTTTATCTGCTGTTTATTCAATAAAAGCCCCATTCTGGGACGGAATGGAGCTTTTCTCACTGTGGACTGAATAGGTCTGTGCAGCTCCTATAAACAGTACGGTTGTTTGCACGGCACGCAGAAGATTCGCGTCATGCTGGCACCAGCGCAATCTCTCACTTTCCCGGTTAACGCCCCACGAGAAGCCGATCAGGAAGTGACACGATTGGCCTCACCTGGCTCCGTTGAAATCAGCGGGATGGCTTGGTCCAGTTAATATATACTGTCAATGGTCTGCACAGATCTGATTGACTGAGGAGAGCGTTTGGTGATCTTACCCCACACGTGATTGGTCTGTGATTTGATGCTCTGCAAAGCGTGTATACAATTAAATCCTTTTCAGTAGGTTTGGGTCCGGACCCGGACCGTAGTCCGCCCATTCTATGCAAATACCCGAATTTTCCTCTTCTGCTGAGAGCTGCTCTCACTCCTCAGCCACACACTCCCTGGTATCGCTACTGTGTTGCCAGATCCCTTTTAAAAAGTCCACTGTGGTAGTGTGAGGACAAGTGGTCAGGAGGTTACCGGAGAGAGGTGATGCAGAGACGTAAAAACAGTCTGGAACCAGGTAGTATCCCTTTCAAAGTGTTTATTGTGACAAACGAAGCACCCAAAAACAAAACGAAATGTACAATATTTACACACTATTTACTCACTGTCCACGGGTAGGAGTTAAAGGTGGATTGGCAGCTACCACCAAAATGCTAAATGAACATCTCAATAAAACTCTCGTCGACATACCAGCCACGCTTAACCAGTGTGTGACCCCCCAATAGTGTACCAGCCTGCCCTTAAATACTTTTAGCCCACCTCCGGCTAAACCAACAAGCAATTAACTAGTGGGCAGGTGGGTAAGACAACTATACATGACAGTTATTATACAATATTTACATATTTACAGATAATAAGACAAGCATGCATACATTTGGACGTCCAGGTAAGTATTAGGGCTGGGGCGACGCGTCGACATAATCGACGTCATCGATTACGAAAATACATCGATTTGCATAAAAAGACTTAAGGCTGTCTACCAAAGGTTTTAAACCTGCCACAGGCAGAAATTATACAGTTTTGGTTTATATTTGTGCATGGCATTTCGCAGTTTCCAGAAACAGTAGCATTATTCATAAGTTCAGGTGTTTAGCTAAGCTAGCTGCCTTAAGTTATTTTAGCTAGCGCCGTCGGCGCTGCGGTGTTACACCGTTTTCTGTCACTGTCAGAATTTTGTGACCAGTGCTCACAGTTATGAGTGTTCATTGGCAAAACGGGAGCTTTCTATACCTACACCTTACCCTCAGCCCTAACTTAACCGTTTTGGCCACTCGGAGTAAACATTTGAAACGAACACGTTTCGAATCGGCCAGTGCACCGGTCTGCTGAGAACTACCTGCCCGTGGTCACAAAATCTAGCGGTCACAGAAAACAGTGCAACACACGGTTGTGGTGTATGGGAGCTTATCCATTTTTAGCGTTATAGATCTGAACAACGTGCTGTACATGTAAGTGATTATAAGTGTGGGGTTTGGTTTAGTAGGCTTGTGTTGTTGTTGTTGTTGTTGTTATTATATATAAATATAGTAATTTATCGTTTGCTTTAAAACGTAAAATAATAATTATTTAAATATGTTTCTCAATAAATAGATTAGTCGACTAATTGTAAAAAATAATCGTTAGAATAATCGTTTAAAAAATAATTGTTAGGGACAGCCCTAGTAAGTATTAATAATTATTTTACAATGTTAATGCATTATTTTGTATGTTTTATTTTACACAGGTACCCCCAGGCTCCCCTGCCCCAGAACACCCCTTGGTCTCCACCCAGACCATCAGGACCCGGGTGGCTCGTGCGCCGCCATTTTTACAGGATTCAGGTAAGTACTGTGTTTGTTATAGATTCTCTGTGTAGATAAAATGTACATGGGGTTCTTCGTAGATGATGATGTGTTCAGGGGCCTGACGTCATCACACCACACTAAACAGTTTTTTCTTCCCGCCAGTGGCGCAAAAAGGGGGTATGCAACGTATGCGACGCATAGGGGCGCTGCACTAGAGGGGGCGCCAAATCGATGCCGGAAAAATATTTCTAGTCGGTATTTTCTGTAAGAGCTGTTTGTTCATGTATGATAATACACAGGGGCGTCACCTGGCCGGGGCTTTCAGTAGCCCCGAATCGTTTCGCTCAGCTCAGCTGTATTATTAGCAGTGATGGTAGTAACGGCTTTATAATAAACGGCATTAACACTAACGCCGTTACTTTTTTCAGTAACGAGTAATCTAACTAATTACTGTAACTATAACGCCGTTACCATTTCAGACACCCTGTTACTGCACGTTACTTTAGCAGCTGAATGACCTTTTTTTTAACAGACAAAGGGCCCTATCACACACCCCGTGCAAGGCGTGTAGGGTGGTGCGTTGCCACCCGTCAACAGTCTATTTTTAGGCCTGGCATGCGTCCTTAAAATAGAGTTGGACTTTTGGATAAATTTAACGCTGATGGGCGTGGTGGTCTGTAAATGACATGTGTTCAGGTAAATTTCTGGAGTGTTTCTATCTTGGCGGCGGAGTGATACCCCTTCTTTACCACAGAAAAATAAAGCTCACCCAGAGCCTTCAGCAATCAACTATAAAAATAAAATATACTTTAAAATCTGCACAGTAACTATAGTTTATTATTAGTTATATTTATTTCTGTCAGTTATAAGGATTTATATTTATGTTTAGTACACAGACTAAATAACTGTAACTATAACTGTAGCAGACAGGCATTCTGCTGTGTAAGAATTTCAAGAGTTTTTGATATGGAAAATTAAAAGACTAAACATAAATTTATTTAATTTAACTTTGCTATTATTTAACTGAATTATACTTTTATATCTGAAAAATAAAGCACATTGTCGGCGTCTGGTGCTGCCCGTCAATTATATAAAACTTAAAACATTTGAAATACACAGAAATATAAAGCTATACGTTAGAATTCATTTCTTATAACCAGGGAAAATTTATTAAAATATTAAATATATTAATTAATTATTTAATTAAGATCTCATCCGTTGCTCTTAAATGTTGCAGGCACGCAAAGTGGTGCTTGGCGCAGCGCGCGAAGAATAACAATTCTATTAAAAAAAAAAAAAACATTTTAATAAATAAGGTCAGACAAGTGTAGTTAAATTCATGTTATTAAATTCACTAAAGCCAACAAATGTACTGATAATTAATAAAGAGAAATCAGGCAAAATGCGCTGTGCTCTCTCTCTCTTTCTCTCGCAGTGCGGAGCTGAATTCAGCGCGAGGCTATAAATATTATAAAATATATATAACTCAGTTCAGTTAAATAAAAATAAGTTTTTATTTTAAAAAAATAAATTTTTCAGTATTACAAGTCTTAGTAATTTTTTTCGGTCTTGTGGAGTTTTTTGTTTCTTATTTTGTTTAATTCGTTAGATTATATTTTTGTCAAGATTTTGGGTTTATTTTCGTTTCTTATTTTTCTAATAATAATAGTAAATATAGCCGCAAGCGGCAATCATCGGGTTCAAGCACCAACTTGCACAATGGTGCCTACTGGAGCATTGAATGGTGATGTGTAAGAAGGTCTAATATGATTGGAGATGCCCTGTCACATTTAGAAATTATCAAGTTTTTCACCTGTTATTAATGTTGAGCAGAGGCCTTTCAACCTGATCAGTGCTTAAATTCACATGTAAATCTAGTGAACTTTGTAGGATATTCATTAAGTGAGTTAGAACTAGTCAAAAGGTGTCTACATGTTATTGGTATTGATCAGGTGGCTTCAACCAGAATGTTCACAAAGTGGTATTCAGATTGACCTTTGAACCTTTGCAGAACAAGCTGAAATGTTTGACCAAACAAGTTTAAATTAACACAAAGGAGTGAATGTTCTGATGTGACATGTAATGACGAAGTTATTATAAATCTAGTTCTGAATTAAATGGCGCTTCATCAAGCACCAACTAGCACAATGGTGCCTACTAGAGCATAGGATGGTGATGTGTAAGAAGGTCTAACACAATTGGAGACATTCTGTCACATTTAGAAATGATCAAAAGTCTTTCACCTGTTATTAATGTTGAGAAGAGGCACAAAGGAGTGAATGTTCTGATATGACATGTAATGTCAAGTTATTCTTAATCTAGTTCTGTATTAAATGGCGCTTCATCAGAGTGATATTGTACAGAGGTCTTTAACATTGTGAGATTACAGCAAATACTGCAGAGTTACAGCAATTTAGGTTAGAAATTCCAAGGACGCACAGATTGCTTGATGCCTGGAGAGTATTGTATGTGAAATTTTCACAAATGTTTTTAATGAACATTTACCTAGAGACTCTACAGTGTGCAGCAAGACTGAAATGGAGGTGATAGGCCAAATATCCAGAGAGTAGTTTCAATATAGCTATTTTCAAACAATTAGCAATTATGAATGAACAAAGCACTTTTTAAACATAGTTGTATTGAGAAATTTGTCAGAGCCACTGTACTAAATATGGCAAAAACAATTAGATGTCAAAATAGTACAGCATGATTGACATATACTCGTTTTTTTGGAACAGCGCCCCCCAGTGGGCGGATTGTTTCAGCACTTTGCAGGTCACTACAGTGTCTCCACCTGAACATAACTGCCAAATATCATCCAGATTGGGCAACATTCAGCCTGCCAAAATGTCTGCTGAATGCTGATTGGCTGATGGTGTTCAGCCATGTTGATTGATTAAGTTGCCCTTTGAACATCCTTTAGAGGCTGTATGATAGATTCTGCATGCAAAGTTTCAACTTGCTAGGTTGCACGGTTGCTGAGAAACAGTGCTCCAAATTTACCTCTTGAAGTGAATGGGGCATATATCCGGAAGGACTAATTTGCATATGGCGGCCATATTGTTTACATATTTCAACTTTTTCTTAATGAATATTGAAGCGCATGCTCTCACGAGTGTTTTGATACCAAACATGCCAGGATTGGTCAACATTCCTAGGACTAGTTTGCAAAAGTAGGTTTTGCATATTATGCAAATTAGCAAAAAAATCTATATAGACGGAAGTGCATGGTCCAAATTGGAAAGTTGTTGGTATTGCCCCAAGGAATCCATCAAAAAAAGAATTTTGAATGTAGGTCTTATGGTTTTTGAGTTATTGAGAAAATTGTGAAAAATGAATTTCCTTGTTTATAGCGCCACCACTTGACCAATCGGTGCCATTTTTGTTGTCCACCGAGATGCACTGATCCTACATCTACCTACCAAGTTTCATTTCTCTATGACTTACGGTTTAGGCTGCACAACTGTTTTTTCAGGAGAAAAAGAATAATAAGAAGAAGAAGAAGAAGAAGAAGAAGAAGAAAAATCTTAGCAAAAACAATAGGGTTCTACGCACCTTCGGTGCTTGAACCCTAATTACATAATTTATTTTCTTTAGTTAATTTTTTTTTTTGGGGCAAGTAACGCAATAGTTACTTTTACTGGTAACTAGTTACTTTTATAGTGGAGTAACTCAGTTAGTAACTCAGTTACTTCTTTGGAGAAGTAACTAGTAACTATAACTAATTACTTTTTCAAAGTAACGTGCCCAACACTGATTATTAGTGAGGAGACAGGCTGTGAATGGAACATCTCTTAATGCGAATCACAGAGCCAGTTCACGGATAAAGTTCCGCCTTTCAGGAGAAACAGCCAAACAGCTTGCTGGTTTTGCGGAGCACTGTGGGCTAGTAGGGAAGCCCCGCCCCAGCCCCCCCACCACCTCTCTGAGGAGGATTTTTGAGGGGTTTTAAGGTCTTGCACTGGATATTAGCACTGATGTTAAAACATGTCTGAAAATATGGCGATATTTGATAAAGGGGGCGCCGATAGTCTGTTTGCATACACCTCAAAAAGTATGTAGTTGCACCCCTGCTTCCCGCGAGACAGTTTTAAGCCTGACGAGAAATATCAAGTTTTAATCTCGTGAGATCTCGTGCCTCGTCACACCCCTAGTGTATTTATTTACTACAGCATGTGATAGAGAACAGTTTTTGAAAAGCTCGTTCATTTTCCTTACAGAGAAAAAACCCTTAGACCTTGAAGCCATACGAGGATTACAGAATGACACACGACTTCAGTGGACGGTACTGCAGCTTTGTTGAGGGGCAGACGCTGTCATGGACAAGACAAGATGAGACGAGACAAGTAACTACAAGAAGCAAAAGAATAAAAAACAGAAATGTTAATTACACCACCAAACTCGACTCCAACTTCCACCATAATCTGAACACACAAACCAAACACACAAAAAAATCAAATAAGAGACTCCTCTTCACCTTTCTTCATTTATTTAGCTTTATTAATATGAACCAATTTTACAATAAAATAAAACAATACTTAACAATAATAACAGTAGTGAATAAAGATAACAGTAATTAAAATAAAAGTTCTGGAAAAAAATGACAAAATCATCTATATAAAATATTTACATTCTTATATTTATACACACATTTTCCCTTCTACACACACACACACACACACACATCGAATCTCTGTTACACACAGAGTTATTCTATCTTACACAGACGCACTGAGGATCCAAAATCAACCCCAATCCCTGCATAGAGGGGCTGAGTGAAGGTGGTGTAGAATGTGTGTAAGTGTGTGAGAGTGTGTGAGGGTGTATC
Source organism: Astyanax mexicanus (assembly GCF_023375975.1). Lineage (NCBI taxonomy): Eukaryota > Metazoa > Chordata > Actinopteri > Characiformes > Acestrorhamphidae > Astyanax > Astyanax mexicanus. Next base: position 11,643,084 of record NC_064411.1, on the reverse strand, counting down.
AGAGGAGACTCTGTAGAAGGACAGAGTGCCGGAGGGACAGTCCACATACACTCCTACTCTCCTACAGCCGGAGGGAGGAGTGGAGAGTTCAGTTCTGTTTTTATTGTGATAAACAGAGTATCTGTTATCAGAGCAGTACAGACTCCAGGAGATTATATTCTCTCCAAACCTACAGTCTGATCCTGATCCTTTCCTGCTGATGGTTTTATAACTCAGAGCTACTTCAGCTTCTCCTCCGCTCCACTCAGCCTCCCAGTAACAGCGTCCAGTAACACCAGTAACTCTCTCTCTACTCAGAACCTGCGGACACCAATCAAATCTCTCTGGATGATCAGGATACGACTGCAGCTCCTCTCTACACTCCACCCTCCTGTTCTCCTCACTCAGAGAGAGATTACACTGCGCTGTGTTCAGATCCAGAGTGAAATCACAGCCGTCTGAACACAAGAACACACACAGAGTGTATTTAGTGTGTAGTGTTATATTATATTTATTGTGTGTTTAGTGTTATATTTAGTGAGTGTGTACTGTTATATTTAGTGTGTGTAGTGTTATATTTATTGTGTGTAGTGTTATACAGTGCCCTCCATAATTATTGGCACCCCTGGTTAAGATGTGTTCTTTAGCTTCTCATAAATTGAATTTTATTCAAAATAATATAGGACCACGATGGGAAAAAAAAAGTAAAGTCCAACCTTTAACTCAAGTAAATTTTAAGGGGGAAATAAAATCCCTGACTAAGAAATAATTATTCTTCATAAAATCACCTGTTCCACAATTATTGGCACCCCTAACAATTCTTAGGAAATAAATTTAATAAAAGTATTTCTGTCACTTCTACAGTAGTTTACGAAGTTGATCAGAGTATGTAGGAACATTTAATTAGTAATTCACAACTTCCTGTTTCCCTGGGGTATAAATATGACGTGACACAGAGGCCATTTATCTTCAACATGGGAAAGACAAAGGAACATACCATTCAAGTGAGGCAGATGTGTGTTGACCTTCACAAGTCAGGCAATGGCTACAAGAAAATCGCTACTCGCCTACACCTGTCCATATCTACTGTCAGAGGAATTATTAAGACGTTTAAAACAACTGGAACAGTGGTAAACAAGCCTGGACGAGGACGCAAGTTTATTTTGCCACCACGCACAGTGAGGAGGATGATAAGAGAAATAAAAAGTTCTCCAAAGCTCACTGTTACAGAATTGCAACAAATGGTAGCTTCTTGGGGTCACAAAGTCTCCAAAACAACCATCAGGCGCTATCTACATGCCAACAAGCTGTTTGGGAGGCATGCACGGAAGAAACCATTTCTCACTCACAATCATAAACGCAAACGTTTGGAGTTTGCTAAGCGGTACTGGGACTTCAACTGGGACCGTGTGCTTTGGTCAGATGAAACAAAGATAGAGCTCTAAGTGGGTCTAAGTGCTCTAAGTGGGTCTGGCGTAACACAAGAGCTGAGTATGCAGAAAAGCACCTCATGCCCACTGTGAAATACGGCGGGGGATCAGTGATGCTGTGGGCCTGTTTCTCTTCTAAAGGCCCTGGGAACCTTGTTAGGGTGCATGGCATCATGAATGCTCTAAAATACCAGGACATTTTAAAACAAAATCTGGTGGCTTCTGCCCGAAAGCTGAAGATGGGTCGTCACTGGGTCTTTCAGCAAGATAATGACCCTAAACATGTGGCCAAATCTACACAGAAATGGTTCACCGCACACAGAATCAAGCTCCTCCCATGGCCATCTCAGTCCCCAGACCTCAACCCCATTGAAAACCTGTGGGGTGAGCTGAAGAGGAGAGTGCAGAGGAGAGGACCCAGGTCGTTGGATGATTTAGAGAGAATGTGCAAAGAGGAATGGTCAAAGATCCCTCTTTCTGTATTCTCCCATCTTGTGAAACATTACAGGAGAAGATTAGGTGCTGTTTTGTTGGCAAAAGGGGGTTGTACAAAGTATTAACATCAGGGGTGCTAATAATTGTGGCACACATGATTTGATGTTAAATAATTATTTCTTAATGTGGGATTTTTTTCCTACTGAATAAATTCACTTGAGTTAAAGGTTGTATTTTACTCTTTTTTTCCATCGTGGTCCTATATTATTTTGAACAAAACTCAATTTATGAGAAGCTAAAGAACACATCTTAACCAGGGGTGCCAATAATTATGGAGGGCACTGTATTTAGTGTGTGTGGTGTTATATTTAGTGTGTGTGTGTGTGTGTAATGTTATATTTAGTGTGTGTAGTTGTATATGTAGTGTGTACGTAGTGTTATATTTAGTGCATGTGCAGTGTTATATGTAGTATGTGTGTACTGTTATATTTAGTGTGTGTGTGTTTTTATATTTAGTGTGTGTAGTGTTATATCTAGTGTGTGCGTGTGTTGGTATATTTAGTGTGTGTGCGGTGTAATATTAAGTGTGTGTTGTTATGTTTAGTGTGTGTAGTGTTATATTTAGTGTGTGTGGTGTTATATTTAGTGTGTGTGTAATGTTATATTTAGTGTGTGTGTAATGTTATATTTAGTGTGTGTAGTGTTATATTTAGTGTGTTTTTGTGTTGTTATATTTAGTGTGTGTTATATTTACTGTGTGTGTTGTTATATTTAGTGTGTGTGTGGCAATATATTTTTTGTGTGTGTAGTGTTATATTTAGTGTGTGTGTTCTATTTTGTGTGTGTGTAATGTTTTATTTAGTGTGTGTGTAGTCTTATATGTAGTGTGCACATAGTGTTATGTTTAGTGTGTGTTGTTACATTTATGTCACGTCTCTAGGCTTTCCTCTCACACACCCGAACTCTATTTTCCAAAATCCCACTGGCAATGACGTCACCGTCATCCGCTCACTCTCACCCAATCGCGTTACGCTCCCCCGTTCAGAGTCACCTGTGTTCTAGGAAGTTCCGGTTCATAGTAATTTTAGGTTTTGTATATTTAGATTTCAGTCAGCGCCTGTCCTTTGCGAGGTATTGCCGACTCATGTTGCGTACTGAGCGTTATTCCAAACCCTTTTCTGTCTGCCCTTTTGTTATGACCCTTTTTCCTGTATCACGGATTTTGCCTTTTGTCTTTGCCTTTATCGGATTTGTTGTATTATTGGACTGTCTCTCTGGCTTTGGATCTTGGACTGTTTCCTGTACTACGATTCCTGCTTCCAGTGTGAGTGTTGTTCAACCTGTTCTCTGTTACTCTGTTTACTACTCTGTAAATAAACCCGTCTTTACCTTTTACTCTGCGTGCGTCAATCCTATCTGTCTGGCGTTACAATTTAGTGTGTGTGTGTATGTACTGTTATATTTAGTGTGTGTGTAGTGTTATGTTTAGTGTGTGTGTAGTGTTATGTTTAGTGTGTGTATGTACTGTTATATTTAGTGTGTGTGTAGTGTTATGTTTAGTGTGTGTGTGTAGTGTTATGTTTAGTGTGTGTGTAGTGTTATGTTTAGTGTGTGTGGTGTTATATTTAGTGTGTGTGTAGTGTTATGTTTAGTGTGTGTGTGTAGTGTTATATTTAGTGTGTGTGTAGTGTTATGTTTAGTGTGTGTGTGGTGTTATATTTAGTGTGTGTGTAGTCTTATAGGTAGTGTGTGCAGTGTTATATTTAGTTTGTGTGCAGTGTTATATTTAGCGTCTGTGTGTAGTGTTATATTTAGTGTATGTGCAGTGTTATATTTAGTGTGTGTAGTGTTATATTTAGCGTCTGTGTGTAGTGTTATATTTAGTGTATGTGCAGTGTTATATTTAGTGTGTGTAGTGTTATATTTAGTGTGTGTGTATGTAGTGTTATATTTAGTGTCTGTGTAGTGTTATATTTAGTGTGTGTGTAGTCTTATATGTAGTGTGTGTGCAGTGTTATATTTAGTGTGTGTGTAGTTTTAGATTTAGTGTGTAGTGTTATATTTAGTGTGTTTGTAGTGTTATATTTAGTGTGTGTGTGTTATATTTGGTGTGTGTAGTCTTATATGTAGTGTGTGTGTAGTGTTATATTTAGTGTTTGTAGTCTTATATGTAGTGTGTGTAGTGTTATATTTAGTGTGTGTAGTAGTGTGTGTAGTGTTATATTTAGTGTGTGTGTAGTGTTATATTTAGTGTGTGTGTGTAGTGTATTGAAGTGCAAATAATAGAAGAGGTTAAGTACAAAAATAATATAAGTTAAAAATAAAGCATCTATAGATAGGGCCTTAAGGAGGTCAGAGGGAAATAATGGGATAGAGGAGTAGAGAAGAGGAAGAAGGAGATGAGGTTAGAATTAGTTAGTTTGTTAGAGGTGTTAGGAGAGTAAATGCTCTTTGAAGAGCTCTGTCTTCAGGAGTTTCTTAAAGATAGCGAGAGATTCTCCTGATCTGGTAGTGGAAGGTAGTTTGTTCCACCATTGGGGAACTCTGTATGAGAACAGTCTGGATTGCTTTGTGTGAGTGTTTGGCAAAGCGAGGCGACGTTCATTGGAGGAGCGCAGCGGCCGGGAGGTAGCGTAAGCCTTCAGGAGTGAGTGCAGGTAGGAAGGAACCTGTACTGTCATCACCTTGTAGGCGATTGTAAGCACTTTGAATTTGATGCAAGCAGCAACCGGTAGCCAGTGGAGCTCAATGAGCAGCGGAGTGACATGTGCCCGTTTTGGTTGGTTGAAGACCAAACGTGCTGCTGCATTCTGAATCATCTGTAGTGGTTTTACTACACAGGCCGGGAGGCCAGTTAGTACGGCATTGCAGTAGTCGAGTCGTGAGATTACCACAGCTTGTACCAGGAGTTGGGTGGCCTGTTGCGTCAGAAACGGTCAAATTTTTCCGATGTTGTAAAGCGCAAAGCGGCAGGATCGAGCAACTGAGGCCACATGGTGCGTGAAGAGAAGCTGGTCATTAACCATGACACCCAGGTTCCTAGCAACCTTTGTCGGTGAGAGAGAGAGAGAGTCAATGGTTATGGCAAAGTTGTGTTGAATAGAAGGTTTTGCTGGTATGACCAGAAGTTCAGTCTTTCAGAGGTTTAGTTGGAGGTGATGTTCCTTCATCCATGCGGATATGTCTGAGAGACACTGTGATATTCGTGCAGAGATTGAGTGATCATCTGGTGAGAACGACAGGTATAGCTGAGTGTCGTCAGCAAAGCAGTGGTAGGAAAAACCATGTGAGCGGATAACCCGACCTAGAGAGGTGGTGTATATTGAGAAGAGAAGAGGTCCCAGTACCGAACCCTGGCGAACCCCAGTGGGTAACGAGTGGGCTGGGGACAGCCGTCCTTGCCATGACATCCTGAACGAGCGCCCAGTGAGGTACGATCTGAACCATGACAGCGCATTGTCTGAGATCCCCATGTTCGAGAGTATAGTTAGGAGGAAGTCATGGTTGACTGTGTCGAAAGCATCCGAGAGGTCCAGCAGAATGAGCACTGAGGACTGTCCTGCAGCTCTAGCAGTTTTTAACGCTTCTGTCACAGACAACAGAGCCGTCTCAGTAGAGTGCCCTTTCTTGAAACCAGATTGGTTCTGGTCCAGGAAGTCATTTTGGGTGAGGAAGCCAGAGACTTGATTGAGAGCTGCTCTTTCTAATGTTTTAGAAAGAAAAGGCAGTAGTGAGACCGGTCTGTAGTTATCAACCTGGGCGGGGTTGAGAGAAGGCTTTTTAAGCAGTGGTGTGACCTGTGCTTGTTTAAAAGCAGTCGGGAACACACTAGATGTTAAAGAGGCATTGATCGTGTGAGTAATAGCCGGAATGATTGCAGGTGCAATGGTTTGCAGAAGGTCTGAAGGAATCGGGTCAAGTGGTCACGTAGTAGGACGGCTACGCGTTAGGAGAGCCAGTGTCTCGTTCTCAGTGAGAGGAGCGAACGAGGAGAAAGCGACGCCTTCGGTAGAGGGATACCGGGCAGCAGAGCATGATGTAGGACTGCTACATGTCGCATCAGTAAACTGTCTGCTGATAGCTGCCACTTTCCCAGTAAAGAATGAGGCAAGAGCTTCAGCCGTAAGGCAGGTAGCCTGAGGAGGAGGTGGAGGGTTGAGTAGTGTTTTGAATGTAGCAAATAGTTTCCGGGAGTCTGTGAGGGAGCTGATTTTTTTGTGATAGAATTCAGCTTTAGCAGCAGTGAGGCTGGCTGAAAAAGAAGCCAGGAGCAGTTGGTAGTTTTTTAGGTCTGTCTGGTTTTGCTTTTTTTGCCATTTTCTTTCAGCAGCTCTGAGTTTGGAGCGTAGTTCCCTGAGCGTGTCATTTTTGAGCCATGGCTGCGGTTTGCTTGGTTTAATGGCTCGAGATGTTTGAGGACAGAGGTCGTCCAAACAGGAGCTTAATGTGGAGCAAAGAGTATCAGTGGCATCGTTAACATTGAGTGATGAAAATGAGCCTAATGGAGGCATATTGTCAGTCACCAGCGAGGAGTACTGGTCTGCTGGGAGATCTCGAAGATTTCGGCGGAACGAGACCATAGTAGTAGTAGCTGTGGGTTTTTTCGAAATGCGAACGTTGAGTTGCATGAAGAAGTGGTCTGAGAGGTGTAGAGGAGTGACAGTTAAAGAGTCGGTGTCACAGTTACGAGTCAAGATCAGGTCTAGATGTTTGCCAGCTTTATGTGTTGGGGGGCTGGGGACCTGCTCCAGATCGAAAGACTGCATGAGGGATGAGAAGTCTGTGAAGCTGTTACTGTCATGATGGATGTTCATATCCCCTAGAATGAGCATGGGGCAATCTTGTTCGGGGATAGAAGAAGAAGTAGCATGTCAAGTTCATGCGTGAACTCGCCCATTTGTCCAGGAGGACGGTAGATGACAACGACAGTAAGTTTTGATGGAGTATTAACCAGTGTGGCATGATACTCGAACGAGTTGTATGAGTTTGCAGGTAATAGTGGAGTGTATTTTAAGCCATTCGCGAGCAATAGGCCAGTTCCACCTCCTCGTCCTGAGAGACGAGAAGTATGGGTAAAGGAATAATTATTTGAAAGTGCCGCCGGAGTAGCAGTGTTTTCAGGTTTAATCCAGGTTTCAGTCAGAGCCAGTAGTTGTAGTGAGAGATGATTTGCATAAGAGGCGATGAAATCTGCTTTATTAACCGCCGACTGGCAGTTCCACAGCCCAACAGAGAATGAGGTAGTAGTGGGCGTGGCTTGCTTAAGAGGACGCAGGTTAGTATGGTCCTGGCGCCTATGTGTGTTTTTACGCCTTCTGTGCGTACCGGAGATGACAGGAATGTGATGGGAGCACATTTTGTGAGGCAGTAGGACGGGCTGCCTTGTAAGTGGCCTTGCTCGGTGGACTCGCGCAGGTAGACTCGCAGGTCTTTACCCGCGACTCGCGCAGGTAGACTCGCAGGTCTTTACCCGAGTTAGGTCTTCACCCGAGAGGGTCTTCACACAACAGCTGACGCCTTCGGCTGACGCCTCAGCGAGTGTGAGTGACGACATAGGAGTCTGAATTTGCGCGCAGGTGCGGGCGATATAGGAAATCAGCTCCACCAGACTGTCTTTTAAAGCGTGAGTAACGCCCCTGAGGTGTGTAGACAGAGAATGTGTGAATGAGGGGGTTTACCACGCCCCGCTCAAGTGAGAATCGCTCACCCTTGTCCGAAAAAGCGCGCTGAAAAGCGCGTTTGCTGTTGCTCTTACAGCGTAGCTGCAGTTAAAATGGAGTAAAAAGCGCAGTCTGGTGTAGCTTCAGTTCCTGTTTGCTCTCGTAGTGTGCCCGCTCTTATTTAGGAAATCAGCTCCACCAGACTGTCTTTTAAAGCGTGAGTAACGCCCCTGAGGTGTGTAGACAGAGAATGTGTGAATGAGGGGGTTTACCACGCCCCGCTCAAGTGAGAATCGCTCACCCTTGTCCGAAAAAGCACGCTGAAAAGCGCGTTTGCTGTTGCTCTTACAGCGTAGCTGCAGTTAAAATGGAGTAAAAAGCGCAGTCTGGTGTAGCTTCAGTTCCAGTTATATTTAGTCTGTGTGTAGTGTTATATCTAGTGTGTATAGTGTTATATTTAGAGTGTGTGTGGTGTAATATTTATTGTCTGTGTGTGCAGTTATATTTAGTGTGTGTAGTGTTATATTTAGTGTCTGTGCAGTGTTATATTTAGTGTGTGTGTATGTAGTGTTATATTTAGTGTGTGTTGTTATATTTAGTGTGTGTAGTGTTATATTTAGTGTGTGTTGTTATATTTAGTGTGTGTAGTGTTATATTTAGTGTGTGTTATATTTAGTGTGTGTAATGTTATATTTAGTGTGTGTAGTCTTATATGTAGTGTGTATGTAGTGTTATATTTAGTGTGTTTAGTGTTATATTTAGTGTGTGTGTGTTATATTTGGTGTGTGTAGTCTTATATGTAGTGTGTGTGTATTGTTATATGTAGTGTGTAGTGTTATATCTAGTGTGTGTGTAGTGTTATATTTAGTGTGAGTAATGTTATATTTAGTGTGTGTAGTCTTATATGTAGTGTGTGTGCAGTGTTATATTTAGTGTGTGTTGTTATATTTAGTGTGTGTAGTGTTATATTTAGTGTGTAGTGTTATATTTAGTGTGTAGTGTTATATCTAGTGTGTGTGTAGTGTTATATTTAGTGTGTGTGTAGTGTTATATTTAGTGTGTGTAATGTTATATTTAGTGTGTGTAGTCTTATATGTAGTGTGTGTGTGTAGTGTTATATTTAGTGTGTGTAGTGTTATATTTAGTGTGTGTGTAGTGTTATATTTAGTGTGTGTAATGTTATATTTAGTGTGTGTAATGTTATATGTAGTGTGTGCAGTGTTATATTTAGTGTGTGTTGTTATATTTAGTGTGTGTAGTGTTATATTTAGTGTGTAGTGTTATATCTAGTGTGTGTGTAGTGTTATATTTAGTGTGTGTGTAGTGTTATATTTAGTGTGTGTAATGTTATATTTAGTGTGTGTAGTTTTATATGTAGTGTGTGTGTAGTCTTATATGTAGTGTGTGTGCAGTGTTATATTTAGTGTGTGTTATATTTAGTGTGTGTAGTGTTATATTTAGTGTGTGTAGTCTTATATGTAGTGTGTGTAGTGTTATATTTAGTGTGTGTGCAGTGTTATATTTAGTGTGTGTAGTGTTATATTTAGTGTGTATGTGTGTATGTAGTGTTATATTTAGTGTGTGTGTAGTGTTATATTTAGTGTGTGTTTAGTGTTATATCTAGTGTGCATGTAGTGTTATATTTAGTGTGTGTAGTGTTATATTTAGTGTGTGTGTGTGTTGTTATATTTAGTGTGTGTAATGTTATATTTAGTGTGTGTAGTCTTATATGTAGTGTGTGTAGTGTTATATTTAGTGTGTGTAGTCTTATATGTAGTGTGTGTAGTGTTATATTTAGTGTGTGTGTGTTGTTATATTTAGTGTGTGTGTAGTGTTATATTTAGTCTGTGTGTAGTGTTGTATTTAGAGTGTGTGTGTAGTGTTATATGTAGTGTGTGTAGTGTAATATTTATTGTCTGTGTGCAGTTATATTTAGTGTGTGTAGTGTTATATTTAGTGTGTGTGTAGTGTTACGTTTAGTGTGTGTAGTGTTATATTTAGTGTGTGTAGTGTTACGTTTAGTGTATGTGTAGTATTATATGTAGTGTGTGCAGTGTTATATTTAGTGTGTGTAGTGTTATATTTAGTGTGTGTAGTGTTATATTTATTGTCTGTGTGTAGTGTTATATTTATTGTGTGTGTATGTAGTGTTATATTTAGTGTGTGTGTAGTGTTATATTTAGTGTGTGTGTAGTCTTATATGTAGTGTGTGTGCAGTGTTATATTTAGTGTGCAGTGTTATATTTATTGTGTGTTGTTATATTTAGTGTGTGTGTTGTTATATTTAGTGTGTGTGTTGTTATATTTAGTGTGTGTAGTGTTATATTTAGTGTGTGTGTGTGTTGTTATATTTAGTGTGTGTAATGTTATATTTAGTGTGTGTAGTGTTATATTTAGTGTGTGTGTGTTGTTATATTTAGTGTGTGTAATGTTATATTTAGTGTGTGTAGTCTTATATGTAGTGTGGGTAGTGTTATATTTAGTGTGTGTGTGTTGTTATATTTAGTGTGTGTGTAGTGTTATATTTAGTGTGTGTGTAGTGTTGTATTTATTGTCTGTGTGTGCAGTTATATTTAGTGTGTGTAGTGTTATATTTAGTGTGTGTGTAGTGTTACGTTTAGTGTGTGTAGTGTTATATTTAGTGTGTGTAGTGTTACGTTTAGTGTATGTGTAGTGTTATATTTATTGTCTGTGTGTAGTGTTATATTTAGTGTGTGTGTAGTCTTATATGTAGTGTGTGTGCAGTGTTATATTTAGTGTGTGTTGTTATATTTAGTGTGTGTAGTGTTATATTTAGTGTGTGTAATGTTATATTTAGTGTGTGTAGTCTTATATGTAGTGTGTTTGTAGTGTTATATTTATTGTGTGTTATATTTAGTGTGTAGTGTTATATTTAGTGTGTGTGCAGTGTTATATTTAGTGTGTGTGCAGTGTTATATTTAGTGTGTGTGCAGTGTTATATTTAGTGTGTAGTGTTATATTTAGTGTCTGTGCAGTGTTATATTTAGTGTGTGTAGTGTTATATTTAGTGTGTGTGTATGTAGTGTTATATTTAGTGTGTGTGTGTGTATGTAATGTTATATTTAGTGTGTGTAGTCTTATATGTAGTGTGTGCAGTGTTATATTTAGTGTGTGTTGTTATATTTAGTGTGTTGTTATATTTAGTGTGTGTAGAGTTATATTTAGTGTGTGTAGTGTTATATTTAGTGTTTGTGTAATGTTATATTTAGTGTGTGTAGTGTTATATTTAGTGTGTGTTATATTTAGTGTGTGTAGTCTTATATGTAGTGTGTGTAGTGTTATATTTAGTGTGTGTAGTCTTATATTTAGTGTGTGTAGTGTTATATTTAGTCTGTGTGTAGTGTTGTATTTAGAGTGTGTGTGTAGTGTTATATGTAGTGTGTGTGGTGTTATATGTAGTGTGTGTGTAGTGTAATATTTATTGTCTGTGTGTGCAGTTATATTTAGTGTGTGTAGTGTTATATTTAGTGTGTGTGTAGTGTTACGTTTAGTGTGTGTAGTGTTATATTTAGTGTGTGTAGTGTTACGTTTAGTGTATGTGTAGTGTTATATTTAGTGTGTGCAGTGTTATATTTAGTGTGTGCAGTGTTATATTTAGTGTGTGTGAAGTGTTATATTTAGTGTGTGCAATGGTATATTTAGTGTGTGCAATGTTATATTTAGTGTGTGTAGTGTTATATTTAGTGTGTGCAGTGTTATATTTAGTGTGTGTGCAGTGTTATATTTAGTGTGTGTAGTGTTATATTTAGTGTGTGTGCAGTGTTATATTTAGTGTGTGTAGTGTTATATTTATTGTCTGTGTGTAGTGTTATATTTAGTGTGTTTAGTGTTATATTTAGTGTGTGTGTAGTGTTATATTTAGTGTGTGTGTGTAGTGTTATATTAAGGGCGTGTGTGTGTGTGTGTGTAGTGTTATGTTTAGTGTAATTATTAGTGTGTGTAGTGTTATATTTAGTGTCTGTGTGTTTATTGTGTGTGTGTGTGTGTAGTGTTCGTGTGTGTAGTGTTTGTATATAGTCTATGTGTGGGTGTATGTAGTGTATGTATTTTTGGGTGTTTATTGTGTGTATGTACCGTGTGTGTGTGTAGTGTTTGTGTGTGTGTTTGTGTCTATTGTTTGTATGTAGTGTGTGTGTTTTTTGTGTATTGATTTATGTAGTGTGTGTTTGTGTTTGTGTGTAGAGTGTGTGTGTGTCTGTTTGTATGTAGAGTGTATGTGTGAGTGTGTGTGTGTGTGTGAGAGAGAGAGAGAGAGAGAGAGAGCTTACATTTTTTTAATCCAGGTTTGATTCTGATCTTCCCTCCATGTTCCACTCTAAACACACACACACACACACACACACAGATCAGCACAGTGTGAGATTTTTAGAAACTGATTTATAAAGAAATACTTTGTGTGAAAACGAGTGAATATTTGAGAGAGCGGAAATTAGTGACCTCATGTGGTAAAGTACGGAACTGCAATGCACACTGCATAAAATCAGATTAAAAACGGAAGATTTACTCTTACTTCTCTAAATATATTTTTGTCTGCATGTATAAAGTTTTAATACTTGCCGTATCTTATTCTGCTTTATATGCACGATATGTAGTATTATTTTTATTAAAGCCTTTATTCACAAATTGAGAAAACAAGGCACAGTCCCCAGGAGTGACTGAGCAACAGAAATTACTCCAAAAGGGCATGAACAACTCATCCAGGAAGAACCCAGAACAACATTTAAAGAACTGCAGGTCTCACTCACCTCAGTTAAGATCAGTATTAATTAGGGGTGTGACGAGACACTAATCTCACGAGACGAGACGAGACGAGACACGATATTGGGTTCACAAGACGAGACGAGATTTAAAAATACAATATTAAAGAAAATGTCAAAAATGAAAAATGGCTTGAAAACTAGAGTTGACAAAATCATATAACGCACAATTAACAGACTGGTTTCTCTCACACATTGATTTTATAGGAAATAGAAATAAAAATAAGATTAAAAAATACAAATAAAACTTTTCTTGATCTTATATAGAGCAAACATAAAGTGCAAATTACAACCAATCATATTAAGCCTATGGTTTGTGTTTTTTTCTCCTAAATCTCTTGTAATTTAACTATTCATAACCATTACCACTCATTAAGACTATGCTTGAAGTGCAAACAGAGACAAATGTTTTTTAAATACAGTACAGAGCTAAGGGATTAGTACAACTGTCTATGAAATGGTCATGTGTAGGATTTACTTACAGTATTTATATATGGTTTGTATCTTGTTGGTCACTCTGTTACCGTTTATTGTTTCCACTGGAAAGCCAAAATGCAGCCAGATATACAACTTAAAAGTAGCAGAAGCATCTGCTATGCCAGGAGTATTTAATTAGAATCCAGTATGGTCCAGTTCTCCTTTTTCCGCCTGTTTTCGGGCTCCCTAGCTCCTTATTAAGGCGTTTTTTCTCGACCGCGACCCTGACAACACGGGTTCGATCCCGCGTGAGGAGTGGTATGTTTATTTATTTATTTTTTCCTTACCGCGTCTGCACAGATCTGATTGACTGAAGAGAGCGTTTGGTGATCTTACCCCACACGTGATTGGTCTGTGATTTACTGCGCCGCAAAGCGTGTATACAATTAAATCCTTCTCAGTAGGTTTGGGTCCGCATTGGACAACGTTTGGGTCCGGACCCGGACCGCGAGACAGAAATATTGTCACGTTTTAATCTCGCAAGATCTCGTGCCACGAGATCTCGTCACACCTCTAGTATTAATGATTCAATAATAACAAAGAAACTGGGTGAAAATGGTCTCTTAGGTAAGATTAAATGGCAGTTTCTTGTGAGCTGTGAGCTTTCAGAAAAGGGTTACACAAGTATTTTTTTTGCATTCATATTCATACCTTAGTGGACCCCTGTCACAACAACTGTTTAAAATGTGCAGAAAGCATGTATCCTGAAATAAACCAATCAACATGTCACTTGCCATTCCCTTTAAGAGCCAGGTGCGGTCTGACTTTGGCGTATTGCTATATAAATGGCACAGCTACCTGGACTTGTCCAATGTTTTGCATCAGCGTAGATATATTCAAAATCACCGTTGCTGTGATGAAGAGCATGAACAAAAAAACTGTTGGAGGTAGTAAGATATCAATAAGCATCAAGACCACCTTGCACAGGGTGTAGGTTAGGACCCTAAGTTTTCAGAATGGATTCTGGTTTTGCAGTCACTGATTATTTTACCATAAAGACATGGGCTGGTTGCTGTGGTGCTTGACTCTCAGTGTGTATAAAGTTAGTGGGGATCAGTTTTAATCTTATAACTTTTCTCCTGACTCGATGCTCAGGGCAGCTCTCCATCACTGGCTGCATGACCAGAACCAGTTAAACTTTTCCACCTGTTCTGGAGTAAAACCTAAACCTTGGTTCAACAAAAAGATGAGCCAAAACAGAATTACAGCGAAATACTTGGCATTCAGTGCAGACAGCTTGGGCATGGAAAAATTAACAGTGGCTGTGTAAACAAAAATAAGACAGAATGAAGGTTACATGCTGCTCCACCGTGTTTACCTGGTGACTACAACTAGATTTACTACAGGTCCCACAATGCAATGTGTTTCACAGAATTAACCCCTAACTTTCTCAACACTTTGCTTTCCTGTGTGGCACAGCGCACACACAACAGGCAATATCTAGAGTGACAAAACATGTACAGCAATATTTATCTCACAATATGTTGATAACATAATTATCAGTTCAGACCTACCCGAGTTTCTCCAGTTTGCAGTGTGGATCCTCCAGTCTGGCAGAAAGGAGCTTCACTCCTGACTCTCCTGGGTGGTTGTAGGTCAGATCCAGCTCTTTCAGGTGGGACGGGTTTGAAATTAGAGCTGAAGCCAGAGAACAACAGCCTTTCTCTGTGATCATACAACCAGATAATCTGCAGACAGAGCAAAGGAATGTACTTTGATATTAGTAAGTCTCTTTTTTTTAAATAACACTACAAAATCTGTAAAAAATCTATAGAAAACTAAAGTTTCTTAACATAGATTAACAAATTCATGAAACCCAAACCTCAACAGTAAGCATGTCTGTGAACACAGCATTAGCATTGATGTGGACCAAAGAATTGAGTTCATATTAACTTTTGCTAAAATTGTTTTTGCTTGTGCATCACAATTTTGTAATCAATATGTGATATATCTCAAATGTTCATTCAAGTTGGACATTCTTAAGACGACTGCAGAATACTCTGACTTTCGTTAAACACTTTTTCTTGTGTGATTTGTTATCATCATGGTAAACACCTAAATATTTACACATTTATACGTGTAGAATATCTATTGGTGTCAATCGATTAAAAAATGCAATCTAATTAACCCTGTCAAAATTCTGTTACTAATCGCACTTGTTTTTCTTAAGACAGAAGTGGATATTTTATGGAGTAAATTTTGTGCCAAAAGTTTTACACAAAAAAATAAAATCCACAATCAAAATGTTAGAAATCTAAAGCAAAAATTGGATGCTACAAATTCAAAAGAGAAACAATATATAGCAAACACACATTTTTAAATGTACTTGGTTACTTTATTATCCTTTCCAGTTATTTGAAAATTATTTCAGTTTGGATTTTGCCAGTCTTTGCTTTTATTGTTGGGTTTTTGTGAACTTGTGTTCAGCGAACTAGTGAGTAACCTAGTCAGTGAACTAGTGAGTTACCTAGCCAGTGAGCTAGTGAGTTAGCTAGTTATCTACTTAGTGAGCTAGTGAGTTACCTAGCCAGTGAGCTAGTGAGTTAGCTAGTTACCTACTCAGTGAGCTAGTGAGTTAGCTAGTTACCTACTCAGTGAGCTAGTGAGTTAGCTAGTTACCTACTCAGTGAGCTAGTGAGTTACCTAGCCAGTAAGCTAGTGAGTTAGCTAGTTACCTACTCAGTAAGCTAGTGAGTTAGCTAGTTACCTACTCAGTGAACTAGTGAGTAACCTAGTCAGTGAACTAGTGAGTTACCTAGTCAGTGAACTATTGAGTTACCTAGTCATTGAGCTAGTGAGTTAGTTAGTTACCTACTTTGTGCATGAAAATTTAGCATGCTAATGTGAGCTTTTTAATGGAGTGAAACAGAGAATAATATAACATAATATAACATTAAACAGAACGTTTGTATGAAATTTAATTGTAAAAGTATCTGCTGCTGCTGCTGTTCGCTCTCTGTTTGGAAGGACGCTTGAAACTGGCGGGGTGGGCATGATCAGTCTCAGTGGTCAGTCCAAAACCAGCTGACCAATGGAGATTCAAGGGGAACGCCTTCTTCTAAGCCCCGCCCACACGTGAAAAGTGTGCCAAAACTCAGAAGAAAAAAAAAACTAAAGCAGAAGCAAAGAAGAGATTCTAGAAGCAAAAGTTTTAAACAGAAATATCCAAAACAATCCACAAAAAAATTAACAAAAGCACAAAAATAAAAGCAAAGACTGGCAAAATCCAAACTGAAATAAAGTAACCAAGTATATTTAAAAATATATATTTGCTATATATTTTTTCTCTTTTGAATTTGCAACATACAATTTTTGCTTTTGATTCTTAACATTTTGATTGCGGACTTTATTTTTTGTGTAAAACTTGTGTATAGCTATGCTGAGAGCGTAGAAACCCAGAGTGTGTGCTGTGTTTTACCACAGAGAATGGAGCTAGCTTCTTTCTTTTATATATTTTTTTCTGCAAGTAACAACATATATGTGGTGCTTTTAGCTCATGTATGAACTATGTTGTATGTCGTTTTTTGATGCTTTTTTTTTACATTTTACATTTCATACATACATACGAGTTAAAAGAAAAAAGGAAATGAGCATAAAAGAGTACAATTACTCTTGTCTTATTATTTTGTATTTGGTCTGTAGATGGAGTACCATGACAAATTAAAGGGCATGGAAAAGTCTGAGCAGGGAGAGATGTTTAGGGCTTCTCCCCTTTGCCATCCTGGAAAGAACATCCTGCTCAGACCAACCTTGCACATCCTTCTGTGTAATTTAGTTTATTTAACTAATTGTGTTTTTATTTGTTGTCTTGTATGTTATTTTGGTCTGTGATAACCTGAAAAACTGACCTGAGAATCTGCACTTTACAGTGTGAACTCTTCAGTCCAGCAGAGAGCAGCTCCACTCCTGAATCCTGCAGGTCGTTGTTACTGAGGTCCAGCTCTTTCAGGGAGGAGTTTTCCAAGTTTAAAACTGATTCCAGATTTTCACATGTCTTTACTCCAAGGTCACATGAAGCTAGTCTGAAAATTTAAGAATAAACAAATGATTCTACAATAAACCCAAAGAAGAATATTTGAATGGATTGACAAAGAATAGAGAACAGAATTAAACTGTGAAATGTATTGTCCATCGAAAGAGCTGGTGTTTCCTTATACTGAAATAGTTAACATGCAGAAATCTCCACTTTATTTGTGATCAGCATGGACTTTTTGGAGTATGTGAATGTATGCTATTTTCCCAGTTAAACTCTGGAAAAACATTACACCTTTTCCCACATATATATATATATATATATATGTTAGGAATGAATACAGACACTTAAAATGTATGTTCTATATGAAACTGTTATGTTGTATTACTAATCATCATTTCTCCAAAGTATATTGAGATATGATTTTTCAGTCAAATCACCCAGTGCTACTTTAGAGTGGATATAAACTCGGATCTACCCTATATTTCCTTCGGAAAGTATCTATCTATCTATCTATCTATCTATCTATCTATCTATCTATCTATCTATCTATCTATCTATCTATCTATCTATCTATCTATCTATCTGCAAGAGATGTGCGTTTATTTTAACAAAAACATAAAATGTACCCAAAACCTTTTTTTAAGATTGTACTTAATCAATCTAAAACAGAAACTTCATGTTCTGTTTACATTAAAATGATGGTTTAATTATTATTACACACAAAGGATAATGCATGTAACAATGTGAAAAATGTAAATCCACCAGTCATTGAATGGAAACTGATTCTACACATCAGCAGTTAATTAAAAACTGTGTGAAGGCCTGAATAAAAATACTCACACAGCTCTTCTGGATATTTTAACTACTGGCAGCAGCCTAAGAAGACACTCCTCTGATGGATCATATTTACTGAGGTTAAACTCATCCAGCTCTTGTTCTGAGTTCACCAACACAAACGCCAGAGCTGACCACTGAGCAGGAGAGAGGCTGGCCTGTTGAAGACGACGCTCACCACCTCTCCTCAGGTATTTCTGCACTTCCTGCACCAGAGAATGATCATTCAGTTCATTCAGACAGTGGAACAAATTGATGGATTTCTCTGGAGATGAGTTCTTCTCAATCTTCTTCTTGATGTATTTGATGGTTTCCTCATTACTGTCAGAGATCCTCTCTGTATGTGTCAGTACGACTCGTAACAGATTCTGATTAGACTCCAGTGAGAGACCCAGGAGAAAACGAAGGAACAGGTCCAGGTGTCCACTCTCACTCTGTAAGGCTCTGTCTATGGCACTGCTGAGGAAGTCAGTCATTGTTGACTTGCTGAAGATTGCAGATAGTTCAGTGTTTTGGTTTTTAGTGGTTTGCTCATTCAGAACGCTTCTGTCATTGAAGCAGAGAAATGCATATAAAGCAGCAAGAAACTCCTGAACGCTCAGATGTACAAAGCTGAAGACCTTCCCGAGGTGCAGCTCATGTTCCTCCCTGAAGATCTGGGTACACACTCCTGAGTACACCGACACTTCTTTAATATCGATGCCACTCTCTTTTAGATCTTCCTCATAGAAGATCAGGTTTCCTTTCTCCATCTGCTGGAACGCCAGTTTCCCCAGAGCCAGGATACTTGTTCTAATCTGCTGAGAATCAATGTCACTTTTCCCACTGTACTTCTGGGTCTTGTGTTTGATCTGAAAGATCAGGAAGTGTGTGAACATCTGCGTCAGGGTTTTGGGAATTTCTCCACTCTCAGCTTCACTCAGCATTCTCTCTAGAACTGTGGCTGTAATCCAGCAGAAGACCGGTATGTGGCACATGATGTAGAGGCTTCTTGAAGACCTGATGTGTGTGAAGACTTCGTTGGCCAGGTCCTTATCACTGATCCTCTTTCTGAAGTACTCCTGTTTCTGAGGGTCACTGAAACCTCGCACTTCTGTTACCTGATCAACACACTCAGGAGGGATCTGACTGACCGCCGCTGGTCGAGAGGTGATCCAGAGGAGAGCGGAGGGAAGCAGATTCCCCTTGATGAGGTTCGTCAGCAGAACATCCACTGAGGTTTGTTCTTCTATATTCACCAAGTTCTCATTGTTCTGGAAATTCAGAGGCAGTCGACACTCATCCAGACCATCAAAGATGAACATGACCTTGTAGCCCTTATAATGTCTTGGTTTTAAATCTTTTGTTTCTGGGAAAAAGCTCTGAATAAGATTTACCAGACTGAGCTTCTTCTCCTTCATCAGATTCAGCTCTCTAAAAGGAAGTGGAAATATGAAGAGCACGTCCTGATTTACTTCTCCTTCAGTCCAGTCCAGGATGAACTTCTGCACAGAGACTGTTTTTCCAATTCCAGCAACTCCTTTAGTCAGCACAGTTCTGATGGTTCGTTTCTGTTCTGGTAAAGGGTTAAAAATGTTGTTGCATTTTATTGGTCTTTCCTGTGTTGTTTTTTTCCTGGATGCAGCTTCAATCTGTTTCACCTCATGTTCCTGATTGACATCTCCAACCCCTCCCTCTGTGATGTAGAGCTCTGTGTAGATCTCATTCAGAAGTGCTGACTTTACATGGCCTGAGATTCCTTCATTAATTCTCTGATATTTATCCCTCAGCTTGGATTTGAGCTTTCGTTGGCATGCTGGGGCTAATTCTGATTGCAGAGGAAGAGAATAAGGAAAATGTAATTAGCTGTGATCTTCATGAAAGACCCCTGTGTAGAACAACTTTGATACAGTAGATAATTGTTAGGTTTAAGGATACATTTGATGCTGTGACACAATATCTTATAATTTCAAAATCCAGTTAACTATTGCTTATTATTCTAATTTGAAAAGCAGAACTCCTCTGAGGAAATAAATTAGCCCTTTAAGTTGGTACCCATAGTCATGACCCAGAACTCTTACTGCTCTCTAGTGTGTTGGCGAGGTCTGTCTGATTCATGTTCCTCAGGATGTGCAGTGTGACTTTCAGCACCCCCTCCTTCTGATCATCATCCACCTCTCCCTCAGAGCATGCTGGGTAATCTGGATTTAGGAGCTTCTTGAATGTGTTCAGCTCATTCTTCACTAGAGATATAAACTTCTCCTGCAGCTCCTGATTAAGAACAAACAGAGAATCAGTAAAGCTGTTACAGTACAGAGAGAGAGATGATGACACTGATCTGAGCAGAAAAGGAGTTATGGATGCTTTAAACATCATGTTACTGAGCACCATCTTATTGCATTAATATTAACATGGTTACTGTTATAATACTCTAGAAAACTCTAGAAAACTGAGGGTGAATAATTTACAGTTGCAAGAAAAGGTATGTGAACCCTTTGGGATTATTTGGATTTCTGCATGAATTGGTCATTAAATGTGTTCAGATCTTCATCTGTCACAACAATAGACAAACACAATCTAATACACACAAAAAATACAGTGAGTCCAAGAAGTATTTGATCCCTTGCTGATTTTCTTTGTTTGCCCACTAATAAAGACACTATCCTTCTGCACTTTTAATGGTAGATATATTCTAACAGGGAGAGACAGAATATCAAGACAAAAATCCAGAATATAATTTTAAAGAATAAATTTTAATTAATTTGTATTTCAATGAGGAAAATAAGTATTTGATCCCTCTTGCCAAACACACTCAATACTTAGTGGCAAAGCCTTTGTTTGCAAGCACAGCGGTGAGACGTTTGTTGTAGTTAACCACAAGTTTAGCACACACACCAGGGGCAATTTTGACCCACTCTTCTTTGCAGATCCTCTCTAAATCATGAAGGTTGGTGGGCTGTCGCTTGGCAACTCTGACCTTCAGCTCCCTCCATA
The DNA here is from genome assembly GCF_023375975.1 of Astyanax mexicanus. Taxonomy (NCBI): domain Eukaryota; kingdom Metazoa; phylum Chordata; class Actinopteri; order Characiformes; family Acestrorhamphidae; genus Astyanax; species Astyanax mexicanus. The sequence goes on along the minus strand of NC_064411.1, from coordinate 11,622,542 downwards.
GATTTTCGATCGGATTGAGGTCTGGCGACTGGCTGGGCCACTCCATGACCTTAAAGTGATTTTTCTTGAGCCAATCCTTTGTTGCCTTTGCTGTATGTTTAGGGTCGTTATCATGTTGGAAGACCCAACCACGGCCCATTTTCAGATCCCTGGCAGAGGGGAGGAGGTTGTCCCTCAGGATTGTGCGGTACATGGCTCAATCCATCTTCCCAGTGATGCAGTGAAGTAGCCCTGTACCCTTGGCAGAGAAACACCCCCAAAACATTATGCTTCCACCTCCATGCTTGACGGTGGGCACAGTGTTCTTGGGGTCAAAGGCAGCATTTTTCTTACTCCACACATGGCGGGTGGAGTTGAGGCCAAAAAGTTAAATTTTGGTCTCGTCTGACCACAAAACCTTCTCCCAATAACTTGGTTCATCTTTCAAATGATCATTGGCATACTTGAGGCGCGCCTCCACATGTGCTCTCTTCAGCAGGGGTACCTTTCGGGCACTGCAGGATGTGAATCCATTGTTGCGCAAAGTGTTGCCAATTGTTTCCTTGCAAACTGTGGTCCCAGCTGCCTTCAGGTCATTTGCTAACTCCTGCCGAGTGGTTGCAGGACGATTTCTGACCGTTCTCAGCATCATTGCCACCCCACGAGGCGAAATCTTCTTTGGAGCACCGGGCCGAGGTCTGTTGATTGTCATGTTATACTCTTTAAACTTTCTGATAATTGCACCAATAGTTGTTACTTTCACATCCAACACCTTACTAATCTTTTTGTAGCCCATTCCAGTTTTGTGAAGGTCAACAATTCTGACTCTGAGGTCCTGTGACAGCTCTTTGGTTTTACCCATGTTGGAGACTTGAAATCTGTGTGATCTGTCTGATTCTGTGGACAGGTGTTTTTCACACAAGTGATTAGTGAGAACAGGTGGCTTCAGGTCAGGTAACAAGTTGATTGGGAGTGTCTAACTGGTCTGTAAAAGCCAGAACTGCTAATGAATGCTAAGGGATCAAATACTTATTTCACTCCATGAAATACAAATCAATTAATATATATTCCTTAGATTTATTTTCTGGATTTTCTTTTTAATATTCTGTCTCTCCATGTAAGAATACATCTACCATTAAAAGTATAGAATGATCATGTCTTTATTAGTGGGCCAACGAAGAAAATCAGCAAGGGATCAAATACTTCTTGGACTCACTGTATATGTTTGCATGGTTTTCTTGAACACAACATGTTAACATTCACAGTTCAGTTGGGAAAAGTATGTGAACCCCTAGACTAATGACTTTTCTAAGAGCTAATTGGAGCCAGGAGTCAGCCAACCTGGAGTCCAATCAATGTGATGAGATTGGATGTGTTGGATAAAGCTGCTCTGCCCTATAAAAACACACACCAGTTTTAGTTCGCTGTTCTTAAGTAGCATTGCCTGATCTGAATCATGCCTCGCACAAAAGAGCTCTCAGAAGACCTACATTCAAGAATTGTTTACTTGCATGAAGCTGGAACGGGTTACAAAAGTATCTCTAAAGCCTTGATGTTCATGTGTAAGACACAGGGTCTACATGGTGGAGGGGGCATCATGGTTTGGGGCTGCTTTGCTGCCTCAGGGCCTGGACGGATTGCCGTCATAAACGGAAAACAGAATTCCCAAGTTTACCAAGACATTTTGCGGGAAAACTTAAGACCATCTGTCCACCAACTGAAGCTCAACAGAGGATGGATAATGCAACAGAACAACCACCCAAAACATAGAAGTGAATCAACAACTGAATGACTTCAACAGAAGAAAATACATCTTCTGAAGAGTCCTGACCTCAACCCAATTGAGTTGTTGTGGCATCATGACCGCAAGAGAGCGATTCACACCAGATATCCCAAGATTATTGCTGAACTGAAACAGTTTAGTGAAGAAGAATGATCCAGAATTCCTCCTGACTGTTCTGCAGGTCTAATCTGCAACTACAGGAAATGATTGGTTGAGGTTTTTTGCTGCCAATGGAGGATTAACCAGTTATTAAATCCAAAGATTGTTCCACCCTGTACTGTGAATGTTAACATGTTGTGTTCAAAAAACATGCAAACATATAATTTCTTGTGTGGTTTTAGTTAAAGCAGACTATGTTTGTCTTTTGTTGTGATTTTATGACCAATTTATGCAGAAATCCAAGTAATCCCAAAGGGTTCACATACTTTTTCTTGCAACTGTATGATAAGTATCAAAATTTCAAAGTGAAATTAAATTTATATGTAAAAGAAATCAGAGAGCTTTACATCATATATATGATTCATGACTAACCTTGAATATGTGGTCCAGTTTTTGTCTGGAATAGTTGTTTTTCTTCTTACTATGGATGAACAGAAAATCCACACTGTATTCCAAACGAATAAATCAGCTGATCTTTTGTTTCAATAAAATATGGTTATTAATTAAAAATAGAATATCAGCAAATAACAGATACTGATCTGTAATTAAAGCCTGCATTAAATCAATAATTTTCTAAATGCATCAGGAATACTGTCGTAGACGAGCTAGGGAACCTAAGTTTAATTCTCAGCACTAATAGGGGTATTTATACTCAAAAGTTCAGGTGACCAATCAGTAGCTGGGTGAACCGGAACGCCGTAGCTTCACATGTTCTGATTAGTCATTGTAGTCCTGAAAGCGAGAATTCTGGAAATGGAGTTTCTGAGTTCGTCAGTCCAGAGCAGACTGACAGCATCAGGACTGAGACAATGTTTCTTAAAGGTTAAAACAGAGCTTTACCTTCTAATAATGTAAATAAAGATTTTTGTAATGATGTCACTGTTTACCTGAAGTTTTGATGTATGTCAAAGAACCTGTTGCTTTGAACCACTGTGTCAATGCTTAATTTGTTCTACAATTAACACAGTATTTAAATATATAAATAAATGATGAACAGTGCCAATCAGCAACAATGTGAATGTAATTAGAAAGAAAACAGCTAAAAAGTTATCCAAAATTACTGGAAATTAAATATGTTCTAATTAGCATACTAATTTATATTCTAATTCTATGTATTGTACTAGAACACATTCTCCCATTCCTGGATGTATGAACTCACCCCAGCAACTGATATGATAAATACATGCACAACAGATTACAAAGTTTTATTCAATGCTATTAAAGAAACAATAAATGTCCTGTTTTCAATACACTGGAAGCAATAATCCTCGCAAAAAAATATATATTTCCACCAGACACATAAAGCACTTTGTGGTTTTGGCCACCAGATGGTGCTGATGTGCTCTGTGTCATAAAGCTTTGAGTGGAGAATATTTTTTGTACAGTTAGGAGAAACGATTCAGTGCTTACATAAGCTTTAGTTTACCATCAATAATATTTTAGATATGTTAGCAGGGCAATTTCTGCAGAAGTAGCATTAATTGGGTTTAATTTAGCATAAAAGATGACAGAACATAGCACACGTACACACATGGAATTGTTGGTACCCCGCGGTTAATGAAAGAAAAACCCACAATGGTCACAGAAATAACTTGAATCTGACAAAAGTAATAATAAATAAAAATGCAATGAAAATGAACATATGAAAGTCAGATATTGCTTTTCAGCCATGCCATAAAATATATATAAAAATCTCATGAAATAGGCCTGGGCAGAAATGATGGTACCCTTAACTTAATATTTAGTTGCACAACCTTTTAAGGTAATCACTGCAATTAAATGATTTCCAGACGGCTCCTTGTTTCAGCTCCTTCCAAAGATGCTCAATAGGATTTAGGTCAGAACTCATAGAAGCACTTCAGAATAGTCTAATGTTTCCTCTTAGCCAATTTTGGGTGTTTTTAGCTGTGTGTTTTGGGTCATTATCCTGTTTTAAGACCCATGACCTGCGACTGAGACCAAGCTTTCTGACACTGAGCAGCACATTTCTCTCTAGAATCTCTTGATAGTCTTGAGATTTCATTGTACCCTGAACAGATTTAAGACCCCCTGTACCAGATGCAGCAAAGCAGCTCCAGAACATAACAGAGCACCCTCCACCATGTTTCACAGTAGGGACAGTGTTCTTTTTTTCATATGCTTCATTTTTCCGTCTGTAAACATAGAGCTGATTTGCCTTGCCAAAAAGTTCCAGAAGCTTTGTGGCTTCTCAACATGTAGTTTGGCAAATTCCAGTCTGGCTTTTTAATGTTTTTTTTTTCAACAATGGTGTCCTCCTTGGTCGTCTCCCATTAAGTTCACTTTGGCTCAAACAGTGATGGTGTGATCTGACACTGATGCTCCTCGAGCTTAAACTTCACCTTTAATCTCTTTAGAAGTTTTTCTGGGCTCTTTTGTTACCTTTTGTATTACCGTCTCTTTGATTTGTCATCAGTTTTCTTCCTGAGGCCATGTCCAGGGAGGTTAGCTACAGTCCTGTGGATGTTACATTTCTGAATAATATGTGAACTGTTGTCACAGGAAATTCAAGCTGCTTAAAAATGGTTTTATAACCTTTAACTTTAACATGCTTTTTCTCCTGAAACAGTTCTTTCCTTCACTTCCTCTGGTCCATGTTGAGTGTGGTACACACCACTTTACCAAACAGCACAGTGACTACCTGTAGCCCTATACAGGTCCTTCTCAAAAAAATTGCATATTGTCATAAAGTTCATTCTTTTCCATAATGAAATGATAAAAATTAAACGTTCATATATTTTAGACTCATTGCACACCAACTGAAATATTTCAGGTCTTTATTGTTTTAATACTGATGATTTTGGCATACAGCTCATGAAAACCCAAAATTCCTACCTCACAAAATTAGCATATCATGAAAAGGTTCTCTAAACGAGCTATTAACCTAATCATCTGAATCAATTAATTAACTCTAAACACCTGCAAAAGATTCCTGAGGCTTTTAAAATCTCCCAGCATGGTTCATTACTCCATACTCACTTCAAACCATAATCATGGGTAAGACTGCCTTCCTGACTGCTGTCCAGAAGGCCATCACTGACACCCTTAAGCAAGATGGTAAGACACAGAAAGAAATTTCTGAACAAATAGTCTGTTCCCAGAGTGCTGTATCAAGACACCTCAGTGGGAAGGAAAATGGGTGGCAGAAAACGCTGCAGAACGAGAAGAGGTGACCGGACCCTGAGGAAGATTGTGGAGAGGGGGCGATTCCAGACCTTGGGGGACCTGCGGAAGCAGTGGACTGAGTCTGGTGTAGAAACATCCAGAGCCACCGTGCACAGGCGTGTGCAGGAAATGGGCTACAGGTGCCGCATTCCCCATGTCAAGCCACTTTTGAACCAGAAACAGCGGCAGAAGCGCCTGACCTGGGCTACAGAGAAGCAGAACCGGACTGCTGCTCAGTTTTTGCATGTCATTCTGAAACCAAGGTGCCAGAGTCTGGTGGAAGACTGGGGAGAAGGAAATGCCAAAATGCCTGAAGTCCAGTGTCAAGTACCCACAGTCAGTGATGGTCTGGGGTGCCATGTCAGCTGCTGGTGTTGGTCCACTGTGTTTTATCAAGGGCAGGGTCAATGCAGCTAGCTATCAGGAGATTTTGGAGCACTTCATGCTTCCATCTGCTGAAAAGCTTTATGGAAATGAAGATTTCATTTTTCAGCAGGACCTGGCACCTGCTCACAGTGCCAAAACCACTGGTAAACGGTTTACTGACCATGGTATTACTGTGCTCAATTGGCCTGCCAACCCTCCTGACCTGAACCCCATAGAGATTCTTTGGGATATTGTGAAGAGAAAGTTGAGAGATGCAAGACCAACACTCTGGATGAGCTTAAGGCCGCTATCGAAGCATCCTGGGCCTCCATAACACCTCAGCAGTGCCACAGGCTGATTGCCTCCATGCCACACCACATTGAAGCAGTCATTTCTGCAAAAGCATTCCCCACCAAGTATTGAGTGCATAACTGAACATAATTATTTGAAGGTTGACTTTGTATGTATTAAAAACACTTTTCTTTTATTGGTCGTATTAAATATGCTATTTTTTTTAGATAGGGATTATTGTTTTTTCTTTACTTTTTTGCCAAAATCATCAACATTAAAACAAAAAAAAGCCTGAAATACTTCAGTTGTGCGTTATGAATCTAAAATATATGAAAGTCTAATGTTTACCAGTACATTACAGAAAATAATGAACTTTATCACAATATGCTAATTTTTTGAGAAGGACCTGTATATATAGACCCACTGATTGATTACACGATTGTAGACACCTGTGATTCTAATTAGTGGACACTCCTTGATATAACATGTGCCTTTAGTCACATTATTTTCAAAGGTACCATCATTTTGTCCAGGCCTGTTTAATGAGTTTACTTTTTAAAACAATTCTGTTGAAGCACAGTTCAAAATCAATATCAGATATTCATTTATTTATTTTCATAAAAATTTTATTTAGTATTACTTTTGTCACATTCAAGTTTTTTCTGTGACCATTGTTGGTTTTTCATTCACACTTCATTTTCTTCCAAATCTCTCTCTCTCACACACACACACACACACACACACACACACAAACACACACACACACACACAGCTGAAGGCATGTTTTCTCTTTCCATTCTGTTAAAGGTGGAATATGGAATATTCCTCCATTAAAGCTCTCAGTTAAAATCAGTTACCCAGCACATTAAAATATTCTCATTTATACTGACATTAGCAATACAACAAAGAATAATCTAGTCTGCCAGACACAACACACTGCACAATGATTGTTGTCCCTTCACAGAATATTGTTGTGATTAATACAATTAATGTTTTTATTTGATTGATATAACGTATATAAATATAATTTAGTTTTGCCAATATAACACTGATGCTTTTATTCAAGAATATCTGGTAGGTCACATGGTGCACTGTTTAATATTTGAATGTGTGAGTTTAATGTTTAAATATTAAATATATTGTTTTCATTAATATATTTAGTAAGAAAATCTTTCGATCATTTAAGAAGTGCAGTTTATTACAATATAATACTTTTCTAAAAATGTTTTTGAATAATGCAAAATACTGTTCTGTTTTTTTTGTATTTGACAAAATTATGAAAATTATTTAGATAATGATTTTATCAGTATCACACCCCCCAAGATATAGATATATGTGTAATTCTTCAACCTGTAGCTGATATTGTAATTTACTCTCTTTGTTCAGGTCAGTCAGTCTAATCTAAACCCCACCTCCCCATCACACCCAGCTGTGTACAACGATCATTACATACAGAAAAACTCACACTGACCTCCCGTGTGTGTGTGTGTGTGAATGTGTGTGTGTTATATGGTTTAAAAAGGTAAATTATAGTAAAAAATCAGCAAATGATGTAAGTGATGTTTCACTCACTGTGGGTCAGAGGTCATATCTTCACTGCTGAAATCAGGACGAATAATGATGGACCGGTCACTCTTCATAGAAACACAGCTGGGTTCTGGAGAAGCTCCTCTCTGGGTTTCAGTTCTGTTAACATTAAACACAGTGAAACTCCAGCATTTACACAGTGAAACTCCAACACACAGCACATCTTTAATAAAGATCAGGAACTGAAGAGCTTCACTCTCAGAACAGAACAGTAGTTTAGTGCAGTGATGTACCGAGACCCAGAGCTTCCTCCTCCACTGCTGAAGAATGGAGGTTCCCACATGGACCAATCACTCTTCATAGACACTCCACTGGGGGCTGGAGATGCTGCTCTCTTCTCCCTGTAAACAGATCTTCATGATGATCCATGATGAGAGTAAAGTGTGGAGTAATGTGTTCCTTAACTAAAACTGATTCACAGGTTCCAGACTAACTTCTTCATAACCGTCCCAGAAGTGTCCCGAAGCTTTCTGTCAGCTGCCCCAAACTGAAAAACGCTCGTCTAATAAATATACATATTTTAATTTCTTTAACAATACTGTTGAATATATTTGTGTGTTTGTTATGATGTCACAGTCATCACCTGATTAGATCATATTTACTATATGTATTTTATAGATCTGTGTCTAGTTAATAACATGTATTGGTAAGAGCTACACAATTACACAATTATACTGTATTATAAACTAAAAGGTATATTTTTATACTGAACTCTAACAGAGATACAGATCAGAACAGAATAGAACAAGTCTTTCTGTGAGAAGCTTCATTCCACAGCTTTAATATCAAACCCAATCACTTCCATCTGATCTATATAAATGCAGCACTTCGGGATTTCCTCATTTCTAATGCTAATGTAAACCCAGACAGCGTGTGGTAAAATCCGAGACGGATCCTCACAATGGATCTGGTTCAGAGTTCACTTTCACTACAGACTAATCCGATCCGGATTTTGAGCAAATCGTCACATTTATGTTAAAATATATGGACCATATTTTTTAACATAAATGTGCAACCACCCCATACCATAGCAACCACCTAGCAACAGCATAAAACCACTACAGCAACCACCTAATACTGTTACTGTGCCAGAAGGAAACATATTAATATTACCTATTAGATATTAAAGTCAGATATGTACTTTAAATACAGATTAGAATCACATTCTACTATAAGAATAACTGGCTGGTTTGTTAAGTGTTTCTCTGTGTTTAAATACAGCACGGGGTTCTGACTCTGGTCCAGGAGAAACTCTGTTCTCAATATTTAAAAACTGTAAAATATGCAGATCACAGCTCCAGGATTAGAGCTGAAACCATTACAATACAAAACTACTTTACATATTAAACCCATCACTTAATTTACTCACTTTAGGACAGGAGGTCCTCCTCCACTGCTGGAGTTCTGAAGATCCATCATTTACTCTTCTTCATTCACACACAGCTGAACACTGCCGACACCGACCCCTGAGAACAGATCAGCCGTTACAATAAAACCTTTATTCTTACAATAATGACATTATCATCAGAACTGCATTAAACAATACCTGATAAACTAACAAAACAAAACAAACAGAGAACGATACATAACAGTGTGATTTACCCTCATTACACATTATTCTACAGATTACAGAAACATTTACTGTTATTATAATTATTATAATTTAATTATTATTAGTAATATTACTGCATTACACAACATTATAAATATATACACTGTTCTATTATTATTAATGATATTATTATTATGTTACTGAATCAGAATAGAGAGATTATTTAAGTATAATATAAAACAGCAGGATTAAAAACACTAACACACCACGTGATCTTGAGCTCCGTTGCTCCCCCTGCTGGTTAAACAGCGCTACTGCATATAAACACGCCTTTATAGCAGCTCCGTGTTTTTATCTCCCCAACAGATCAAAGCCCACATTAAGCAGTAATGCGCTTTAAACAGCATAAACTACACTGTGATCAATAAATATCAATCTATATCTGCGCATTTCTCTTCACTTTACAGCATTATTGATCTGTTACAGCTGATTGTTCTCCAGCCGGTCTGATCTAGACCAGGTCCAGGTCTGATCCAGGCCCGGTTCAGATCTCCATGCTGATCCTGGTTCTTCCAGTGGAATCGGACACTGAGCTGAGCTTAAAGAACCGGTTCTGGATCTGAGGAACCTTTAGAACCGGTTCTGACTTTAAGTTCTACATTCTCTTCAGTTCTGAACTTACAGAGTAAATCCAGACTTCTGTCCTCTTCTAATGGCGGAGACTGAACTTACTTTCACTTCCTCCTTCACCTGCGTCTCACCTGTCTCTCTCTAAGCCCCGCGCCTTTCTCTCTCAGAGCGAATAGACGCTGAGTGGGCGGAGCGATTGTTCGTTTTTGGCTATTGTAAGCCAATCATATCACAGAGCCGAATGGAATGTTTGAATATTCATGAGTGTGAAGTTTCTCCCACACAGCTGTAAAAAAAACCCCACAGTTTTCAGACGGGTGTTCTGCCGAGTTCAGCTACCCATTCAAAAGTGCTCCTCCCCGCACTGCGCATGCTCTGACCCATATTTTATAACGTTTTCATTAGTTTTTCATGATGATTCTGTTTTCCATGACAGCAAGCCTGAGCTCACTGTCATTATTTATTTAAGGGTTACATAAAAGTAAATCTTAATTATTAAATAACAACAATAAACAATAAAAAAATGTTTCTAATCACCTCTTTTACCTTAACTATACAGTTATCCTACCTACACTTCTGCCTGGAGAATGTTCTAATATGGAGCTTTTTTGTATTATTACTTTAAATATACACTAGGAGAGCAATGTAGCACAATTCCTCAACACCTGCTGCTCTGTAAAAATCACTGCAGGGTAAATTTACTGCTTCAACAGAAGAAGAAGAAGAAGAAGAAGAAGAAGAGCAGTATAACTGATCTCCTCTGAGCTGATCTGAACAGGGTTTGAAAATTTAACTTACTGTATTTATGGAGGCCCATCATAATTTACTGTTCATTACACAGTCTCAGTGAACAGCTCTCATTTACATATAAAAACACCTTATTTATGTATCATTGTTTGTGTTAAAATTATTATAATTATAAATGCAGTTATTTTAGCTAACACTTCCACTATTCGATCAGAAAAGAATAATAAAATAATCACATTTATTGGAATATCAGTGTGTATCTGAGGACCTGTATAAACCTTATTCTGAATAATGATTCTTATTTATTTATTCCCAATACATCTGTTCTGTTCAAACACCGTAGCCACTAAATCATTTAATTTACCACTCAAATACAAATTCAGACGCATTAAATAACTAAACAATGTCTTCTTGATTATATCTGAACTGTTGTGTTAATCCTCCAGCCTGATGCTTCATTTACACTATCTAGCACTGAGTCTTGTGAAGCAGTTTTGTGTTAAATCCACCCTGTTCACTCTGTAACACAAGCACCCGTCCACCTGACCCTCTATTTCTGTATACATTTATTACTGTGAAAAATCTGATTCAACATGCCATCATATTAATAATGCACTGTGTGTATTGAATATTGGAGTAAAATAAATGATTTTGGGCAGATATAATCTGCTTCTGATATATATAATATATGGATCAATGATAAATATTTTTTAACAGGACAATTTTAATATCGTAACAATAAAAGTATCTCTTGTAATTGTTCAAACATTAAAAAAGTTGTGTACACATACATTAAATTAAAATTTAAAAAGTCATTATCCACAAATTCACATTGACCTTACGAAATGTCAAATGTCATGCATTTTCAGCACATGCCGGATACTGCCCAGCCAATCACAGCTTCTGGATAGAGCTCCGCATACAAAAATAAAAACGAGAAATCAACAAACACAATTCCAAATTTTAGAGATCATAATTTTGACAAGCATATCAAGCTTCAAAGTACAGCCTGATTAGCCATTGATGAAGGTTGCATATGTAAACATTAAATTATTTTAATAGTAAAATATGATTTCATTGAATGTCATAAAACAAATAACAAATATTAATAAATAATAAATATAATAATAAATATTATATTTTGCATACACGTTGAAGAGAAAAAATATGAGATTAAACAGCATCAACGGACATTAGCTAAATATTCAGATATTCCAATAAAATGCCTTCTCCATTCCCGCGTGCTCTGTGGGCGTGGATGCAGTGATGTCATTCAAAAATCCTTAAAAGTCTTCCGGAGTAGGATGCTCTCATGTATCTTCCGTTTAAAGCCCCTTCGAGGATGATTTTAAGCGGCTTCTTTCGTCTCCTAGGGTATTCGGACAGACGGAAAGATGGCATCACAAAATCAGTTTCCGGGTCACGGAGGAGAGGAGGAGGATCAGTAGGAAAAAGGAAACACTTTTGGGGTTTCTGGATGCAGTTCCACTTCCAGTCAAACTAGAAAAAGCGCATATGGCGTGACTGTTCCAATCACATTTCACAAAGTTAGATTAGCAGGGTGAGTGGTGAGCTCCCGGTCTAACTCGAGGATAAACACTCACTACCCTTCGGAGGTGGTAAATGCAATGGGAGATGGGTTTGGCATTTTCAAACTTCCGAACTGCATCGCAGGGATATTGACGGACTGAGAAATCCCAAAGAGAGGTTTCCACTGACTCCATTCAAGTTCAAAGTGAGACCCGCACTTTCAGTTTAGGGAGGAGAGACTTATTGATGACTAAATAACTCATTTTATGGAGGATCTCTCCGCCCACATCTCCAGTATAGGTGAGATGTCATTAGTGTTCAACTCTACGGTAGAGGTCTGCACTCCCGCGGGAGTCGCGGGACCCGTCAGAATATCCTGCGGCGCGGGACAGAACTGAATTGTTATTGGCGGGAGCGGGACCACATTAACATGTAGTCCCGCAATTTGATAAATAGTTAAGGAAATAATAATAATCACGCTATGATTCATGCGCACAACAAAAAAGTAAAAAAAAAAGTTTAAAAAAGCAGTCCCGCGCAGGCCTCTACTCTACGGCACATCTCAATATTCAAGGATATACTGAGCACTCAGATATAAGTGCCTTCCATTTCTGTTTTCTGAATAATTGTGCTATTTGATGGCTTTATTATTTAATAATGACCAGGTAGATAGTACTGGTTTGTAGTATAGGCTGTGTGATTCCACTGAGGACCCAAGTGTTGGTTGGGTCCAAAGGGGGTGTTAGGATTCCCCAAAGTTGGAGATTACTGTTAATTTCCCTCTGTTTAGGAAATTTATTTTATGTTTTTGTGTTGATTAAGCAGCCAGGGTAGAATGTACACTGTTACACTGTTACTGGAGGTAAATATGCCTTACGATGTAAAAGCTTTTGCTTTTAATGTAAATGGGTTTATTAGCCCTATAAAAAGAGACAGGGTGTTGAGGAGATTAAAAAGGGAAAAAAATACTTGTCAAGGTTGTTCATAATCCCTTTAGACATGAGCTCTCACATTGAAAGCCGTAAAATAAATATTTTACCCAGGCTGTTATATCTTTTCTAAGATACACTAGTAGAAATCCCTGTGAGTCACTGGAGGGAGTGGGACAGACAAATATCCTGATTTGTTTGAAATGGAAAGAAACTGATGATCTACAACATTGCAACAGGACAAAGGAGGATTAGCACTCCCAGATTTTAAAGAATATTATTAATCGGCTCAAATAAAGTACTTGATCCTCTGGTACAAATAATGTAGTCAAGAGTCCGAGTCAAGACTAAGATTTTTGAGTTTGAGTCAAGACTGAGACCAGATAAAGATTTAAAATAAAAACATTAAAATATCTTCTCTGTTCATCAAAATTACGCTAATCTGTGTCTCTTCTAAAAAATAATCAGAAGTCACCACACGAAGTCAGCTAAATCAAATTCTAATCATTTTCATTATAAAATGTAAAATAAAACAATCACAATTTGCCCTCAAACAGCTCATCTCTAAGGTTAGCTAGTTTGTCGCTAAGGTTAGCTAGCTCATGCTTTAGTTCTCTCCCCGGTAACATTAGTATTTTAGCTAGCTCATCGCTATGATTAGTTAGCTCATTATTAGCTTTAGTTTTTTCCCCGGTAACATTAGTATTTTAGCTAGCTCATCATTAAGATTAGCTAGCTTGTCAATAGCTTGTCAATAGTTCTCTCCTGGTAACATTAGTATTGTGGCGTTGCCACTGGGATCTTAGGGGTTAAGTGGGGTGCCACGTAGAGAACAGGTGCCAGCCAACCGTGATAGAGAGCGAACAGGGAGGGGCTGGTTCGGAACTGGGGGATGGGGAGAGCGGGAGAATTCTAGAAAGTGTTCTTTTCTCTCGTAGGTTCGAGGTTGTTGATGTATAGATTTATTTTTTATGTGGATTGAGAGGAATAAATCTACGGAGAAAAAGATGCAAGAGAAGAGTCTCCAGTGTGCCGTCCTTTAGGCCAGTTCGTCCACAGTGGTGTCAGAAGTGGAGCTAACCGAACTCATGAATGCCGAAATTCGGCGGCTGGAGGACGAACTGGGATACAGGAGGAGGCATCGTGTGACGGCGGAGGGCCAAAGTTATGCGGTCACTGACGGGATCGACGAAGGAGAAACGCTGGACACAAGCACGCAGAGAACAAAGCGTGAGGCAAGATGGCCACGTGCGCCGAGAAAGGAACCGGCGCCATGTGGCACAAGGCTCCCACCCGGCGCGAGATCGAGAGCTGAGCAGACGACGGCGCCAAGCTGCGCAGCGGCACCACCCAACCAAATAGGGGTGCGGTCGACCCATGCGCTGGGGAGCGGGACAGATGTGGGAGGCGATGCTATAAAAACAACAGCGGCGCTGGCCACGAATGCACACAAGACACAAGGCTGGCAGCTACCAAGCTTTAACGGAGATGCCGACTGGGCAGGCTTCGAAGCCCAATTAAACATCGTGTCGGAGCTATCCAGATGGTCCGAGCACGAAACCGCCGCCAACCTCTGCCTACCTTTGCAGGACGGTGTGCTGGGTGTACTGGTGGAGCTGCCGCCATCAGACAGGCTGAATCTGAGCGCCCTGAAAGCAGCACTGAGGGCGCGTTTCAGCCGCCAACCCCCAGAGGCCATCGCAAAACACCTGCTGCCGGAACGGCGACGGCAGAGCGGTGAACTTCCAGTACTCGCATCAGAGATCTCGCTGCTGGTGAGGCAGGCCTACCCAGACTTCTCGGGGGGAGTCCAGGCAAGGCTGGCTCGGGACCAATTCTTGAACGCGCTGAGACCAGTGGAGCTACAAACGCACGTATGGCTGGCGGATCCGGTATCCATAGAGGCAGCTGTAGCGGAGGTGGAACGGGCGGAGCAGATCCTGTCGGGGCGCCCCGGACCGTGGAGAGCTGTGGGGCAATCTGGAGGTGGAGTGACGGGAGCCACGAGCGCGAGAGAGAGCTCAAGAGTCTGCTGGAACTGTGGTCTGAGGGGACACAGGGCTGCTGTTTGTCAAGCCCCGGGAAACGGATACGGGGCCGGCCGTTGAGGAGTGGGGTGGCCCAGGACAAAAATGTTTTTTCCTCGTTGTCTTCTGCTCTTGTCAAGAACCATGCAGGACAATTCATTGACTGTTTATTTGGCGAGATCACGGTAAGCGCTTTACTTGATACGGGGTCATCGGTGTCGCTACCAGATGTGGCTCCTATTTTGGGATGCGAGTGCGCTATTGAGGGGAATGGGGACACGTCCGTGGTCACAGTTATGGGTGAGGCTATACGGATGAAAGGGCGGGTATTTACTGATTTTAGACTCGGGCATGGTTCCTTCACACACAAGTTTCTTATAGCTGAGATCAGGGATGAGTGCATATTGGGTTTAGACTTCTTGAAGCAGAACGGTGCGCTAATCGACTGTAGCCGGGGCACAGTGTCATTTAATGGGGAAGTGATGAACGTAAGGGAGGTCCTGGTCGATAGCAATCCAGGGGTTAATCAGCGGGCGATATCAGAATACGACCCGTTGCAAGAGCTGTGGGACAGGAGCGTTAAGCATCTGTCGGGGGAGCAGGGCGCTAAACTAGATTCATACCCACTGCCGCGTATTGACGACTCTTTGGAACAACTGTCTGGGTCAGCATGGTTTAGTACACTCGATTTGCGTAGTGGGTATTGGCAAATTCCCTTAGCCGAGTCGGACAAAGAAAAAACTGCTTTCACGATTGGGACTGAACTATGGCAGTTTCGAGTTCTGCCGTTCGGGCTGTGCAACGCTGCGGCAACATTCGAACGCTTGATGGAGCGCGTATTAGAGGGCATCCCCAAGTCCACCTGCGTAGTGTACCTGGATGATTTGTTGGTCCACGCACCGACCTTTGCCTCGGCTCTGGGAAATTTGGAGCTAGTATTGAGTCTGATTACTGCGGCTAATTTGAAGCTGAACCCGGCTAAGTGTAATTTACTGAAAAACAAAGTGAACTACTTAGAGCACGTAGTGAGCGAGGCGGGAATTGCGACAGACCCGGAGAGAACTAAAGCCGTAAGAGATTGGCCAACGCCGTGTAATTTGAAACAGCTAAGTAGCTTTTTGAAGCTAGCGTCATATTATAGAAGATTTGTGAGGGGATTCGCTGAGATTGCTGCGCCCCTGCATCAGCTGACAAAGGGCGGCACTAAATTCAAGTGGTCGAGCGAAGCTGATCATGCTTTTGGGCTGCTAAAGAAGCGCTTGTGTGAGACGCCAATTCTGGCGTACCCTAAACTGAACGAGCAGTTTGTGGTCGATGTGGATGCGAGCGATCACTGCATTGGGGCAGTCCTGTCACAAATTCACGACGGGGCTGAACGCGTTATCTCATATTTTAGCAGGCGTTTGGATAAAGTGGAGTGGAACTATTGCGTTACACGCAGAGAGTTGTTAGCTGGTCTAGAACACTTCCGACCGTATGTGTATGGCGTCCCATTCCTGCTGCGTTCAGACCACGCCTCGTTACAGTGGCTCATGAGCTTTCCCATGAGGATCCCACTGACAGGTGTGACGTCACCCAGTACGTGGTCCCAAGGAACCTGAGAGATGAAGTACTGCGCGCGGTTCACGGTGCGACCGGCGTGGGGCACTTTGGGGTGACGAAAACACTTAAAAGCCAACGCTTTTACTGGCCAGGGGGCCGAAATGATGTAGAACTCTTCGTACACTGCTGTGATGTTTGCGCTGCGAAAAAGGGGCCCGCGCGAGCACCGAGAGCTCCGTTAGTGCCGATGCAATCCGGGTGTCCGATGGACAGGGTGGCGGTCGAAGTAATGGGTCCATTCCCGTTGTCTGAGGCGGGTAATCGGTTCGTATTAGTAGCTATCGATTATTTCACTAAATGGCCAGAGGCGTACGGAGTACAGGACCAGAGTGCAAGGGGCGGGTTCGGACTGGGGGATGGGGAGGGCGGGAGAATTCTAGAGAGTGTTCTTTTCTCTCGTATGTTCGAGGTTGTTGCTGTATAGATTTATTTTTTATGTGGATTGAGAGGAATAAATCTACGAAGAAAAAGATGCAAGAGTCTCCAGTGTGCCGTCCTTCGCCACAGTATTTTAGCTAGCTCATCACTAAGATTATCTAGCTCATCATTAGCTTTAGTTCTCTCCCCGGTAACATTAGTATTTTAGCTAGCTCATTGGTAATGTTAGCTAGCTCATCGATAGGGTTAGCTTGCTCATTGCTAAGGTAAACTAGCTTGTCACTAGCTTTAGTACTCTTATCGGTAACATTAGTATTGTAGCTAGCTTGTCGCTAAGGTCAGGAATGTTTCTTCTTGATTCACAAGAGTATAACTCCAGTGAGCCAGTGAAAAAAGAGCATGTTCCACTGAAGAGTTAATGTACAATTCCTAAACAGAATCACTCAAGCAGCTCCTGCTAATCTTCTGATAAGTGTAAAAGTTTGTTTACAGCAGCAGCTGCAGTTCCTAGTGAACGCACCGTGCGCAGCGCCATGCTTTCAAAACACAGTGAATATGTGAAAATATGCCATTTTACTGCCAACAGTCGAGAGAGAAGTTTTGAATGCAAGCGCCTATTTTGTGTGTGTGTACATGTAAATATGTAATTGGACAATATCAATGTCAATCAAAGTGGAGGGCCCGTTTAGATTTTATGTGCATTTTCTTTGATGATGCATACATTTCTGAGCACTTTTTAGCATAAAAGTTTTCACGCTCTGTGACTAATCCCTAAAAAACAAAGCATGCTGATTAAAAATAGATTTTAAAGAGAACATCTGTGGTTAAATGGAAAGCTGTATATTATTTTTATTTCTTAACCCTGATGGATTAAATTTTGATGGGGAAGTTCAGGATTTAAATACTTCAGTGAAAAATAGCTTTTCTTCATCTTGGGTGAGAAAGCTAGTTAATATGTATAAAACGTTTTTAAATGGGGTTTAAACTGTATTTTGTAATTGTTGCAGGTGTGTATTATTTTAAGATGATAAAAGTTAAGTTAGTTTTTTTGTATGAAGATTTTGATGTTTAGCTCCTGACTGCTGTCTGATCTGAGGGTGTCACCCCTCCCGTCTCACCGCCTGCACTCAGACACACACAACTTCACACACACACACACGCACACACACACACACACACACACACACACACACACACACACACACATACACATATATATATATATTGAAGGGTGTGATTGGAGATAACCACACCTTCACACTCTTATTCTTAAATGTTTTAAAAATAAATACATTAATAAATACATTTATATATACAGTTATTATTTTTACTGTTCACGTTATAATTCACTTAATAACCTTATGAT
Organism: Astyanax mexicanus; assembly: GCF_023375975.1. Taxonomy (NCBI): domain Eukaryota; kingdom Metazoa; phylum Chordata; class Actinopteri; order Characiformes; family Acestrorhamphidae; genus Astyanax; species Astyanax mexicanus. The sequence goes on along the minus strand of NC_064411.1, from coordinate 11,604,433 downwards.
CTCTGCTCTCTTTTTAACTGTCACAATGACACAAGGCTTTGGAGGTTGTTTTTACTTTTTCAGAAATCAGGAAGGTCAGAGTGTTTTCATCAACAGGGAGAGCTGTGAGGAGAACGTGACCCTGAGTGGCAGAGAAGCTTCACTGCTGTTCTGGGACCAGTGCATATGAACTAGGAGACAACAAGCTCTCTGAGTGAAGTGCTGGGAACCTCTCCTCAGATATCCAGCGCATGCCTGTTCTACACGGCGTAAAGTCACACACAGGCCAGAAGATCTTTCCATCCACTCTTTTCCACTGTTTCATCTTCTCACAGACTTTAGGACACTTAAGGACTGTCTGCTGTGTTCATGAAGGACACAGTGCTGAACAACATCATGATAAGAACCTGTTGCTCAGACAGGCTGGAGCGGATCACGTCATTGGAACTGGACAACAAACTGTTTACTGGACTCTGCTGACGTAATCATATGATAAGTTCTGTCCAATCACATGTCATTTGCAAAATGTATAACTGCTTGGATGAAGTCTTTCTTTCTCTCTCTCTTTCTCTCTCTCTCTCTGGGTTGTGAATGTGTTGATCTATCGATATTTTATTCGTTGATGTACTTTTACTGTTTTCTAATATATATCAATTAATTTTTGTTCCTTTTATATATCTGTAATGCTGAAACTATTTTTCAAGTAAACTTTAATATATTTTAAATTCTAAGCTCTGACTCATTGGTCATCATTTCATGTTCTGAGATTTCTCACATCCGAGTTTTATCTAAGTCATGCTGTGGTAAATTACCCTACAATATATATATATATATATTATATGTGTTCCCTGTCCTATCAAAGCTGCACCTCATACAGAGGACTCGCACTCGGCCGGTCTCGTCCACAGTCTCCGAGTCCACCTCACCCCGAGACCGAGACAAGATTCCAAACAAGGTCTTTGGTCTCGAGACCGGACTCGAGTACTTCAACACAACCTAAACCCCACAGTTAATCAGACTGAGAGAAAGAACAGGAATAGTCACATTCTAAACTTTAAGCCTCCTGAACCTGACAGACTGGTTCTCATCTACTCAGCTGTTCTTAGACATTTCTGTGTAAATAAACTCAAGTCAACTCTGAACATCCAGATTCCTGACTCCTGATAAAATATACAGACTCTGATTTACAGAATCTTCCCTCTGATCATTTCTGCAGTCTGACTTTTATATCTTCTCAAATTCTGAACTGATGGATGGATACTTTTATTGATCCCGAGGGGAATTTAGCAGCCGGTAGCAGTTACACAACACAGTAGAAACAAACAGCAATAATAGGGGAGGTACAGTAAGAAAGCAGAGTAAGAAATATAAGACTACAGAGTTTCTAAACTAAGATTTGAAATATTGACAAAACCTTATTAGATATAAATAAAATAAAATGCTGAAAGAAGAATATATACATTAATATCTAAATACAAAAACTATACAAAAGTTTAAAAGTAACCAGCCGTGGATATGAGGTAGTGCACTAATACAGAATAAGTTAAGTATAAGGGATAGCAGGGAGATGGTTCTTTGCAGATGTACACATAGATTTATTTAACTCTATGTGCATTTGACGAGCTCTCCCCTCTGTGATTTAAGTTTCTAGGAGAATTAGGGACATTTCTGGATTAATCATGCTTACTTCTGATATATCAACACTGAGAGAGAAAAGGCTACGACTAGCTTCAGATCCATATCTGTAAACAACATTTCAAACTTCCATTTATCATCATAGAAGTGGAATCTACTACTGTCTGCTTTTACAGCTGCAGAACTCTTACTGGATAATGGATGGATCACCTGTACACTGCACAGAAGAGCTTGGATCCAAACTCTACTGGCCCTCACGTCCACGGATCTATCTACTGCTCAGATACATGAAGCTAAAACCAGAACTGTGAAGAGATACAGCACACGGCTTTTAATAAAGTGAAATCCCTTCTTTTACAGGTGTGAATTCTCCTTTCTATTACACCTACCAGCTGGAATTTACATTCTTTTTCTTCTGTCCTTTTTTTTATCTGTCAGCAGGGCTGAGAATGAGGAACTGTCTGTATTTTTCTTATCTTCAGAAAGAAAAAACCTGTTGGAGCACATTTTACTCACATCACAACAAAGTGTAGTTATGTGAGTATAAGTGTAGTGGTGTGAGTGTGTGCGTAGTTGTGGGAGTTTAGTTGTGTGAGTGTAGTTGTGTGTAGTGATGTGAGTGTGAGTGTGTGTGTAGTTGTGTGAGTGTAGTTGTTTGAGTGTCAGTGGCGCAAAAAGGGTGTATGCAGCCTATGCAACGCATAGGGACGCTGCACTAGAGGGGGCGGCAAATCAAAGCCCCAAATAAATTTGCGGAGCGCGGTGGGAAAGTAATGACAGGAAGCTGACGATTTCAAAACGCATCTACAGTAGTGGTGTAGTTGTGTGAGTGTAGTTGTGCGAGTGTAAGTGTAGTTGTGAGTGTGAGTGCAGTTGTGAGTGTAGTTGTGAGTGTGTAGTTGTGAGTGTTTGTGTAGTTGTGAGTGTGAGTGTAGTTGTGAGAGTGAGTGTAGTTGTGAGTGTGAGTGTAGTTGTGAGTGTAGTGGTGTGAGTGTAGTTGTGGGAGTGAGTGTAGTTGTGAGTGTGAGTGTAGTTGTGAGTGTAGTTGTGAGTGTAGTTGTGAGTGTGAGTGTAGTTGTGAGTGTGAGTGTAGTGGTGTGAGGGTGAGTGTGTGTACAGACCTCTTGTTCCTGTCTTTAATAAAGCTGGGGTCATTGGTGAGTGTGTGTGTGTGGTTGTGTGTATGTAGTTGTGAGTGTAGTGGTGTGAGTGTAGTTGTGAGTGTGAGTGTAGTGGTGTGAGTGTAGTGGTGTGAGTGTAGTTGTGAGTGTAGTGGTGTGAGTGTAGTTGTGAGTGTGAGTGTAGTGGTGTGAGTGTAGTTGTGAGTGTGAGTGTAGTTGTGAGTGTGAGTGTAGTGGTGTGAGTGTAGTGGTGTGAGTGTAGTTGTGAGTGTGAGTGTAGTGGTGTGAGTGTAGTTGTGTGAGTGTAGTTGTGAGTGTGAGTGTAGTGGTGTGAGTGTAGTTGTGAGTGTGAGTGTAGTGGTGTGAGTGTGAGTGTAGTGGTGTGAGTGTGAGTGTAGTTGTGAGTGTAGTTGTGAGTGTAGTTGTGAGTGTGAGTGTGTGTATAGTTGTGAGTGTAAGTGTAGTGGTGTGAGTGTAGTTGTGAGTGTAGTTGTGTGAGTGTGTGTATAGTTGTGAGTGTAAGTGTAGTTGTGAGTGTGTGAGTGTAGTTGTGAGAGTGTAGTTGTGAGAGTGAGTGTAGTTGTGAGTGTGAGTGTAGTTGTGAGTGTAGTGGTGTGAGTGTAGTTGTGAGTGTAGTTGTGAGTGTGAGTGTAGTTGTGAGTGTAGTGGTGTGAGTGTAGTTGTGAGTGTGAGTGTAGTTGTGAGTGTAGTTGTGAGTGTAGTTGTGAGAGTGAGGGTGAGTGTGTGTATAGTTGTGAGTGTGAGTGTAGTTGTGAGAGTGAGTGTAGTTGTGAGAGTGAGTGTAGTTGTGAGTGTGAGTGTAGTTGTGAGTGTAGTGGTGTGAGTGTAGTTGTGGGAGTGAGTGTAGTTGTGAGTGTGAGTGTAGTTGTGAGTGTAGTTGTGAGTGTAGTTGTGAGTGTGAGTGTAGTTGTGAGTGTAGTTGTGAGTGTAGTTGTGAGAGTGAGGGTGAGTGTGTGTACAGACCTCCTGTTCGTGTCTTTAATAAAGCTGGGGACCCAAATCGCTGCAGTTCAGGGGTTGTTTTAACCCACCGGGAGGTTCCACTGATTGGGAGGGAAAGGGGTTCACTTTTCTCAGGGGAACCTGAAGAACAGAAAAAAATGGACATGTATAAATTATAGAACATGATCAGTAATATAATAATACTTATGGGTAACGGCTGTTTGAAGTAACCTAGTTTAAACAGTAATACAGAACTGTGGTTTTGTTGTTATAATTTACCCTGACAGAAAGAATGGAGTCTTTGGGGGCGGGGCTTCTGCTTTATATGTGGCTGTTCTTACCCTGATAACCCATCATTTATTTCTGTGCGAACAGTTTAAATAAAGCTTACTTTAAAAACCTTTTTTTTTGCATAACTTAAACCCTTTTAGTTTGGTCTCCTATTTTGAGAGAATCACTGAGAACATTAGTATTTTTAAAGTTGAACAAACTTTTTATTACTTTTTAGTTCAGACCACGCCCCAGCAGATTCTCATTGGGCTTGTTCTGTGGAAGGTGATAGAAAATCTTTTACTTTCAAACAACATGATTTGTTTTTTTTCTGTATTTTATTTTTATTATTTTATTATTTTCTGTTCTCCTGAGAAGATCTACAGACATCCTACAGTTGACTCCATTAACCAAGACACCATTTTCTGCCTTCAGCTCTTTTTACATTTAGGAATTTGTAAGAAGATTTCCATGTTCAAGAGACATTTTTCTTTTTTGCAGTTGAGGCTTATCTTAAGTTAGAAAATGCAATGTAGAAGAACATGTTGAGAATGTATTAAGTTGAAAAAAATAATTTTGGTCATTTTTCTATTTTTTGAACAACATTTCTTACTTACTTACTTTTTTAAATTGGTCAGATTTAAGAGTAGGTTTTAGGTTCCTTGAAAGTACTGTCTTGTTTCTAATTTTAAATATTTTAAATAAAAAGGAGGAAAAATAAATATACATTTTCTTTCTTGGTCCTGATATGTTTTTTTAAGCTTCCACAACAAATGTAAGTAAAAAAAAAAAACTTAAAAAGTTGAGTTTAAATAACCGGGTAGAACAGTTTACACTACAGCATATTTTAAGTATAACTATTTTAGATTTTAAATAATTAAACTCAAAAGGTTTCTTACAGGCATTTAGATTGAACTTACCTAAATGAATAGATTTTCTGTAGTATGCATTACTTAAAAAATGTAGGCAATCACTTGCCTCAAACTCTTTAAGTTCAATCAACTTTTCCGGGTTTACAGTTTTTACATTTTCTCCAAAGTGAGTCTGAGTCCGGTGTGTAAAGAGAGTGCATGCAAATAACCTACACCATCCTTTTCTTTTCATTTTTTACGATTTTTTCGTTTGACTTTTCATGTGTAAATAAATTATTTGTGTTGCACCCAATTTTTAGATCCTCCCACTTTATGATCCATCTTACACCCAGAGACCTTATTACACTGTTCAGCCTCAGGTAAACCTAAAATCCCCCATACATTACACATATCAAACCCCATAACCTACTAATAATATTCATATATATATAAATATATAAAATATAATAATCTAACCAGCACAGTGCCGTCCATCTGTTATCAAGCATCAGCCGCTAACTCAGCTCTGAAAACAGCTTCCACCCTCCAACCTTCACTGCTGATCCGGCTAATCACTAGCATTGAGCTGCATTCCAGTTTTCTGAGATCAATCACTAAAGACTCCACTGAACTACAGCCATAATCCACATATCATATAAACCCCCAGAAAACAGGGGACAATGACCCCAAAAATACTTCAAAAAGCACCCAGAGACGGATCAAAACAAAGAGCTGGAGAGTTCTGAAGATTCCAGCACTGAGTCCAGACCCAAATCATACTGAACTCCGGTGAAGAGATCTTAAACCTGATCTTAAAACTGCTGTTGGGAGAAGAAACCCTTCAGATATGAGAGATGTGGAGCAGATTACAGAAGAAGAGTCCAGAGTTCCAGCTGAGAGGTGGAAGAAGCTCCTTAATGGTTACAGGAAACAACTGATTTCAGTGTTTTTTTTTTTTAAACAGTGTGCAACCAAATATTATTTTGAGGGTGCCAATAATTTAGTTTGGTCTGATTTTGGAATTTTGTTTGAAATGTTATATATATTTTACATGGTGTTTTTCTGTTTTTTTTTTTGTGTGTCTATTTACAATACTCTCAAAAGAAATCCTTTCAGGGGTGCCAACACTTTTAGCCATGACTGTATTTGAATATTTAAATTTTAGACACTGAACTGTTTTCAACCAAACAAAGAAACAAAAAAGGATTTCCACATAAACCCACAAACCACTTCCTTATTTTAAGGTTTAATGGAAATAATGAGATTAATAAAAATCTGTCTAATAAAAAGCTAAACATCAGCTTCACCCAAAACAGAGGCATTATTGTTTTACACAGGGATTCTTTTACAACATAGTAAAATTCAACCTACAAACTTCAACAAGACTGCAGGATCAAACTCACTGTGTGAGAAGAAATATATTTTTATAAGAATGAGATCATTTAAAGTTAATCAAAATATTAATCCTACCTTTATATTTCTGGATTCTGCAGTAAAATCAGTCGTCTGTGTCGTAACACAGCGTCTCTTTATAAACTGAAGGTATTTCTGAGGTGTGTATCACATTAACTGGTTAGACTGGTTTTTAGATCGTTTAGTCAGATTTTAGAATGTTTTCAGGTGTGTCTTCATATGAACACAAAACAACACAGCAAAGTCTCCATCTAGTGGGCAGTTATCAGAAAAATCTGTATTAATAGTCAGCAATATTTTTAAAGTATTCCTGAAAGGATAAACTATAACTTTTCACATTGTTCCAAAAATATCCTGAAAACATAAGAATGATTTGCATCACAATGTAACATAACAAATATAAATAAAAATTCTTGTGCAGCATTCTCAGTTTCACAAAAACTGGTATCTAAAGTAACTTCCTTTATACTTAAATACAATAATAAAACATACAAAAATACAACATAATAATTACTTTGATTTCACACAGATGAATAATATTAAAATGTTAGACATTTTATATTTGAATCCTGGTTCCTCTGAGTGAGTTTTTTTCACAGTCATATATATATATATATATATATATATATATATATATATATATATATATATATATATTTCACATATATATATATATATATGTATATATATATATATATATATATATATATATATATATATATATATATATGTAACAGACTCATTACTACACCCTTCTCAAAACCAGCTGAAGGGCCACGCAGACACAGGGGGCAGAAGCCATTTTAAAAAGCTTTGATTGGTTAGAACCACTGTCAGTCACTGTCAGTTTGAATTAGTTGCTTTTTATTTTAGTTAATTTATAAAATATATGCTTATTAAATAGTATGTAATGATTTACATGCACCTATTGTCACCCCTGAAGGGTTAGAAGGGCCTCACTGCACACCACTGACAAAAATAAAGATGACGGGACTAAAGAAAAACATCTTTTACCCATAAAAAGTGGCACCTCTCATACTGGATTTATTTTGGACAAAATGTATTAGACACCAAACACTGAAATTATTGTATCTAAACTATTATTCACTACAGTATTCAAACTAAAAGTAATATTTACATAAAATACATTAAAAATGCATTTTCTAAAGCATTGCACTTAGGAAAACAAATTAAAAACACACAGGTATATAGTATTATATAACTTTGGCCTGTAAAGTGATAATTGTATAAAGTCATGAAAAATGCTAAGAGTAAATACCCTATCAGAGCAGTAGAGGGTGCTCCATGCAGGGACTCCACTTTAGTTCAGGTTGAAGGGCGGGGCTTCACACTGGGAAGGAGCTGCCAGAGAGAGCAGACAAACGCATCACTGGATCCTGATGCTCCTGTACTACACTCTAGTGCAGGGGTCTCAAAGTAGCGGCCCGCGGGCCGCATGTGGACGCGGTTTCATACGGCCCCTCACGGGTTAACAAAATAAACATCTGGCCCGCAATTCAATTTAATTATTTATGCTTTATTATGTTCGTTTTCATATTTTATCTTAACTTGTATTTTGGTGTGTGTGTGTGGTTTTTTTTTTTTTTTTTTTGCTTACGCTGCGTTGCCTGCTTTAGTAGTCTTCAGTAGCCTTCAACAGTCTAACCTTGCAGCCGTGGTGTGTCCACTAAACTCCGTAGTTATAAACATCCTGAGGTTAGCAGCGCGCTAACTGACCTGTTTATAATGTAATCCGAGCAGTGACTCCGTGACGGCTGCTCTAAACTGCTGCTGTTAGCTGCTTGGGCTGAAAGATGAACTGTAGAGAGCTGTATTATCCGGTTAGTGGGGTTATTTTATTTCATACACAGAAGAACTTACAAATTTTTAAAAACGCTCCAGACTGGCTCAGCTGAGCCCTGTAGCCCGTGGCTGCAAGTACTACTGACTGCAGCCTGCGGGATGGCGGAGTTGGACGTCCAGCGCGTCCAGTCCCGCCCACTTTGTCCACGTCATGTCTTGGCTCCCCCTCTGAACGGAAGTAAACAAAGAACAAGGCAGTTCTCACAGTGGTCGTTTTTATTCGGACCTTAAATATAATGTTTAACCAATATACAAACGTTGCATTTTTCCATCGATTAATAATACATTAGTCTGGCATTTTCTACAGACTCTAGGGTAAGATAAAAATCGTTGTGCAAGCATATTTGAAGTGTATGATTTTTACTCTCTGCCTCTACAAGCTATCTACTAAAGAGAAGATATTCCACCTGTAAATTAATCTTAGTTATGAAATCATTGGCCATACATTTGACCCAGTCAGACTTTATTAAAAATAAACACTTAAGGAGTAAAGTTATATCTGAACCCTTAAAATTAGAGGTTCATTGTTTTAACCCTTTCAGATCCTGCATCCATTACAATGGACATCATGTATTTTGTTTATTTTAACCATTTTATTTTGCATATAATACTATTTGAGAGCTGTTGTCATCAGAATAGATGATGAATCAGCCAATGAAGTTTATTAACCAATGAAACTGTAGCGTTAGTACTAAAACCATTGAGGCAAAGCAACAGTTAATGTTTTACTAATTTAATGTGACTAAGAACACTTTTTAATATATATTTTTTACTGTTTTACTAATTTAATGTGACTAAGAACACTTTTTAATATATATTTTTTACTGTTTTACTAATTTAATGTGACTAAGAACACTTTTTAATATATATTTTTTACTGTTTAGGGATTATTAAACATTTTAGTTAATTGGATTTATTTGCTATATAGATTTTATAGTAGAATACTAGAGTCTTCTTTTCTGTGAATTACAGACAGCAAACAGCATTCATAGATTTTTTCCCCCACCACTGGAGATAATTCAGGTTTGAAAGGGTTAAACAAAACATTTAAAAAATAAAACAAGGTAACAATAATGTCAAAACCAATCACATTTCCTAGATTTTCTCAAATCAACTATAATCACTATATTTGTCAATATATCTACCAACAGTTAATCATTTACTCTTATTTCTGTAGCTAAGAACTGTTGAAAACAGTAGACGACTGATATTGTGGAACTGAGCAGCATAAATGACCATTTCCCTGACTGTAATGGTATTTAAAAGTAGAATCACACTTACACAGGTGCCCTTTCTACAAATGGATTTTATTTGAACACAGAATAAATGAATCAGAATAAAACAAACAGTATTTTGCAAAAGTATAAATAAATGAAATAAAAAGATGCTGAAAAAAAAAACACTCCTAATGTGATATCAACCAGCACAGGCATCTGGTAAGCTTTGAAAGAAAATAATTTGAAAGAAAATAATGAATTAAAATAAAAACTTAAATTAACTCGCAGGAGACTCTTTTGCCCATTTTTTCTCTGACATTATCTAAAAAAAAGCCATGTCTTTCAGATCAGTAAACGAAAAACCAAAGTTTCTAAGCACATCAGATCTTTCGTCCTCATCAGTGTGTATACTGAGGGTGTCCAGTTTCTGAAATGCCTCTTCCATCTCCTCTTCAGACATGTTTAGAATCGGAGGTGGTGCAACATCTCCGCAAAACTTGTTCCTGTGTTCATTGCACCATCTCTGCGCTTCCAAGCTGTCACGGTATAATCTGCTGTCCTAGAATGAATATAAAAAGCAAAACACAAATTCTAAAAATCTGTAATGCAGTACTAGCTTCTTCAGGAATACAGAACTACTTCAGGAGTTATTTAGTAAAGACATTAGTGAGTCTATTTAGAACCATGAAACTCAAATAACCCTTTCGTGCTGAAAAGATTCTTCAGATTGATGGAAAATGTGCTGTATATATGTTGTATGCTTCTATATAGAAACTTATATAGCACCAAAAGTTATGCTAATGTTCCAATGGGTAGTTAGATTCTAAATAAAGATAGAAGTTTTTTACACCACACTGCCCAATATAAAAAAAGGTTTGGTATCAAATTTACTTAACTCACAAAGGTACAACAGCATCAAAAGACTTACCCTGTAGTGGTGCCCAGTTGTCCTGGCAGCTACAGTCTCCTCATCTTTTGACTAATGGTAAAGAAATACAACACTATTATCTTAAATAACATTATGGTGAACATTTCTAAGTTTAACATTCAGGAGATTACATTTGTCTAGATTTTGACTGTATAAATGCTTATACCATCAAATATTCAGAGTTCTCCTGTTCAGGGCCCTGGTACTCCTGCTCCATGCACTGACCAGTGATATCATCATATCTCCTCTTCCTAAAAATAAACAGAACCAGTTACTGTTTCAGTTGTTTTTTACTGATCTGATACATTTTGTTTTTAGGAACACAAGAGATGATATCGCTGTTATTCCTGCTCCATGCACTGTCCAGGGATATCATCATATCATATATTCCTAAAAAAAAAAAAAAAAAAAGTCATAGCAGTAAAAACACCTGAAATAGTTTCTTTCATTAATATTTTGTACATACCTTCCATGTGTCATGTTGTTGATCAGGAGGTTCTCCCACCATCTCCTTATGCTAGGCATATCATGCTAAGAGAGAGAAGACAAACTTCTAAATACAATTTATATCCTCACCAAGCACATATCCTTAGTAAGACGAGAAATCTAGTGCTGACCTGAGTGAAGTCGAAGGTCCATTCATGGGCAACATATAGTGCATACTGTCATATACAATACAAGAAAATCAGCACAATCTCCTTTCATTGTATTTGCAAACAATCAGTAATTTAATTTCACTATGAGTATTGGCCATTTTACCTGGTACTATCAAACAATTGATTTTTGTGTATGAAGGTAGTGAGCAAACTAATTAACAATCATTGGTTAGTTTATACCTCACCATAAGCATGAATACTCCACAGTCAGAACTCCCAAACTGTACTGGAACAGCCTGTCAAATACCACATATTAATAACAGTTTAGTAATACATAATGTATACACACTTAAGTTGCCCTAAAGTTAAGTTTTCTGTACCTCATTTCTAGCAATTATCCAGGATCCTGGAACAAGCCTTGTAGCAAGCATGCTTCAAATGACAAAAGGAAAATACATGATGAAAAAAGACCATACACAATGTGACATAACATCCACAAACCATGGGAGTGTTTTTTAAACCTGCTCTACCTCACTACCCAAGCTACAAAAGGTGTTGTCATACCCTTTAAGGTTCACTTAGGCTATGTTCACACTGCATTTAAAAATAACCCACATTAATTTTATCAGTGGATTTGACCTGTCTATGAACCAATATATATATATATATATATCATTGTGATCATTTTCATGTATTATTCAATGCAAAAAATCAGATTTTAGTACCTAGACGTACAGTGTGAACATTGAACATGTCACAGGCATAGAAAACAGCACATTCAGAAAAAATAACATTCAGAGAACACACAATTAATTAACTTTATAGGGAACACTGAACAGTCCCTGAACAACCGAATGGAAACAACAAAGCAAGAAAGCAAACACTGAGTGAACCTTGAACTTTGAACTGTAAGGAAAGGAACATGGAACAGTTCCTAAATATTAGATTTGAACCTGATCATGGATAAACACTCAATATCTCCACGAGCACTAGGGTCAGAGGAGTCGAGAATGTGAATCCTCTTAACTTTTGGCTTGAGAACCTGTAAAATACATATGGTGAACCTCCTACACCATGTTTATTACCAGCATGTGCATTTTTCTGCATTGGACTACTTTCTCTGCTTAGGATCTAGTTAAGTATTAGCTGAATATAAAAAAGTGAGAAAAGATGAAAAGGATTTACAAATCACAAAAGAGAAACCTGAAACATGATACTGACAAAAAAAACTTACACATAGGAGCCAGTGTCCTGGTTTCCATACGGGGAAAAGGATACAATCTTTTGATGCTGCATCTGACTATTGGTGATAAGAGGTCAAAATTACTATTGTATATGTGTGGTTGCCTGGAAGATTTGCTCTCAAAAATGAGGTTTTTGAGCAACTGCATTGCAAAATTCACTGGATTTTATTGTTTTTATCAAGAAATAAGTGCTTAAGAAACCTGCATGGCAATTTTTAAAATCTTTATTCAAGCAAAAGTGTATGAAAAGCAATAGCGACATGGGTAATATCCAAGCTACAAAGGTAAGAGCCTATGTTTACCCAGCCTATGATCCAAAAATAACTAAAAAAATAAATAAATACTGAAACCAAACTTTTGGGCAAAATCTTCCATAGTGACTGCCACACTGCCATACTGTAAATGTGAACTTTTAAAAATGCAGCAAGAACAAGTGATACTTTTCTATACCATAATTCATCAAAGCAAAATAAATGAATCAATAAATAAAAATCACTTACAGGTAGAGACAACAATGGGTCCGCATTGAGAGCCACCACATAAGCATCAACAGCATGGACATCCTTTCCCTGGTAAAAAATAACACTTTCAAACATGAAAACCAAACACCAATTTCTAAGCAAGTACTATAAGTACCTTGCCAACTGCATTATAGCTACTATCAATATTCAGACGTACCTGCTGTGCCGCAATTTTACATATCATTGAAAAGCAACAGTTGGCTATCTACATGAGGGACAGAAGATTGTAAGCATTAAAATGTGACTAAAAATTGCAGAACCATTTAAAATGCTAAATGTAAAATTAAAATTGTACTGACTGTTGCCTCGACTTCTTGGTCCAATCCTAAGGACATGAAGTCCGACCTTTTCAATACAGTCCCGCCCACAGAACCTATGGCTTCATGGGGGGACTGTGTGGAATCCAATGCAGAATTAACCTAAAAAAAACAATTTTTGGATATTAAAATTGAAAATGTGATCTAGTGAGTTAGAAGAACATATAGTTCCCTCTATATATTAATGGACAAAGAAGTACTTATTCTTAATTTCGCAATATGTGACCAACTTCCAAGGCCAGTTTCATATCTCTGTGGCTCACTGAATTGACAACTGTCTTATAAAGTAGATCTCAGCTGTGATGGAGTGTGTATGTCTTAGAGCTACCAGTCTTTCTTTATTATGGTTACCACTTTGTATTTTGAATCATACCAGTGTCTCAAGTCCTTTGTGAAGTTTGAAGTCCCAGATATTCCTGCTGGCACATATATGGTCTAAGTGTGTCAGTCTCCAACAGTTTGCCACTGAAAAAACAAAAAGAACTAGCAATTTATCATTAACAAATTTAGATGGTCATGTTCATGGATCTTTCTTTCAGACATGTGCAGTATATTATTAAAGTTCAGCAAGTATGAAATGTACTAGGTGTAACATAGTAAGTGTAAGATATATGAAGTACAAGGATTCAGTTGCCTTCAACAGCTGCAATCTCAAACAACTGTGAAATATTAAGTATCTGTGAGTTGAGAAGTACACATGCAGAAATTAAAACAATTTGGCATATTGGTAGAAATATGTCTGCCATGCACAAATGTTTGTGCATCAAACAGAAGGGTTCCTAAAAGTTAAACAAACTTCTGACAAAAGATCTGAAAAGGTGTGGGTAGTCACAGATTAATTCACTGTACCATGCAACAGCTTTATTATTGACTCATCACACCCTTATAAAACATGCATATCACATTACTTACCAGATTTTGGTGCTATTTGAGGTACTATGGATACAACAGGTGCTGCTTCTGCTACGGACAAACCAGGGGCCGATATTGCTTCTGCGGACACACCAGGGGCCCCTGCTGATGTTGTGGACACTCCAGGGTTCGCTGATGCTCTGGACACACCAGGGGCCGCCGCTGCTGCTGCTGCTGCGGACACACCAGGGTCCGCCGCCGCTGCTGCTGCTGTGGACATTCCAGGGGCCGCTGCTGATGCTCTGGACACTCCAGGGGCCGCTGATGCTCTGGACACACCAGGGGCCGCTGCTGCTGCTCTGGACACTCCAGGGGCCGCTGATGCTCTGGACACACCAGGGGCCGCCGCTGCTGCTGCTGTGGACATTCCAGGGGCCGCTGCTGATGCTCTGGACACTCCAGGGGCCGCTGATGCTCTGGACACACCAGGGGCCGCTGCTGCTGCTCTGGACACTCCAGGGGTGGCTGATGCTCTGGACACACCAGGGGCCGCTGCTGCTGCTCTGGACACTCCAGGGGTGGCTGATGCTCTGGACACACCAGGGGCCGCTGCTGCTGCTGCTGCTGCTGTGGACACACCAGGGGCCGCTGCTGCTGCTCTGGACACACCAGAGGAATCTACTGAGGATGCTTCCACATGATTTTAGGCACCTTAGAAATGTTTAAAACATGTACTAGGGCAACGAGTGCATATAATATCAGAATAAATCAGAACAAATTTTTATAGTTTATTTATTGTATAGTTTTTTCATATGATGTATTAAAAAAGTACATACCCATTACTGTCTGTCCCCTTGAATTGAACTCTATTTCCATTCCAACATGTAATGCTTTCTTCATCTCTTCAAGAGTCTTTGTGTTGCGTGCATTGTTGTAGTGGTGCAAAATATTTCGCACTAAAAATATATGTGATGTGGGAGTCATCATGTTAAGGAAGTGATTGTTCTTCCTCATGCCAGCAAAAAGCTGCTCAGCACACTGGCTATTGACCCAGCCACATACCTCTGGAATAAGTTCTATTTTGCGCAAAGCATCCTTTTTGTCTTTTGTGTTTGCCTCATGGAAGCGGTCATATAGAGCATAATGCTCTGATGACCCTGTCAGGGGGTGACCATTTTCATCAGGTACAACCTTTTTACTTGTCAGCCAAGGCAAACTCACTTTAATCTGCCCTGCTGAAGCCAGTCTGACATTGTTGTCTGTTGGTTCAAGCAGCCTGCCCTCATAGGGGCTAAAAGGCATAGACTCTGGCTCCCTCAGATTTGTATGGGTTGCCAGCCCTCTGGCAAAATCATACAATGTCAGATTGGGGAAATGAGTCATTGATAATAGAATGTCTGCAAAATCTCTTGGGCTCTCTGCCCTTAGGTTAAATTTTACGGCGTACACAATAGCACAGGGACAGGTAACCACAGCCCATCCACCTGGTGAAGGCAACAAGAAATAAAATCAGTATATGCTAAAGTAATACAGTACTGCATCAAGCATACAAATGATCAATTATCTTACCAGATGCTCCCCAGACCTTAGAAAAGATTTTGTCATATGTTCCTCGGGTTTGCATTTCTTGGCGCAACCTCATAACTAAGTCCATTCTGGAGCCCTTGGAGTCTATGCCACACTGCTTGCATAAACTACGCACAGCTTCCATCTGTAGTATACAGCAGCAAGATTAGCTATGTAGAATATTTTTTCCAACCATGACAATATTCACACACAATGGAAATGACGTCACAACTGTAAATACCTTAAGTTTAAGAATCTCGTCTGTGAGACGGTCCTCTGTGATGTTGAAGTCAGATGCTTCATCTGGAGTGCGGGCTGTATGGACTTTACTGTACTCTGTGTTTAAGACCATACTGGTGCTTCTTGTGTGGCAACCAATCCATGGGGCCCAGTAATGGTAGCTTGGACAAACCACAAATGGGTTTTGTCTATTGCCTTAAAATGATAAAAATGAACATAATAACTGAAGTGGTTTATGATGTGTGATGGCAAACAGGTTGCACAACTTGTTGATTATACTTACTTGGCACCAAGCCACGACTGATCATTTCCAATGATACCCCTTCCCAAAACTCTTCAGCATTGACTTTCCCATCAAAATCCTGAGGTGGTACCTCAATGTTGCTCACTATGAAAGAAATAAAACAACCACACAAAACACCGGACAATGGATTATTTAAGAAAATTATAAATATTTATAATAAATAATGCAAACCTAATATTTGTGAGAAGAGTGTGTGTTTACCAGGCATACTAAAGACT
Source organism: Astyanax mexicanus (assembly GCF_023375975.1). Lineage (NCBI taxonomy): Eukaryota > Metazoa > Chordata > Actinopteri > Characiformes > Acestrorhamphidae > Astyanax > Astyanax mexicanus. Next base: position 11,588,335 of record NC_064411.1, on the reverse strand, counting down.
CCCTTTTTATGAAGGTCTATGACAACTGTTACAGGATGGTAACCACACATTACACATGCAAAAGTGTACGAGTGATCTGTCAGGGCCTCAAAATGGAGATACGCGTACAACACTCTTTGATGTGATGGAAATCTTTTACCACACGTCTTCTCTAATGCTTCTACAGCACTTCCAATAGCCTGGTGAGTCTGAAAAATTTGATGGATAAGATTTTTATAGACTGTGTAACATTTCAAAACAAAACAGTACACATAGCAAAACTGACTGAAAACACTTCATACTTGGAGACTGTTGCGAAGGAAGATACAGAGATGCAAGGACAGAAGTATGTGGTCATCATAGTTGTGAACTCCATCAGACCATTCCTGGTAGCGATAGATCATACCACACCTGTAGCAGCACTTGCAGTATGTTGAAATCCCTAATGAAAACAATTTTTAATGTACAGTTGTCAACAGCATTCAAAGAAGTATTGTTTGGTACACATTTTGTTGTCCAATATTGTTGGATACAATACTTTATGTTGATTAGATATTAGTTATTTAAATTATAAAATTATTGTCAGAATAGACATTGTGAGCAATAGTAGAAGCAGTAGTAAATCATGATAATTCATAATAGGATAACTTTAGATTACATAAATATTTAAATAAATAAATACATACAAACACATGAACATACCTTCAATGACATCTGTCATAGTCAAGATTGTTGCTTTTGAAGTGATAAGCTGAGGTTCACTAAGTAGAGTGTTTTCTGTGCATTCTGTGCAAATGGTCTCCAATGGAACCAAGTGCTTTGGGAAAACATTTCTTGCATTGGCTACATCAGCAGGGAGAACTGCAGGAAGCTTCTTGTTTTTGAAGATATAGTGCACCATTCGTGAGAGTTGTGCATCTTCCGGTGGATACCGTGGCCCTTCATCCAGTTGCTGTTCTTCCACATCCTCTGTACCTTCTGTAAATACTTCCTGGATATCATCTTCCACTATCCGAACACGTCTGAAAAGCATCTGTTCCGTCTGAAACAGATGCCACTTTGCAATGCATTTGTGAATGCAAGACTGCCTAGACTTTGCACATGGGCAGTGCCATTCAATCCTCTTTGTGTCAAAGGAAAAAAGCCCTCTACCTAACCTGCTATAATAAGAAATGTTCGGCTCAAACACAGAAATAAATCTTTTTGATGGAGGCCCACCTACTGTAACCTGGCATGACAGAGGGGCTCGTCCATTATTTGCCTCTCTTTGCCGTTGCAGACATAGATTCTTTTTATCATTCCCAAACCACTTATCATGAACCATTTCCGTCAAAGTATCCTCTTCAAGAGTAGGAGAATAAATTTTAGCAGGTGGGCAATAGGTGAGGGACTTAACATGCTGACACTCAAATGGATGTAAGTTACTTCTTTGTGCAAATTCTGAGTTGATCCTACACAGATCCATTTCACATCTTGTTTGCTGATTCATACCCCAATTCTTTTTAATGACGTGAATAGGTGTATTGGGGCCTGTAAATGACTTTGCTACGGCAAAAATGCCATTCGTAGCATCAACACACTCACAACTAAGATGATGCTGTGCGGTTATATCCTTCTTATTGTCAGTATGTTTCCTCAGTAGATGTACCCTTAAGTTACGTTTGTTTATCTCTATTCCACAATGAATACACATGACAGTGTGCTGCCTCTGTCCACAGAGTCTGGGTGGTTTCTGTGGTGGTAAAGCATCAGTAGGCTGAGGAGAAGTTGGAGGAAGAGAATCAGGAACCAGTGGTAGAGGAATAACAGGTGGAGGAGGAGTTGGAGAAGAAGATGTAGGAGCAGTAGATTCTGTGCAAGTACAAGCAGTGGGAGCGGAAGAAGGTCCTCTTGTGGTGTCATCAACAGGACAAGCTCGCGAGGCTGATGAGGCGTGACCGTCAAGCTCGCGAGACTGACGAGGCGTGACGTGGACAAAGTGGGCGGGACTGGACGCGCTGGACGTCCAACTCCGCCTTCCCGCAGGCTGCAGTCAGTGCACCCTCCAATGTATCCGGTGGTGGGACTTGGAACAGGCTCATGCTGCCGCGCTGTAATGCTGAACCGCTTGGATATGCCCCCCCAAACTCGCGGGTATCAAATGGCGATTATAGGGGTCCAAGCACCCATCGTGCGGTAACCCAGTTTTTGTCCGTTTTGTTTTATTTACTTCGCCAGTGGTATTGAAACACAAAACGTTGGAGAACTTACTCCTATCCCACTTCTGACACCATGTTCAGTTTTACCGTTCAGTATAAAACTTCTGAAGAGCGAGAGACAACAACAGACGACACCACCCACCAGCTTCACTTTAGAACTCCTCTTTATTAGGTCCCCCCAGTTCAACCCTTGACTGAACAATGGTTCCTGCCTATGCAATTAACCTAATACTACATCAAGCTTTCCTGTCTTCATGTCAGCCTGCATTTAAAGATGAATCACCTAGTGACTGTACAGTAACTATGCAGGATCTTTATATGACTGTTCACAGAGCACAGCATGTTTCAGGGCTGATGGTGATGGAATAGGTAAACGTGCTCTGGAGTCCAAAGGTTCCTCTAGAACTCATTCTTGCTGTTTGGATGCATTCCTGCAGCACTTTACTGTCCTCAGCCTGTTCAAGATTCCCATCTTCTACATCTCAGAGAACCAACACAGCTGGTGCAGCTGAGGGTCGACAGCGACCCCTCCAACCACCGTCCTCTATTTAAAAACACTGGACCCCAAAACCATCCCTAAACACCACTTAACACACCAAATGAACCCCAACCCTAAACACACCCAAAACAACCCATACAAATACACACTTATATAATCAGTTACACACACATACAAGTATATACATACACTTACAGACTTACACACATGCATATCATCCCTTACAAAAAAGAAGATTATTCAAGAGTACTATTAGTATAATAGTGACATACTAAATATAATTATACTTAAGTATACTTGAATTATACTGACAAGTATACAGAAAAGTCTAGGCATATTTGGCATATACTTGTACTTAATCTTTTGATCTAGATATACTTAACAAAAGTACAATTAAATTTTCTTACCTTATATGTAAACTATGCTTGACTTTCAGTTTGAGGTGGAATACCTTAGAGTAAATAGAGTAAATAGTACACAAGTGGCTCTGAACCTGATCATTTAAAGTGTAATTAACCAACACAGAACAGATTTTGGCAACACTTTTGGCAGATTTTATTAAACCTATTCTTTCGAGGTGTGATAGTTTTGTAACAGGCTTTATTTATATCATAATCCATTACTACATACTGTGTGTATTTCATGCTTATTTTCATATGTGTAGACTAACAGTCTAATTAAAGAACAGTTACAACAGACATCCCAAGTTGCAAAAGTTGATTTCAGGGAGGTTATCACCCCCCCACCCCCACCCCCCTCAAAAAAAAAAAAAACAAAAAAAAACTTGCACACACACCAAAGGATAAAGAAACCTTACTTTTATATTAATTAATTTAACTTTTTTGTTTAAATTAAATTTAGAGTATTCAGAGGTGAAATTAGTTTTATCTTTTTTCTTTTTGGAAGTCCCTGCCTCTGCTGTCCTTTTTTTTTTTTTTTTTTTGGAAAGAAAGCTTTTATTTGACAAAAATTGACAGTTACAATATCACAAAAAATGGCGCAATATCAAAAACATTTCATATCATATTACAATAATTATTAATATTGCCTTCGCCATGATCTGCTCTCTCTCACTCACTGAACAAATCCCGTCCGGGAGGGGGGAAAAACACTGCCCGCCCACACTAAAAACTGATTGGCTGTCTCACAGACTCTTTGCAGAGAACAGGCCAATCAGAACCCTCTCTGTTTTCTCTCTCTCCTTCCCACACACGATTAGATAAAAAAAGTCTGTCGCCTGTGTGCGCGTTTGTGTGCAGTGCACTCTTGGGCACTCGTTCTGAATTCCGGGAGATTATATGTGACTTGCGGGCATCAGGGAGCCACTACTGAAATTAAAAGTAGCCTGTGTGCAGCTTATATAACAGTGTTAATTTATTCTTCCCTCAAAATAACTCAATATACAGCCAATAATGTCTAAACCACTGGCAAAAAAAATGAGTATGAGTACGCCCCTAAAAGACTACACCCTAAAATGTCCAAAGTGTCAAAGTAAAAATGTCAATAAACAGTGATAATGGAACTGTGGTATGTGCTGACAATATTACATTATAGCACTCCCTCTCATGTATTAATGCTTAATTGACTTCTATTAAATAAAATTTTATTCAATTCTAAAAGATAATTTTACATGAAGCATTGTTCCACCTCACTAAAGGGCAGGATCACATGATGCTGCTGGATGGCAAATTAAGCCTGTAAGATGAGGTGTTGAGTGAGTGGGTGGAGCTGAGTGTGTAGTAGAGAGGATAGTAGAGAGGAGAGCTGAAACTCAGTGTGTTCTTCTCCCAGTGTGTGCTACACCACCATGATCATTTTCACTGTACTGCTGCTCTCTGCTCTTACAGGTAAACAGTTCAGAGATTATAAACCTTTGAAGATCTAACATCTACTAACACACAGTTTCCTAATGCTGTTCATTAGCTACATGCTAACAGATCTATGAATGGTGGGTTAATCATTAATTCTATGATTTTATTTGTAGGTAACAGAGCTGAAGACGTCATCACTCCTAGCAGAGATGCTGTTTTTGCTGTTGAAGGTCAGAATGTTACCCTCTCCTGTAACTACACTGTAAGTGCTGACAGTCTTCACTGGTATCAACAGTATTCAGGCTCTCCTCCCCAGTTCCTCATACTGGACTATGCAGGGAGCATTACTGAAGCTCAACCTCCAGTTCCTGGAATATTCATCAACCATCAAAAAGGAATAAAAACAGTGTGAATCTGATCATCTCCTCTACTGCAGTATCAGACTCTGCTCTCTACTACTGTGCTCTGAGGCCCACAGTGGCAGGAAACCCACCAAACACTGTACTAAAACCTTTCTTGTGAAATATGTAGAAACACTGATATTTCAGGAGGGGGCGCTGTAATTCTACAGCTGAAATTCTAGAGGTAATATTCTGTAATGAGATGAAGCGCCAAAAAACACTTAAAACACCTTCTGCGGTGTGGGCAGTGTGCCAAGTCCTGCTGGGAAATGAAATATGCATCTCCATAAAAGTTGTCAGTAGCAGAGGGAAGCATAAAGTGCTGTAAGATTTTGTGGGAAAACAAAACTGCACTGACTTTAGACTTGATAATAAAACACAGTGGATCAACACCAGCAGATGACATGTCTCTCCAAACCATCACTAATCATCAGTAAATTTCACATTTCATTTGTAAATCAAGGGATCAGAGTCTGGGGGAAGAGTGAAGAGACACACAGTCCAACCTGCTTGAGGTCTAGTGTGAAGTTTCCACAATCAGTGATGGTTTGAAGAGTCATGTCATCAACAGTCCCAAACACAGTAATTTCATAATCTGATTCTAATAATAATTTCAGTTATAACTTTTATATGTTTCAAGTATAGACACTTTATTTCATGGTTACTCAAAGCAAATACACAAGAAACCTGTAGAATAATTGATAAAATTAAAAGTCTGTATGTGTAAAACTTATTTGTTATATCTTAAAATTGTTATTACTGAATAAATCTGCAGATGTAAATATACTACAGGATAATAACTGTTGGAGGTGAGCTGTGTGAAGAAGAGTGTTTGGAGTGATCAGTGTCATTAAACTGTTTAGTTACAGTTACCAGTAAAATGCAGGATCCAGAGTGAGCTTTAATGGGGTTGGTGTGGAGTGGATTATCCATAAAGATAACAATAATGGTGATGATGATGATATAGTAGAATTCAATCTTCATATACAGAGACATAATTACAGTAATGGTCCAGTAGAGGGCAGATTTCCTCTAAAACTGTAGAAGAACTGTAACAGATGGGGTGGTTTGTGTCACTGAGCTGCTGTAAGAAGGGAAGTGAGGGAAGCTGAAGTGAATTATGAACATTTAAACACTAGAGCAACACTGAGCTGCAGCACCACTGTTCAGTTATGACTCGTCTTCATCACTGGTGGCTTCCTTTTCTGATTTTAGGTAAGATTCAGTTACAGCTGAAACAGAACATGTATTTCTCATGATCTCAGTGTGGAGAACAGTAAGTTAATATAGGACAGATTTTAGTACGTCTCTATCTCTCCAGCAGGTTCCACTTCTGGTGAGGGAATAGAACCAAGTTCTTCCACTGTTAATGTCCTACAGGGAGGTTCTGTTACCCTGTCCTGCAAATACAATGGATCCCTTTCAACTGATAGTCTGCTGTGGTACCGTCAGTATTCCAGGTCCAGACCTGAGTTTCCTGATCTTGGTGGATGAAGCTAACTCTGAGATTAAAGCTGATCCTCCAGTTGATGGAGTTTCTGCAAAAGTAAATAAAGAGAAAAACAGTGTGAATCTGATCATCTCCTCTACTGCAGTATCAGACTCTGCTCTCCACTACTGTGCTCTGAGGCCCACAGTGACAGGAAACCCACCAAACACTGTACTAAAACTCTGACTATCAGACTTCAGTAGAGTTCCTGCCGTTTTATTTCCTACAATGTTATATTTGTGATTATACTTATTGGGACAGTTCCTATTTCTTACAATCAGTATTCTATTTAAATTCTAGAAGTGAACTGAACTCGGAAACTTCAGGAGGTGGGTGTGTATATAAAATATTTATTGAACAGAAATACAGAAGCTGCACTGCAAGATGTAAGTCACTAAAACAGAATGTCCTAATTTTTTACATGAATCTGTTTAATTACTGTATGCACAGAAAAATATTTACTGCTGACAGACAGACAGACAGACTAAACACTTGAACACAACTTAACACTGGAGATACTGAATTTACAGTTTTTTAAGCAATATCAGGTTTATGCAATGTTATATTTTTTGCTTTTATGTTAAATGATTTTATTGTTTATGAATGCTCTCGTTTTTACTACTTAGTAATAATATTGTACAGTTTAACCGCTGACTGTGTTTGTGGTTGATTTATTAACACTCTGATCTTCTACAAAGACAGAGAGCAGAGTGGAGCAGCTCCTCAGAGCAGGAGTTTCCTGTAGAGGTGTGCGATACCGGGAATTTTGGTATCGATCCGATACCAAGTAAACGCAGGGCCAGTATTGCCGATATCGATACTGATACCGATACTTTTTAATATTTAAGCTTTATAGATCCAAATGATCCAAAAACCTAGGATATAATTTCACCAAACATTGTAAGTGATAACAAAATACTTTAGTATCACAATGTCATGGGTTTGACCCAGGCAGAGAGACGAGGAGGCGGACGTAAATGCAGGTAAGGTGAGTTTATTAAACAAAGAGAGAAGTAAACACGTAACAACAAAATAACTAAACAAACGAGGGAGGCTAGAGAACATAAAACTAAACAAACGCTGGAAAAATAAACTAGGAATAAACAAGAGAGAGAGACTAAAGATAAACAAACGGGGAGACTATAAAACTAGGCAGGATAAATTAAAACAGGGCAAGGGAATAAACTAGGGAAAACACAGGGAACTAGAAAATAACAGAATAAACAGGAAGATAAATATATACTACAAACAAATAGGGAGGCTGACAAAAACAAACGAGGAAAACAATAAGGAACTAAACTAGATAGATAATACTAACAAACAAAGCGGGAGTAGATAAACAAAGAAATAAACTAATAACTAAAGCTAGACAGGGCAAGGATAATTACAAGGATTTAACTAAGATAGACACTGAGAGAAACACTGAGAGAAACACTGAGAGAAACACTGAGAGAAACACTGAGAGAAACACTGAGAGAAACACTGAGAGAAACACTGAGAACACGGGAAGACAAACGACAGGAGACAGTGCAAAGACCGACGGCCACAAAGTGGTAGACGAGGGCTATTTAAGGAAACACGAAACACTAGAATTAGAAACACCTGGGGAAGGGGCGGAGCTACAAATGAGACATGAGGTAATGGAAAATCACAGGCAGAACACAGGGGCACGGGTCACGTGGGACAACACAGGCACGAGGACAGACAGGAAACAGGGCCAGGCGTGACAGAAACCTCCCCCTAAACGCGCAGCTCCCGAGGCGCGTAAAAACAAACCCCGGGGGCTGGCGGCAGGGAGAGGCCGGGGAAAACAGGAGACCGAACGGGAGACTGGACAGGGAACTGGACAGGTGACGGAGACAGGACAGGGGACAGAGACTGGACAGGTGACGGAGACTGGACGGGGAACTGGACAGGTGACGGAGACTGGACGGGGAACTGGACAGGTGACGGCGACTGGACGGGGAACTGGACAGGTGACGGAGACTGGACGGGGAACTGGACAGGTGACGGAGACTGGACGGGGAACTGGACAGGTGACGGAGACTGGACATGAGACAGAGACTGGACGGGACCGGACATGGGAACAGGGACAAGAACATTGACGGGGACGGAAACAAACACAGTAACAGGGACAGGAACAGAGAAACCACCGGGGACAGGAACTGGAACACTCACAGATACAGGGACCAGGACAGGGAGAGACAGGGGGACCAAAAACATAGGTGGGTGCCCAGGACTGGCAAAAGTCTGTGGGGACAGCCTGGGCACATGACTGGGGGCAAAGTCAGGAGGCCTTGGAGCAGGCCTGGAAATACGGGGCCTCGGCCCAAACATAGTTCTGGGAGCTGCTGGTGCTGGAGCTGGAGCAGCTGGGACTGCTGGTGCTGGAGCTGGAGCAGCTGGGACAGCTGGCGCTGGAGCTGGAGCAGCTGGGACTGCTGTTGCTGGAGCTGGAGCAGCTGGGACTGCTGTTGCTGGAGCTGGAGCAGCTGGGACTGCTGTTGCTGGAGCTGGAGCAGCTGGGACTGCTGGGGCTTGAGCTGGAGCAGCTGGGACTGCTGGTGCTTGAACTGGAGCAGCTGGGACTGCTGGTGCTTGAGCTGGAGCAGCTGGGACTGCTGGTGCTTGAGCTGGAGCAGCTGGGACTGCTGGTGCTTGAACTGGAGCAGCTGGGACTGCTGGTGCTTGAACTGGAGCAGCTGGGACTGCTGGTGCTTGAACTGGAGCAGCTGGGACTGCTGGTGCTTGAGCTGGAGCAGCTGGGACTGCTGGTGCTTGAGCTGGAGCAGCTGGGACTGCTGGTGCTTGAACTGGAGCAGCTGGGACTGCTGGTGCTTGAACTGGAGCAGCTGGGACTGCTGGTGCTTGAACTGGAGCAGCTGGGACTGCTGGTGCTTGAACTGGAGCAGCTGGGACTGCTGGTGCTTGAGCTGGAGCAGCTGGGACTGCTGGTGCTTGAGCTGGAGCAGCTGGGACTGCTGGTGCTTGAACTGGAGCAGCTGGGACTGCTGGTGCTTGAACTGGAGCAGCTGGGACTGCTGGTGCTTGAACTGGAGCAGCTGGGACTGCTGGTGCTTGAACTGGAGCAGCTGGGACTGCTGGTGCTTGAGCTGGAGCAGCTGGGACTGCTGGTGCTTGAGCTGGAGCAGCTGGGACTGCTGGTGCTTGAACTGGAGCAGCTGGGACTGCTGGTGCTTGAACTGGAGCAGCTGGGACTGCTGGTGCTTGAACTGGAGCAGCTGGGACTGCTGGTGCTTGAACTGGAGCAGCTGGGACTGCTGGTGCTTGAACTGGAGCAGCTGGGACTGCTGGTGCTTGAGCTGGAGCAGCTGGGACTGCTGGTGCTTGAGCTGGAGCAGCTGGGACTGCTGGTGCTTGAACTGGAGCAGCTGGGACTGCTGGTGCTTGAACTGGAGCAGCTGGGACTGCTGGTGCTTGAACTGGAGCAGCTGGGACTGCTGGTGCTTGAACTGGAGCAGCTGGGACTGCTGGTGCTTGGGAGAGCAGCGCGGCCGCCGCTGAAAACTCGGAGAGCGGCGCTGCCGCCGCTGCAGTCTGTGAGCGCGGCGCGGCCGCCGCTGAAGTCTCGGGGAGCGGCGCGGCCGCCGCTGAAATCTCGGAGAGCGGCGCGGCCGCCGCTGAAATCTCGGAGAGCGGCGCTGCCGCCGCTGCAGTCTGTGAGCGCGGCGCGGCCGCCGCTGAAGTCTCGGGGAGCGGCGCGGCCGCCGCTGAAATCTCGGAGAGCGGCGCGGCCGCCGCTGAAATCCCGGAGAGCAGCGCTGCCGCCGCTGCAGTCTGTGAGCGCGGCGCGGCCGCCGCTGAAATCGCGGAGAGCGGCGCTGCCGCCGCTGCAGTCTGGGAGAGAGGCGTGGCCGCCGCTAAAGTCTCGGAGAGCGGCGCGGCCGCCGCTTGTATCAAGGGGTGCAGCGTTTCAGACGCGTGCTTCACGGGGCGTGGCAAGAAGAGATCCGCTGCAGCACTTGAGCCCGAAGCTGCGGGTGAAGTAAAAACCCGGACTGGATTCCTACTCTCTCGTGCAGAGTCCGGCGTGAGGAGCGCGGGGAAAGTCTTTGACCGCGGCTGGCTCGCCGCGCAGGGGGTCTCGGAGCGCGACTCCACCGCCACCGCGGGAATCCCGGGCCGCGGCTCGGCTGCCACCGCGAAAAACACAGGGCGCGGATCGGCAGCCACCGCGGAAAGAGGTAGCGGCTGGCGGGCTGGTGCAGGAGGGCAGTCCTCAAACTCCTCCTCACTGGATGCAGGTGTGAGGAGATCGGAGTAGTCCCAGGAATAGGACTCCTCACAGCCCGCATCCATGCCACCCCCGTCCTCGTCGGGGCGAGGATCGAGGCTGACCGCACACAGCCCTAGCGCCCCCCCAAGAAAATCCTCCCCGGGAACGGGCTCCTCCTCCGGCTGGCGGGACCCCTTAAAACGTCTACCCCGAGGCCTGCGGCGTCCTTGGGGCCTCGGGGATTCCAACGCCGGAGTCCCGAATGGAGCATGGCGGATCGCCATCCTGGAGCCAGTCCACGGGCTCCCCTCGTGGGTCTCGGCGGGCGCCACTGCAGCAGGGCTGACGTGCTCCAACCCGCGGAAAGGCGCTGGGAGCGGGTCATCTCCCCGGATTTGCTCGGCCAGGAGACGGAGAAACTCCAGGTCCGCCTTCCTTGCAGCGTGCCAGTCTGCTACATCCATTGCGGTCGGTCTTTTTGTCATGGGTTTGACCCAGGCAGAGAGACGAGGAGGCGGACGTAAATGCAGGTAAGGTGAGTTTATTAAACAAAGAGAGAAGTAAACACGTAACAACAAAATAACTAAACAAACGAGGGAGGCTAGAGAACATAAAACTAAACAAACGCTGGAAAAATAAACTAGGAATAAACAAGAGAGAGAGACTAAAGATAAACAAACGGGGAGACTATAAAACTAGGCAGGATAAATTAAAACAGGGCAAGGGAATAAACTAGGGAAAACACAGGGAACTAGAAAATAACAGAATAAACAGGAAGATAAATATATACTACAAACAAATAGGGAGGCTGACAAAAACAAACGAGGAAAACAATAAGGAACTAAACTAGATAGATAATACTAACAAACAAAGCGGGAGTAGATAAACAAAGAAATAAACTAATAACTAAAGCTAGACAGGGCAAGGATAATTACAAGGATTTAACTAAGATAGACACTGAGAGAAACACTGAGAGAAACACTGAGAGAAACACTGAGAGAAACACTGAGAGAAACACTGAGAGAAACACTGAGAGAAACACTGAGAACACGGGAAGACAAACGACAGGAGACAGTGCAAAGACCGACGGCCACAAAGTGGTAGACGAGGGCTATTTAAGGAAACACGAAACACTAGAATTAGAAACACCTGGGGAAGGGGCGGAGCTACAAATGAGACATGAGGTAATGGAAAATCACAGGCAGAACACAGGGGCACGGGTCACGTGGGACAACACAGGCACGAGGACAGACAGGAAACAGGGCCAGGCGTGACACACAATCAACATTTTTTTTAGAAACAATGGAACAGTAACAAAACAAAGTTTAAATATAAAATAAAAAAATATAAAAAAATAAAATAAAAATTCTCCCCTCACTAGACATCTTTTCTAGTTCTTTGTTTCTTTTTTTAATAGAATTGTCATTTGGAAAAACAATAAAAAATAAGGAATTGTCTTCCTTTCAGTGCAATTCAAATGCAAGTTTTTCTTAAATAAACAGAGTGTAAAAAAATATCACTCAACACTAATCTCCTGAGGTAGAGGCGTGTGGACTCGAGGAGAGCGCTGAGTGGGCGGGGCCAGGCTGAGCCTACCTGCGTGGCGGTTTGGCTGGCTTTGCTGAGCCATGTGACGCATGTGCAACAACAAGAGACCAGAGAGTAGAATGTGGTGAATCTCGTGCGAAGCAGTCAGTGCGTGCGGCAGAGAAAAAAGCTTGAATATCGATATTTTTACACGAGTATTGCTCAATACCAATACCAGCGTTGGTATCGATATTATCGATATTTGGATCGATCCGCACACCTCTAGTTTCCTGTTGTAGTTTCTCATAACTGCTCTCACTTCAGAGAGATTCACACTAACACACAGATCAGCATTAGAGCACTGAGAGCTTAAACACACTACTGATTCCATCTGATCATATTCACAATGAAGACCATCCTCCTCATCATCCTCATTAGCATATCAGGTACTCACTGTCAAGATATGAATAATAATATTTGGAGCATTTAATTTTCCTTATTTTGTCATCAAAATCAAATGTATTTTTTTCTTTCAGGTGTTTTTGCTGCTGATTGGATTAAACCAGTTGATCTCTCTGTTTCTAAAACAGAAGGAGAATCTGTTACACTGACATGCACTTATGACTCAAGTAGTCAACATGTGTATCTCTACTGGTACAGACAGTATCCTAACAGAGCTCTACAGTATTTACTGTGGAGAGGAGCTCGATCTCGAAGTGGTGAAGAAGACACTGCAGATAGTAGATTTGAGTCGCCTGAATTCGAATCATCCACTGATCTCACTGTTACAGTAGGACTGGCAGATACAGCTCTCTACTACTGTGCTCTTCAAGTTGCAGCACAGTGATACAAAGTCTCTGAGAAGCTTTACAAAAACTCACACACCTTCTGTTTACTTTGAACACAAGCAGATCAAAGTAATATCAAACCACACTGCTTATCTCTTATTACACTCTCTCAGAAATGACTGGATGTGGTTATACAGGTGCCAATAATAAAACAGCCTAAAATAAACGTAAAATGAAGATAAATGTAGCTAGTATAGGATGCAGAGAGGTGTGGTCATTTTATGCTCAGTAAGACTAAGATAAATAACGTTTCAGGACAGTGATTTATCAGTCTACTCATGCTTAAGTATAGTTCAATAAAAAAAAGAAGGTAAGTGAATTACCGCAAGGTAGTGTGAATTACCGCATTTGAGTAAGGGCTGATAGTGGGGTCCAGGGGGTGGATGGGATTGAGATCAGTGTACCAGTACCTGTCTCATCCTTTCATGCCCCTGCAATGACACTCCTCCACCATGTTCCACAGATGTATGCATTGAATTATGGGTTGTGCTTCTTGCAACTTCTTGTAGCTTCTGTGTTCCTGTTCATGAAGCCATTCCTGTTGATGTGTCAAATGAACAAATGACGACGCAAAATCTGCTACATGAAATAAAGGTTTTAAATGTATTTACTGGGTAAATTAAATTCAAATATATAAAATGCAGGTTTAAATACTTCGTTTTTCATCTTTACCAAAACATTCATTTACTATACCACTATTACAGGACATTCTTCAGTATAATTTTAACAAGTTTGAGTTTAATATGCCATTCATGAATATGCAATTTATCATAAATATTACATTAAGTTAATATTATAAAAACAGCTGTAAATTTAGCTGAAAAGCTACACGTTACATCCTTTTTTTAGCTTTCACTCTTTAACTTTGTCCTAATGAAGTTTGATGTTATTCCGTTAGCAGGGTATCTTATTTTCATAGAAATTTTAATATTTAATCAATAAAATAGACGTAATATCAAAAAATATCAGAAATACATTGACAATATAATGCAATAAAAATGTATATAAATTATGAATAATCTGGTTCTGCTAACAGACTGGGGGGTTTGGGTTATCTAACTTTTATATGAACTGCTGCCAAAAATCTCTATGAAATGTAAAGTTATATTCTTTTTCATAAAAGACATCATTGTTAGAAGTGCTATCAGTAGAAAAAAAAATCAGAACACAGGACCCAATGCTACAGAGTTTTTTTTTTTAAGAGTGGAGTCAATATAAGTACACAACAAAACTGACATAATAACAAAATAATACTCAAATTTGTTTTTTTTATATTAGATGATAATTAATTGGTTTTGTTACATATGTAATAATTCAGACATTGCACACACATTTTTTTAATAACAGTAAATATAATGTAAAATTACATGTTTAGGTTGTAAAGCCACCTTTGGTTGGATTTAACTAATTATAAACAGATGTACAGAAAAAATCTGTCGTATATTTGTGATTAAAAATAATTCTACAAATGTTGTTCTAAGTCACTATAGGGTGGGCTTTGATTTATATTAGCAAATTTGTCACCCCCAACCCCCCCACAATGTCAAACCTGCTCCTACACCTTTGGTACAAATAAATACATTTTGATATCTGAGATGAACACTGATTTGATGCATTAAATGAAGGAAAAATAAATATTGATTCAGTGTCATTTTGTTTTCTGGGTCATTTCTGGGTATTTGATGAACACGAAGTGTAATATGTTTTTTAGAACAGTTAAAGCCTTTAACTTTAAGGTACCAGTGAAACGAGGCAAACTTTTGCAGGACTTTTATTTTGACAGCTTGTTGCCGGATGTAACGCCATGGGCTCCAGAGCAGTACTAGATACTTTAGTTTAGAAACACAGCAGCAGATTGTTGGGGGTTAAGGTGGATTGTGCTGGATGTCCTAATAGTTTCAGCGCTTTGGACAGATGTTTGCTGTGGTTTAAAATGAAGACTGTATTCTCTGTAGGTGAATATGGAAGGGGGGTTAGAGTTTCCCCCGGTCTCCAGTAAAGTGGAGCAGCAGAAGATCCAGCTCTGATCAGCAGCGCCACACCTCTGTACTCAGACTGCTCTGCTGGAGGAACACCAAAATATTTGTATATTAACTTTTATTAAAAGGTAATACGTTTTCTTCTGTAAAGCTGAACATGTGAGGTTTTTGTGTGACAGTGATGATTTATATTGGTGTTGATCAGGGGCGTTGCTCAAAAAATACAATTACAGTGAAAAATGAACAGAAGTCATGTTAGAGCAGTGTTTCTTAACCCTGTTTCTGCATACTCTACTGCATATTTCCACTGTCCTGCATAGTCTTTATCTGCATTAGAGACACGTAATAAAGTAAGTGGAGGTATAATGTGTTTAATACACTGCTGGATATACATAATGACTGATTTATGGTCTATATGGGGCAAAGGGATTTTAACAGGTAAACTCAGTAAAGGACTGTTTATTAGCTGATCAGTTGGATATGGTGGAAAATACACAATTTTAGGGCAGTGAAACTGCTTTAAACTACGAACATAAAGTATTGTATTAAATTCTGCATATCCACAACATCCAGCTTCTAGCTAACTAGTCCGGTAAAAAAAAGTTCTGTTCATTATTGCTTACAGTAAGTCCTGCAGTCCTAAATTAATAAACACAATTTAAAAATTAAATAGTTATTGGTTGATCAGGCACATCAGGGCAAGTAGAAATTATATATATATATTTTTTCTTAAACCTTGTCTAATCTATCTCATTCCAAAGTTAAACCGAGTAGCCACAAGCTGCACTTTATTATTACAAAACTGCATCAGAATCTCATCACAGTTTACGTGGTTAGCTCTGTTTTTCTTTCTTTTCGAAACATCGCCTTATATCCATATTTGTTTTAGTGTCAGTTATCTGCAACCCGCTGCACAAATTCACAGTGGGTGGCTTTAAACAGACTAAAATCTGACACTCTCTCACATTTAAAGACAAGTCACAGTCTTTTTACTTTATATATCAATACTGTGATTTATCAGAGACTCACAACTTTTGTCCACATCAACGGTATATTTTTCTGCCACTGTTAGTTCTTGATATTTTTTAATAGAATACATTTTGTGTTAAATTCGGCCTATAAGCTTTTTTTGCTGCAACCTTGTATAAGAATCACAGTTTCACTGCTATACATTTGCCTTTGTTTTAGACAGAATTACTGCAATAAAGACCATCATTCTTGAAAAATGTGCATTTATTAAACTTGTTTGTATCCAAAATAACACTGCACAATAAAATAACTTTTCATATTATGACTTTAAAATGCTACCTGTGTTAAAATACTGTACATATTAAAGTAAGAAGCATATAAAAATATTGTGGCTTCTCGTAGCTCTCCTATTGATGGTTGACATTGTTCACGTCACTGTTTGCGTGAGCCAAGTAAGCCTCAGGACTTACAATAATATTAAACACGGTTAAGCGCCAGAACGCGAACCCGACTGACTAAAACTTTCAGTCCTAATTTGTATATTCAGGTCCTGTTTTAAATATCCATATAGTAAAATACACAGCAAATGAGCTAACTCAAGCAAAGACAGAGATAATCAGAAGCATGTCATTATTTTTAAAGAAGACATAAAATACTTTATGAAAGGAACGCTATATTTAAATGCAGCAGCCTAAGACCAAGCCTAAGTCTTTTAAAAAACTGTCAGCACAAAACAGTTAGATCTACTGTTCTGTCTAGTGTCCATACACGTGTGGTGTCTGCATGAAGTAAAGATGAAAGCTAGAAGAGCAAAAAAAGGTCTAACTAACTTCAGTACTATTACTACAGGTCCTCTGTTCACTAACATTTGTTGTGATTGTATTTGGGTCATGGCTTAACAGCTCAAAAGGAGCTTCCAGGCTCAGTGGTTGCCCTTTCTCTTTTGTTAGGGTTATTTAGTTTATGTGTGTATGTTTGTGATGTAACTCACATTGTAGCAGCTGAAGGTTTTGTGTGTAAATAACTCTTTGTTTGTCTTGTTAGTCTGGAATTTAGTACTTAAAAACCTACAAATTTGCAAATATGTTAAGGACAATGTGCCAGTTCAGTTATTTTCTTTCTATCACTAACTAATGTTGTCTTACATTTTTAATTGAGATTAGGTTTTCTTTTTTCTGTGTTTCTTCCAGAACTGAGTGCTGTCCTGTTCTAAGTCTTCTCCTGATCCCAGTGTCAACTTTCCTAACTTTCCTTGAGGAAGTTTAGCTACACAAACACAATCAGAAGATTTCCGAAAAAAAAAGATTTTAAGCTGCTGAACAAAGAGGAGAACATGGCATCCAGAGAAATCTCCAATACTCAACAAACACCTTCTCCTACACCTCACACACAAATACAGAAAAGTACAGACAAGGAGAAACCTCACCACTGCTCAGACTGTGAAAGGAGTTTTACTACAAGGAGTTATCTCAAATCACACCAGCGAATTCACACTGGAGAGAAACCATTTCACTGTTCAGACTGTGGGATGTATTTTACTCAACCGTGTACTCTAAAAAAACACCAGCGTATTCACACTGGAGAGAAACCATATAACTGTTCAGACTGTGGGAAGGGATTTACTCAACTGAGTACTCTAAAAAAACACCAGCGTACTCACACTGGAGAGAAACCATATCAATGTTCAGACTGTGGAAAGAGTTTTAATGATCAGCGTAATTACAAAAATCACCAGCGCGTTCACACTGGAGAGAAACCGTATCACTGCCCAGTCTGTGGGAAGAGTTTTAGTCAGCAGAATACTCTTCTGCGACACCAGCGCATTCACACTGGAGAAAAACCATATTACTGCTCAGACTGTGGGATGAATTTTAGTCAGCAGGGAAATCTCAAAAGACACCAACTCATTCACACTGGAGAGAAACCGTATCAGTGCTCAGACTGTGGAAAAAGTTTTAATAATGAGAGTAATTTCAAAACACACCAGCTCATTCACACTGGAGAGAAACCGTTCAAATGCTCAGACTGTGGGAAGAGTTTTATTTATAACTGGAGTCTCCAAACACATCAGCGCATTCACACAGGTGGTAAACCATTTCACTGCTCAGACTGTGGTTGGAGTTTTAATAAACAGAATGATCTGAAAAAACACCAGCGCATTCACACTGGAGAAAAACCATATTACTGTTCGGGCTGTTCAGGTATTTACAGTCATTCATAAAACACAAGTGCATAAAGAGCAGTCATGGGAATGGGCAGTGATGCACCTAAAACCATTCCAGATCCCAACCCAGATCTATTGGTAATGTGCATAGAGTGAAAACTGTTGCTTAAACAGGTTCTGAACCATATTCATAAAGCAATTTATATATGTTATGTTTACTAATTGTTATGCCCAGCTTACGGCCCATAGACCAAATGTATTCTTCCAAGCCAACTCCTTGGAAGTAGATAAGATCCAGTCTGTTGATAATAACTGGCTGTTTATTTCTTATTTTACTCAAATCATGGCAACATTATTGTCATATATTGTGTTTTCAATGATAGTACCTTTTAAATCCAGCTCAGGGCAAGCTTTTACCAGTAGCTGATTTTAAATGGCTTAAGTTAGATGGATAAGCTTGTTGATTAAATCTGGTCTTCCAGACGAGAGCATAACTATTGTTATGTGTATCTTTTAATTTAGGTTCCCAGAGTCCCTGACTACATCAGGGAGACAAGCCTTAATCTTTCGTGCAAGCTATACTTTCTGTTGAAAAGAAATACTTATTGATTAATCGGATATTGTTAAAGAATCTGAGAAGTAAATCTAATACTGCTGCCTTCTAAAAAAACATTTTTTTTGTTTTGGCTCAGTACTGAAACTACACTCATAGTAATTTGTTTTAATGTGTTTAAGTTCATATATGTGTTGTATTTCATGTCATTTTTATCAAACTTGCAATAAACTATTAAGAGGTGAACTGGGCATCCTCTTCAGTGTGGTGATTGGAGGATTTGTCTATCTGCTGATTTATGCAAGATGTATAAGACCACAGTGGAGAGAAATTACACTCCGCCAGGACCATGAGGCAACAGAACACTAAATTAACAACAAAAAAAAGCAAATACGACTCTAAGTTTGAGCTAATGAGGATAAGGTGCAGAGTTATGCAGTATGCTATTATATAAGTATACAGAGTGAGCTTTAATGGGGTTGGTGTGGAGTGGATTGTCCATAAAGGTGATAATAATAATCAGGATGATGATATAGTAGAATTCAATCTTCATATACAGAGACATAATTACAGTAATGGTCCAGTAGAGGGCAGATTTCCTCTAAAACTGTAGAAGAACTGTAACAGATGGGGTGGTTTGTGTCACTGAGCTGCTGTAAGAAGGGAAGTGAGGGAAGCTGAAGTGAATTATGAACATTTAAACACTAGAGCAACACTGAGCTGCAGCACCACTGTTCAGTTATGACTCGTCTTCATCACTGGTGGCTTCCTTTTCTGATTTTAGGTAAGATTCAGTTAAAGCTGAAACAGAACATGTATTTCTCATGATCTCAGTGTGGAGAACAGTAAGTTAATATAGGACAGATTTTAGTACGTCTCTATCTCTCCAGCAGGTTCCACTTCTGGTGAGGGAATAGAACCAAGTTCTTCCACTGTTAATGTCCTACAGGGAGGTTCTGTTACCCTGTCCTGCAAATACAATGGATCCCTTTCAACTGATAGTCTGCTGTGGTACCGTCAGTATTCCAGGTCCAGACCTGAGTTCCTGATCTTGGTGGATGAAGCTAACTCTGAGATTAAAGCTGATCCTCCAGTTGATGGAGTTTCTGCAAAAGTAAATAAAGAGAAAAACAGTGTGAATCTGGAGATCTCCTCTACTGCAGTATCAGACTCTGCTCTCCACTACTGTGCTCTGAGGCCCACAGTGACAGGAAACCCACCAAACACTGTACTAAAACTCTGAATATCAGACTTAGTGGAGTTCCTGCCTTTTTATCTTCTAGGATTTCATATTTGTTATTATACTCATTGGGACAGTTCCTATTTCTTACAATCATAATCTTATTTTAAATACCAAGAGTGAATTGAACGTCACTAACACCAAACCTGAATCTCACTGAAGGTGCCTTTTTTTTTTATTTATTAATTTTAATGACATGTATACAATTAACTAAGAGAATTTAATTAAAGCGAGTATACAGCTACGATGGATCTGCCCAGCACTACAGCTGCAGTGGTGGTTCTTTTATTTATTTATTTTAGTTTTCTGGGTTTCAGTGATTTGGACGGGAGATGCTTATTACTCTTTTCTTAAAACAACCTTCGTGGTAATAAAGATTAAAATGACATTCCAGCATTTTTGGATATTTTCATACATGTTTTTTTTTTCACTGTGTTAAAATGACTTCATCTTTTAAACTGTGCCCCTAATTTCAGTGCCAATGTTTGGGACAATGTTTGGGCAGGTGTTAATGATGACTCAGATTTGTTCCCATGCTTCATCAGTTGCAGACTATTGTTAAGAAGGAAATATGTTCATGTTCGTGGGTGTGTATTTGTAAGATACTATTATACAAAATCTTTCTTAAACAGAAACACAGAGACTGCTCTGCAAGATGCAAGTCACTAAAACATAATGTCCTACTTTTTACATTAATCTTTTTAAATACTGTGTGCCAAGGGCGTCGCCTGGCATGGGCTTACGGTTCTTCTGCCCCAAAGATGGGCAAAAATGTATTTGTGATGACATTGTTTTTGGAGCTGTGTTCTGATAGCTTTGGAAATAGTTAGATAGGTAGAAAAACTGCCCTTGCCCTGATGTACCTGAACTACCAATAACTATTTCATTTTCAAATTGTGTTTTTTAATTTAGGATTGCAGGACTTACTGTAAGCTATATAGAACGAATACTCTGGATGGATATAACTGATCAGCTGATAAATAATTCTTTATTAAGTTTACATGTTAAAATCCTTTAGCCCCCTATGGAACATAAATCAATCATTATGTATATCCAGCAGTTTATTAGGGCGTTTTCACACCTGTAGTTCGTTTCTCTGGTCCGAATCAGTTGATGAGTTCGTTTACTTGGAGCGTTTTCTCCCTCTGTTTAGTCTGGTTTCACACAGGCATAAATGTAAACGCACCAAAATGCGCACCAATAAACACGCAAGCAGGCTGTGTCCTCTGATTGGTCAGAGCGTGGTCTGGCGTGGAAGTAAATATACATATACAGAAAAAGTAAATATAGCGAGAAGATTCTGTGTTCCAGCGCATATGTGTTTTTACACTGAACGCTGAAACGTTGTGCTTTTAAACAGCGTTTCTATGTGCAGCGCAGATGTAAACATAATAAACAGAGTTACACGGCCGTGAGCAGTGAACGCAGCGCAGACGGCGCGTGCATGGACACAGCGTTTGTTCTTAGCTGTGGTAATTAGCGTTATCTGGCTAATATATTAGTTTAAACTGTGCTTGCTTTATTAGCAGTTTAGCTCAAATAAATGACTTATATTTAATAGCTGGATCCGATCGAGACCGGATCACGTTCTCACCACAAGCGAACCGCTCCAGAGTTCGTTTGGTACCGGACCGAGACCACCTCCTCTAGCTGGTCTCGGTCCGGTTCTTTTGATCCGCACCCGAGTGCGATTACTGTTTTTACACCTGCTCAATCGAACCGCACTAAAGCTACAAACGGACCAGAGTTCGTTTTAACCGGACCAAACAGTGCTGGTGTGAAAACGCCCTTAGACACAGGATACTACCACTTACTTTATTAAAGTACCTTTAAAGCAGAGAAAGCTCTAGAATATGCAGAACAGTGGGAGTATACAGTAGAATACACAGGAACAGGGTTGAGAAACACTGATCAAACCTTACTTCTGTTCATTTGTAGTTTACAGTAAGATCACAGTAAGACCACATGTCCTGAGTAAATAGAGGAATTCCAGGCAAATCCAAATGTTTTTTTCTGTTTTTTTTTTTTTTTCTTTTTTCACTGTAATTGTATGTTTTGAACAACTATACAGCAACGTATTCAATAGTATGACAATGTTTAACTAAGCAAGGTTTAGAAAAGTATAAAGAGAAAGAGAATGTTGCGAAAGTAGTTACTTTTAATAGGTGAGTTGTGAATGTTGCAAAATCAATTAATAGAAGGGGGTAAACGAGATGGTTGAGCCGGAGAGAGAAAATATTCACTGCTGAATTAAGACCTACATACACACACATGTGTGTCTTATATACTAAACCCTCCTGAGACAACTAAACACTGGAGATACTGATTTGTTATTTACTGCTCTCATTTCTACTACTTAATAATAATAATAATAATAATTATTATTATTATAATAATAATATTATACAGTTGAACAGTTGACAGTGTTTGTGGTTCATGTATTAACACTGATCTTCTACAAAGACAGAGAGCAGAGTGGAGCAGCTCCTCAGAGCAGGAGTTTCCTGTTGTAGTTTCTCATAACTGCTCTCACTTCAGAGAGATTCACACTAACACACAGATCAGCATTAGAGCACTGAGAGCTTAAACACACTACTGATTCCATCTGATCATATTCACAATGAAGACCATCCTCCTCATCATCCTCATTACCATATCAGGTACTCACTGTCAAGATATGAATAATAATATTTAGAACATTTAATTTTCATTCTTTTCTAAAATGTAATGTTCCTGTTTTTCTTTCAGGTGTTTTTGCTGCTGATTGGATTAAACCAGATGATCTGTCTAATGTGGGCGAAACCAGGCAATACGCGACGCAGGTGTATGAGTGAGCAGTCCTTATATACTGCAGAGAATAATCAATATTCGGGACTTCCTGGCCGGGGCAGGTGAGGTGTCACGTGATCGGCAGTGAGTGTGATGTCAGCGGGTGGTGCATTCTGGATGTCGTAGTTGTCTAACTGGAGCTAAGTTGGAGCTAAGTGTGGAAGGACAGGGAGTGCCTACAACACCAGACGTGACACCTCCTTGTATTGACAAACTCTCTAAATCTAAATGTTTTTTTGAAATAATTATTAAGTAGATTAACAAACATGGCTCTGGTAAGCCCACAGTCTAACTGTCTCTCCATCCACATCATTGACCAAACGTTGTACCTACAATACAAAAAGAAGAAAAAAAGTATGATTTTATTCAGCATAGTATCCAACCGCTTTTTAAAACAACCAAATGAAGCAAGTGCTTTTGGAAGAACTGAAAACTGAATCTGAAGTTTTCCTTGGTTTTCCGTTATGTAGCCCATTTGTTAAGCTATTCTTTGTTAATCTAGTTTACTTTCAGTATACCAGACAGCACATATCAGCTGCTGGTAACTAATATAAAGTACAGACTATGCATGACAGAACAAAATCAAGAAACTGAAATTAGACGTAACAGAAATTAGTCATATTCTGTTGTGTTTTACATATATATTTTTTTGTTATTTTTTTATTAAACATTACTTTTATCATGCCCTCAATTTGGACATTCTACTGGTTAGGCTCATGATAGAGCCTATAGGAGTCTATAGAGCGCACTCCCTCTCTCTCACTCTATCTCTCAATATATTCAGAAAAAAATATTTGTAGTTTAAGTTTTAGTATATATTTTTATATTTCCACATATATACATACATTCAATTTACAGTCTAATATGGTGTGAAATGTTATTGCGCATTGAATTAAGAATGGGTATAATGTGGTAAAGTCAATTCATCCTAATTATTTATCATTACTATATAAAAGTATATCATTGCTCACATGCAAATATGTACCCTTTTCATTATTGTTCATTATCTACACACATAGGAAGACGAACACACATAATCAAATTCTTTCAACATACTTCAAATTATGTTGGGAATACCTTGTTATAAAAGTACCAAAATTCTTGTAACCTTTGCTGGCACTACATTCAAAATATTTCCCCTTCTGTTACATTGAAGAGTTTATGATAAATAATCTTTTTTTTATTCTGAATGTCACACCATATGACATGGTGTCACGCCATATAATGAATCACACCACACAACATCTGCAATCTGTATGCAAAAATGTGTATCAGCTGAAGTTCAATTTCAGTTACAGCAGAATCACAAAGTTGTTAAAGAACAAGTGAATTCTACTCAGTGTAGTGAAGAATGTTTATAAGACATTAATTAATTCACTTACTGTATTCATTAGATGTTGTATTTTTTTTTTTATCTGTTGAATGTTAGCTACAGGATTTCTAATAATCTTCAGTAAATCATTGAAGTTTTTTATATTTAATGCATCATTTCTTTTTAAAATGAGAATGAGCAAAACAATGATCGATCAGAAAGCTGATGATGTACAGTTAGCCAATAAACATCGTGACACATTTGGCGTCTACTTCAGGAAACAAACAGGAGAACCGTGTGTTTATAATATATGCCTTTCCTGGATTTGTGCTGAAACTAAATGTTCAGGTGTGCTACAGTGAAATGCAACTGGGTAAGATTGAACTTGCATGTATGTCTGAGTAAGTGAGTGAACCTGCATGAATGAGTGAGTGTTGCTGTATAAATATTACATTTGTGAATAATGTACAGTAAAAATGTGTTAAACGAATGAAATATTGAATACTAACTTATAACTATACTAATAACTTAAGTAATAGCTATAACGTATGTATCTAAGAGCATTATTTATGTATTTATATGCAGTTCATATCATATAGTGTGATAAAATAGACCTATGGTGTGAAAAGAAAACCATCACACTATATGAAGTTTCATGTACTTAGCATGACTTTAGGCAATGTGGTACTTGATTTTTCTGAAAGAATAAAGAGCAATAACACAGCCTGTTACTTTCAGTGTCTTTCTGATGTGTTGTTCTTCCTCCTGTAAGAAGGAGGACCCCACTCCCTAAAGGTCTCCTCACAACTGCCCGTTTAAAAAAAGGAGTATGGTGTCACACCATATGACATTCATTTTTGGGACACAATGTTTTAGTTAATGGTGGCTTCAAAATATTATGCCGAACTTTTGGCCAAGCAGACTCCCAAAATAGACATCTGGGGAATTAATGTATGATTAATTAAACAGAAAATGAATTAATTTGCTTGTTTTTATTCAAAATCTATCTTTGTGAAATGTGATTAGTTGCTGTACTTGCCAATTTATAAAGACATACGTTATCCAGCGCAGCGCCGCGTAAATTCAAGTATAGGTCTCTGCAGACCGGACTAGTGGGCGTGTCGAAGTGTATGGGCGTGTCGAAAGGTGGGCGTCTTTGAAATGTGTGGGCGTGTCGAAAGGTGGTTTACGCAATAGAGTGGGCGTGTCAAAACTTTACTGCCGAAAAGGATTAAATACGCTTATAATAATCACAACTCCACCAATTTTACCCGATTTTCACACGGTTTGGTTTGTTACAAACAGCAGAGATGTAGCAGTTATATTATGTTCTTTAACAAAGACAGACATATGGTATGCCATATTAAAAAGTGTATTAATTAATTAATTTTATATTTATATGTACATAGACACACATTAATTAATGTATGCACTTATTAATATGCCATACCATATGTCTGTCTTTGTTAAAGAGCACAATATAAAGTATTTAAGCATGAAAGCACATATTTGTTATGTGTCACAGCGTCCTGAATCATTACTACATCATACTATAGTTGGTAGAGTTGTGAATATTATAAAGGTTTATTAAACTCCTTTCTCAGTGTAAATAAATCCACTGGGGGCGCATGGTTGCCAACTCCAAAATGGCGGCCACGCTGAAACGTCAGCTCCAATAGACCAATAGTCGACCACCTTTCGACACGCCCACACCTTTCGACACACCCACTACTCCGAGCTACAGAGACCCACGTCTCCGTAAAGTCGAACAAGCCTAATCACTTACGTATGAAACAGTATTGTAGTGGCGCGCCGTCTAAAAGTTCCATTTTCGTACCACAACTGAACTGCAGGAGCCAGAAGGCTTGAATTTGGTTTAAGAACATTTACTAAACTCAAAAAATCATCCCACAATCACACAGTCAAAAAACTTTGTTCCTCCGAGCTCTTGCAGCTTCCAACTGATGAGCCTTAAACAACACACAACTTCCACCTAGAGGAGCACAACAATACTTCTCCAACACCAACAATTTACTTATCACTAGAAACATAGCAATCTGGGATTTATCTGAAAAGATCTTTAATTTTAAAATAACTTTTGACTTAAAAACCATAAAATACGGAATTAGTAAAGAAAACCTCTCGAGATCCCAAATAGATTTCGTATGTTTATGGGTATGTATTGTTAAAAATAAAATGTGGAAAAATCGATGTAAGATTGCTATGGATAATTGTGTAATTCCAGGTCTCTGTGTTTTAAAACAAGCTCTTGCTGATATTAAAAAAGAATAAAAGGTTCTGAAAAATACTTAAATGATGTTGGAAATACATTTGTTTTATTTTAAAAAATTTAGAATTTTGTATGAATTGTAACCTGTATTTTATTTTCACTTTTATCGGTGTATGTAACAAGGATGTAATGATGAAACATGACTGAAATATTTTGTATGTACTGTTTTCTTGTAAATTGACTTGTAAAAAACTTCAATAAAATTTATATAAAAGAAACATAGCAAACATAGCAGAAACTATAATTGTTTTGTTTCTTTCTGAATTTCCACTCCATAATGTCCATACTAGAGTATTTTATTTATTTTCGATTAGATTCTTTGTAGAAATGCAGTAATGTAACCATAACATAAAACAATTGAATAAGCAATCAAAGAAAAGTTTCATACAATTATACATTCCTACACAGTCAAATAATCTATTTTGTCATTTTAGTTGCATAGAACAAAAATGTAACATGCTTCATAAACTTCTTATTTATTTACAAATAATAGTGAGAAATTTACTTTCCCACTATTTCAGATGTGATACTACAATAAGCATACTGATCATTAAAATACATTAAACAATGTATAATGGTAAGAGAGAAAACCCAAAGAAAAAACTCACAATCATAATTCCAATTTTTACACATGAAAATCACTCAGTTACACTTTAATCTACAGCTATTCCGTCTAACAGTTAAACTATTTATACATTAAATTACTGAGTTACAGGTTAATCTACAGCTATTCCGTCTAACAGTTAAACTATTTATACATTAAATCACTGAGTTAAAGGTTAATCTACAGTTATTACGGATAACAGTTAAACTATTTATACATTAAATCACTGAGTTAAAGGTTAATCTACAGTTATTACGGATAACAGTTAAACTATTTACACATTAAATCACTGAGTTACAGGTTAATACAGTTATTACGGACAACAGTTAAACTATTTACACATTAAATCACTGACTGACTGATAACCTACAATGTACAGTTCAACTACAATTATACATTTACTAGTATTTTTATATTTATATTTTTACAATTATATTTGATGGTAAAGTTTATAATTAGAGAGTGGGGACAGGTAACAAATGCAATTTTTTCAGTCTCCTAAGTAGTTATTATTATAAGGTCAATGTACAAGACAATATGATTATATTATATAATAAAAATGTATTTGAATTTTTTTTGTGCACATTTATAAATGTAATTTCCTCGGGACACAAATGGCATATATAATTAAAACTATATATATATATATATAATTACGGTAAGTAAAGTGTAAAACAACCCACATGTATAAAGTTTATTCAACGTAAAATGGATGTCCACAAATAGATCAGTTCTGACGTGTTTTTTTATTTGTATGTTTGTTGCCTTGGCAACAGCGATCCACAACGTTCTGTCTGTGACGTCACCGTGCGCTCCCGGTATTAAAAAGCGGGAGAGCGCGGTAGACTTCAGTAGTTTGCAGAATTTCTGCGTAGCGTCCGATCGAGCGGGTAAAATGAGCTTCATACTGGAGATAGCAGTGTATGTACTGCTCCGCGTGGCCGAAGCTCTGCTTGTAGCCTATACCTATACCTATATACCTTAGCCTCTAGCTATTACTGTAGGATGAGATGAAATGGAGCAGGAGAGAGGAAATAGAGGAGATGAGAGGAGATTGGGGAGGAGATGGAAGAGGAGAGAGTATATAGAGGAGATTGAGAAGGAGGAGATGGACGAGAGGAGTAGGAAAGTAAACAAATCGCTCCTGAGAGATCAAATTGCTCTGAGACAAGGAAACGCGGGATGGTTCGTTTTCAGCGTCTAGTTCGAGCCGCTCTCCGGCGCTGATAGCCCGTCTTTAGCGTCTGGTTAGAGCCGCGCTCCGGCGCTGACAGCCCGTCTTTAGCGTCTGGTTAGAGCCGCGCTCCGGCGCTGACAGCCCGTCTTTAGCGTCTGGTTAGAGCCGCGCTCCGGCGCTGATGGACCGTCTTTAGCGTCTGGTTAGAGCCGCGCTCCGGCGCTGATGGACCGTCTTTAGCGTCTGGTTAGAGCCGCGCTCCGGCGCTGATAGACCGTCTTTAGCGTCTGGTTAGAGCCGCGCTCCGGCGCTGATGGACCGTCTTTAGCGTCTGGTTAGAGCCGCGCTCCGGCGCTGATGGACCGTCTTTAGCGTCTGGTTAGAGCCGCGCTCCGGCGCTGATGGACCGTCTTTAGCGTCTGGTTAGAGCCGCGCTCCGGCGCTGATGGACCGTCTTTAGCGTCTGGTTAGAGCCGCGCTCCGGCGCTGATAGACCGTCTTTAGCGTCTGGTTAGAGCCGCGCTCCGGCGCTGATAGCCCGGCTTCAGCGTCTGGATCGATACGCTTTGGCGCGGATAGTCCCAAAAAAAAAAAAAAGTAACTCCGCCAAAGTGAGTCTTTTAAGGTCACTTTGCCGGTCCCAAGCCCGGGTAAAGGAGGAGGGTTGAACGAAGAATAGCAGTTCCCTAACGAAGAGTGTTAAAATGATTCACATTCATTACTCAAGTAGAAGTATAGATACTGGGGATGAAGTATCAACTTAAATATTTTAATTAAGTAAAAGTATAAATATTGAATATAGTAATAATATAAAGTACCAGTCAAAAGTTTGGACAAGATTCAATTCGATGTTGCGGATCTGCAGTTCTGTTTTGAATGTTAAATGCACTTGTGTTATCCACAGCACATAGTGGATTTTTTTTTTGCAACTGTTTTTTCTTATTCTTTGAAGTGTCTATTTTAAGATTCTGACAGGTAACAGGATGAAATAATGTCATATGACATTTATTTTTAACCCTATAATGCATCTATGCCAATTCCGAACCGGAAAAAAATGATGAAGAAATTGGCATAGCTCCTTGAGTTAACAACCTATACATATAATGAGCACACCTTTCCATACATTTCTGGGCCAAGGAATTTAACATAATAGTTATTTTAAGTTTTTAACATATTTCGAATTAATTCTGGGACAAAAATATAAACAAATTAGCAGAAAATTTTAATTTGCCTGTGTGTTTTTACATTATACTAAAATCCTGTGCATTAAATAAAAACATCTTGAGATTTTTCTTAATCTTTGAAGTGTCTATTTTAAGATTCTGACAGGTAACAGGACAACAAATGTCCTTTGGGGCTTATTTTTAACCTTTTACTACATCTATCCCGATTTCGAACTTGAAAAAGTTATAAAGAAAATGGCATAGCTCCTTCAGTTAAAAACCTATACAGACAAATGAGTACACTTTTCCAATTCTGGGCCAAGGAATTCAATAGAATGGTTGTTTTTAAGTTTTTGACTTGATGATAAAATCCAACAATGTACTAAAAATTAAGTACTAGTATAGTGGGGTACTAATAATTTTAATCCTCATTATCACCATTGAAGAGATCATCAAAGTCTATCTTTTAAATCTTTATCCCTTCCTCCTGGTCACCTGTCCCCTCTCCAATCAATTATGTCTCTTCTGCTCTTGCAAAAATGTCAACAAGAGAAGGAGAGAAGGTGGGGCTGGGTAGTACTTTATTTTTAGGACCTGCCCATCAAACTGTGTCATCACAGACAAGAAATCTGATTTCACTCCATCTTCACCCCTTCAATCGAATAGCTTTAACCACCTTGCCTTCAGAAAGATTTCTTTTAATTTGGTCCATAGACACATCCAAGCATATGTCTTTACAAATTACCAACACTTAATGTTTTAGCTCCTGCCACACCCACAATGTCAGCTTTCAGATCAGCAGTTAGTTTAAGGGTGCTCACATAAGAAACTGCTTCAGATTCAAATTTCAGAACCACCACATACTCCTCCTTCTTCTCCCCATCCTCTTTAGATTCCCCATCATCGCGCCTACCTTTCTTACAAACTGTATGCCATTCTCCTCTGTCCCCCCCAACCTCTGCCTTAGTTTTGAAACAGGTCTGACTCGCTGCCTGACCCCTCGTCACTTTCTTCCATTACTACTCAGTCACAGCTCAGTTTCCGCCAACTGCCAGCCGCCGGGCAATGCTGCGTGTCACTGTCCGATGACAATTATATCATTTCCTCTACGTTACTACAGCTACTAGTTTCACTCCCCAATTTGTACTATGTATGCATAGTAAAAGTAAACAGTTTTAAACAGCCAGTTACTAAGTGAATTAGACAAAGGGTTCCAGCGGGTGTCTGCTATTAATTCACATTTATCATTACATATTTAACATTTTAGCTGCACATTTGTAGTCTGGGTCGACAAGTACAAGAGTAAAATCACTTATTTTATTCAAAGTAGATTAGATTTAATAGATAGTGAAACTGAATCAGTGAATGCCTTAGTAATGTAATTTGCTAATGTAGATTTTTCAAGGTAAATTATACAAAACATTATACAAGTATTATAGATAAATGGTGTTCTCTGGGTCACCTGGGTGGGTCGGTTTTTTTTTTGTTTTGATATTTAAAAAAATGATTTAATTTAATACAGTTATGATGGTTAAAACATGTAACATAGGTTTTTTATTTATGTTAAAATCTCTTTTTTTGATGTCATGATTGTGGATGGTGACATTGCAATACATTTGTAAAATCATGGAACAAGAAGCCACCTTTAAAGAAATAAATATTTACATTAAGTTGTGATGTGGTAATGTTTTCCAAATCACCATAATGGACATTAATGAGAGTGTGTAGTTGTGTATGAACTTACCTTGTTGTTCTTTCTCTAAGAGGGCTGGGGGTCCAAATGGGACCGATCTGAAAGTGCCACCTGTTTTAACCCCACCGGGAGGATCCACCGTTGGGGAGAGAACAGGGTTCCCTTTTATCGGGGAAACCTGTAAAAATTAATACATATAGATTATAGAGTTTGGCCAATCCTTATAATACTTACTGGTAATATTTGTTTGTAATAACCTGGGTTCAATCATTATTCAGTTCACATTTTTTCCCAGATGGAAGTCTGAGTCTGGTTCATAAATAGTGTGTATATAAATATATGACCTATACCATCCGTTTCTTTTCTGTTTTATACAGTGTTTTTGTTTGTCTTTTTCCAAATTGTGTGTTTGCATCCAATCTCTGGAGCCACTTAAATGTATGGTCCACCCCACACCCAAAGACCTTTCTATTTAGCCTCACATAAACCCAAAATCCCCAAGTGGGGTAGCAACAACATTCTGGACATACTGTCTTTTATCATTACTTTGATATATAAGAAGATGTATTGGACCTATATAGAGTCGCCCTCATTATAGATTTCTTTTGTTTTTGTATTTTTGTCATATGTACATTTTCAGATTATCAAGCAAACTTAATAATCAAACCAATCAGTGGCGTGCACAGACATTTTGGGGGCAAGTGCTCAGGGGGGAAAAAGGGCACTTTTTAGTGCATGTGGAACACTTCATTATAAAAAAAATTACACACACATGTTGAATGAAATTTGACTTTTATTTGTAACATTCTCTAGACGTGAGTTGTCAATGGAAAAATGTCACACCACCAACTGATAAAATACATAGTAGTTTGGTGCTGTATGAGACATATTACTGCAAAACAAACTGATTTCAGGTTGGGTTTAGAGGGCAAACGGTAGGATTTTACTTGATGTGTATGTTACGTGGCTGGTGGGACTGTTGCCGTGCGTGCTGTGCTGAAGACTTGCTGAACTGAACTGCTGCTGCAGTGCATCTAGTGTGACTTGCTAGCAAGGACGTAGGAGCAGGTTTGATATTGGGGAGGACACATCTATAATGTAATATAATTATAATATAATATAAAGTAATCTGCTCATTTGAATAAGCCCATTTTATAGTCTCTTAAAACAACATTTGTGGAATTACCTTTAATCACAAATAAACCATTATTTTTGTACTTCTGTTTATTATTAGTTACATCCAAGTAAAGGTCACTTTACAACCTAAACATGTTACTCCACTTTACATTTACTGTTGATAAAAAAATATATACGTGCAATGTCTGAACTATATATAAATATATGAAAAAAAACTGATGAGGTATCACCTAATGTTTAAAAGAATATAACAGATATTATTATTATTATTATTATTATTATTATTATTATTATTATTATGTATTGGCATGTCAATTCTGTTGTATTTACGTTATTAGTACATTTACGCCAACTTTTTTCAACTAAAAGTACGTATGATGGTGGTCTTTTACGTAAAAGAATGTAACCTTATGTTTCATAGAGATTTTTAGCAGATGTTAATATAAACTTTAGATGACCCAAACCCTCCTAGTCTGTTAGTTTCATGAGCTTTTACTAAAGGACCAGATATATTTCATTAGTAAATCTAAGAGGCTAAGGGATTTTAAAAGGTTAACTCAATAAATGAGAGTTTATTAGCTGATCATATGGATGGGTTAAGAAACTGCTTTAAACTACCTACATGAAGTACTGTACTAAATTCTGTCTATTCACTACATCCAGCTTCTAGCTAACTAGTAAAGCTAGCTAAAATAATTTTCCTTCATTATAATTTACAGTAATCCTAGTCTACAAGTCACAATGACTATCACAAGCTCACAGAGGGTTTGATCTGTGGGTTTTGAGTCGTTTATTTTTAACCAGCTATCAGAAATAATCTCATAACAGTGTACATGGTAAGCTCCGTTACCTTTTAGAAAAATCGCTGTATATCCAGATCTGTTTTAACGTCAGCTCGCTGCACCCCGCTGCTGAATCTAAAAAAGAAAACTTTAGAAATCCTCCACTCTCCTCCGCAAAACAGCGAGCTGATTGGCTGTTTCTATTAAGAGGCGGGACTTTCTTCCTGAACCGGCTTCGTGATTGGCCTATGCTTGCGCGACCGCGCGGGGTCACGTGACAGAGGAAGAGAGCGGTGTCGTGTGAGCTGATTTCAGGGCATTCTGTTTTCACTCGTTTTTAATCGTTTAGGTTTTCAAAAGATCATTTCAACACGGCTTCAGTAAAATCTTAATAATAATAATAATAATAATAATAATATTAAAAAAAAAAAAAACGAAGTTTCAAAAGGGCACTTTGGTTAATGAAGGGCAGAGTTGGTGGTGCTTTAGCACCACCTGATGTCTGTGTGCGCACGCCTATGAAACCAATATAACCTGAGTAGATATAAAAAAAACCCTTTGTGAAAAAGTGATTACTGCCAGTGTATTAGTTTAAAACAAGTACCTTTTGGTTGATTTGTTTGCTGTGGCTCTGTTAAATGTTTAAGGTTGTGAAGAGACTGCACAACTCGACATATCTTCTCATGGCTCTATATGGTCCTTGAGAAGAATGAAGCAGGGCCGCCGCTCTGCATACGCAGACAACGCAGCCAGCGTTAGGCCTCAACCATTTTGCAGTTGCAGGGAGCCAAATTGACTGAGAATGAAATGTGTTGAAATTATGACATTATTAAATTTAAAACCCAATGTGAATTATTTATGATACGCTCATCTTTTTTGTCTTTAAACATTGCATGGGGCACCTACTCTACTACTTAAAAGCGGCACGTTATTATTTTTGTGCATAATATAATGCCCCCTATTGCCTGAAATGGCACGGCTCGGTTTGCTCTGTTGGTTGTTGCCAGATGTGACATTTTCCAGTCAAATAAATAATCAAAAAATGCATGGAGGCGCTAAATCTTGCGCATGTTTAACCATTTTTAAAGTGTATGTGGCCATTCTATACAAAAACTTGTCCAGTGCAATATTTGTGTAAAATCTTAATAAAGGGGCGCCTCCCTGACCAGTTATGCTTAGGGCCTCCAAAACCTTAGCAGCGGCCCTGGAATGAAGGTCTTGTTTTCACTTTCATAGATCCCTTTTTGGCTTTTCATGTTCTGAAGGACATCTTCGCTTCATCTTGTGATAGATACGGACACTCTCACCCTCAAAGATTTGATGTAAGGGAGAGATGATCAAAAACAAGGGCGTAGGAGCGGGCTTGATATTGGGGGGGACACATTTGCCAATATGAACCCAAGCCCACCCAATAGTTTCCTAGAACAACATTTGTGGAAATTACTTTTAATTAAAAGTAAATTATTATTATAAGGTGATTTTACAACCTAAACATGTTACTCCACATTACAGCTACTGTTGTTAGAAAAAATATGCAAGCAATGTCTGAGTTATCACCTAATATTTAAAATAATATAACAGATTATTATTATTATTATTATTATTATTATTATTATG
Source organism: Astyanax mexicanus (assembly GCF_023375975.1). Lineage (NCBI taxonomy): Eukaryota > Metazoa > Chordata > Actinopteri > Characiformes > Acestrorhamphidae > Astyanax > Astyanax mexicanus. Next base: position 11,553,837 of record NC_064411.1, on the reverse strand, counting down.
TATTGGCATGTCAATTCTGTTGTATATTTACATTTTCTCCTGCACTTTTATTTTTTTCTACTGAGAGCTCTTCTTAAGATGGTGTCCTTTTATGTAAAAGAATGTAACTTTACGTTTCATAGAGACTTTTATAAACGTCAGGATATGTGGTCTTACTGTGAAATACAAATGAACAGAAGTCAGGTTACAGCAGTATTTCTCAACCCAGTTCTTATATATTCTACTGCATATTAACACTGTTCTGAATATTCTACTGCATATTAACACTGTTCTGCATATTCTAGAGCTTCCTCTGGTGGATATACATGATTAATTTAGGATCCATAGGGGGCTAAAGGATTTTAACAGGTAAACTCAGTAAATGACTGTTTATTAGCTGATCAGGTGGAAAACACTAGTTTAGGGCAGTGATCGGGGTTAAGTAACTGCTTTAAACTACCAACTTAAAGTACTGTACGAAATTCTGGCGATCATCTACATCCAGCTTCTAGATAACTAGTTAGTTAAATCAATTTTCGTTCATTATAGCTCACAGTAAGTCCTGTAATCCTAAATGAATAAACAGTTTGAAAATTAAAGTGATTAGCTGATCAGGTACAGGGAAACATTACATATATATATATATATATTTTTTCCTTTAACCCTGACTCCCAATCTAGCTAATTCCAAAGATAAGCTTACACACTAACACAGCTGCAGTTTATTAATCACAGTGGGTTTAAACTGTGTGCTGATTCAGAGACGTGTCTTTTTAACCAGCTATCAGAAACATATCATCACAGTTGAAGTGGTTAGCCTATCGTTACCTTTCTTTTATAAAAATCTCCGTATATCCAGATCTGTTTTAAAATCAGCTGAAGCTGCTGCGTCCCGATCCCGCTGCTAAATCTCACAGCGAGGGGGCGGGGCTTCCCCAACAGCAAACTGCCTCTGCTCCGCGCGCCGCAAAACCAGCAAGCTGATTGGCTGCTTCTACTGAGAGGCGTGACTTAATACCTGAACCGGCTCCGTGATTGGTCCGGTCTGTCCTCATTAATAGTACAGCTGACCTGAGCGAACTGATATAATTTTCCTACGCCTATGATCAAAAAGCTCTCATTAATTTAAGGGGCTCTATGCAGGGTGCATAATGAGCATATAATGTGATCAGGCACTGCTCTCACATTAGTGAAAAAGTTAATAATCTTAGGTTTATTCTCAGTTAACACACAGAGGTGTAATGATGATAATCTGCAACAATAGGGCAGGTCTAATCAGGATCTGCTGAATAGAGGCAGGTTATGTTTTTCAGCACTGCTTTTAAAATTCCACACCAACATTTATATTTAGTGAATCTTTACATAAACTAAACAACATTTTTTATCTCATCCTGAACATGTACAGATCACATCACCTACAATATTTATATATTTGAAGTAAAGCATCATATGCAAAATATTCACATAGAAAGGGTGAGTCATGAATCAGTGTCAATCATTTTCTTAAATGTAAAATGAAAGAACTACACTTCTCTGATCTTCATTCCTCTGTTCTTATAACTAATGTAGGAGGAGTCTTTACATGCTTGAAAAGTAGCTCCCAGATCTCTCCTCATTATCTGAACACTGGAGTCACCATGATGTTCCTGTGCTCTCTGACTGTGTTTATCATCATACTTGGTAAGTGGAATTAACTAGATCTTTATCTGTGTGAAATATATTACTGTGTTTTAGAATCCAGCTTTTCTGTGTTGGTTTTGTGGTGATGTGTCTGAGTGTATCAGTGATGAATTAGGTGGAGTGAAGTTCATCTTTTCTACAATGCTGATGTAAATTTCTTCTCATTGTTTTTTTATTTCTCCACAGGGAACTGTTCTGCACAGTCAATAAATCCAGTGAATGAAACACAGCTTCACGCTCTTAAAGATGAGACAGTTACTATCTCCTACAAGTATGATAAAGCAAGGAATCTTTTCTGGTATCGTCAGTATTCTGGATCCAGACCAGAATATTTACTGACGATCTTTCCAAAAGAAGGAGCTACAAGTGACCCAAACCCTTTATTTCCACAATTCAGTTCTACAGTGGATTTCACTGATTCAAGAGTGAATCTGATCATCTCTTCTACTGCAGTATCAGACTCTGCTCTCTACTACTGCGCTCTGCAGCCCACAGTAACAGGAAACCCACCAAACACTATACTAAAACTTTTCTTGTGAAATATGTAGAAACACTTATATTTCTGAAGGGGGTGCTGTTTCTCTTCTGCTTCTTTACTTTCAGCTTCCTCACCATTCAAGTAAAGTCAACTCAAGTAGTTGTCAATATGTCAATACTACATATGTAAAGGTCTAAATGTGCAATACATCAAGGTCACAGATTTAGACATACGTGAGACAAGAGACACAAGACAAAAGTGCAATATAAAAGTAAGAGTGAACCAGTTAGGTACGATGGAGGGATTAAAAAGTAAATTATAGTACCAGTAAAAAAAGAACCCATATAAACAGTAGTGCAAATATAAAGGTGTAAAAGCTTATGGCTGGTAAAATTGAACAAGTGCATCAGTTCAGTAGTAGTAGTGCAGGGGGTGGGGGGGTAAAGCAGGGAGAGAGTTGAGCATCCTCACAGCCTTTTGGATGGAGCTGTCCCTCAGTCTGCTGGTCTTAGCCCCGAGACTTGGCAATCTCCTCCCTGATGTGTGGGATCTTCTGCCAGGTGGAGGGCTTGCTGTATTAGGTGGGAGCTGTATAAGTTCTGAAGGGAGGGGAGAGAGGTGCCAACGGTCTTCTCAGCTGCTCTCACGATGTGCTGTAGGGTCCTGTGGCAGGATGCGGTGAAACAGCTGGTCAGAATGATCTCAATGGACCCCTCCGTCGGAACAAAAGGAATCCAGTAACCATTGATGAGACAGACTTTTGCTGTATAGACTGGTGGAGACGGTGGGAGTCCACTTGAGACCAAATAATTTTAGTCTTATTATTTTCCATTGGTCAGAACTCAGAAGCTTCACTGTTTTGAGTGTCCTTATATTCCCCTTAAATTTTGAAACATTTTTCTTAATTTTTTCTAAAAACACTGTTTGGATCTGAAGATTCATTGAATAAATTGACAAAAGTATTTTTTGGACTGGAAATCATTTATCACACCAGATAAAACATACATCAGGATCTAATTAGACTGAACCTTTCACCACTAAAACAGAATGTCCCACTTTTTTTACATGAATCTGTAAGTTTTGTACGCACAGAAATATAATCCCTGCTGAATTATGACCTACATACACACAAAGAAATTCTGTAAGATTAACACTTTTAAGACAACTAAACACTGCAGATACTGAATTTACAGTAAAATTAATGCAATGTTTTACTTTATTTTTTTTCTGTTTCTATTAATTGTATTTGTTAATTAATGCTCTCATTTCTACTTAATAATAATACTGTACAGTTAAACAGCTGACAGTGTTTGTGGTTCATTTATTAACGCTCTGATCTTCTACAAAGACAGAGAGCAGAGTGGAGCAGCTCCTCAGAGCAGGAGTTTCCTGTTGTAGTTTCTCATAACTGCTCTCACTTCAGAGAGATTCACACTAACACACAGATCAGCATTAGAGCACTGAGAGCTTAAACACACTACTGATTCCATCTGATCATATTCACAATGAAGACCGTCCTCATCATCATCCTCATTACCATATCAGGTACTCACTGTCACAATATGATTAATAATATTTGGAACATTATATTTGTATTATTTTCTAATATTTGAATTCTCCTGTTTTTCTTTTAGGTGTTTTTACTGCTGATTGGATTAAACCAGTTGATCTCTCTTTTTCTAGAACAGAAGGAGAATCTGTTACACTGAAATGCTCTTATGATTCAAGTAGTCAATATGTTTGGCTCTACTGGTACAGACAGTATCCTAACAGAGCTCTACAGTATTTACTGTATAGAGGTGCTCGATTACAGAGTCATGATAGTAACACTGCAGACAGTAGATTTAAGTCAACTGCATCCGAATCATCCACTGATCTCACTGTTACAGTAAGACTGGCAGATACAGCTCTCTACTACTGTGCTCTTAGAGTAGCAGCACAGTGATACAAAGTCTCTGAGAAGCTTTACAAAAACTCACACACCTTCTGTTTACTTTGAACACAAGCAGATCAAAGTAATATCAAACCACACTGCTTATCTCTTATTACACTCTCTCAGAAATGACTGGATGTGGTTATACAGGTGGTAAATAATAAAACAGCAAGGAAAAAAAAAAACTAATAAAGGATGTGAACAGGTGGGGCATTTTCTGTTCAGTACAACTGAGATAAATAACTGATCAGCACAGTGATTAATGAGTGTACTCATGCCAGCTCTGAAATAAATAAGTGATCAGGGGTGGGTTTCCCAAAAGCTCAGTGAAACTAGTACTTAGTTCTTTATTTTAAAAGTGTTCACCAAACCCTTATTTAATTAAAGTACTACGTGAACTTTTCGCAAATTAACGAGCTACCCAACCCAGTCATTATTATAGTCTTATTAATTCCATGGGTGATTCTATATTATATCATATATCATATTATATTATATTATATTATATTATATTATTCAGTAATGACATCACTTTTCTGTAGCTTGTAGTCTAATTAGGCACTTTCTTATTAACCAATCAAACCCTGGCATAAATCAATTAAAATCTAGATTGGTGATGGTAGAGCTCCTGAGATCAATGTTGCAGTTAATGCAAATAATGAATTCATGTAGAGAACTGCTGATGGTCACAGTCTAATCAAAGCTGGGATTTGTCAGCTTGCATCTATATATATACAGTACCAGTCAAATGTTTGAAAACACTCTCTCATGCAATGTTTTTCTTTATTTTTATATTTAGTTTATTTACTACATTGTAAATTAACATTAAAGAGAGAAAGAGAGATACAGAGATAGAGAGAGAGAGAGAGAAGTGTGCGAGAAAGCGCTGCAATTAAAAAAATTGCTAGTGGAAGTGATGACACGGCGACAGACACCGATTCTCCTTATGAACATTTTCATCACCTGGTAAGAAACCCACAATTGCAGTGTCATGAGCAAATGTCTACAATGAGCAGTTTCAAAGAACGTATAGTGATTTCTAGCTTGTAGTGTGAAAGTATTTGTTTGAATATCTCACGAAAAAAGTAAAATAAACTGAACTTTGAACTAGTTCAGAATTAAAACTGTGAACTTTGAACGTGAACTGTTCACTTTGCGCATGTATGAACTGAACTTGAACTAGTTCAGAAAAGCTGTGAACTGGCACAGTACTTTCCACAGCAATCACTGAATTGATTAGAGCACGCAAATCGTCACAATTGTGCCTCACTTCACCACGCCAAACCATGTAAACCTACAGGCACAGCAGCCAGAAGCTCAAGTTCACCGGAAAGAGGAGGGGTTATCCAGGGCCAGAGCCGTAGAAAGAGTGATTCCATGATGCCACTCTTCAGAGGAGATTCAAATAGGAGAACAACTTGCAATTAGCCTCCTTAAATACCTTTTCTCATGATTGGATACACCTGGCTATGAAGTTCAAAGCTCAATGAGGTTACCAAACCAATTTTGTGCTTCAGTAAGTCAGTAAAAAGTAGTTAGAAGTATTCAAATCAATAAAATGATAAGGGTGCCCATACTTTTGCACCGGTCAAATTTTGGTTTAATGCATATTGCACATTTTCTGTTAGTACAATAAACCTCATTTCAATCCTGAAATATTACTGTGTCCATCAGTTATTAGATATATCAAACTGAAATGGCTGTTGCAAACATCCAAATATTTACAACTAAAAATGATTATAGATTAATAGGGGTGCCCAAACTTTTTTAATGTGACTGTACCTTTTGGCTGGTTAAATGGTACAAATCTGTACTTATTGCTGTTAGGAATGACTTTGTACTTCAAAGGGAACAAATCTGACCCTGTAAAGACCAATATTGTACCATTGAGGGTTCAATTATGAAGAGTGTACCTCTGAGTACAAAAAAGTACTCATATCGTACCTCTGTTTTTTAGAGTGTACCTATCTGCCCTCCCCCTCTCTATCTATCTATCTACCCCTCTTTCAATCTATCCTCCCTCTTTCTATTTATCTATCCGCACCCTTACTATCTACCTATCTGCCCTACCCCTTTCTATCTACCTATCTGCCCTCCCTCTTTCTATCTACCTATCTACCCTCCCTCTTTCTATCTACCTATCTACCCTCCCCCTCTCTATCTACCTATCTGCCCTCCCCTTTTCTATCTACCTATCTATCTACACTCCCTTTTTCTATCTACCTATCTACCCTCCGCCTCTCTATCTACCCTCCCCCTTTCTATCTACCTATCTACCCTCCCCCTCTCTATCTACCCTCCCCCTTTCTATCTACCTATCTACCCTCCCCCTCTCTATCTACCCTCCCCTTTTCTATCTACCTATCTACCCTCCCCCTTTCTATCTACCTATCTACCCTCCCCCTTTCTATCTACCTATCTGCCCTCCCCCTTTCTATCTACCTATCTGCCATCCCCTTTTCTATCTAGCTATCTGCCCTCCACCTCTCTATCTACCTATCTGCCCTCCCCCTCTCTATCTACCCCCCTTTCAATCTATCCTCCCCCTTTCTATTTATCTATCCTCCCCCTCTCTATCTACCTATCTGCCCTCCCCCTCTCTATCTACCTATCTGCCCTCCCCCTCTCTATCTAACTATCTGCCCTTCCCCTTTCTATCTACTTATCTACCCTCCCCCTTTCTATCTACCCATCTACCCCCTTTTAATCTGTCTACCTATATACACCCCTTTCAATCTATCCTCCCCCTTTTGTATTTATCTATCCTCCTCCTCTCTTTCTACCTATCTGCCCTCCCCCTTACTATCTACCCTCCCCGTTCTATCTCCCATCTACCCCTCTTTCAATCTATCCTCCCTCTTTCTATTTATCTATCCTCCCCTACCGATCTGCCCCCCCTCTATCTACCTATCTACCCTCCCCCTTTCTATCTACCTATCTGCCCTCCCCTTTCCATCTACCTATCTGCCCTCTCCCATTCTATCTACCTATCTACCCCCTTTCAATCTATCTTCCCCCTTTCTATTTATCTATCCCCCTCTTTCTATCTACCTAACTGCCCTCCCCCTTTCTATCTACCTATTTGCCCTCCCCTTACTATCTACCCTCCCCTTTCTAACTCCCATCTACCCCTCTTTTAATCTATTCTCCCTCTTTCTATTTATCTATCCTCCCCTTTTTATCTACCTATCTGCCCTCTCCTTTTCTACCTACCTATCTACCCCCTCTTTAATCTAGCCTCCCTCTTTCTATATATCTATTTTCCACATACAGATCTGCCCTCCCCCTTACTATCTACCCTCCCCTTTCTATCTCCCATCTACCCCTCTTTTAATCTATCCTCTTTCTATTTATCTATTCTCTCCTTTCTATCTACCTATCTGCCCTCCCCTTTTCTATCTACCCATATACTCCCCCTTTAATCTATCTACCTATATACCACCCTTTCAATCTATCCTCCCCCTTTCTATTTATCTATCCTCCCCCTCTCTATCTATCTATCTACCCTTCCCTTTTCTATCTAACTATCTGCCCTTCCCCTTTCTATCTACTTATCTGCCCTCCTCCTTACTATCTACCCATCTACACCCCTTTTAATCTATCTACCTATATACCACCCTTTCAATCTATCCTCCACTTTCTATTTATCTATCCCCCCCTCTCTATCCACCTATCTGCCCTCCCCCTCTCTATCTACCCATCTACCCTCTCCCTTTCTATCTACCTATCTGCCCTTCCTCTTTCTATCTACCTATCTGCCCTCCCCTTTTCTATCTACCCATCTACCCCCCTCTTTCTATTTATCTATTTTCCCCCTACCGATCTGCCCTCCCCTTACTATCTACCCTCCCCTTTCTATCTCCCATCTACCCCTCTTTTAATATATCCTCCCTCTTTCTATTTATCTATCCTCCCCCTCTCTATCTACCTAACTGCCCTCCCCCTTTCTATTTACCTATCTGCTCTCCCCTTACTATCTACCCTCCCCTTTCTATCTCCCATCTACCCCTCTTTTAATCTATCCTCCACTTTCTATTTATCTATCCTCCCCCTCTCTATCTACCTATCTGCCTTTCCCCTTTCTATCTACCCTCCCCTTTTCTATCTACCCATCTACCCCCCTCTTTCTATTTATCTATTTTCCCCCTACCGATCTGCCCTCCCCCTTACTATCTACCCTCCCCTTTCTATCTCCCATCTACCCTCCTTTCAATCAATCCTCCCCCTTTGTTTATCTATCCTCTCTTTTCTATCTACCTATCTGCCCTCCCCTTTTCTATCTACCCATCTACCCCCCTTTCAATCTATCCTCCATCTTTCTATTTATCTATTTTCCCCTACCGATCTGCCCTTCCCCTTACTATCTACCCTCCCCTTTCTATCTCCCATCTACCCCTCTTTTAATCTATCCTCCCTCTTTCTATTTATCTATCCTCTCCTTTCTATCTACCTATCTGCCCTCCCCCTCTCTATCTACCTATCTACCCTCCTCATTTCTATCTACCTATCTGCCCTCCCCTTTTCTATCTACCCATCTACCCCCCTCTTTAATCTATCCTCCCTCTTTCTATTTGTCTATTTCCCCCCTACCGATCTGCCCTCCCCCTTACTATCTACCCTCCCCTTTCTATCTCCCATCTACCCTTCTTTCAATCTATCCTCCTCTTTCTATTTATCTATCCTCCCCCTCCCTATCTACCTATCTGCCCTCCCCTTTCTATCTACCTATCTGCTATTCCCCTTTCTATCTACCTATCTGCCCTCCCCCTCACTATCTACCTGCCCTTCCCCTCTTTATCTACCTAACTGACCTCCCCCTTTCTATTTACCTATCTGCCCTCCCCTTACTATCTACCCTCCCCTTTCTATCTCCCATCTACCCCTCTTTTAATCTATCCTCCACTTTCTATTTATCTATCCTCCCCCTCTCTATCCACCTATCTGCCCTCCCCTTTCTATCTACCTATCTGCCCTTCCCCTTTCTATTTACTTATCTGCCCTCCTTCTTACTATCTACCCATCTACTCCCCTTTTAATCTATCCTCCCTCTTTCTATTTATCTATCCTCCCCTTTCTATCTACCTATCTGCCCTCCCCTTTTCTATCTACCCATCTACCCCCCTCTTTAATCTATCCTCCCTCTTTCTATTTATCTATTTTCCCCCTACCGATCTGCCCTCCCCCTTACTATCTACCCTCCCCTTTCTATCTCCCATCTACCCCTCTTTTAATATATCCTCCCTCTTTCTATTTATCTATCCTCCCCCTCTCTATCTACCTAACTGCCCTCCCCCTTTCTATTTACCTATCTGCCCTCCCCCTTTCTATTTACTTATCTGCCCTCCTGCTCCTGCTTCCTGCTTCTGTGCCGTTCAGACGCTTCTCTGCTTAGCTCTGCTATCTCTGCTATCTTTCATACTTTTCTTTATTTTCAGATATTTTCGAGCTACAGTGTCTGAGCTCATTATTTAGATTAGCACTAGCACTACCATATTTTGTTTCTTATTTTATTTTTTTTTTCTAGTTTCTTTTGGACATTTTATAGTAGAGCCATAGGCACAGGAATCAGAAAAGTTCCTGTAGAGTACTTAAGAAGAAATCTGCAAGATGCCTCCTTGTGTGGGTTCAGAGCACCAGTGCTGCCAGAACTGCTACAATCTTCTACAAAGAATGACTGTTTTGGAAACAAATTTTCGGTCCTTGTTATCAGAGTTTAAGGACTGGCATCTCTGCGCTGTTCGAGGACCAACGGAGTGTGGGAGTGCTGCCAGCGGACAACGGGCAGGGATTTTAACGGAGCAGCGAGCAGTGGAGACGAACAGAACTGGACCAGCAGATCATGTGGACATTCCTAATGTGAGTACAGCTGAAAGATATGGGCAAAACCAGCAATGGGTTCGCATTGGAGCTAAACCCAAACGCCATGCCACATACAGCTCTGTAGTATCCTCCACTCCTGCTAACTTAGCACATCTGGCTAATGCTAATGCTAAAGCTATTGCTCGGAGATCAGAGCACAGAGCTAGAGGAAATCAGTTCCAGTCACTTAGTTTGCAAAATAGATTTGAGCCACTGCAAGACCTTAATGACTTTTCTAATACCAGCCAGTATGATACAGAAAGAACCAGAAGATTCAGCCATTCAAAACACCCCAGGAGAGCCACAGGGCTCCAGGCTGTGGCCACAGCAGACACCCTTGTTTTGGGGGATGACTCTGTTCATGGCATGAACAATAATCAGAAACTCATTGTTCGATGTGAGCCAAACATCACCGTTTCTGAACTGAATGAGAAGCTTCCAACACTACTGGCTGAATACAGAACAGTGAAACGGATCATTGTTCATGTTGGAAAGAACGATACAAGGAAAGAGGAGTCTGAGGTGTTAAAAAGGGACTTTAATGATCTTTTTACCACACTGCGCAAGTTCAACATCCAGACATTCATTAGTGGTCCTCTACCTGCAAGAGGCTGCAATATGTTCTCTAGGCTGCTGGCTTTAAACATATGGCTTCAGAAAACCTGCAGGTCAAACGGACTGAACTTCATTGACAATTTCAATCAGTTTTTTGGGAAGAGAGTTTTTCAGGAGAGATGGACTGCACACCAACAAGAGCGGAGTCAAATTCCTGTCAGAGAACTTCATTTTTTCTCTGTGCAACTTCTCTGTTCCCACTGGTGAAGACACGTCAGCTTTAACACCCAAGGACACTGTCTGCACTACAGAGACACAACATCCTCCCCCCACAGAGACTGCGGAGTTATCGGACGGGAGCCATGTTCTGCTGTATCAGCTGCCGGAAACACCGCAACTGCATGAACACTCCACACCATCCTCCATCTCCACCTCATCATCATCATCCTCCATCTCCACCCCATCATCACCCCACCTGAACTTCCCAGCAACCATGGAGAAGCTGGTATCTGCAGGGACAAGACTGACGCTTTCTCTGTCAGCGAGTCCTCAGGTACAGCGGAAAATCAGCACAACTTCTCCTCCACAGTCACCTACTGCCTCACGGACCCAGCAACCCCCATTCTCACCACCATTACACTCCCCAATCAAGGAGTTAGAAAAGGGGACCAAAATGAAGCCCAGTGAACATGAACATGAGGAAGTATTAAACAACCGCCCCCCCCCCACAACCCAAAAAGAAGAGACAAGCTCCTAAACCACCGGACAGACAGCTCCGCTCTCGACTTCTTCACCAGCAGGAGCCCCTCCCACCTCCCTCCACCATAAGGGAAGAGGCCACCACAAGTAATCCAGCAAACTGATATATTTTGGGTCCGTGCTGCTACAATGGTGAAGTCAGCAGTACATGTTTTCAAAACAAGTACGGACCCTGTGTGCCAGTTATCTCCCCCATTCCAGTTCTTATCAGAAGCAGAAAGAACAGAGAGTATAGGTCAGATAATGTGAATATATCCAACTTGCAGTATATAAATTGTAACCCACAGTCTTTGGAACAAAATGCACAGGTTATTAAGTTAGCTCTACTAAATATCAGATCTCTTACAAACAAGTCCTATCTAATTAATGATTTTATTACCAATTATGGGCTTGATTTTCGGTTTTTAACAGAGACATGGTTAAATTCTTGTAGTGCTGAAAGTGTATTAATTGAGTCGGCTCCACCAAACTTTAACTTTTTAAATGTCTCACGTACCGGCAAGAAAGGTGGAGGTGTAGCTATGCTGTTTGATGATACTTTCCAATGCAAGCAGTTATCACTTGGTGATTTCACATCTTTTGAATATTTAGGTGCAGTTTTAAAAGGGACACCAAGAATATTACTAATAATTGTCTATAGGCCTCCAAGGTACAATGCTGATTTTATTGATGATTTTACAGATATGCTGTCTTTTATTTCTAATGAATTTGATCATTTTATTATTGCTGGTGATTTTAACATTCATATTGATAATTCCAAGGATAATTAAGCCAGAGAACTCTATGATGTATTTGACTCTTTTGAACTCTCTCAGCATGTGACTGGAAGCACACACTGTCATGGTCACACCCTGGATTTGGTTATTTCGAAGGGTCTCAACTAGGGTTGCAGCGGTAACCGGTTTCACGGTATACCATGGTATTAAAATGCACGGTTATCATACCGTGTGTGTTTGCTTATTACCGGTAAAACGCAAGCCAGCGGAGAAACTCACCCGCGCATGCGCAACTCTGCTCCGCTTCAGCTCCTCAGCACACAGCGGTGAGAACGGCAGAACATGCATCAGACTAAACAAATCTCCGTCCGCCTAAAAAAAGGCTAAACTAAAATCAGCAGTGTGGGACTATTTCAGAGACCCGCCGAACGCACCCGAGGATGGTTATCCGATTTATAATCAATGTGGCCGTAAAGTCACAGCTAAAGGTGGACATACGTCAAACCTGTTCTCCCATCTCCATGAACACCACCCCGCTGTGCAGCGCAAAGTATGTGTTTAGTTTATAATTTTAATCTGAACATAAATAAAACCTCTTTGTAGTCGTGCACAACCCATGCAGTAAGCGCCCGCAAAAGCGCTGAGTTATCCGAAATTTGGGCACGCAGGTACAGGCGTGAAGTGCGTGCTACGATGGATTCACGTGTCCGTGTAAAGGTCCTGGCCGGACTGGATGTGAAAGACGCCATTCATTTACATGCGTTAATTTTCAAATTCTGACGTGCCTGTTTTTCATATGTTAAAACCAGACTCGCTGTGAAAGCCTTAAAATAGAAATCTCTATTGTGAGGATCATGTCAGAAATAAATCCCCTTTTTCTGCAGTATCTGGTTATATACCAACTTGGCAGTAAAACGGACGTTTACAACAGTTGTTGATCAGACACTGACCCAGGCTCAGTTTATCAGATATTAAATAATTTAAACTTAAATAATTGTACTGAATATTTTAAATACAGGATCTTTACTTCTTAGAGGACATGTAATGTGTGTAACGTGTGTGTATGTGTGTATATATATTATATATATTTATATATATATTTTTTATATACACTCTTAATGCCCTTAAGAGTAGTGGAAAAAAATGGTTTCCTTCACCTGATGGTGTACAGCTTATTTTTTTTTAAGGAGACATTAAAATTATAATTGTTCCAGGTTTCTACAATAAATAGTTAATTGAACAAAAAACCTTTGTTGTAATTTCTTTAAGGGTCAGTTTAATAATATATGTAACAAACTGTGATACCGTGATAACCGTGATACCGCGGTATTTTCTGAGACTGTTATCATACCGTGAAAATCTCATACCGTTGCAACCCTAGTCTCAACATATCAACCTCTATTAAGGATGTTGCACTGTCAGATCACTACTGTGTCTTCTTTGAAATGTGGACTTCAATACACAGTGAGGCCAGACAGATTAGGTACAAGTAAAGGCAGATAAATGACATGACAGCTGAACCTTTTGTGAGCAAAGTGTGCTCTGCACCATGCAAACCATCAGACTCTGTAGATACTCTGCTGGATAGTTTTAACTCAAAAACTGCTAGAGTTTTAGATGAGATTGCACCAGTTAGAGTTAAAACCATGCCATGCAAGCAGAAAGCACCATGGAGAAATGATGCTGCAGTTCAGCTCCAAAAGAGAGAATGCAGAAAGGCTGAGCGCAGATGGCGTAAAACCAAGCTTCACATTCACAAAGAAAATTTGAAAGATAGATTGCGTGATTACAATAAAATAATAGATAAACCTACTTCTCCAGCATTATTAACAATAATATTAACAATAGCAAAGTTCTTTTCACTGTGGTTGACAGACTAACTAACTCACCTACATACATGACCCCTGAGCTAGTTTCAACTGAGAGATGTAATGAGTTTGCTAAATTTTTTAATACTAAAATCCACAATATCAGAGAAGCCATCAGTACAACTCTATCCACCAACGAGCCCATGTGCTCTCCAAAACCATGCAAAAGCATCATAGTCAACATGTGCCAGTTTAGCACTATTAATGAAGAAGTTTTAATTGATACAGTGAGTCACCTCAGATCATCCACTTGCAGTCTTGATACATTACCAACCAAGTTTTTAAAGAATGTTTTTTACTCAATATCAGCAGACATTCTTCAAATTGTAAATACCTCACTCATGTCAGGTGTTTTCCCAAATGCATTAAAAACAGCCGTTGTGAAGCCTCTCTTAAAAAAGAAAAATTTAGATACAAACTTATTGAACAATTACAGACCAATCTCTAATCTACCATTCATTGAATAATTGAAAAAATTGTCTTCAAGGAAGTTATGCACTTCCAATTTCAGTCAGGTTTCCAGCCCAATCATAGTACTGAGACTGCGCTTATTAAGGTTATCAATGACATTCGCTTAAACACAGACTCAGGAAAAATATCTATTCTACTACTGCTTGATCTCAGTGCTGCTTTTGACATCATTGACCACAACATTCTCATAGATAGACTTGAGAACCGGGTTTGGAATTTCTGGAACTGTCCTAAAATGGTTCAGTTCATACCTTCAAGGAAGGAAATACTTTGTGGAAATGGAAAATAATGTTTCTGAGACTGTGCCAGTGACCTGTGGTGTACCCCAGGGTTCAATTATTGGGCCACTCTTATTTAATTTATATATGATTCCTCTGGGGGAAATCATGCGTGACTATGGGATGTCTTACCACAGCTATGCAGATGACACTCAGATCTACATGGCCCTCTGCCCAAACAACTATGGTCCCATTGACTCACTGTGTAAATGCCTTGAGCAGATAAATAAATGGATGGGACAGAACTTTCTGCAATTAAATAAAGATAAAACAGAGATTATTTTATTTGGGAATAGTAATGAGAGGAACAGACTAGCTGCCTATCTGGATTCAAAAAGCCTGAAATCTAAAGAACTAGTGCGTAATCTTGGTGTACAAATGGACTCTGATCTCACTTTTAACAGTCATGTCAAAGCAGTCACCAAATCAGCATTTTATCACCTCAAGAACATCAATAAGATCAGAGATTTTCTGTCTAAATCAGACCTGGAGAAACTCATCCACGCCTTTATTTCTAGTAGGATTGATTACTGTAATGGACTCCTAACTGGACTCCCAAAAAAGACCATCAAACAGCTTCAGCTGATTCAGAATTCAGCAGCCAGAGTTTTGACTAGAAGTAAAAGAAGGGAGCACATCACCCCCATCCTTAAATCCCTGCACTGGATACCAGTATGTTACAGAATAGACTTTAAGGTACTGTTACTGGTCTATAAATGTGTTAATGGTGCAGGACCAGCATATTTATCTGATGTGCTCCAGCAGTATGAGCCGAGCAGAACTCTCAGATCATCAGGAACTGCTCAGTTAGAGCCGCCTAAAGTAAAAACTAAACACGTAGAGGCAGCGTTTAGCTACTACGCTGCTCTTAAATGGAACCAGTTAACAGAGAGCATTAGAAGAGCTCCAACACTAAACATGTTTAAATCCAGACTGAAAACCTACATGTTTGATCAGGCTTTCAGCTCAGCTTAAAACACTGCAGCTCCACACACTTTTATTCTGTAACGGCACTTTTATATTATGTTTTATTCATGCTTTATTCTTATTAATTCCTTGTTGTTCTTTTACATGATTTTAATTTAATTCTCTTTGTTTTAATCATGTTTTAATCAATCATGCTTTATTCTTATTTTAGTTTTTATTTCCATTTTTACTGTTAATCTTTTACATGTTTTTTTTTTTATTTATTTGATTTCTCTGTGTATTTTCTAATTTGTAAAGCACTTTGAATGACCGTTGTGTATGAAAGGTGCTATATAAATAAACTTGCCTTGCCTTGCCTTGCCTAAATATACGGCCAAAGTTCGCTGGCTGGTCCCCTGCCGATCTCTGCAGCTGTGCTGTAGCATTAGCTTAAAGCTAACTTCATTAATTTTTAGAGAAAAAAATTAAAGCTAATTTTTCTCATTACAACTCTTTAACAATCTCGTAATTCAGAGGATTCAGTGATGTTTAGGAGGTAAATGTACACAGAATAAAACGTAAAGGGGTCTGAACATATTTATTAACTACAGAATGTGACAGAGGGCAGTTTTTAAAAAGCTCATTCATTTTCCTCATAGAGGAAAAATGCTTAGACATGGAAGCCGTACGAGGACTACAGAATGACGCAGGACTTCAGTAGACTGTACTGCAGCTTTGTTGAGGGACAGATGGTGTCATGGACAAGACAAGACAAGATGAGACAAGACAAGAAACTACAAGAAGCAAAAGAACAAAAAACAGAAATGTTAATTACACCACCAAACTCGACCCCAACTTCCACCATAATCTGACCACACAAACCAAACACACAAAAAATCATCAGACTCCTCTTCACCTTTCTTCATTTATTTAGCTTTATTAATATGAACCTATTTTACAATAAAATAAAACAATAATCACCAATAATAACAGTAGTGAATAAAGATAACAGTAATTAAAATAAAGGTTCTGGAAAAAAATACAAAATCATCTATATAATATATTTACATACTTATATTTATACACACATTCTCCCTCCTACACACACACACACACACACATCAAATCTCTGTTACACACAGGGTTATTCTATCTTACACAGACGCACTGAGGAGCCAGAAACAACCCAAAACCCTGCATAGAGGGGCTGAGTGAAGGTGGTGTAGAATGTGTGTAAGTGTGTGAGAGTGTGTGAGGGTGTGTGTGTATCAGAGGAGACTCTGTAGAAGGACAGAGTGCCGGAGGGACGGTCCACATACACTCCTACTCTCCTACAGCCGGAGGGAGGAGTGGAGAGATCAGTGCTGTTATTATTGTGATGAACAGAGTAACTGTTATCAGAGTAGCTCAGACTCCAGGAGTTTATATTCCCTCCAAACCAACAGTCTGATCCTGATCCTTTCCTGCTGATGGTTTTATAACTCAGAGCTACAGCAGCTCCTCCTCCGCTCCACTCAGCCTCCCAGTAACAGCGTCCAGTAACACCAGTAACTCTCTCTCTACTCAGAACCTGAAACCACTCATCAAATCTCTCTGGATGATCAGGATACGACTGCAGCTCCTCTCTATACTCCACCCTCCTGTTCTCCTCACTCAGAGAGAGACGATGCTGCGCTGTGTTCAGATCCAGAGTGAAATCACAGCCGTCTGAACACAAGAACACACACAGAGTGTATTTAGTGTGTGATATATTTAGTGTGTGTGTGTGCAGTGTTATATTCAGTGTGTGTGTAGTGTTATATTTAGTGTGTGTAGTGATATATTTAGTGTGTGTGTTGTTATATTTAGTGTTATATTTAGTGTGTAGTGTTGTTATATTTAGTGTTATATTTAGTGTGTAGTGTTCTATTTAGTGTGTGTAGTGTTATATTTAGTGTGTGTGTGTAGTGATATATTTAGTGTGTAGTGTTATATTTAGTGTTACATTTAGTGTTATATTTAGTGTGTGTAGTGTTATATTTAGTGTGTGTGTAGTGTTATATTTAGTGTGTGTGTGGTGTTATATTTAGTGTTATATTTAGTGTTGCATTTAGTGTGTGTAGTGTTATATTTAGTGTGTGTAGTGTTATATTTAGTGTTATATTTAGTGTTATATTTACTGTGTGTAGTGATATATTTAGTGTTATATTTAGTGTGTAGTGTTATATTTAGTGATATATTTAGTGATATATTTAGTGTTATATTTAGTGATATATTTAGTGTGTGTAGTGTTATATATAGTGATATATTTAGTGTAGTGTTGTTATATTTAGTGATATATTTAGTGTGTGTGTAGTGTTATATTTAGTGATATATTTAGTGTGTGTAGTGTCATATTTAGTGATATATTTAGTGTGTAGTGTTGTTATATTTAGTGATATATTTAGTGTTATATTTAGTGATATATTTAGTGTGTAGTGTTATATTTAGTGATATATTTAGTGTGTAGTGTTATATTTAGTGTTATATTTAGTGTTATATTTAGTGATATACACTGCTCAAAAAAATAAAGGGAACACTCAAATAACATATCCTAGATCTGAATGAATGAAATATTCTCATTGAATACTTTGTTCTGTACAAAGTTGAATGTGCTGACAACAAAATCACACAAAAATCATCAATGGAAATCAAATTTATTAACCAATGGAGGCCTGGATTTGGAGCCACACACAAAATTAAAGTGAAAAAACACACTACAGGCTGATCCAACTTTAATGTAATGTCCTTAAAACAAGTCAAAATGAGGCTCAGTATTGTGTGTGGCCTACACGTGCCTGTATGACCTCCCTACAACGCCTGGGCATGCTCCTGATGAGGTGGCGGATGGTCTCCTGAGGGATCTCCTCCCAGACCTGGACTAAAGCATCCGCCAACTCCTGGACAGTCTGTGGTGCAACGTGACGTTGGTGGATGGAGCGAGACATGATGTCCCAGATGTGCTCAATCGGATTCAGGTCTGGGGAACGGGCGGGCCAGTCCATAGCTTCAATGCCTTCATCTTGCAGGAACTGCTGACACACTCCAGCCACATGAGGTCTAGCATTGTCCTGCATTAGGAGGAACCCAGGGCCAACCGCACCAGCATATGGTCTCACAAGGGGTCTGAGGATCTCATCTCGGTACCTAATGGCAGTCAGGCTACCTCTGGTGAGCACATGGAGGGCTGTGCGGCCCTCCAAAGAAATGCCACCCCACACCATTACTGACCCACTGCCAAACCGGTCATGCTGAAGGATGTTGCAGGCAGCAGACCACTCTCCACGGCGTCTCCAGACTCTGTCACGTCTGTCATGTGCTCAGTGTTAACCTGCTTTCATCTGTGAAGAGCACAAGGCGCCAGTGGCGAATTTGCCAATCCTGGTGTTCTCTGGCAAATGCCAAGCATCCTGCACGGTGTTGGGCTGTGAGCACAACCCCCATCTGTGGACGTCGGGCCCTCATACCATCCTCATGGAGTCGGTTTCTAACCGTTTGTGCAGACACATGCACATTTGTGGCCTGCTGGAGGTAATTTTGCAGGGCTCTGGCAGTGCTCCTCCTGTTCCTTCTTGCACAAAGGCGGAGGTAGCGGTCCTGCTGCTGGGTTGTTGCCCTCCTACGGCCTCCTCCACGTCTCCTGGTGTACTGGCCTGTCTCCTGGTAGCGCCTCCAGCCTCTGGACACTACGCTGACAGACACAGCAAACCTTCTTGTCACAGCTCGCATTGATGTGCCATCCTGGATGAGCTGCACTACCTGAGCCACTTGTGTGGGTTGTAGAGTCCGTCTCATGCTACCACGAGTGTGAAAGCACCACCAACATTCAAAACTGACCAAAACATCAGCCAGACAGCATAGGTTCTGAGAAGTGGTCTGTGGTCCCCACCTGCAGAACCACTCCTTTATTGAGTGTGTCTTGCTAATTGCCAATAATTTCCACCTGTTTTCTATTCCACTTGCACAACAGCAGGTGAAATTGATTGTCAATCAGTGTTGCTTCCTAAGTGGACAGTTTAATTTCACAGAAGTTTGATTTACTTGGAGTTATATTGTGTTATTTGAGTGTTCCCTTTATTTTTTTGAGCAGTGTATTTAGTGTGTATTAGGGATGCGACGGTTCTCTGTATTTTATTGGTCTGTTTGGTTTGGTCTGTTTGGTTTGATACACCCGGATGGACGGTGGTATTTGGGTGCGCACTAACAGAGTGAACAAACGCTCTCCCGCTGTACATGCCCCGCCCATGGCCAGGGGGAGGGGCTGCTGAGTGCGTGCTGGGGGACTGCGCCGTCACACTGTGAAGATTCACCAGCAGCTCATATAAGAGAAGAGTAATGTTATTTTATTCTCTATTCTCTTTATTGTTTATGTAAAAACTGGGTTTGCAACACTGAATATTAATCAAGCAATCAACCATTATTTACACTGGAGGGGGACCCTCATTTACAATGCAGCTGAGCATTTACAGTTTAAAACAGATAAAAAATATTAAAAAAAAAATAGAAATAAAAAGTGACATTTACTCTAGACGAATAAAATATATACGTAAAAAAGGAAAAATAGGACATTTTAAAAAGATCATAAAAAAGACACATAAAAAGTAAAGAATTTATCTTATGAATAAAGTAATAGTAATAGTAGTAGTGAAAAAAAAATAAAATGATAAAAATAATAAGATATTATAAAATTAATATTAATAAACTAAGAACATGGGAATCATGGGAGAAAAAAATATATATATATATATGATATAGTTATTTATATAAACTATTTTGATAAATAAAATAATACAAATAAATAAAATAAATAAGTAATATAAAATATAAACTCATAAAAAACAACCACAGGCTTTCTGAATAAAAAGCCTGATAGTAATAAAAGTTTCAGTTTCAAAACATGGAAATAGCTCACCAAAACCTCAAGCTATTATTTATATTTGACAATATTTAATTTACTTTTCCGCACTCATCTTATTTTAGTTAACTGAACTGAGTTTTATATTATTTGTAGCGTCGCTCTGAATTCAGCTTCGAAAGAGAGAGAAAGAAAGAGAGAGAGAGAGTCAGAGAGACAGAGAGAGAGAGAAAGAGAGAGAGAAAGAGAGAGAGAGAGAGAGAGAGAGAGAGAGAGAGAGAGGGGAGAAGTGCATTTTGCCTGATGTCTCTCTTGGTTATATGACAGTGGTGTTTTTATATTGAGTTTTATATCATGGTTTTGCAGTTTAAACTACACTTGATCTGTGGTTATTTATTAAAACAATTTTTCTTTAAGAAAACAGAGGTAATCCCACGCCGTGTGCGCTGCCAAACTTCGCTACCTGTGCCTGCAGCTTTTTAGAGCGCCGGACGAGATTTTAGTTAATGAATTAATATATTTTATATTTTAATAAATTTGCCCTGGTGATAAGAAATGAATGGTAACATATAGCTTTATATTTCTGTGTATTTCAAATGTTTGTGAAATAAAATAAATTCCTGTTCAGTCAAAGTGCTTTCCTCTTTTAATTTTTTGTTTCTAAAACTCCAGCATTTGAGTGAGAATAAGCATCTGTTAAAATTCTCAAACAGCAGAATGCCTATAACCATTGGCGTAGGAACCGGGGGGGATGGGTGGGACATGTCCCACCCAATATTAGAAACAGGTGGATTTGTCCCCCCAAAAATGATATTGTTTCGCTCAGCTCAGCTGTGCTATTAATGAGGAGACAGACTGGACCAATCACGGAGCCGGTTCAGGAATTAAGTTCCGCCTCTCAGGAGAAACAGCCAATCAGCTTGCTGTTTTTGCGGCGCGCGGAGGCGTCAGTATGTTGGTGGGGGGAAGCCCCTCCCTCGCTGTGAGATTTAGCAGCGGGATCGGCTGCAGCTGATTTTAAGATATGGATATATGGTGATTTTTTTTCTAAAAGAAAGGTAATGGTATCTAATCATGTAAACTGTGATGATATGTTTCTGATAGCTGGTTAAAAATACACGTCTCTGAATCAGCACACAGTTTAAACCCACTGTGATTAATAAACCGCAGCTGTGTTAGTGAGTTAACTTAACTTTGGAATTACCTAGATTGGGGGTCAAGGTTAAAGAAAAAAAAACTATATACGTAATGTTCAACTTGCCCTGTACCTGATCAGCTAATCACTGTTTCATTTTCAAACTGTTTATTAATTTAGGATTGCAGTTAGCTAGAAGCTGGATGTAGAGGATACACAGAATTAAGTACAACACTGGGTAATGTTGGTGGTTTAAAGCAGTTTCTTAACCCTGATCATCACTGCCCTAAAACTGTGTTTTCCATCAGATCCAACTGATCAGCTAATAAACAATCATTTATTGAGTTTACCTGTTAAAATCTCTTAGCCCCCTATGGATCCTAAATGAATCATTATGTATATCCAGCAGTTTATTAGACGCATCATACCACCACTTACTTTATTAAAGTGCCTTTAAACAGAGGAAGCTGTAGAATATGCAGAACAGTGTTAATATGCAGTAGAATATGTAAGAACAGGGTTAAGAAACACTGATCTAACCTGACTTCTGTTCATATGTAGTTCACAGTAAGACCACATGTCCTGACGTTTATATTAACTTCTGCCAAAAATCTCTAGGAAACGTAGTTACATTCTCTCAGTAGAAAGAAGTGTTCTCAGTAAAAACAAATTAAAAGCGCAGGAACCAAAGAAAATGTAAATATACAACAGAATTGACAAACAATACATAATAATAATAACCAATACTGTTATATTATTTTAAATATTAGGTGATAACTGATCAGTTTTTGTACTATGTATATAATTCAGACATTGCATGCATATTTTTTTCTAACAACAGTAAATGTAATGTGGAGTAACATGTTTAGGCTGTAAAATCACCTTTTATTGGATGTAACTAATTATAAACAAAATACAGAAAAAAAGATTATTTGTGATAAAAAATAATTCCACAAATGTTGTTCTAGGAAACTATAGTGTGGGCTTTGGTTCATATTCTCAAATGTGTCCCCCCCAATATCAAGCCCGCTCCTACGCCCTTACCTATAACTGCTATATTAAGCTACAGTTATTAAGTCTGTGTACTGAACATAAATTTAAATCCTTATAAATGTCAGATATAAATATAACTAATAATAACTTATAGTTACTGTGCAGATTTTAAGTATATTATATTTTATAGTTGATAGTTTTTTATATATTACTTCTATCGGAGCAAATCAGCTCTGAAGGCAAACGCTGAAGATTTGAGGACTAATTAAACAAAACTTTCTCAGCTGCGTGATCAGGGACAGTGAACGCTAAACGGAGAAAAGGATATTTGAAGAGGCGCCGTCATCTTATAAATCCGCTGTTCGGGACATTTTGGCTTCAGCGTTGAGTTTGATAATCAAGGTAAAAGACAGTCAGCAGATAAAGCACAGTGTGATTCAGTTACCTGTTTTTGACTAATGGTAAGAATAAGTGCTCCTTTTTTATAATAGATATTGTGATTTGAATTAATCTGTGACTTTATTAATTGGCTCTGAAAGTGTGAGTAGGAGCACCTTGTTGATTTGAAATAGAAAGGGCTAAAAACGTGCTGCATGTTGGAGCTAGATAATATTAATATATATCGAAACCAAACCGATACAGTGGCCCAAGAACCGCGATACGAACCAAACCATGGCCACACTGTACCGTTGCATCCCTAGTGTGTAGTGTTATATTTAGTGTGTGTGTAGTGTTATATTTAGTGTGTGTGTAGTGTTATATTTAGTTTGTGTAGTGTTATATTTAGTGTATGTAGTGTTATATTTAGTTTGTGTGTAGTGTTATATTTAGAGTGTCTGCAGTGTTATATATAGAGTGTGTGCAATGTTATATTTAGTGTGTGTGTAGTGTTATATTTAGTGTGTGTAGTGTTATATTTAGTGTGTGTAGTGTTATATTTAGTGTGTGTAGTGTTATATTTAGTGTGTGTGTAGTGTTATATTTAGAGTTTGTGAGCAGTGTTATATTTAGTGTGTATAGTGTTAATTTAGTGTGTGTAGTGTTATATTTAGTGTTTGTGAGCAGTGTTATATTTAGTGTGTGTAGTGTTAATTTAGTGTGTGTAGTGTTATATTTATTGTGTGTAGTGTTATATTTAGTGTGTGTAGTGTTATATTTAGTGTTTGTGAGCAGTGTTATATTTAGTGTGTGTGTGTAGTGTTATATTTAGTGTGTGTGTAGTGTTAATTTAGTGTGTGTGTAGTGTTAATTTAGTGTGTGTAGTGTTAATTTAGTGTGTGTGTGTAGTGTTATATTTAGTGTGTGTAGTGTTATATTTAGTGTGTAGTGTTGTTATATTTAGTGTGTAGTGTTATATTTAGTGTGTGTAGTGTTAATTTAGTGTGTGTGTGTAGTGTGATATTTAGTGTGTGTAGTGTTATATTTAGTGTGTAGTGTTATATTTAGTGTGTGTAGTGTTATATTTAGTGTGTGTAGTGTTAATTTAGTGTTGGTGTGTAGTGTTATATTTAGTGTGTGTGTACTGTTTGTGTATGTAGTGTATGTGTGTGTATGTAGTGTGTTTGTGTGTGCTTGTATTGTGTGTATGTAGTGTATGTGTATTTGGGTGTATAATGTGTGTATTTGTGTGTATTGAGTGTAGTGTGTCTGTCGTGGTATATTTAGTGTCTGTGTGTAGTGGTATGTTTAGTGTGTGTAGTGTGTGTATGTAGTTTACGTGTGTGTAGTGTTTGTATTGGGTGTATATAGTGTGTGTGTATTTGGGTGTGTATTGTGTGTATGTAGTATGTGTGTGTAGTGTTTGTGTGTATTGTTTATATGTAGTGTGTGTGTTTGTGTGTATTGTTTGTTTGTAGTGTGTGTGTGTGTGTGTGTTTGTGTGTATTGTTTGTATATAGAGTGTATATGTCTGTATGTGTGAGTGTTCGTACTTTGTGTGTGTGTAGTGTTATATTTTGTGTGTGTATTGTTTGTATATAGTGTATGTGTGTGTGTGTAATGTTTGTATGTAGTGTGTGTGTATGCGAGTGTGTGTGTAACTTACATTTTTTTAATCCAGGTTTGATTCTGATCTTCCCTCCATGTTCCACTCTAAACACACACACACACACACACACACACACGCACACACACACACACACACACACAGATCAGCACAGTGTGAGATTTTTAGAAACTGATTTATAAAGAAATACTTTGTGTGAAAACGAGCGAACATTTGAGAGAGCGGAAATTAGTGACCTCATGTGGTAAAGTACGGAACTGCAATGCACACTGCATAAAATCAGATTAAAAACGGAAGATTAAGGAAGATTAACTCTTACTTCTCTAAATATATTTTTGTCTGCATGTATAAAGTTTTAATATTTGCTGTATCTTATTCTGCTTTATATGCACAATATGTAGTATTCTTTTTATTAGAGCTTTTATTCACAAATGGGGAAAACAAGGCACAGTGGTTAAAGTTCCCAGGAGTGACTGAGCTAAAAATTACTCCAAAAAGGCATGAACAACTCATCCAGGAAGAACCCAGAACAACATTTAAAGAACTGCAGGATCCAGTGTTGGAAATAACGGCGTTAAAACTACTTTTTTCAGTAATGAGTAATCTAACTAATTACTCTGACTGTAACTATAACGCCATTACCATTTCCGACACCCCGTTACTGCATGTTACTTTAGCCGCTCTATGAACTTTTTTTTTTTTTTTTTTACTTCGCTTTGCCCTGGTTAACCTCTCCTCTTTCCGGTAAACTTGAGCTTCTGGCCGCTGTGCCTGTGGGTTGGCGTGGTGAAGTGGGGCCATCATTTTCGTGTTTAATTTATTTATAAGCGCTGTTGTACAGCGGGCGGTGTTGTGCCGTGGCGTTAGTTCTTGTGTAAAGCGCTCGCGTCTAAAATACGACAGAAAACACAGAGAAACTGCAGAACTATGTATGGGACTACAATATGAGCGCCAGGCAGATGAAAGAGAAACAGGAGATACAGTGTGTGAGAACCTGTGAGTAGCTCATACCAGAAATCTCTCTCTCTGTCTCTCTCTCTCCCTTTCTTTCTCTTTCTCTCTCATCCCCAGACGCGTTTTTCCGTTTTTTTCAGTATGACAAGTTTTAGTAATTTTCTTTGGTTGTGTGGAGAATTTCGTTTTATTTTTTTGAAATTCGTTAGATTATATTTTTGTCAACATTTTGGGTTTATTTTCGTTTGTTATTTTTCTAATAGTAAATGCATAATTGATTTCCTTTTTTTTGACGGGCGAATAATAAAAAGTAACGCCATAGTTACTTTTACTGGTAACTAATTACTTTTATAGTGGAGTAACTCCGTTAGTAACTCAGTTACTTTTTTGGAGAAGTAACGAGTAACTATAACTAATTACTTTTTCAAAGTAACGTGCCCAACACTGGCAGGATCTCACTCGCCTCAGTTAAGATCAGTGTTAATGATTTAATAATAAGAAAGAAACTCCTAAGACAAAATGGTTTCTTGTGGGCTTGCAGAAAAGAGTTAAACTTTACTAAAGTATGTTTTTTGCATTTATATTAATACCTGAGTGTACTCCTGTCACAACAACTGTTTTTATTGGACCATACATTTTTCAAGGAATTATTGTGCAAAAATTATTTTATCATGATTTAAAAATAATTTTATACCACTGGTCATTAGAAAACTTCAAAAATGTTAAATGTAACAAAGGCAACATTTTTAAATGAAGCCAAAAAAACAAGTCAATCACATTAATGGGATCTCTTTAGAAATTAAGGGCTCTCTTTTAGTGATCCGTAGGTGAGCTGTCAGCCGTGCACCATGCAGCTTGATTTAGGGTGTGTCACTGTGTCTTTACGATAGGAAAAGTTGCTCCAAAGAGGCTCAAAATGTGCAAAAAGCATGTATCGTGAAATAAACCAATCACCATGTCATTTGCCATTCCCTTTAAGAGCCAGCTGCGATCTGACTTTGGGGTATTGCTATTTAAATGGCGCAGCTAACTGGAATTGACCAATGTTTTTCATCGGCGTAGATATATTCAAAATCACCATTGCTGTTTAAACAAGACAGGTGAAGAGCATGAAAATACACTGTTGGTGGGAGTAAGATAGCAATAAACATCAAGAGCACCTTGCACAGGGTGTAGGTTAGTGTTCAGAAAGGATTCTGGTTTTGCAGTCACTGATTATTTTTACCATAAAGACATGGCCTGGTTTCTGGGGTGCTTGACTCTCAGTGTGTATAAAGTTAGTGGAAATCGGTTTTAATCTTGTAACTTTTCTCCTGACTCGATGCTCAGGGCAGCTCTCCATCACTGAAGTTTTCCACCTGTTCTGGAGTAAAAACTAAACCTTGGTTCTTCTTAACAACAGAAAGATGAGCCAAAACAGAATTTCAGTGAAGTACTTGGCATTCAGTGCAGATAGCTTGAACATAAACAATTAACAGTGGCTGTGTAAACAAAAATAAAACAGAATGACAGAATGAAGGTTATATGCTGCTCCACCATGTTTACCTGGTGACTACAACTAGACTTACTACAGGTCCCACAATGCAATGTGTCACAGCATTAACCCCTAACTTTCTCAACACTTTGCTTTCCTGTGAGGCACAGCGCACACACAGAAAAGAGCACAACAGACAATATCAAGAGTGACAAATATGTACAACATGTACAACAATATTTATCTTACAATAAGTTGATAACATAATTATTAGTTCAGACCTACCTGAGTTTCTCCAGTTTGCAGTGTGGATCCTCCAGTCTGGCAGAAAGCAGCTTCACTCCTGACTCTCCTGGGTGGTTGTAGGTCAGATCCAGCTCTTTCAGGTGGGGGGGGTTTGAAATTAGAGCTGAAGCCAGAGAACAACAGCCTTTATCTGTGATCATACAACCAGATAATCTGCAGACAGAGCAAGAGAATTTGTGAGTGAGTGACAGAAAACAAGAAAGAAAGAAAGAAAGACAAGATAGCAGACTGAGGAAGATAATGCACTTTGATATTAGTCTCTTTTTTAAAAAAATCCATAGAAAACTTAAGTTTCTTAACACAGTTGACACAGATTAACAAATTCATGAAACCCAAACTTCAACAGTAAGCATCTCTGTGAATACGGCATTAGCATTGATGTGGACCAAAGAATTGAGTTCATATTAACTTTTTCTGAAATTGTTTTTGCTCGTGCATCACAATTTTGTAATCAATGTGTGATATATCTCAAATGTTCATTCAAGTTGGACATTCTTAAGACAACTGCAGAAGACTCGTATTTGTTTGTTTGGTATACTCTGACTTTCGTTAAACACTTTTTCTTGTGTGATTTCTAATATTTACACATTTATACATGTAGAATTTCTAGTGGTGTCAATTGATTAAAAAATGCAATCCAATTAAACCTGCCAAAATTCTGTGATTAATTGCGCTTGTTTTTCGTAAGACGCAAGTTTTTATATTGGGTATTTTATGTAGTGAATTTCGTGCAAAAAGTTTTACACAAAAAAATTAAATCCGCAATCAAAATGTTAGGCTAAGGTCGAGCATTATAAATATAAAGAGCTCATCATGAGCAAAGGAAGGGAACTTAGAGGAACAGACCTGGGAATTAACGACCCGTTCCACAGTGAAATCCTTGACAGACGCAGAAAACTGTTCGCCGTGAGGAAAGAACTCATAAAAGAAGTGAAAAAAGCAGTCGTCTCCGTCAACAAACTTTATGTTGATGGACAGCTATATCGTGACAAAAACATAACTCCCTGGCTGTTCTAAATTTCTTTAACTGTAACTAAATAGCGCTCTCTCTCTCTCTCTCTCTCTCCCCCGAGCGCTTTCGTTTGCGCACTCTCTCTCTCTCTCAGGTGCGTTGTGCTCTCGTTGCACGATCTCAAAAATATTGGTCAATACTCAAATAACCTCATAAAATTGATCCTCAATGTATATATATTTCCCCTAAACTTTCCTTTTTCTCTCGTTCTTTCTCTGTCTTCCACTCCCACTTACTCGGGTCATTCTCACAAAATCCTGATTCACAGGACATCCAGTATGAAAATTTTCAAAATGCATTTAACAACAAATTTCCTTTTGAGAATTTAAGATTAAGGTCTAAACTTACTATGAATATTATTTTTAGAACTTTTGTTCCATTTTTTTGCATATTTTATTAGCATTTTATAGATGAAGTCCACAAAAATGTATCATTACCGCAATGTGATATGACATCTAATATATGATAAAAATGCATTTTTTTTATCAAAGCTAAGCAGTTCAGTTCATTCACAGTTAAGCAAGGGTTTAAGAAGACTTATTAGCTTACACTTACACACAATGCTACATTATGAAAAGAATGTTTATTTTCAAGAACATTTCATATTATTTAAGACAATTTACAATGCAAACATTTGCATATCAAAAGAATCTTTCATGTAGACTACAGCACCTTCATTAATAAAACAGCTCATTTAACTATTGGAAACCATTCAACAAATGTCAAACAAAGACCTCTCAGAAACTCTGAAATCGTGTCTATCTTTATGTACCATCCAGCATTGTATGCCTACTAAGAAGAAACTTTTAATTTTTAGTCATTTACGTAGTTTTTTTTGTGTTTTGCCCATATGTCCGGCATATGTCAGTTCTGTAATATCTGGCTGACTTTTTTCCTTCATTGCTTTTTCTTTTTATCATGGTACTTTTTGGTTTTTACTTTTTCAGATCACATGTTGTCTATTTTCCCACTGGAAATGGCAAATTTGAAATTATGATATCCATTCCAGTTTTTGTTTAATTCCTTAGAATGCACAGTACACAAATAATATCATGTGAAAGTAACTCCAACTGGAACAACTGTCTGTGTCGTTGAGTATGTGTGTGTGTTTCTCTAAATGTTGTAATTCTTGCTGTAAATGTTCTCCCTAAACTTTGACAGCCTTGCTTTTGCTGCTGCCTTTCTTTTCTCATTAGCTACCTGCCTGTAAACAAATACACATCGCACATTACAATAAAATATATCAAAGATGGAAAAAAGCTCTCTGGTTATGTGGTCTAACATCTAATTCTGTGTACGGAATTAGATTTAGTTTCAGGCCAGATAAGACGGAACATTAGTGACCTCTACTGGTGGTTTGCAATAGCTAAGTTAGAATGGTCTACTGGAGAAAATGTTCAGGGTAACGCTCATGTTCTGACAATCAGGAAGTAAAAAGGCATCTGTATTATGCTTCCTAATCAAATTCTCATTACCGAAACAGTGCATCTCATTATCGCAACAGGTATTGAAATGTAGCGGTAAGTGAGAATTCGGTTGCGGAGGATGAGTGACTTTAAACTTTTATGCTGTAAAGGCACCAAGAGGGCTGTATAAATTTTCACATACAGTGTCCATTTAGACCTTAATATACTATATTATAATCAAAAACACAGACTGTAACTTCAAACTGTAGGCTCAAAACTTATATTGATATATCGGTAATGACAATGAAAAAGTCGTGCAGACAAGTTGATGAGCAATCTTTTAACTTTTATCCAGAAACATATGAGAAGAACTGCTTACATGGTAGCCATCTTGAGTGTCATGGCCAATGTCTTCCCTAATGTTAAAAACGCCTTGAAAATTTAAGTTCCTTGTGGATTTAAACAATGATTGAAAATTGTTGCGGAGGATGAGAAAATTAGTGTTGGACACATTCCTTTTCTTTATTAATTTTATTGCTTTTACTTTTCAATGTAAAATCTTTTATTTTTATTTACTAAAAGTGTTTATAGTATGAAATGCATTTAAGTTTTTTTGTTTTAAATGTTTAAATATTAAAATTTCCAAACAATGTACTGAAATTCTAATACGGGCATGTTGCGGAAATGAGAATTTCACTCTAAAATGTAAAAAAATAACAAAAATTATATTTATAATGTTCATTTTTAAACATGTGCAAGATAGACCAAAGGACGTTGTTTATGATTCTATATTTATTATTTTGTTAATATTTACTTGTTTATTAAAACTCCTCATGCCACCTCATCAATCCATCCACCCGCAAATATACTAATGCACGCACATTAATCCGTTCACAAAATCCCATAAAAATCACAAGGAACCACTTAGCAATAACTTAATGCATGCAACGTCTCAATGTGATAACACGTATCTCACACCAAATCCAACACTTTTTATCTTATATTATGTCTCTTCTACTTTGTTTGCATTTAATCACTCCTTTCTGTACTATCTCTTTGCACCAACCTCTATTTTATTACTACTATATATCCCATATCCGAAAAATGCATTTTTGTTTTCGCTCCATCCCCCAAACAACAGAAAATATCCTCAAACATCTGCACACTCATATCATATCATTGATAAACATTATTAATCCGTACATCACAACATGTCTTCACTTAAATTTATAAACTAGAACATTCGTGGTATCGGGACACAGATTAAGCAAGCCAAGGTACTAAACCATCTCACTTCACTGAAGGCAGACATTTGTTTACTACAAGAAACACATCTATCAGAAACAAATCATCATAAGCTCAGATCACCACAATTCACCCATATATTCTCAGCCTACTATAACTCCAAACAAAGAGGAGTATCAATACTAATAAACCAAAAAATCCCCTTCACACATAACACCTCTATATCAGACACAGGTAGATACATCATAATTAACATCAACATCAGCAACACACCCTTAACAATAGCAAGTTTGTATGGCCCCAACATTTATAACCCATCCTTCTTTCATGAGTTTTTCAACCATATAAACAATATATCAGATTCCACAATTATAATTGGAGGAGACTTTAATTCAATCATTGACCCGTGTATAGACAGATTAACTATGTCACACAATACACGTTACTGGCATTCAACAGATATCATTAAACAATACATGACAGACTTAGGGCTCAGCGATGGTTGACGCCTCAAAAACCCAAACACTAAAGAATTTTCTTTCTGTTCTCCTGCCTACCACTCATATTCTCGCGTTGACTATTTTTTAACCAGCAATTCTATTTTATCTAATTTATCAGAAATAAAATATCACCTTATAATAATCAGTGACCATGCTCCAGTTTCACTTATATGGAACATAAATCCACTACATAAAACTTTTAGCAGGTGACTAAATACCTCGTTACTTACAGACCCAGAATTTGACAGCTACATCAAAAAAGAGTGGGCATCTTTCCTAGAAATAAATGATTCTCCAGAAACCACACCAACAATACTATGGGAAACTGGGAAAGCAGTACTAAGAGGCAAAATCATCTCTTACTCTTCCTGTAAGGAAGGAGTCAAGTTTTAACACAACGACTAAGATATAAACAATTTAATCACAACAACAAATCTGGTAAATTCTTAGCTAACCAAGTAGAACATAAAGAACAAAAACAACAATCCCATCAATCAAAGATGAGACCAGACTAATGAGGCAAACATCAAATGAAATTAATCAAGTATTTGGGAAATTCTATAAAAATCTATACTCACCAGAACACGATCCAGATCCAATAGATATTCACACTTTCCTCAATAATATACACCTACCCAAACTAACTGAAGAACAAAAAAGCATATTAGAAAAGCCAATAACATCAGAAGAACTCCATAAAGCCCTCCGTAAGATGCCGAATAACAAAGCACCAGGACCAGATGGCTTTCCCGCAGAATTCTACAAGCACTTCTGGTCAATATTTGGCCCAATGTTCAGTAGAGTAACAGCAGAAATTAAACACAATAAGAGACTACCAACAGAAATTAATACAGCTACAATATCACTCCATCTTAAACCTACAAAGATTCTACCTTACCATCCAGCCACTGTCACTAATTAACACAGACACAAAGCTAATAAGTAAGAAATTAGCTACCAGACTGGAAACGGTTATCCCATTCCTCATACATCCTGATTAGACCGGCTTCATCAAAGGCAGACAATCAGTTACCAACATGTGCAGACTACTCAATCTGATACATCACACAACAGTCAAAAACTGCAATAGTCACTTTAGATGCAGAGAAGGCTTTCAATAAGGTTAACTGGAAATTCCTTTTCACTACACTACATTAACTAGGTTTTGGAGAATCATTTATAGAATGGATTAAAACTCTCTACACTTCACCCAAAGCCACAGTCAATACTAACGGACTAATATCACAGAATTTCACACTGCACAGAGGAACTAGGCAAGGATGCCCACTCTCTCCTCTGCTGTTCTCTATTTTCATAGAACCATTAGCAGCAGCTATACGACAATGCCCAAATATTAAAAGGTATCCATACCTACACTACCGAACAAAAATCAGCCTTTATGCAGATGATATTCTACTATTTCTACAAAACCCACTCTCCTCAATTCCTCAGACTAAACAAATAATTAAAACATTCTCTAAAATCTCAGATTATTCCATTAACTGGTCTAAATCCACTGTTCTACCATTTAACATGAACTTATCAGACACAGCAGTTCAGTCACTCCCTATCCCTATGTGCACTGAACACATCACATACCTGGGCATTAAAGTTTCCACCCAGCTGTCTGAGCTGCACACACTTAATTTTAGACCACTACTCACAACCATCAACAATGATATCCAACGCTGGATGAACCTACCACTATCCTACCAATATCCACAATCAAAATGACAATATTACCTAAATTAAACTCTCTCTTCTCAAGGATTCCCATCCAAACTCCACGTACCTGGTTTAAAACATTAGACACAATCATCTCTAAATTCTACTGGAAAAATAAACCACCCAGAATCAAATTAACCACATTACAAAAACAAAGAACTCAGGGAGGCCTAGAAGCTCCAAATTTCCAACAATACCTCGTTGCAAACCAATTAAAGTACATTATTAAATGGATAAAACCAAATTAAACTGATGAAATATAGAGAGAAGTAGAACAAACATCAATTATTGAAATACAAATCTCAGACTTACCATTTATTAGCACAGCAATCAATCACCACCCTTGTTTCAAAAACCCAATGATATCATCG
Organism: Astyanax mexicanus; assembly: GCF_023375975.1. Lineage (NCBI taxonomy): Eukaryota > Metazoa > Chordata > Actinopteri > Characiformes > Acestrorhamphidae > Astyanax > Astyanax mexicanus. The sequence goes on along the minus strand of NC_064411.1, from coordinate 11,520,357 downwards.
ACTCTGACAGTTTGGTGGAAAATTCACAAGAACACAAACACTAGACTTCCACCCACTAAATACTCACGCATATGGCACAAACCCGACTTCCCGCCACCAAAAAAAAAACAAAACTAGAAAAATGGAAAGAAAAAGGTATTACACATTTACACCACGTTCTACACAACAATAACTCGGCTACTTTCTCACATACAACCCAGAAATATAGCATTGATAGGAACAAGTTTTTGGAATATCTCCAACTTAGATCTATGTTAAACTCAAAAATCAAAGATTACGCAATACTAGAACTTAGCCCACCAATTTCAGAATTCCTTAATATCTCTTCTTCAGACAAAATTCTATCAAAAATATATAGGCTTTTATTCAAATTAGACCAAACAGTCGCTGTGCCAATAAAAATGTGAAGAAGATATCTTAATTACCCCTAATGCTGATTTCTGGAGAAACATTATGGAAAACACATTCACCATGACTAACAATACTAACCTCCACCTTATACAATATAAAGTAATTCACAGGGTTCACTACACTAAGCAAAAGTTTCATAAAATGGGACACGTAGATTCAGAAATCTGCATACACTGCTCACTAAACTCTCCAGACAATTACATACATGCTCTATGGTACTGCCCACCAATCAAACACTTCTGGCAGCTTGTTATAACTCGGCTAACTCCACTATTTAAACAGCCAATCTCTCCATTCCCATCACTCTGCCTGCTTAACACATGAACCACAAACCTAAACCAGGAGGAAAGCAGAGCACTTTTGGTGGTGCTGACCATCGCCAAAAAACTCCATCAGTCTTTAACAGATAACCTACACACATCCATTATATGTCTATAACCACATCATCCATATATCACCGCTACATGAATGTTCCTACACACACACATGCACACAGTCAAATAACACATGTAACATTTAAGACATTTAGCTATTTTTATTTACTTATTTATTTTTTTGTTATTCTGTGTGTAGTATGTTAGGGATGGATACATGGAAAAATATAGGAAGCCATACTATAATATATCTTTCTTCTCCTTCTTCTTTCAAGGGCACAACTTCTTCTTTTGTGTTTTTTTTCTCTCTTTGTTCTCTTCTCCTATATATTTTTTTCTATTTGGTTTCGTTTGTATATATACACACATCGTTATGTCCTCCCTCTGCACAGTGACCTCAGTGATCAGAAATTTGTACAATGGATTTTTTTGGATTTTTCTGTTATAGACTTTTGCTTCTGGAATCTCTACTTTGCTTTTGCTTTAGTTTTTTGCTTCTGAGTTTTGGCACACTAAGAAGAAGGCCCCTTGAATCTCCATTGGTCAGCTGGTTCTGGACTGACGGGTTCCCTGAACCCTCATCTGAGACTGACCCCACCAGTTATAAAGCGTCCTTCCAAAAACGGAGAGCGAACAGCTTCTAGTGCAAAGCAGCAGATACTTTTACAATTAAATTTCATACAAACGTTCTGTTCAATGTTATATTATGTTATACTATTCTCTGTTTCATGTACTAAATATTCATGCACAAAGTATGATAGTTACCTAGTCAGTGAACTAGTGAATTAGCTAGTTCCCACTCAGTGAGCTAGTAAATTAGATAGTTACCTATTGAGTGAACTAGTAAGTTACCTAGCCAGTGACCTCAGTAGGTAACTAGTCAGTTAGCTAATTACCTAATTAATGAACTAGTGTGTATCCTAGTCAGTGTTCTAGTGAGTTACCTACTCAGTGAGCTAGTGAGTTAGCTAGTTACCTACTTTCTGCATGAAAATTTAGCACGCTAATGTGAGCTTCTTAATGGAGTGAAACAGAGAATAATATAACATAATATAACATTAAACAGAACGTTTGTATGAAATTTAATTGTAAACACAATCTGCTGCTGTGCACTGGAAAATGTTTTGCCCACCTGTGAAAAGTGTGTTCTTAAAAATTGATTAAGAAATATAATCAGATTAATCATGACAACATTTGTGATTAACTGTAATTACATTTGTTCTTCTTAAGACAAGTTTTTATAGTGGATATTTAAATGTAAATAAAAGAATGAATGTAAGAAATGTAAAATGCAATTATTAATGGTGTCATTTAAAATACTACTATATACTTGTAGGTTTGAGGGGAGATAAAGCTAACGTGGGGCACTGGAATAAAGAATGCATGGTGCATTGGGTTGGACTCAGGAAGTGTTTGTTATTGCACACATGCTTACAATGGAGAAAAGATTTAAATGGCCTGGTGGAAATATGTAACCGCCAGTATTCAGTAACATGTACACTGTCCCTTTAAGAGCTCGTTACACTAGGTGCACAGCCCTTTTACGTGTATAACTATGCTGAGAGCGTAGTAAACCTGAGTGTGTGCTGTGCTTTACCAGAGAGAATGCTGGACCTAGCTTCTTTCTTTTATTTTTATTTTTTTTGGAAAAATACAACAATATATGTATGTGGTGCTTTTAGCTCATGTATGAACTATGTTGTATGTCTTTTTTGATGCAGACATTTTACATTTCCTATCATACATGCATACATACATACATACATAAAAGTTAAAAGAAAAAAGGAAATGAGCATAAAATAGTACAATTACTCTTTTTGTATTTAGTCTGTAGATGCAGTACCATGACAAATTAAAGGGCATGGAAAAGTCTGAGCAGGGAGAGATATTTAGGGCTCCTCTCCTTTGCCATCCTGGAAACAACATCCTGTTGAGACTAACCTTGCACATCCTTCTGTGTAATTAAGTTTCTTTAATTGATCGTGTTTTTATTTGTTGTCTTGTTTGTTATTTTGGTCTGTGATAACCTGAAACACTGACCTGAGAATCTGAAGTTTACAGTGTGAACTTTTCAGTCCAGCAGAGAGCAGCCCCACTCCTGAATCCTGCAGGTCGTTGTTACTGAGGTCCAGCTCTTTCAGGGAGGAGTTTTCCAGGTTTAAAACTGATTCCAGATTTTCACACGTCTTTACTTCAAGATTACATGAAGCTAATCTGAAAAACAAAAATAAACAAATGATTTTACAATAAAGAAGAATATTTGAATGGATTGACAAAGAATAGAAAACAGAATTAAACTGTGAAATGTATTGTATATCTAAAGAGCTGGTGTTTCTTTATACTGAAATAGTTAACATGCAGATTTCTCCACTTTATTTGTGATCAGCATGGGCATACAGTTCACCAAAAGCTCTGGGAGAGATTATAATGAGTTAAAATAGAAAAGAAAATGTTTAACAAAACAGAGAACGAGCAAGGCTTTTTGGAGTATGTGAATTTATTCTATTTTCCCAGTTAAACTCTGGAAAAACATTACACCTTCTCCCACATATATATGTTAGAAATAAATACAGACATTTAAAATGTATGTTCTATATGAAATTATGTTGTATTGCTAATCATCATTTCTCCAAAGCATATTGAGATGATTTTTTCAGTCAAATCACACAGTGCTACTTTAGAGTAGATCTAAACTTGGATCTACCCTAAATTTCCTTTGGGATAAATGAAGTATCTATCTATCTATCTATCAACATATAACTTGCCCAAAACTTTTTTTAAGATTGTATTTAATCATTCTAAGACAGAAACCTCATGTACTGTTTACATTAAAATGATGGTTTAATTATTATTACACACAAAGGATAATGCATGCTTATATGTAACAATGTGAATAATGTGAATCCACCAGTGATTGAATGGAAACTGATTCTACACATCAGCAGTTAATTAAAAACTGTATGAAGGCCTGAATAAAAATACTCACACAGCTCTTCTGGATATTTTAACTACTGGAAGCAGCCTCAGAAGACACTCCTCTGATGGATCATATTTACTGAGGTTAAACTCCTCCAGCTCTTCTTCTGAGTTCACCAGCACAAACGCCAGAGCTGACCACTGAGCAGGAGAGAGCCTGGCCTGTTGAAGACGACGCTCACCTCCTCTCAGGTATTTCTGCACTTCCTGCACCAGAGAATGATCATTCAGTTCATTCAGACAGTGGAACAGATTGATGGATTTCTCTGGAGATGAGTTCTCCTCAATCTTCTTCTTGATGTATTTGATGGTTTCCTCATTGCTGTCAGATATTCTCTCTGTCTGTGTCAGTACGACTTGTAACAGAGTCTGATTAGACTCCAGTGAGAGACCCAGAAGGAAACGAAGGAACAGGTCCAGGTGTCCACTCTCACTCTGTAAGGCTCTGTCTATGGCACTGCTGAGGAAGTCAGTCTTTGTTGACTTACTGAAGAACTTGAAGAGTTTACTGGTTTGTTGTTCAGTGGATTGTTCTTTTGGAATTTTTCTGTTGAGAAATGCATATAAAGCAGCAAGAAACTCCTGAACGCTCAGATGTACAAAGCTGAAGACCTTCCCGAGGTGCAGCTCATGTTCCTCCCTGAAGATCTGGGTACACACTCCTGAGTACACTGACACTTCTTTAATGTCGATGCCACTCTCTCTTAGATCTTCCTCATAGAAGATCAGGTTTCCTTTCTCCAGCTGCTGGAACGCCAGTTTCCCCAGAGCCAGGATACTTGTTCTAGTCTGCTGAGGATCAGGGTCACTTTTCCCACTGTACTTCTGGCTCTTGTGTTTGATCTGAAAGATCAGGAAATGTGTGAACATCTGCGTCAGGGTTTTGGGAATTTCTCCACTCTCAGCGTCACTCAGCATTCTCTCTAGAACAGTGGCTGTAATCCAGCAGAAGACCGGTATGTGGCACATGATGTAGAGGCTTCTTGAAGATCTGATATGTGTGAAGACTTCGTTGGCCAGGTCCTTATCACTGATCCTCTTACTGAAGTACTCCTGTTTCTGAGGGTCACTGAAACCCCGCACTTCTGTTACCTGGTCAACACACTCAGGAGGGATCTGATTGGCTGCTGCTGGTCGAGAGGTGATCCAGAGGAGAGTAGAGGGAAGCAGATTCCCCTTGATGAGGTTCGTCAGCAGAACATCCACTGAGGTTTGCTCTTCTATATTCACCAATTTCTCATTTTTCTGGAAATGCAGAGGCAATCGACACTCATCCAGACCATCAAAAATGAACATGATCTTGTAGCCCTTATAATGTATTGGTTTTAAATCTTGTGTTTCTGGGAAAAAGCTCTGAAGAAGATTCACCAGACTGAGCTTCTTCTCCTTCATCAGATTCAGCTCTCTAAAAGGAAGTGGAAATATGAAGAGAATGTCCTGATTTACTTTTCCTTCAGACCAGTCCAGAATGAACTTCTGCACAGAGACTGTTTTTCCAATTCCAGCAACACCTTTAGTCAGTACAGTTCTGATGGGTCGTTTCTGTTCTGGTAATGGTTTAAAGATGTCATTACATTTGATTGGTCTTTCCTCTGTTTTCCTTTTCCTGGATGCAGCTTCAATCTGTTTCACCTCATGTTCCTGATTGACATCTCCATCTCCCTCTGTGATATAGAGCTCTGTGTAGATCTCATTCAGAAGTGCTGACTTTACATGGCCTGAAATTCCTTCATTAATTATCTGATATTTATCTCTCAGCTTGGATTTGAGCTTTCGTTGACATGCTGGGGCCAATTCTGATAACAGAGGAAGAGAAAAAGGAACATGTAATTAGCTGTGTCTCTTTATGAAAGACCCCTGTGTAGAACGACTTTGATACAGTCGATAATGGTTAGGTTTAAGGATACATTTGATGCTGTGACACAATAACTTATAATTACAAAATCCAGATAACTATTGCTGATTATTCTAATTTAAAAAGCAGAACTCCTCTGAGGAAACAAATTAGCACTAGTTGGTCCCCATTCTCATGACCCAGAACTCTTACTGCTCTCTAGTGTGTTGGCGAGGTCTGTCTGCTTCATGTTCCTCAGGATGTGCAGTGTGACCTTCAGAACCCCCTCTCTCTGATCATCCTCCACCTCTCCCTCAGAGCATGCTGGGTAATCTGAACTCAGGAGCTTCTTGAATGTGTTCAGCTCGTTCTTCACTAGAGAGAAAAACGTCTCCTGCAGCTTCTGAATAAAAACAAACATCAGAGAATCAGTAAAGCTGTTACAGTACAGAGAGAGAGATGATGACACTGATCTGAGGAGAAAAGGAGTAATGGATGCTTTGGTCTGTAAAAGGATTTAAACATCATGTTACTGCGTAGCATCACATAGCATCAGTATTAAAGGAGAACTTCAGTGTTAAATTGACTTTTGAAATATGATAAAAATGAGTATTTACCTTTGTTAAATAGCACACCTCCCCTATGCACTGGGTGCCGGCTGCTACGCCAGGAGGCAGGCTATGTGTAGTCTATATATATATATATATATATATATATATATATATATATATATATATATATATATATATATAGACTACACATAGCCTGCCTCCTGATGTAGCAGGAGGCATATATATATGTGTTTGTCATTATCAGTACCGTGATGGTACTAGTGGCATGGCATGTAAACATTGTTTTTAATAAGGTTCTCTTCTCTGTGCACTTATTAATTAATGCCTCGTTTAAATGTCAGGGCTCTCCGTATTCTACGAAGGAGGAAATTTTAAAAGTGAAATTAAACTGAAATGTAAAAGAAATCAGGGATAACCCCATCAAATATATGGTTTAGGAGTTACCTTGAATATGTGGTCCAGTTTTTCCGTGCAAATGTTTATTTTCTTCTTACTGTGGATAACAAGAAAATCCACACTGTAATCCACATGAATAAATGTTCTGATCTAAAAAGCTTTTGTTTCAACTAAATATGTTATTATTAATAAAATAAAGAATATCAGAAAATAAGATTAAAGTAAAAGATAAACCTGCATTAAACCAATACTTTTCTAAAGGGTTTCTTTACTTTCTAATAATAAAGATTTATAAAGGTAAATAAAGATTTTTGCAATTATGTCACCCTTTATCTAACGTTTTGAGGCACGGGTAAAAAAACGGTTGCTTTGAACCACTGAGTAAATGCTTAATTTTTTTCTACAATTAAGAATAATCACATATAATTAAATTATAAACAGTGCCAATCAGCAACAAGTGAATTTAATTAGAAAGGAAACACCTAAAAGGTTTTCCAGCGTGAATTATCAAAATATGTTCTAAAGTGTATTCTAATTTATTCTGAATACATTACTGTTCTATGTATTATAGAACACATTCTGCCCAATCCTGAATGTATGTACTCACCCCAGCAACTGAGATGTTAAATACATGCACAACAAAAGATTGATGAAGTTTTATTTCCTGCTATTAAAGAACCAATAAATGTCATGTTTTTAATATGTTGGAAAATGTTTCTTATCCACCAGATACATACAACACTGGTGGTTTCGCCACCAGATGGCGCTAATGTGCTCTGTCATAAAGCTTTGAGTGGAGAATATTTATTGCAAAGTTAGGAGAAACGATCCAGAGCTTATATAAGCTTTAGTTTACCATCAATAATATTTTTAATTCATTAGCATTTCATAAATGATCACAGTCATGTTAATTTATCATACAATAAGTAAATTAATTAATTAATTATCCCAACATGCCTTTTAACATTACCCAACATGTCACAACCCCGCCCCGTTCAGGAGTTTTCCACCGGCTCCAGGTCAGAGTAACAATACTAACATATCCCGCTACTGTCTCTATATATAGATTAGGGGTGTGTGATGCATATTGTCTATGATAATATCTTAATTACTGTGTTGTTGATGTATGAGCTGACATTATGGAGTATGATAATTACTGGGGAAAAACAACAATCAAAACGTCTTTATTCCACTTGTTCACTAGGTGATGTTTTAGGATAGATTGCTGCATGTGTGCATTGAGAATGGTCATGCAGTGAGCTAGCTAGCATAGGCTAACTCTGAGCTCACACTGGCAGGTGACAAGTCCATCACGTTGGTACATGTTTGTCTCGTGAGTGTGCTCGTAGTTACTTGTGCTGTCGTGCGAGCCAATCACTTTCATTCACGCTTCATTTTCCTCCAAACTGTTCACACACCGTCATTGTGCTGAAATCTTTCTCTCTGTCGTGCTCTCTCTCACACACACACACACACACACTCACACACACACACACACACACTCACGCACACACACTCTCACACACACACACACACACACTCAGCTGATGGCAGGTTTCTTCTTTCCAGGTTGTTGAAGTTAAAATATGGATTATATACACTTATTTCATCCATTAAAGCACATTAAAATATTCTAACTTATACTGACATTAGCTCCTAGTCTAGATCTAGTCTGCCAGACACAACAATTGTTGTCCCCTTCCCAAGGGAATAACCACCACTAAAAATAAATACATAAAGAAAGAAAGAAAGGAAGGAAGAAAGATAAAATCACAGATCATTGTTGCAATTAATACATTTCATTTAATTTGATATCACTAATATAAATATAACTTTGTTTTGCAAATTTCACACTGATGAATTTGTTTACTCTAAAATATCTGGTAGGTCACATGGTTTACACACATGTGCACTGTCCGATATTTGAACTGATGAATGTAATGTTTTTTGTTTGTGTCAAGGAATTAAATATTAAATATATTGTTAAGTGCAGTTTATTACAATATAATACTTTTTTCTGAAAAAATTCTGATTGAAGTTATTGAGATGTTGTTTTTATCAGTATCGTACACCCCTAGATATAGATATATGTGTAATTCTCCAACCTGTAGCTGATATTGTAATTTACTCTCATTGTTCTAAACCCCGCTTCCCATCACACTCAGCTGTGTACACTGATCATTAGATACAGAGAATCTCACACTGACCTCAGTGTGTGTGTGTGTTATGCTTTAAAAAGGTAGATTATAGTAAAAAATCAGTGAAAGGGTTTTGTTGTTTCACTCACTCAGATCTCATATCTTCACTGCTGAAATCAGGAGGAATAATGATGGACCAGTCACTCTTCATAGAAACACAGCTGGGTTCTGGAGAAGCTCCTCTCTGGGTTTCAGTTCTGTTAACATTAAACACAGTGAAACTCCAGCATTTACACAGTGAAACTCCAACACACAGCACATCTTTAATAAAGATCAGGAACTGAAGAGCTTCACTCTCAGAACAGAACAGTAGTTTAGTGCAGTGATGTACCGAGACCCAGAGCTTCCTCCTCCACTGCTGAACTCTGGAGGAATCCACATGGACCAATCACTCTTCATAGACACTCCACTGGGGGCTGGAGATGCTGCTCTCTTCTCCCTGTAAACAGATCTTCATGATGATCCATGATGAGAGTAAAGTGTGGAGTAATGTGTTCCTTTACTAAAACTTATTCACAGGTTCCAGACTAACTTCTTCATAACCGTCCCAGAAGCGTCCCGAAGCTTTCTGTCAGCTGCCCCAAACTGAAAAACGCTCGTCTAATAAATATACATATTTTAATTTCTTTAACAATACTGTTGAATATATTTGTGTGTTTGTTATGATGTCACAATGTCATCACCTGATTAGATCATATTTACTATATGTATTTTATAGATCTGTATCTAGTTAATAACATGTATTGGTAAGAGCTACACAATTACACTGTATTATAAATTAAAAGGTATATTTTTTATACTGAACTCTAACAGAGATACAGATCAGAACAGAATAGAAGTCTTTCTGTGAGAAGCTTCATTCCACAGCTTTAATATCAAACCCAATCACTTCCATCTGATCTATATAAATGCAGCACTTCAGGATTTCCTCATTTCTAATGCTAATGTAAACCCAGACAGCGTGTGGTAAAATCCGAGACGGATCCTCACAATGGATCTGGTCCAAAGTTCACTTTCACTACAGATTAATCCGATCCAGATTTTGAGCAAATAGTCACATTTATGTTAAAATATATGGACCATATTTTTGAACATAAATGTGCAACCACCCCATACCATAGCAACCACCTAGCAACAGCATAAAATCACTACAGGAACCACCTAATACTGTTCCTGTGCCAGAAGGAAACATATTATTAATATTAACAATTAGATATTAAAGGCAGATATGTACTTTAAATACAGATTAGAAACACATTCTTCTATAAGAATAACTGGCTGGTTTGTTAAGCGTTTCTCTGTGTTTAAATACAGCACAGGGTTCTGACTCTGGTCCAGGAGAAACTCTGTTCTCAATATTTTAAAACTGTAAAATATGCAGATCACAGCTCCAGGATTAGAGCTGAAACCATTACAATACAAAACTACTTTACATATTAAACCCATCACTTAATTTACTCACTTTAGGACAGGAGGTCCTCCTACACTGCTGGAGTTCTGAAGATCCATCATTTACTCTTCTTCATTCACACACAGCTGAACACTGCCGACACCGACCCCTGAGAACAGATCAGCCGTTACAATAAAACCTTTATTCTTACAATAATGACATTATCATCAGAACTGCATTAAACAAAACCTGATAAACTAACAAAACAAAACAAACAGAGAACGATACATAACAGTGTGATTTACCCTCATTACACATTATTCTACACATTACAGAAACATTTACTGTTACTATAATGATTATAATTTAATTATTATTAGTAATATTACTGCATTACACAACATTATAAATATACACACTGTTCTATTATTATTAATGATATTATAATGTTACTGAATCAGAATAGAGAGATTATTTAAGTATAATCAAGGGCGTAGGAGCGGGCTTGACATTGGGGGAGACACATTTGCCAATATAAACCCAAGCCCACCCTATAGTTTTCTAGAACAACATTTGTGGAAATTACTTTTAATCACAAATAATTTTCTGTATTTTGTTTATAATTAGTTAACATCCAAGTAAAGGTGATTTTACAACCTAAACATGTTACTGCATGTTACAGTTACTGTTGTTAGAAAAAAATATGCATGCAATGTCTGAATTATATACATATGAAAAAAAGGGTCAGTTAGCACCTAATATTTAAAATAATATAACAGATTTGGTTACATTTTCTCCACTCACAAAAAAAAAAAACGTTGGGTCCTGCGCTTTTACTATTTTTCTACTGAGAGTTCTTCTTAAGATTTTGTCCTTTTATGTATAAAGAATGTAACTTTACGTTTACATGTGGTCTTGCTGTGAACTACAATGAACAGAAGTCAGGTTAGATCAGTGTTTCTTAACCCTGTTCTTACATATTCTACTGCATATTAACACTGTTCTGCATATTCTACAGCTTCCTCTGCTTTATATGCATTTAATAAAGTAAGGGGTGGTATGATGTGTCTAATACACTGCTGTATATACATGATTAATTTAGGCTCCATAGATAACTAGAACTAAATTAATTTTCATTCATTATAGCTTACAGTAAGTTCTGTAATCCTAAATTAATAAATTTCACAGTTTGAAAATGAAACAGTGATTAGCTGATCAGGTACAGGGCAAGTTGAACATTTCATATATAGTTTTTTTTTCTTTAATCTTGACTCCCAATCTAGGTAATTCCAAAGTTAAGCTAACTCACTAACACAGCTGCAGTTTATTAATCACAGTGGGTTTTGATCTGTGTGCTGATTTAGAGTGGTGTATTTTTAACCAGCTATCAGAGACATATCATCACAGTTTACATGGTTAGCCATTAACCATTACCTTTCTTTTAGAAAAATCTCTGTGTATCCAGATCTGATTTAAAATCAGCTGAAGCTGCTGCATCCCGATACCGCTGCTAAATCTTACAGCGAGGAGGCGGGTCTTCCCCCACCAGCACACGCCGCAAAACCAGCAAGCTGATTGGCTGTTTCTACTAGAGGCGGGACTTAATACCTGAACCGGCTCCGTGATTGGTCCGGTCTGTCTCCTCATTAATAGTACAGATGATCTGAGCGAAACGATATCATTTTTGGGGGGACAAATTCACCTGTTTCTAATATTATCTAATATAGACATGTCCCACCCATCCCCCATAAAGAGGACTTGCACTCGGCTGGTCTCGTCCACAGTCTCCGAGTCCACCTCACCCAGAGACCGAGACAAGATTCCAAACAAGGTCGAGTCCGAGACGAGACCGAGACCGCCCGTTTTTGGTCTCGAGACTCGAGTACTTCAACACAACCTAAATACCACAGTAAATCAGACTGAGAGAAGGAACAGAAACAGTCACATTCTAAACTTCAAGCCTCCTGAACCTGACAGACTGGTTCTCATCTACTCAGCTGTTCTTAGAAATTTCTGTGTAAATAAACTCAAGTCAACCCTGAACATCCAGATTTCTGACTCCTGATAAAATATACAGACTCTGATTTACAGAATCTTCCCTCTGATCATTTCTGCAGTACGACTTTTATATCTTCTCAAATTCTGAACTGATGGATGGATACTTTTATTGATCCCGAAGGAAATTTAGCAGCCGGTAGCAGTTACACAACACAGTAGAAACAAACAGCAATAATAGGGGAGGTACAGTAAGAAAGCAGAGTAAGAAATATAAGACTATAGAGGTTCTAAACTGAGATTTGAAATATTAACAATACTTATTAGATATAAATAAATTTAAAAAATGCTGAAAGAAGAATATATACATGAATATCTAAATACAAAAACTATACAAAAGTGTCAAAGTAAGCAGCCGTGGATATGAGGTAGTGCAGTAATACAGAATAAATTAAGTATAAGGGATAGCAGGGAGATGGTTCATTGGAGATGTAGAGATTTATTTAACTCTATATGCACTTGACAAGCTCTCCCCTCTGTTATTTAAGTTTCCTAGAAGAATTAGGGTTATTTATGTATTTATTATGCTTACTTCTGATATATCAACACTGAGAGAGAAAAGGCTACTTCTAGCTCCAGATCCATATCTGTAAACAACATTTCAAACTTCCATTTATCATCATAGAAGTGGAATCTACTACTGTCTGCTTTTACAGCTGCAGAACTCTTACTGGATAATGGATGGATCACCTGTACACTGCACAGAAGAGCTTGGATCCTAACTCTACTGGCCCTCACGTCCACGGATCTATCTACTGCTCAGATACATGAAGCTAAAACCAGAACTGTGAAGAGATACAGCACACGGCTTTTAATAAAGTGAAATCACTTCTTTTACGGGTGTGAATTCTCCTTTCTATTACACCCACCAGCTGGATTTTACTTTCTTTTTCTTCTGTCCTTTTTTTTATCTGTCAGCAGGGCTGAGAATGAGGAACTGTCTGTATTTTTCTTTTCTTCAGAAAGAAAAAACCTGTTGGAGCACATTTTACTCACATCAGAAAAAGGTCAACTGTGAATGTAGTTGTGTGAGTGTGAGTGTGTGTACTGAACTGTCTTTAATAACGCTGGGGTCATTAGTGAGTGTAGTTGTGTGAGTGTAGTTGTGAGTGTAGTTGTGAGTGTGTGTAGTTGTGAGCGTGAGGGAGAGAGTAGTGGTGTGAGCGTGTAGTTGTGAGTGTGTGTAGTTGTGAGTGTGAGGGAGAGTGTGGTGGTGTGAGTGTAGTTGTGAGTGTAGTTGTGAGTGTGAGGGAGAGTGTGGTGGTGTGAGTGTAGTTGTGAGTGTGTGTGTAGTTGTGAGTGTAGTGGTGTGAGTGTAGTTGTGTCAGTGTGAGTGTAGTGGTGTGAGTGTAGTTGTGAGTGTGAGGGTGAGTGTAGTGGGGTGAGTGTAGTTGTGAGTGTGTGTAGTTGTGAGTGTGAGGGAGAGTGTAGTGGTGTGAGTGTAGTTGTGAGTGTGTGTAGTTGTGAGTGTAGTGGTGTGAGTGTAGTTGTGAGTGCAGTTGTGTGAGTGTAGTTGTGAGTGTGAGTGTAGTTGTGAGTGTAAGTGTGAGTGTAGTTGTGAGTGTGAGTGTAGTTGTGAGTGTAGTGGTGTGAGTGTAGTTGTGAGTAGTTGTGTGAGTGTAGTTGTGTGAGGGTGAGTGTAGTTGTGAGAGTGTAGTTGTGAGTGTGAGTGTAGTTGTGAGTGTAGTTGTGACTGTGAGTGTAGTTGTGACTGTGAGTGTAGTTGTGAGTGTAGTTGTGAGTGTGAGTGTAGTTGTGAGTGTGGTTGTGAGAGTGAGGGAGAGTGTGAGTGTAGTTGTGAGTGTAGTTGTGAGTGTGAGTGTAGTTGTGAGTGTGAGTGTGTGTGTAGTGGTGTGAGTGTAGTTGTGAGTGTGAGTGTAGTGGTGTGAGTGTGAGTGTAGTTGTGAGTGTGAGTGTAGTTGTGAGTGTAGTTGTGTGAGTGTAGTTGTGAGTGTGAGTGTAGTTGTGAGTGTGAGTGTAGTTGTGAGTGTGAGTGTAGTTGTGAGTGTAGTTGTGAGAGTGTAGTCGTGAGTGTGAGTGTAGTTGTGAGTGTGAGTGTAGTTGTGAGTGTAGTTGTGAGTGTGAGTGTAGTTGTGAGTGTAGTTGTGAGTGTGAGTGTAGTTGTGAGTGTGAGTGTAGTTGTGAGTGTAGTTGTGAGTGTGAGTGTGAGTGTAGTTGTGAGTGTGAGTGTAGTTGTGAGTGTAGTTGTGAGTGTAGTTGTGAGTGTGAGTGTAGATGTGTGAGTGTAGTTGTGAGTGTAGTTGTGAGTATAGTTGTGAGTATAGTTGTGAGTGTGAGTGTAGTTGTGAGAGTGTAGTTGTGAGTATAGTTGTGAGAGTGAGTGTAGTTGTGAGTATAGTTGTGAGTATAGTTGTGAGTGTGAGTGTAGTTGTGAGTGTAGTTGTGAGTGTGAGTGTAGTTGTGAGGGTGAGTGTAGTGGTGTGAGTGTAGTTGTGAGTGTGAGTGTAGTTGTGAGAGTGAGTGTGAGTGTAGTTGTGAGTGTGAGTGTAGTTGTGAGTGTGAGTGTAGTTGTGAGTGTGAGAGTAGTTGTGTGAGTGTGAGGGTGAGTGTGTGTACAGACCTCCTGTTCCTGTCTTTAATAAAGCTGGGGACCCAAATCGCTCCAGTTCAGGGGTTGTTTTAACCCACCGGGAGGTTCCACCGATTGGGAGGGAAAGGGGCTCACTTTTCTCAGGGGAACCTGAAGAACAGAACAAAATGGACATGTATAAATTATAGAACATGATCAGTAATATAATAATACTTATGGGTAACGGCTGTTTGAAGTAACCTAGTTTAAACAGTAATACAGAACTGTGGGTTTGTTGTTATAATTTACCCTGCCAGAAAGAATGGAGTCTTTGGGGGGCGGGGCTTCTGCTTTATATGTGGCTGTTCTTACCATGATAACCCATCATTTATTTCTGTGTGAACAGTTTGAATAAAGATTACTTTAAAAAACTTTTTCTTTGCTTTACTTAAACACTTTTAGTTTGGTCTCCTATTTTGAGAGAATCACTGAGAACATTAGTATTTTTAAGTTGAAGAAACTTTTTATTGCTTTTTAGTTCAGACCACGCCCCTGCAGATTCTCATTGGGCTTGTTCTGTGGAAGGTGCTAGAAAATCTTTTACTTTCAAACAACATGATTTGTTTTTTTCTGTATTTTATTTTTATTATTTTATTATTTTCTGTTCTTCTGAGAAGATCTACAGACATCCTACAGTTGACTCCATTAACCAAGACACCATTTTCTGCCTTCAGCTCTTTTTACATTTAGGAATTTGTAAGAAGATTTCCAAGTTCAAGAGACGTTTTTCTTTTTTGCAGTTGAGGCTTATCTTAAGTTGGAAAATGCAATGTATTTTTTTGTGGATTTTTGTGTTATATCATTGTGTAAACAGCTTTTGAGAATAACTCTGAGCATGATAGTATCCAAACTAGACTAACTAGCTAACAGTGTTAATGTTCTGCTGTTACACTTTGTGGTTTGTATTTTTAAATGTGTGTTTTTACCAAAAAATGCACGTATTGTATTTTGCAAAATACCTAGATTAATGTTATTTTTTTGTTTGTTTAATTCAATAATTGCTACCGCAGAACAGGTTGAGAATGTATTAAGTTGAAAAAAATAATTCTGAACAACATTTCTTACTTACTTACTTTTTTTTAATTGGCCAGATTTAAGACTAGGTTGTAGGTTCCTTAAAAGTACTGTCTTGTTTCTAAATTTAAATATTTTAAATAAAAAGGAGGAAAAATAAATATACATTTTCTTTATTGATCATGATATGTTTTTTTAAGCTTTTACAACAAATGTAAGTAAAAAAAACACTTAAAAAGTTGAGTTTAAATAACCGGGTAGAACAGTTTACACTACAGCATATTTTAAGTATAACTATTTTAGATTTAAATTAATTAAACTCAAAATGTTTCTTACAGGCATTTAGACTGAACTTACCTAAATGAATAGATTTTCTGTAGTATGCATTACTTAAAAAATGTAGACAATCACTTGCCTCAAACTCTTGAAGTTCAATCAACTTTTCCGGGTTTACAGTTTTTACATTTTCTCCAAAGTGAGTCTGAGTCCGGTGTGTAAAGAGTGTGAATGCAAATAACCTACACCATCCTTTTCTTTTCATTTTTTAAGATTTTTTAGTTTGACTTTTCATGTTGTGTAAATACATTGTTTGTGTTGCACCCAATTTTTAGATCCTCCCCACTTTATGATCCATCTTACACCCAGAGACCTTATTACACTATTCAGCCTCAGGTAAACCTAAAATCCCCCATACATTACACATATCAAACCCCAGAACCTAATAATAATATTCATATATATAAATATATAAAATATAATAATCTAAGCAGCACAGTGCCGTCCATCTGTTATCAAGCATCAGCCGCTAACTCAGCTCTGAAAACAGCTTCCAGCCTCCAACCTTCACTGCTGATCCGGTTAATCACTAGCATTGAGCTGCATTCCAGTTTTCTGAGATCAATCACTAAAGACTCCACTGAACTACAGCCATAATCCACAGATCATATAAACCCCCAGAAAACAGGGGACAATGACCCCAAAAATACTTCAAAAAGCACCCAGAGCTGGAGAGTTCTGAAGTTTCCAGCATTGAGTCCAGACCCAAATCATACTGAACTCCGGTGAAGAGATCTTAAACCTGATCTTAAAACTGCTGTTGGGAGAAGAAACCCTTCAGATACGAGAGATCTGGAGCAGATTACAGAAGAAGAGTCCAGAGTTCCAGCTGAGAGGTGGAAGAAGCTCCTTAATGGTTACAGGAAACAACTGATTTCAGTGTTTTTTTTTTCAAGCGGTGTGCAACCAAATATTATTTTGAGGGTGCCAATAATTTAGTTTGGTCTGATTTTGGAATTTTGTTTGAAATGTTATATATATTTTATATGGTGTTTTTTTCTGTTTTTTTGTGTGTCTATTTACAATACTCTCAAAAGAAATCATTTCAGGGGTGCCAACACTTTTAGCCATGATTGTATTTGAATATTTAAATTTCAGACACTGAACTGTTTCAGCCAAACAAAGAAACAATAAAGCATTTCCACCTAAACCCACAAATCACTTCCTTCTTTTAAGGTTTAATGGAAATAATGAGATTAATAAAAATCTGTCTAATAAAAAGCTAAACATCAGCTTCACCCAAAACAGAGGCATTATTGTTTCACACAGGGATTCTTTTACAACATAGTAAAATTCAACCTACAAACTTCAACAAGACTGCAGGATCAAACTCACTGTGTAAGAAGGAATATATTTTTTATAAGAATTAGATCATTTAAAGTTAATCAAATATTAATCCTACCTTTATATTTCTGGATTCTGCAGTAAAATCAGTCGTCTGTGTCGTAACGCAGCGTCTCTTCATAAACTGAAGGTATTTCTGAGGTGTGTATCACATTAACTGGTTAGACTGGTTTTTAGATCGTTTAGTCAGATTTTAGAATGTTTTCAGGTGTGTCTTCATATGAACACAAAACAACACAGCAGAGTCTCCATCTAGTGGGCAGTTATTAGAAAAATCTGTATTATTATTCAGCAATATTTTTAAAGTATTCCTGAAAGGATAAACTATAACTTTTCACATACAATGTTCCAAAAACATCCTGAAAACATGTAACATAATAATGATTTGCATCACAATGTAACATAACAAATATAAATAAAAATTCTTATGCAGCATTCTCAGTTTCACAAATACTTTCTTTATACTTAAATACAATAATTAAACATACAAAAATACAACATAATAATCACTTTGGTTTCACACAAATGAATAATATTAAAATGTTAGACATTTTATATTTGAATCCTGGTTCCTTACAGTGTTTCTTCCTCCAGCTCTGAGTGAGTTTTTTTCACAGCCACTGTTTTATATATATATATATACATATACACACAGACACACACACACACACACATATATATATATATGTAACAGACTCATTACTACACCCTTCTCAAAACCAGCTGAAGGGCCACGCAGACACAGGGGGCAGAAGCCATTTTAAAAAGCTTTGATTGGTTAGAACCACTGTCAGTCACTGTCAGTTTAAATTAGTTGCTTTTTATTTTAGTAAATTTATAAAATATATGCTTATTAAATATTATGTAATGATTTACATGCACCTATTGTCACCCCTGAAGGGTTAGAAGGGCCTCACTGCACACCACTGACAAAAATAAAGATGACGGGACTAAAGAAAAACATCTTTTACCCATAAAAAGTGGCACTGACATTATTGTATCTAAACTATTATTCACTACAGTATTCAAACTAAAAGTAATATTTAAATAAAATATCTTTAAAATGCACACTTTCTAAAGCATTGCACTTAGGAAAACAAATTAAAAACACATAGGTATATAGTATTATATAACTTTGGCCTGTAAAGTGATAATTGTATAAAGTCATGAAAAATGCTAAAAGTAAATACCCTGTCAGAGCAGTAGAGGGTGCTACATGCAGGGACTCCACTTTAGTTCAGGTTGAAGGGCGGGGCTTCACACTGGGAAGGAGCTGCAACACTGGATCCTGATGCTCCCATACTACACTCTAGTGTCTGTTTGGTGGAACAGCTCACACTGTAAACTGTACACAGCACAAGGTGCATTTCCTTCACTCTCCCCATCAAACCTGACTTTCTCCCCAAAAGCTCATTAACAAAATTCCTTAAGCTATCTCAGCTGTACTTACTTCTTATTTATTTAGCTATACATTTACAGACACTGAATATTTCTTATGTCACTACTTCTATAGGCCAAAAACATATATGAATGTAATGTATTTAACTGAAACTTATCTATACAACCAATCATTTATAAAGTAAAATCTTAACAATATCAGGGGTGCCCAGCCTTTCTTATACCATCGTAACTATGTGAAATTTAATTGAGTTTTATGTATTATTAGGAACACACATCAGGCATTACAACTGCAGTTATGATTGGGAATAAAATCTTTGTCAGGGAGTAACATAATGACTGATTGAGCTCAGTTTCAGACCCTGCAATAAACTGAGCTAATTTGACTCTGATGTACTGAGCTGTACAGCTTTGTAGTGTTGGAACACTAATAGATTGAAAGAACTCCTCCAGGGTTTTACAGAGATAAACATGTGCAGTAATCCTTGGAAATAAAATATTTTCAGGGATTAAATTAATAACTGATTAAGCTCAATATTTGAGCCTGGCCTGCAATAAACTGAGCTTATTCAGATCATTAAGAAGATAAACATTCCACAGTAATTAAACTAAAGACATTCTGGGCTTTGTATAGAGAACATATTTGTGCTGTTTAACTTTTTCTCCAGTATAACAATCGCTAAGAAAACAAAAGCAAGTATCAACGAATGAGCAGAATGCCACTGACCTGAACCTGCTGGCGTAAATCTGCTGGATTAAATCCCTTCTCCAAAGAACGGAGCAATAGCTTCCAGCACAGTCAGAAACCGAATAAGGCCCAGACCTGGTCCTACGTTCAAAAAGACACTGGGCTGAGTCCGGTCATCATTGTAAATACTTGATTTGATATCTTCTTACTGGACTTTATTCTACTTTTGAAAACCTTTAGAGATTGCTAAGAATAAGAAATGCCTAAAAACTGTAAGAGTTTATGAGGAGCTTTCACTGTTGCCTCTTGTTAGTATTTCACTATTTCTATCATTAGTTTTCTTCCTTAATGTATATTTTTATGCTGTCTTCTACTGTGGTTTATATGTATCATCGTAAAACTTTAATTTATACATTTATATTTATATATATAAATTGGCTCACTCTCTGAAGTCAGCGCATGTCGTTTATTTCAAAGAGCCGGCTAAGAGTCTGACCCATCACTACTAATAACTACAGTGCCGTAGTTTAACACTTTATTGTTGTGCTTTTGTACCAGAAAAGAATGTAGACTGTTAAAACTTACTCCTATCACCATGTTCTGTGTTACAGGAACCAGAGTCACTGAAGATCACAGTGGAGATGGAGATCATGGGAATCTCCACAAAAGGCGATGAGACTGTTCTCCTCAGTGACACCATGGAGGAGTTCAGCGTTCCCGCCACTGTGTGGAGTGGTGACGTTAAAAGTAGCTGTTGTGAGGGAAGGGGAGGTCATATTAAACATTGAAAGCCCACTTTTTAATCAACCATAATGTGGTAATTTGACAAGTTTTTGTGTTCAGATTGTAATATTTCTTAGCATGTTCTGTTAGGGTTTTTTGGGGGGGTGAGGTTGTATGTGTTTGTGCTTTTGATTTTTGATTGTGTGTGTTGTGTTTAAACTAATTCAAAATAAAATGTGTTTAATTGTTTTTATACCTGTCTTTTGAATTTAAACACATTCATTTAAGCTTACTATCCTTTCCCTGCTAAAACAAATATTCTATGGTTTCTATATTTTTCTGCTGGTTTTGTGGTGTTTTGCAGTGTTTTTCTAAAGGGTTTAACAGACCTTTTAAACCCTATGAAAGTATTTTTTTATAATTGGCATTTTTCAGAAAGGCAGGGCCTTGTGGTTTATGATCATAACAGTTTCTGCTTTTAAGAGTTTACACTGCTGGGCTGAAGATATACTAAACCATAAAGAGGCATATCTGTGCTGCACCACCATTTATTCAATGGTATTTGGATATTAGCATTTAACCAAAAGTTTTAGAACACAGCTCAACCAGCCAAAAGTATTGGCATTCCACCATTTAGCCACAGGCAGTAGCTTTTATACTGTTTGTAACAAAACAAACGATAGTGTGATATAAACTTCGTCCAACACTGTATTGGATGATTTACACTTATGTATGTACAGGCTCACAAATCTATTTCTTTATTTTAATAGTTCCTATAAATGTTTTGTTACAGATGCACACAGCAATGAGACGATATAAATAATAGTTTATGCTAGACGTTCATTATCTTTAATGTCTGATTTGTAAACCACATTATCACATGCACTGTATAAAACTATTCGCCATTCCCTGCTTCTTAAAAGTTTTTATTAAGGACGCAGACGGCGCGGTCGGTGCGGGAATTTTTTTTTTTTTTCTCCCCTGCCTTCATCTTCAGGTGGGTCAGAATCAATGACTTCCCAGAGCAGATTTATTCTTTGTCTGATTTCTACCTCAGAAGAGTGTCAGACTGTTTATAAACAAATACTCAGCACAGAATTTCAGATTACCACACAGCATTTTCTATCCAATAAGTAATCTCTTAGGAATGTGTCTGATTGACATCCCAAAAACCGCACCGTCCACCAACTGTTGGTCCTCTGCCCGGGGCACCAGGAGTTTGGTGATGCATTTCACCCGGATGGGAGACTCCTTTTAGTAGAGAGTCGTCGACTGTGAAAACATTCTGTGCAAACAAAAGAGCACAACGGACTAAATATAAAATATTTGTTATGTTTCACCTAATTTATTGTATTACCCATGATTCAACTGTTCATATGCAAATATTTTATTTGTTGATTGGTTGGGAGAATAAACCATAATATTAAACTGTTTTGGGTTTTGTGGGGCTATTGTGCTGTTATTGTTCTGTATATGTAACGCTTGGTACTATTTAAATAATATGAAAATAGATAAAAATATATCTTTTTTAATTGCTTGGTAGAGATGCGTGGTGTTGTTTCCACCCAGACACTTTAAAATGGGGACACAAGTGCTGCTAAGTAAAAAAATATCTATTTTAATTATTTTCATATTATTTTTTATTATGTAATATTTAATCAGTGCTAAGTGTTACACAACAGAACAATAACAGCAAAATAGCCCCACTTAGTCCAAAAACAGTTTAATAATATATAGTTTGATAAAATATTAGAATATGAACCGTTTAATCATGGGTAATACAATAAATTAAGTGAAACATAATGAATTAAACAGTATAAACATGTTATTTTGTATGTTTGTGCTCTTTTCTTTACACAGAATGTTTTCACGGCCGATGACGCCCTACAAAAAGGAGTCTCCCATCCGAGTGAAATGTATCACCAAACTCCTGGTTTCCCAGGCAGAGGGCTGGCAAGTGGTGGACGTCGCGGTTGTTGCTATCAAGGGCGTTGGAGTGGGTTTGATATGGGGGGGGGGGCTAATATGAATTAAAGCCCACCCTATAGTGTCTTAGAACAACATTTATGGAATTACTTTTAATCACAAATGAACCATTTTTTGTCTGTACTTCTGTTTGAGGGACAACAACACCCCAACAGCCACAATGGACAGTCGAGAGACTGCACGGAGAACCCTGCCAAGCACCAGTGAACTACCAAAGTCCACCAGAAGTCTCAGAATCTCCTTATCATCTCCTAACCTATGTGGCTCAAAACAAAGCAACAACCCCAACACATGGCTACACAGAGAACTGAGAGCAGCAACACAAAAAAGGCTTCGTATTCCTGCATCAAAACAAAATATCTGAGCTGATCAGAATAATTATGGCTGCAACTGACAATCAAAATACTATGCACAGTATTTAAAAGTACAGTTGTCTATGCTCTCTGGGTGGGTACAGTAGGTGGCGCTTTATCTTGAAATTCATAATTTCTATTTCATTTTTATAATACTTAAGAATACATAAGAATATGTAAGTCTTGATATCACAATCTTACCTATATTGTTTACATCTTATATATTACCTTTATCTGTTCTTTGTCCAATCCACTTTATGCAAAATTATAATCAGTAAAAATGTTTATTTGACTAAATTGGAATTAAAATATTTTTACTGATGAAGCAATGGAGCAAATTTGGTTGAATTCTAAAGCCCAAAACCTTGGCTAAATTGTGGAATACAAATACTTTGGCTGAGAAGTAGTCCAAAAACTTTTGGTTAAATGGTAAAATTCAAAAACTTTTGGGTAAATGCTGAAAACCAAAAACTTTTGGTTAAATGCTTACGTGCAGTATCTCTCTCTCTCTCTATCTCTCGCTCTCTCTCTCTCAGGTGAGCCATGGGAGAGAGTTGTGGGTGGAGACTACGAAAGGACCTGAACCAAGATGGCCGACAGAGAGAGAGAACCATGGGGTATGCTTTAAGGCCAATGCGCTCTTGTAGCCTAATTTTATTGTATTACTTCTCTGATGTGGTTAACTTAATCCCTCTTTTTGGCTAAAAGACAACTCTGTACCACCTGGGTATGCAAACAGGTAAACTAGGTGCACCTGTACATTTTTACATCATGTAGGAGTTGTTTGTATCGGTCCCTAGGTAAGAGGGCGGGTGCTACCCCTTGTATTTAGGTTATTAGTTAGGGAGTATCTTTTCTTTATATTCTTTTTGTACTTAATTTGGCTTTAGGTAGTTTAATGTGGTTATGTTTTGTTGTGTTCTTTTCTGTAGCACCGTCCATAGTTTACATTTCCCAGAGTGGTACTTTCTTTGTTGTTTTATACAGCATATGTAAATAATGTAAATACTGCCATGGTTTGTTGTATGTGCAAATGAGTGGTGGGAAGCTAAAATTAAATCAGATTTTTGTACCGCTATTTACTGCCTGTTCTCCTTTTTTCTTACTTAAACTCTGCTGGCTCTTTGACTTAGGATAGCCATGTGTTATGTTCTCCATATTTTTCTTCCTAGACACATGCGGAGGATTTTAACACTTAAATCTAAAAATGTTTGGTTAAATGCTAAAACTTTAGATGAAATGCTAAAATCTAAAAACCTTTGGTTAAATGCTTAAATCCAAAAATATTTGGTTAAATGCTTAAGTCCAAAAACTTTTGATTAAATGCTGAAATCTAAAAACTTTTGATTACTAACTGGTTGCTAGGTGGTTGCTATCATTTCTAAAGTGGTTGCTAAGTGGTTGCTTGGTAGTTGCTAATGTTTTCCAGGTGGTTGCTAAGCTGTTGCTATCGGTTGATAGGCAGTTGCTATCATTTCTATTGTGGTTGCTAGGCAGTTGCTAACATATTCCACATGGTTGCTAGGCAGTTGCTAACAAACTCCATATGATTGCTCAGTGGTTGCTAGGCAGTTGCTAATGTTTTTCAGGTGGTTGCTAAACTGTTGCTATTTGATTGCTAGGCAGTTGCTATCATTTCTAAAGTGGTTGCCATGCAGTTGCTAATGTTTTCCAGGTGGTTGCTAAGGTGTTGCTAACTGGTTGCTAAGCCCTGGCTGGGGTGCCGGGGTGTCCAAACTTTTGATCAGTATCTGCTCCATACAGCAGCTCCTCCAAACACACACTGTACTGGAAGAGCAGGGGAGAGAAAGGCCCCCCATTCATTCCTATGGGGAAACTTCGTACGACAATTGTCAATTGTCATATCGTCGAAATTTCCGTAAAGAACGTCCGATTTTTGTCTTCATATCTCAAAAATTGTGACCTATGTGGATGTTCAAAGTTGTCCCCTATTCATTTCCTATGGGGAAAAAAAGTGCACGTTTACGAAGTTTTTACGAAAAACGTACGATATATCGCTTAAAAAGCACAAGCAACCTAATCGGGTATAGGTCCTACGATACTGCTAAATTTAGTATTTCTACGTCACAAGCTGTAGGAGGAGATAGTGATTAAATTTTGAGCGCAGAATAAGATAATAATAAGAAGAAGATTACGAAGAACAGTAAGTTGACTTTTCCAAGCAAACTTAATAATAAAGTACACAGAGAAACAGATACAGGAATACAGAGTGTCCTTTATGATCAGCGGAGCTAAAAAGATGCTCAGTGAGTGTATGGTCATAGGTGTATGGTGTATGGAGCTGGTCATAATATTCTGACTTGACTGTGTATAAAATGGTTAAGGGTAAATTAAATACATTCTTCCACAAAACAAAATTGGTACCACATTAAAATAAGACTTTATAAAGGGTTTATACATGGTTTACAATTAGTTTATTAATGCTTACTAATTAGGTTGTAAATGCTTTAAAATTATTAATAATCAGTTATAACACATATATAGAAAGGGCAACAATATAGATGGCTGTGGGTTCATTATTTCATAACAGGTCATTGTTGCCCTTTCTATGTATGTGTTATAACTGACTATTAATGATTTTTAAGACATTTACATCCTAATTAGTAACCATTAATAAACTAATTGTAAAGCATTTATAAACCCTTTATAAAGGTAGTCTTATTTTAAAGTGGTACCACAAAATTAGTCCCTGTATGGTTATAGTGTATTTTCACAGCATTATTTAACACTATGTTTTTCATAGCTAAATTCAACCCGGATGCAAGCCACTAGAGATGGGCCTGTTCCTGTTGGTGAACTGATCTTAGAAGAAGAGGGAAAGCACCACGAGGTGGCGCTGTGGAGAGAGGCAGCGCTGGCAGAACTTGCCCTCTTGCAGCTTACAGAAATT
This sequence comes from Astyanax mexicanus, assembly GCF_023375975.1. Classification (NCBI taxonomy): domain Eukaryota; kingdom Metazoa; phylum Chordata; class Actinopteri; order Characiformes; family Acestrorhamphidae; genus Astyanax; species Astyanax mexicanus. Next base: position 11,494,808 of record NC_064411.1, on the reverse strand, counting down.
ACACATCTGAATATTGTGAGGTAAATTATTACTGTAGCTGTTTAAAGGAGGTGGTGTTAATGTTGTTATGGTTGTGTGTTGAGTTGTTTCAAGGGCAAAGCAAACTCACATTGTTATACAAGATGTACACTGATTACTTTAGATTACATTAAAGTGTCATTTCTTCCGTGCTGTCCCAGGAAATATTGACAAATGAGAAATACTGTAATTTTTCGGTATTCAACTGTTTAATGGTGAAAACTGGAAAAAATATTTTTACTTGCAGAAACCTGATAAAAAACAGAAGAGGGATTGTGGTGGTTGGAGTCTCTGTGGGAAGCAACACCACTCTCCTTTTGACAGAAGATATGGAGAAGCTCATCGTTCCACACAATGTACTGATCAGCTAATTAAGCGCCTTCCAATCATCGTAAACATTTCCTATGAGGGAGGCGTTATTTGTTCTATTGACAGCCCAGCCTTTACAGAGGCATAAGGCCTTAAAAATGTCTTTTCACATACTAATCCAGTTCTAATCTGACCCAAAATCTGTTTTTTCGTCCCCTGTTTTCTCCTTTTTAGTTTAGGGGAGAAGTTATATACATGGACTTGATTTGTAGTCAATAACGAGTATAAACTTTTGTTGAATAGCCCACCTCCGATCTCCCCCAACATTCCGAAATACAGTGCGATAGTTTATATACACAATACCTTCAGCTAGTCAAACCACAATAAGTCAACTGACAAGAAATGCTTAAAAATGCATAAATATTATAGAGATATTTTCAGCAACAACTGGAAAGTTATGCATTTCCCCGACATTAATTTTCAGACCTTTCCTGGCTTAACTACGACAAGGAACTGTGTGTATAAGAGTGCTTTAATAAACTAATCTGTAGGCACTGTGTGTATAAACAGTGTTTTTAATAAACTATCTGTAGGAACTGTGTGTATAAACAGTGTTTTTAATAAACTATCTGTAGGCACTGTGTGTATAAACAGTGTTTTTAATAAACTATCTGTAGGTACTGTGTGTATAAACAGTGTTTTTAATAAACTATCTGTAGGAACTGTGTGTATAAACAGTGTTTTTAATAAACTATCTGAAGGAACTGTGTGTATAAACAGTGTTTTTAATAAACTATCTGAAGGTACTGTGTGTATAAACAGTGTTTTTAATAAACTAATCTGTAGGAACTGTGTGTATAAACAGTGTTTTTAATAAACTAATCTGTAGGCACTGTGTGTATAAACAGTGTTTTTAATAAACTATCTGTAGGAACTGTGTGTATAAACAGTGTTTTTAAAAAACTATCTGTAGGAACTGTGTGTATAAACAGTGTTTTTAATAAACTATCTGAAGGTACTGTGTGTATAAGAGTGTTTTAATAAACTAATCTGTAGGCACTGTGTGTATAAACAGTGTTTTTAATAAACTATCTGTGTACTTTTAAAGTTCTCACTGCCTTGCTTTAAATGTCATCATCCTTGGAATTCTACCAGTGAAGTGTGGAGCTACTTTGAGTTTGTTGTTAATGGTGTAAAAATAGTGATTTTTTTTTTGTATGGGTTAAGCTATGCCCCTATCACTAGCATTGTAGTCTATTGGGAGCATTAGCTAACAGCGCTGTATTTCAGAATGCTGGGGAGAACAGAGGTGGGCTATTCAACAAATGTTTGTATTTGTTATCATGATTCACTACACCCTAAGTCCATTTCAGTTCACCCTTAACAACAAACCATTCTGCTATCTGAACTTTTTTTGTTCCATATTTTTCATTCTGTTGTTCACTTGTGTTTTTGCCTTGGAAAAGTGTTTATTTATTAAGCCAATTGCACTACCTCACATCATACTACACACACAGATGTTCATATCTATGTACAACAATGAAATACTTATATAATTAAATTGTTAAAATAAAAACACATTTTTGTGCATTATATTTATTGTTTTATTTTGTTCTTTTTTTGTATATTAAAAATAAAGTTATTGCTGGAAATGAATCAATCTGCTGTCAACTTCAGGAAGCTTCGGTTGATTCATCACTTCAGAACAACCTCAATGTACAATGTACAAAAGTTATAAGTCACTCAGATTTAGGAGACTCAGTTAGTCTTATTTAGAAAATGTTGACCATACATTTATTATGATATAAAATTGTAAAATGTGAAGTTTTAAAAACAGTTAGGTTTAGTTATTCTTGTGATTCGACTCCTACTGATTCATTGAACAGAATAAAGTGAAGCTTGTGCAACTGGAAAGTTATTCAGCTCTTTCTGAGGTAAGATGTGGTGGATATGGTGGTGATAAATTACGATATTATAAAGTCACTTTTCATATTGTATGGGAATAAGTAATGTTTTATGTGATGTATGATAATATGGAATATGTTTATTTGTATATCATGTATTTATGGTGATACGTTTTTTATTATTATACGTTTATTCGTTGATAATCTCAGAGGCTCACTTTGTGGCTGCTAGCTAGCTTTCTAGTTATAATTACCAAACATGAACGCTAGCCAACACCTAAACGCGGTTCTCTTTCAGAAAAAAATACCTTAAATGTCTTTAATTGATACTCGGATGTACAAATTAAGATCATTCAAGTTTTCAAAGAGGTAAAACCCGCTTTCAGTGTCTAGCCATAATAAGAGAAAGTGAGCAGCTAGCCATAGCTCACTTTATCTCAGTCCTAGGCTGTATTCGAAATGGCATACTACTATACTGCATACTGCACTAGTATGTACTGCATACTACACACCGCCCAGTATGTAGTATTCAGTACTGCAACACTTTTGATTGTAGTACCCTACACGGTCCCGTGACACACCAGTCAGTGCTCTGAAGTGCTCAGAATTCCTCAGAGTGAGTTGTAAACAGAAAGAACATGAAAAATGTCCTACCTTTTCATTATCAAGACTAATGAGATCTGCATACTGTCCAGAACTGCAATTGCTGCTTTAATTTTAGAGTTTAATGTAAGTGCAGTTAACCCAATTCTAACAACCATTTAGTAGCAGCCCCCACAACCCAAGTAAGTTCCAGTTAAATATGTTTTCCTATTTATTTTAGTAGATTACTATTTTCATCTATGTAAGTACCAACAAGAAGAAAACATTTAAACAAACTCTCATTCATATTTACACAATCTCAACAATAAAAGAAATGAGACAAGTTGCATCACCGCAGAGATAATTATTAAAGCTTATAAACTGCAGTTTTAATCCATTTAAATGAGCTCTGGGTGTAACTCCAGCATCAGTAGCAGTAATGCTAGTAAATCTACTTAATACAAAACATTAGTTTTAGAAAATGGAAATATGGAGGTATGTTTTCTTTCCTATTTTAGTGAAATACTTTGTTCTACTTTGTAAAATTAAAGGAAAACTCCAGAGAAGTAGTTCTACAGTGTTTTAAATGAGAGTTTTAGCTGTTTAGCTCCATTCAGCTCCATGCATTGAGGACTCCCTCGCGGGCTCCCTCTAGCGGTGATGGGTATAATGTGATATAGCGGGGGAGGGGGCGGGGCTCTACATAACCCGGATGAGGCTGAGCTTCCGGGGTCTGTAGCTGGAGAGGAGGAAGAGCGGGATCAGCTGAACTACAGAAGGTATGGAGAAGTTTCTCTCTCTCTCTCTCTCTCTCTCTCTCTCTCTCTTTTTTCAACACGCTGTTCTACATTCACTCCTACACCCACACCAACACCACCTTCAGCACCTTCAGCATGTGCAGCATTTACACCACCAGCACTGGATCTTCTCCTAGCTCTGCTCAGCAGTCTGACTCTGACCCACAGACACAGGAGGGGGGTTTGAGTAGGGGGTCGTGGAGCTGGGGATGGGGGGGCTTTACAGATCATACACAGGATAACGGAACCTCACACTCCTGCCCCCCCCCCCCCTCCCCCACATCACTAACACACACCTGAGATAAATCAGTTCTGTGGAAATTGTGTGATCAGTCTCTACACATTTCTTAGTTACACTAGTTTAGTTTAGTTTAGTTTAGTTAATTTTCCTTTACTTAATCCGGTTCCTGGTAAGTTGCTGGTAAGTCATGTGACTCTCCCGTCAAAATAAAAGTCCACTTGTAAAATATTAAATGTAAGAATGAAAGATTTAGTGATTATAGTGAGGAAAAGTTCAGGCAAGAAGAGGAATTTCACAAGTAACATTTATTAGCTTACTGATTTAACAGAAAACTTGCTATTTCACTGTAATAACAAACACAAATATTAGCAAATTACAACATCTTTAGCCCCGCTGTTTTTAAGAAATCCCAGTTAAACCATTACTGTGGAATACAGTCTCCAGCTGCTCTTTTGCTGATACTTTAATAATGATGATAATAATAATAATAATAATAATAATAATAATAATAATAATAATAACAAAAACATGAATTTGATAATAATAAGAAGAAGAAGAATCACACTTTGAGCAACTTGACAAAAATACACAAACATTTATGTAAGAGGTTAAAAAGACTACAAAAATAATTGAAAAAGAACTACATCAAATAATATGAATTCTTACAAATTGTTATAATTGTGTTAACCTTTAGTAAACAAAAGAGACTCTTATGTTTTACACTCCTGTTGGAGGTTGGTTGATGTGTTGTAACAGTAAAAAGGTCATTATTTTGCTGTGATTTTATTTTGAACTACAATTCCCTGCACCAACAAGGCAACTGCATGTTTTTTTTATTAATTATCCCTCCGCACCCCCCGTAGCTCCAGAGGAACTTGAATGCAGCTCCGTGAAAAAGTGCTGTTTTAAGCAAATATAAGGATTTTTGAGAAAAGTTACTGGCAAAATGAGCTCTTATATCAGTTCTAGTCACTCTTCTGTGCATTTTTAGCGGGTATTGAAGCATATTTTGCCTAATAATTAATTATTTCTGCCCCGGTCGGTTTATCGGATCAACATTTCCAAAAAACACATCTTGAACTCAGGAGCGCGTATCACTGTTAGCCTGAAGCCAGTGTGGTGGAAAATAATGAACTGTTATCAGGTTTGTGAAGCATTGATTTGGATTAATGTATTTGGTTAATGTGTGGAAACTTTTATAAATTGGTTTAAAGGAAAAAGCTTTGGACATCATCTGTCGTGATCAATGTAGAACGAATCAAGCATCGGCAATGTGATTCGAACCTCAAAGCTTCATATTAAAGGGTAAACATCACTCACTTAGAATCTCTTTAGTTAATTGACCTGCTTTTATTTTAATATTCAATGGCATTTTTCTTTGTGTTTTCCAGAAATTAAAATATTTTCCTGAAATTCATCACCAACAACCAGGATATTTAACTAAGAGCAAAGGTAAACTGCTGAAAGAGGTGAAGCAAAAGCCATCCAGAAGAATCTCCAGAACACGCAAAAATTGTTTGCTACATTTAAAAGACAAATGAAGCCAAGTCCCGACATGGAGAAACATCAGCACTCTGTCAAGAGTTTTACTCAACAGAGTGATCTCAAAAAACACCAGTGCATTCACACAGGAGAGAAACCATATCACTGCTCAGACTGTGGGAAGATTTTTACTACCCAGAGTGATCTCAAACAACATCAGCGCATTCACACAGGAGAGAAACCGTATCACTGCTCAGACTGTAGGAAGAGTTTTATTACACAGAGTAAACTTAAAATACACCAGCGCATTCACACAGGAGAGAAACCGTATCACTGCTCAGACTGTGGGAAGAGTTTTACTATACAGAGTAATCTCAAAAATCACCAGCGCATTCACACAGGAGAGAAACCGTATTACTGCTCAGACTGTGGGAACAGTTTTACTCAACAGAGTAATCTCAAAATGCATCAGCGCATTCACACAGGAGAGAAACCGTATCACTGCTCAGACTGTGGGAAGAGTTTTACTGAACAGAGTGCTCTCAAAATACACCAGCGCATTCACACAGGAGAGAAACCGCATCACTGCTCAGACTGTGGGAAGAGTTTTAATCAACAGAGTTATCTCCAACAAAACCAGCGCATTCACACAGGAGAGAAACCGCATCACTGCTCGGACTGTGGGAAGAGTTTTACTAAACAGAGTCATCTCAAACTGCATCAGCGCATTCACACAGGAGAGAAACCGTATCACTGCTCAGACTGTGGGAAGAGTTTTAATCAACAGAGTACTCTCAAAATACATCAGCGCATTCACACAGGAGAGAAACCTTATTACTGCTCAGACTGTGGGAAGAGTTTTAATCAACTGGAGACTGTCAAACGGCATCAGCGCATTCACACAGGAGAGAAACCGCATCACTGCTCAGACTGTGGGAAGAGTTTTAATCAACAGTGTAATCTCAAAAGTCACCAGCGCATTCACACAGGAGAGAAACCGTATCACTGCTCAGACTGTGGGAAGAGTTTTACTAAACAGAGTCATCTCAAAAAACATCAGCGCATTCACACAGGAGAGAAAAATTTCCCAAATTTGTCCCATGGCAATTAAAAGCGCAAATCATAAATTCCACCAGAAACAAATATGAACTGTATTTAACAATGGATTTTACAGGTTCAGCAAAACTATTCTTATCCAGGGATGATGTGTATAGAATTCCATGTTATGTTTTTATGTCTTTTAAGTTTGAATATTCCAGGACATTCTTTGTGAGACAGACTGTTTTTAGGTTAGTTACTGTTGCGCAGTAAGGTTACAGGCTCATTCACTCCCTCTGCTGGTGTTCTTGTTTGTCTATGGTTCAGTCCAATTAAAAATCTGTTACTATAGAGCATAGGTTGGCAATAGGCGGCCCGCGGGCCAGATGAGGCCCGCAAGCAAGAAACATCTGGCCCGTGAGGTTGAACTATAATGAAAAAAAAATCGGACTGTCCGTCTCAAAAATGCTCTTTATTTAGAAACTTAATTTTCCAAAACAGAAAAATTTATTAAAGATTTTTGATAGAGCCACGGGCTGTTAGATAACTGCTAGCTTCTTTATTCTGTTATTTTTTTTTAATTCGTTTGTTTTTTTTTATTTAACAAACAGGTATATCATTAATAGCGCCCCCAATGGTCAGTCCACAGATTTCACCCACATCAGCCCACTTGAATGTCTGCTTGTCATTTTAAGAGCGCCCTCCCGCCACCGCGCCCGCCATTCCGTTCTCGTTTTTCCGCCCATTCTTGCCGAGGCTCACTATCTCCTTATAAAGGCGTTTTTCACGGCCATGTCCCAATTCAACAGCCGGAGCAGCGGGACCGCGACCCTGACAACACGGGTTCGATCCCGCGTGAGGAGCGGTGTGTTTATTTATTTATTTTTTCCACGTCTGCACAGACCTGATTGACTGAAGAGAGTGGTTGGTGATATTACCTCACACGTGATTGGTCTGTGATTTACTGCGCCGCAAAGCGTGTATACAATTAAATCCTTCTCAATAGGTTTGGGTCCGGACCCGGACCACGGTCCGCCCGTGACCTCTGTTCTATGCAAATTCCCCGAATTTTCCTCTTCTGCTCACTGCTCAACCACCAAACTCGCTGCTACTGTGTTGCCAGTTGCCAGTGTTGTATCTTAAAAAGTCCACACTAAACTGTGAGAGGTTTAAGCTTGACGAGAAATATCGTCACGTCTTAATCTCGTGAGATCTCGTGCCACGATACAGGATTTGCTATTTTACTGACCAAATGTATAAACAAAGCATTTCCTGTTTTACTGTCTATTGTTATTGTTAGCTAGCCTAGCTAAATGTACAAATGTAGCATTTGCTGTTTTAATGACTATTATTATTGTTTGCTAGCTAGCTAAATGTTCAAATATGCAGTTTGCTGATTTACTGAACATTATTATTGGTAGCTAGCCTAACTAAATGTATAAATGTAGCATTTGCCGTTTTACTGACTTTTATTATTGGTAGCTAGCCTAACTAAATGTCCAAACAACAGTGTTTGCTGTTTTACTGACCATTATTATTGGTAGTTAGCCTAGCTAAATGTACAAACAAAGCAGTTTAACAGTGTTTTACGGCCGGTATTTATTTATTTTTTATTTCTTGCCTATTTTTTTTCTTAAATGTGTTGGGAAAAACAGCACTACCCTCAACTGCTCCAGTGCGTTCCCCTTGATTCTTTTGATGGAAGCCCGAAGTAGAGTTGATAGAGAGACAGGATACTTAGATCTTCAGCAAATCAGCAATTTATTACAACAGAGCTCTGGGAACCCCTTCCACTCAGACAGAGTTTCAGTAGAAGAAGTTCAATGATCCTTACATTTGCAAGACCTTATATCCCCAAAATCCCACCAATACATACTGTGCAAAGGTCAGTTAAACGGTTCCTCAGCAACTGTTTCTAACTGATTAAGTTAAATCATTTATTGATTACTACTGTTTTCTATGTGTCCTCCGGCCTCATCTCTGCTGCTTAGGCGCTGACTTCTGCATTACATGCTACATACTGGACATTCAGTTTTGAGGTGTCAGCCTAACTGTCCTTTGCACACTCACCCACATACACAGTTCAGGTCCAATATCCAGAAACAACTCACTAGTTTCAGACACTTGAGTCAGCCCAAACAAGATCACTCACATGACACTTCATTCTCTTAATCATAATCAGGTTTTTGGATTAAATGTCATTTTGTCTGATCAGCTGAAAAATACCTTTAATATTAATATTTACTGTTTCTTAACAAATGTAATTTGTATTCTCTTTCAAGCATTCATTCGGTATCTCAGTATGGGATACGCCACTCTCGCATATTCCTCATGTAGCCCCGGCTAATATATATATTATATATATATATTACACCTTTAGATTTTACAACTGTGAGATAAAACAGATAATACAAATAAAACTGATATAAACTACAAAGTGAAATATACAAGTTAGTGGAAAATTAACACTACATATACATATAATACAGAATAAGATACAGAAATAATTTTAACTATACATGCAGAAAAAAATATGTAATAAAGTTAAAAATAAGTAAAGTAATGCTTAATCTTCCTTTGTTAATTTTGATTTATGTGGTAACTAATATGTGGAAGGAAGAAAAGCTTGCGCATTTACTAACAATTCCCTACTTTACCACATGATGCCACTAATTCCCGCTCTCCGCACACTTTTGAAGGCATACGCATGCCTCAAACCTTGCTTAAATGTACGCTCGTTTTCACACCAAGTATTTCTTTATAAATCACAATTCTTGCGTGAGATGTTGCTTACGCACATTTCTGCCCTCTTTTTATGCGTACGCACTCTTTATAAATGAGGCCCCTGCTCTTTATGAGGCTTTGATTCAGCAGTAGATTCTCTCCTGTCAGATTCCTGTCAACATTAGCCTGTTAGCAGCTAACAGAGTTAGCAGTGAATTAGCTCTCTTTCTCTTATACTGTTTAATAAACTGAGAAAAGCACGAATAATTTATGGGTAAATTTATGAGATTAAACTAATTCAGATTTAATTAGTATAATTAAAGGCTGATTTTTGGTAAGTTAGGAAAAAGCTGAATTAGCTAGCTTCCTAGTGTTGGCTAAGCTAGCTACTGAATGTACCCAAAGTTTCTGAGGAGAAAGAGCATTTATTTTCTGTTTTCTGTGACCTAGAAAGGTTTTTAAACGGTTTGGAGGAACTAATTGCCACCATTCTAACAATTCTACAAATTACTATCTGTTTTAAGCTAATTTGCCTCAGTAAGAGTAAATTATCCTCAAATTTTACCTCAGTTTATTTAATTGTTAGCGTTTACTAGCTAACAGATTTAACGTTTATTTACACAGTTCTTAAACTTAAATTTAGTTGTTTTTTTAAAACATTACTCACACCTTCACTGTTTCTTATAATTCATATATTCTTTTCTCTACAGTGTACAAATCAGTGAGTCTTGGTGAATGTTTCTGTTCTTATTATGGTAAATAGGGCCTGCAGAGATTTAATAGAGGAATCTGTTCTTTAGAACATAATGTTTTATATCATTGTTAGAAGCACAAACACACCTGAGATTATTTATATTTATTTATATTTTACAATTACTGTTACAAAGAGCCAACGCTAGTTAACTAGCTAACGCTAACTAGATGAAGCTAAGTACCCAGTAAGCTTTCTAACTTCTAAACTGAACGGTTTATCAACCAAACAGCGCCTGGGTGTTTCAATATCCACTTAAATCATGTACGTTTTATTCAGTCTTAATGAACTCTGGACTTCACATGTTAAATAGCTAAATGTATATAAACTAGCTGGTTAACTGGATGGCAGTACCTGCTGTGGTCGCGCTGCAGGGTTCTGCACGGCTCCACGTAGAGAGAGAATAGACACTCCAAAAACGTCTCTCTCTCAGAAAAGCATCTCAAAAGTCCTGCTCAGGTTTATACAGGAAAGATCTCTGAGTAAATGCTCCATGTTAGCCTAGTTCAGCTTCATCTTCATCCATAATCTCCACAAACAACAAGCTCTTTTACGCTAGCTCTGTAACTAGGCTCTGAAACCAACCAACCTCGTGACGTCACCAGTGCTGCACGGGCAACATGGCGGCGCCCTAGCTCAAACGTAACAAACATAAATATATTATAATTTAGTGTGTAAACATTTTATATAAAAAATCCCATTATATTTAATCCCTTAGAAAACTTGTACAAACAAATGTTTCATGTCCCCTTTAAATATGTGGGCCCACTCTAAAGAATACACTCATAAAGAACAGAATTATAGATGAAATGAACAGAACTAAACGGTGCAGGTCTGGTTCGGAGCTTAATGTCCGCTTTACTCTAACGAGCAGAAATAAGAGTTTCAGATTTACCTCAGATTCAGTGAATATGAGCGGGAGCAGAGCGCGGGGTCCTGCAGCACGGAGCGTTTTCCCTCAGAGGAACTCTGATCCACGCGGGGACTCAGAGCGCTCTCTGGTTAGCAGTGTTAGCGGTCCTGGTGTTCAGTGGAGGCGGAGAGAGCGCGAGTCAGTCCGGGGAACAGTCTGTCGGAGCGGCGCTGCAGCGGAGAGTTCACGGCTAGCGCAGAGCAGCTAATACACGAGGCTAAACACAGCTAGCCGAGCTGGCTAAGCTAACAGTGCTAACAGAACTTTACTTATAGAGAGATTATCCCAGCTTTATCCACCAGCACACTCTCAGTATGGACTTCAGTGTCCTTAAAATTACCGGTTAGTTTAATTAATACTGATTATTAGTGAATTTAGTTCAGCCTGTGAGGAACTTTTTCCTCCTCGCCTCTCCCGCGCTGCTACTCCCGCATCTCCGCTGTTCTCTCTCGTCCAGTGGGCGGGCCCCTTCCAATCTGGTACTCCACCCTCACCTGTACACTTCTCCCTCAGTATATCCTTTAATCACTTTAAAGTGACCTTCTTGCAAAAACACAAGAAAAAATGAAATATATAATCTGTACTGATTTTCTTTTCTTTTCAAACTATTTACACAAACACAATGACTATTTTGAACATGTTTAGTACTCTTTTAAACCATCACTATGCATTTATAATACTTTATTTATTACTGTATTTATCTATTTTAGAACTAGGGAGTTTTACATTTTTTACATTTGGTCAGTAAAATAGCAAATGCTGTGTTTGGATATTTAACTAGCCTAGCTACCAATAATAATGCACGGTAAAACAGGAAATACTTTGTTTGGACATTTACCTACACTAGCTACCAGTAACAATGGTCAATAACTCAAATGTAGAATTTGGTAATTAAGTGTAGTTGGTGAAGGACTGCTCTTCAAAAAAACAAAACAACCCAACCCACAAGCACTCACAATAAAGAACTTTATAAACATATGAATACAAGTTAAACCCATGTTACTCTACCTTTGGAAGTAATTGTATATTTAACCCTTTTAAGCCTGAACCAATAACAAAAAAAACATATTTTTCCGAATTTCAATCTTAAATTGACTATTGTTACACTTCAACACAAATCCATTTTACACTGGCTTTCTCTGTTGGGCGCCTTTGAGTATTTAACAAATAATAACATGAGACAATCTCAGGCCTATAGGTTTCATGTCCAACATATGTTGAGAAAACACAATGAGATTGCAGATCTGCAATATAAAAGTAGTTTAATAAAACACACAGATGAGTAAATATAGAGGTGAAACAATATAAAGATAATAGTTTGTAGTGGATAAAAACAATTAAGAAACTACATGATTTGGATACTCTTAGTAAATTTTGGAGATCAAAAAACCTTAAGCAACATATAATATTCAATAAGGAAAAGATAAGAGAGCATAAACCTTGAGTAATACAACAACCAAATATCCATCTATATCCCTCTATGGTTACAGATTTTAATCAGAACGAACCATAGACAAATGAGAACACCATCAGAGGGAATGAACGAGCCTGCAACCTTACTGCGCTACACAAGTCTGGAGGGGGTTGATTTCAGTATGGGAACTACGGCTGGAGCGTTTTATTTAACCTCTGGAAAGGATTTTGTTGGCCTCTCTGCGGGTCTGGATGCTCCTCCAGTCCACACGGCAGTATCCGGAACAGTGTCGTCTCTCTCTGTGGCTCTGGGTCTCACTTTTGGGAACACACTCTGGAGTTCCTCAGCTGGTGTTTTCACTTCTTCTTTCATGCAGATGGGCCTAGTGGTAGTGGAAAAGACTTACGATTTGCACTTTTAATTGCCTTCAAACTGAACTAAGATGGAGTTTTCTCTCCTGTGTGAATGCGCTGGTGTTTTTTGAGTTTACTCTGTTGAGTAAAACTCTTCCCACAATCTGAGCAATAAAACGGTTTCTCTCCTGTGTGAATGCGCTGGTGTTTTTTGAGTTTACTCTGTTGAGTAAAACTCTTCCCACAATCTGAGCAATAAAACGGTTTCTCTCCTGTGTGAATGCGCTGGTGTTTTCGAAGATTACTCTGTTGAGTAAAACTCTTCCAACAGTCTGAGCAGTGATACGGTTTCTCTCCTGTGTGAATGCACTGGTGTATTTGAAGAGTACTCTGTTGAGTAAAACTCTTCCCACAGTCTGAGCAGTAATACGGTTTCTCTCCTGTGTGAATGCGCTGGTGTATTTGGAGAGTGCTCTGTAGAGTAAAACTCTTCCCACAGTCTGAGCAGTAATTCGGTTTCTCTCCTGTGTGAATGCGCTGGTGTTTTTTGAAACTACTCTGTTCAGTAAAACTCTTCCCACAGTCTGAGCAGTAATACGGTTTCTCTCCTGTGTGAATGCGCTGGTGATTTTTGAGATTACTCTGTGTAGTAAAACTCTTCCCACAGTCTGAGCAGTGATACAGTTTCTCTCCTGTGTGAATGCGCTGGTGATTTTTGAAATGATTCTGTTGATTAAAACTCTTTCCACAGTCTGAGCAGCAATATGGTTTCTCTCCTGTGTGAATGTGCTGGTGAATTTTGAGATGACTCTGTGTAGTAAATCTCTTTCCACAGTCTGAGCAGTGATACGGTTTCTCTCCTGTGTGAATGCGCTGGTGCAGTTTGAGATTACTCTGATGATTAAAACTCTTCCCACAGTCTGAGCAGTGATACGGTTTCTCTCCTGTGTGAATGCGCTGGTGATTTTTGAGATTACTCTGATGATTAAAACTCTTCCCACAGTCTGAGCAGTGATACGGTTTCTCTCCTGTGTGAATGCGCTGGTGCAGTTTGAGATGACTCTGTTGAGTAAAACTCTTCCCACAGTCTGAGCAGTGATACAGTTTCTCTCCTGTGTGAATGCGCTGGTGTTTTTTGAGATCACTCTGTTTAGTAAAACTCTTGACAGAGTGCTGATGTTTCTCCATGTCGGGACTTGGCTTCAATTGTCTGTTAAATGTAGCAAACTGTTTCTGTGTGTTCTGGAGATTCTTCTGCACGGCTTTTGCTTCACCTCTTTCAGCAGTTTCACATTGCTCTTAGTTAAATATCCTGGTTGTTGGTGATGAATTTCAGGAGAATATTTTAATTTCTGGAAAAAACAAAGAAAAATGCCATTAAATATTAAAATAAAAGCAGGTCAATTAACTGAAGAGAGCTGCCTAAATCAGTTAAACTATACTTATAAAACTACTGGGACATCTTCATTTACCATAAAAGCTTCTGTACTTTTATCCCAGTCGAAGTCCATAGTGTAAGGGGGTGCTGGTGGTCCTCCAGCCACTAGAAGGAGGCCACCTTTTGTCACTCATAATAATCAGTCTGACACCTGTTTAGTGCCTTTATAAGGACTGAATAGAATAATAGAATAGAATAGTCCGATTGAGGCCATTTCGAATATTTCTATCCAATTGGATGAGGTGGATAATCCTAGAAATAATCCGATACGAAGAAGAATAACAGCCTTGTAAACACCTGTACCCGATTACATCCCCAATCAGAATGTTTAAGTATGTTTGCGCATGTACCACAGCGTTTTAGGGCCACTCTTAAAAAATAATAATAATAAAACAGTTGACTTTGAGATAAAAGTTTATTAGGAGAGGAGATATATTTGTATTATTTTAGGTAAATTTAACTTTAACCACTTAAGCTGCAGTTTAGGAGCAGAGCAGAGGGAAACGAGCACTCATGAGCTGTTAAATAATCACTATCAGTTATCTGCATGTAAGATGCTGATTATTAATGCTGTAGTGTTACTGTTACTGTACATAATACAGTGTCCAGATTTTCTCGTGGCAGCCTCCTAGAAGACCTGCGCAGAATTTTTTGTTCCTTTTGTTCCATGTAGTTCATATTTAATAAAATATAATAATAATTTTTAATGACTGAAAATGAACTGAATAAGATGAGCTTTCACTTCATTGATCAATAGTACCATTTTGACCACCCCAAAGAGAAGCACTTACTCCATTAAATAATCAATGCTTCACTTTCTTATGATCACCATGAATAATCAAACATTTTTTTACAGACAAAATTTACCATGCAAGTTAACACTGTTCAGAAATTTACACCAAATTGATACAACCCTTTTAACCCTGTAAATGCTAAAGTTGTACCAGATGGACTTGGTCCTCACTGTTGATGGTAAACTTCAAGTGATGCCCCAACTTGTTTGCATTTACATTTGAATTTAGGTAAGATGGCTACAGTTAGAGTGACACTAGAGATAGAAATGTGCACCAGTTTATCAGAAAAATGTATTTCGTTGTTAGAGTCACTTCAAACTACCCCAACAAATAACACTTACTAATTACTATGGAAAGATCAGTGCTGTTGTTAGAGTACCAATTGTAACATTGATTCCAGTAGACACTTTTTTTTTAATCTAAATTTAATTTAAAATATTGTGGTTACATTTTTTTGCATTTACCCTATTGATGTCCTGCAGGTTCTTGAAAAGGAGATCTTACTGCAGCAGATCTTGTTTGTTGCTCACCTTGTCTAAAGTCTTACTATTTATGTATTCTAAAAGCTTTCCATAAATTGAGGTCATTCACACCTACTCCCTGTAAAATCACTCTCGGACATCACAATGGACCATCCTGATTTCTGTATAGAAGGGTACTTCACACTTGTAAAAGCGTTTGAAAATTCATATGCAAATAAAATTTTTAAACTAATAATTATAAAATACAAAACATTTGTTTGAGTTTATTTGTTAATATGATGGTAAAATCTTGTTCAAATGAGTCCAGCAAGCATTCTCATTTTACTACAAAATAGTAGCCAATTTAGACAGAATTTTTGTACACATTAAAGGAAGAAGTTACTGATGTTGAGACTATTTGGGCCAGATTATATCAGGTTCTGTGTAGGAATAAAACAAACTCCCCTGGTTGATTGAGTCACTTAATCCGCCTATTATGTTTGGGGTAAATTTTACCCCTTTCAATGTTTAATGCATTTATTTAAGTAGTTAATCTCATTTTATTTACCTTTTTATTTATATATTTGGTGAAACTCTGGTTAATAAAACTAAAGTAAAACAAAATACCCAAATAAAACAATTCTTGGTTTAAACAATTAGTATGAAACACTCAACTGAGAAAACACACCTCCAATAAGAGGTAAAACACCCAGATAAACAGTTCAAGCGCTTTTTGTTGGGCCGGTACGTTGGTGCACTTATAACTCCACTCAGTCAGCGAAAGCGAAAGTGAATCGAATGAGTCAACCGAGTCAGTTGATTCGTTACTCACGGTTCACACAGAGCTCGCGGACATGGCGTCCTCAGTAGCCATGACAACAGACTCCCGGTTCCCGGTGCTCCCGGTCAGAACGCAGCAGTCCCCAGCACTCACAGCGGGAGACGACGCAGTGCACGAGCGCCGGGAAGATCAGAACACCCTCCGCGTTCAACTCACACGCGAGGTCCGGCCGAGCTGCTGCAGACAGGCGCGAGGAAACTCAGCAGCAGCAGCTCTCAGTCCGCGGAGAAGCGCCTTTACTCCACAGTCCGGCTGAACTGCCTCTTCAGAGGTTCCGCAGTAAAACTGAACTGAACGCTGCGGTTTAGAGCACTATACAGTACAATAGCACTGTAACTGTGTTATAGAGCGGATAACAAGTAAATAAAAGCGCTCCGGAGAGTCTAAACACAACTTCTCTCCTCACTTTCTCTCTCCTTCTCCTCCAACACACACCCACAGACACTCACACTCCCCCTCTTAGCCCCGCCCCTACTCAGCGCGGATTGGATAGAAAAATGTCTGTCGAGCTTTTCACTCGTATGATTGGCTGAGCTGAACAGGAAACCAGCAGGAAAAACCCGCGAAATAGAAAAGACACATGGGAAATGGAGTTCGTTTACACTTAAGATGAAAAACTAAGAAAATAATACAAATACACAGGATATTTTTAAGGGTCCTAAACAGGTATCTAATGTTATCTAGCTAGCTAATGTTCCCAGTGCTTTTTTAACCCGTGTATCTAATGTTATCTAGCTAGCTAATGTTCCCAGTGCTTTTTTAACCAAGTATCTAATGTTATCTAGCTAGCCAATGTTCCCAGTGCTTTTTTAACCAAGTATCTAATGTTATCTAGCTAGCCAATATTCCCAGTGCTTTTTTAACCCAGCTAGCTATTGTTACCAACAATTTTAACCGGTACCTAAAGACAACACAGCTAAACACGACAGCGAATACCTTCACCAAGCCAGGACATATTTAGTTCTTTTAATTTGGATACAAACTTGTCTGCACTTCTTCCCAAGTGAGAATGTGGACATTTCAGACATGAGTAGACGCTGCATTGTCCGACATCCATCCATATGCGTTTCTTTTCATATTTTATTTTAAAGATTCAAACACATTTTCTATGATTGAGTTAACTAAAATGTCATTTCTGGAGCTGTGATGGTATGTAGATGCATGAAATAAGTCTCCACTGATACTGTATATTGTATGAAATAATAAAATAAGTTATTATACTAAAATAATCAACAAAAACCCGGGTTTTCTTGTGAGAGAGAATGTTAGTTAATCTTGTCTTGTGCTCTCTGCCTCTTCACCGACCAACTCAATCTGTAAAACCCAAGGTCAGGTCGAGAGTTCACTCTCTCTCCAGCATGTACAACATAGATATAGAGATGATGAAACTGTGGGTGACATTAGCTTCTGTAAAACTGCAGCAGGTCTTGGAGCTGCTGCTCTGAATCTGCTGGTGTGAGCTTCTGCTGCTCTCTGGCTCTGCAGATGAAGTTGGGCTTTAACCCGATGCTGTGATTCGCCACCGTGTCAGCTATATTAATTTAGTAAACAAATCTTTTATAAAGTGGTGTAAAGGAAAAGGTTTCGGACATCGTTGGTCACGTGATCAATGTAGCAGGAATTTGAAAAAATAAAACAGCAGCTAGATCTTAAAATGCCTTTTTATTGTATATAAGTACAAGTATATGTTGGTAAGTTAACCGAACACCCTTCACTTATACATGTTTCATTCAAATTTAAATCAGATAAAGATTTAAAAGGTAAAAAATTGTAGTTTTATGAATTAATATTACTTAGAAGTAGTGCTGGGCGATATGGGGAAAAAAATCACAATAATGATATATATCATGATATACCACATTTATATAAATCAATTATTGATAAATTAACAAACACAAAATGAGGGTGTTCAATCTGTAATTTCAGTTCGTTTTAGTTTTTCTTTTATTTACCGTTTTAATTAGTTTCAGTTAAGGAGAAGTTTCCTTAACAATAAGTCTTGGTTACATTGCTATATGGTAATTATCATGCCATAGCTTTGTATAAAATGAAAATAGTATTAAAAAACAGATGACATCACAGACTATTTCCTGGAACCCGACCCTAGGAAAGCGACGTGCTCATCCGCGCGTTTGAAGCTCTGCAGGGGGATTAACGGGTGCACGGCTTGCGGGGATCTGGCGCTAATTCTAATGCTTTGGGGCTGCGTGAGGTTCAGTCTCTCAGCCTGCCAGTCAGACTACAGTGTCAGCATATAAATCAGGTGCATTTTCGTACAGGACAAACCATTCAAACATTTGGATGAGCTCTCAGCACCTGATTAAAAAATCACACAGTGTCTGTCTGGCTTAGATACAGCTATTAAATGAATAAATCAACATTCATTTAAAAGACCAGGGAGACGTTCTGTATGCTAACAAGCTAGACGCTAATAAGCCAATACCATTCAATAAAAACAGAAAAATTTATATAAAATAGGAAAATAACCAACTAAACTAAGCCGAAAATGCTAAAAGGAATATAATCTAACGAATTCCTAAAGATCAAAACAAAATAGTGAATCCTCAAAGCAGTAGCTTATAGACAGTATATGAATCTTAATTCTAATAAACAAGGCATATTTCGCCCTAAATGTTTATTTCCTGAGAGGACATACAGCTAAATAGGCTAGATACTGAAAAGCAGAGATTCTAGGCTTTAAAATGCTTATTGGGTGTCAATAAATATTCATAAACACTGCAAGATATTAGTTATAAAAATTCAGGATGTGTTAAGAGGTTAATGATGTGTTTTGGGCTCTACAAAATAAACTACGCTAAATCGACATTGCAAACGTTGCCTAATAGCTGCAAACTCAATTATTTCCATATCTCTGTTTACTGGCTGCAGCTGGAGTATATCCTCTGGAAAACAAGCTTGCTAATTTTACACATTTGGCAGCTTCTTCTTCCATCTTCTTTCTTTTTTTTAATCTGGCCTTTTCGGCTCCACCGGGCCTCTTTTTACCCTCCATCACAGTCGCAGGGGCGTAGCAGCAAATTCGGGGCCCTGTACACTCTCAGTGACAGTGGGCCCCTATCCATGCCAGGAACGTGAGCAAAAATTTTCATGGGCCCCTCTCTCTACTTGGGCCCTGGGTGGTCAGGTCCACTTTTCCCCCCACTACCACGCCCATGCACAGTCGACTGACACTTCGTGCTATTTTGTTGCTGTATTTAATTTTATCGCTTCAGAAAAGTGGGCGCAACCAACTCAAACATTTGAGAAGGGAGAATTCCCTCAGATGGTTGAACCCATCTAATCTACTGTGAAGTAAGGCTGTCAAATGAATAGAGAATGCATACGTAGTTGAATGGAAATGAATGCAAGAATAAGATTAGAAGTGACGGGTAAATTGTTTTTTTCCGTCCAACCGGCCCAAACTCGAGCCGGCCCATCAGGAATCCTCCCGAATCCAGGCCTGTGCGTGTGAGAGAAAGACAGAGAATTCACTCCATGCTGTGTTTTGCTGCTCTCATGCACAGGTACTGCCACAGTTTACTGTTTAAGTGAACCACTCTATTGTTTAATTGCAGCAGCTGTTTATTTTTATTGAGAATTGTTTTGTTGTATGAAATTAATGTTCAGAAATAGAAAAATGTGTCATATTTGGAATCATTTCTATATGTGCATAGTACAATATAATGTGTAATATTTTATTTCATAGCTAAAAATATATTTGTGATAAGAAATGTTTATTTTTATAACACAGTATTGTACAATTTGTACTGAAGTATTTTTATAAACCCTATTTTATTATATGTAATTGTACACTGGATACAGAAAAACAGAACACACAGTATTGCATATGTAATGCTCATTTCACGCTAAATATCACTGAGGAGAGCTGCATCTGTTTTTGTGAGAAAGACAGAGAATTCACTTCATGCTGTGTTTTGCTGCTCTCATGCACAGGAGAGGCAATAAAAACCCAATATATGGCAGAGTGTGTCCAGTCTTTCCATTCCTTGGAAGTCACAACGCAGAGGGTATCAACACTCGAGGGGCATGGCTAATTCAACTGGGGCGGAATCAGAGACAGACACACACACAAGCCGGCTACATGTGGATTAGGGAAGATATAACTGTGGACTGAAAAATGTGCCTTTTACTGTATGTGTGTCCAGTACATACCCGCCATTTCTAATGTTCAAACCTTTTTAAATGAATATACTACAGGAAACTGAAGAGAAACATGAAAGAAGAATCATCACAGTTGTTGGAGTGGCAGAGTCTGATGATGGAAATGTTCTCCTTCTAACAAAAGAGAGGAGCTGAGTGTACCCCCAGGGCTCTCTGGGGGTACCATCACTGGGTGCAAGAACAACAATGAAGTAGATGGGGGTGTGGACAGAGCAAAGCAGTTTAACAACTTTTACAACAGGTTTGACTGTCCTGCTCCTGCTGCCCCCTCCTCCTACCCTCCTGCATCATCACCATCATCTCCACCATCACCATCATCACCATCTCCATCACCTTCAACTCCAGCTCCACCATCTTCATCACCACCAACACCCTCTCCTCCATCATCATCTTCATCACCCTCACCTCCACCATCTTCATCACCACCACCATCACCCCCACCATCTTCTTCATCATCATCACCACTGTCAACACTGGCAGACAAATCTGCTCCTCCAGTCCACCAACCTTTACTGCAGACCAGGTCAGGAGACAGCTGAGGAGACTTCACCCCAGGAAAGCAGCTGGCCCGGACAGTGTGCGCCCCAGAATGCTCAAGGCATGTGCAGTTCAACTGGGTGAGCCCCTCAAACATGTGTTTAACTTGAGTCTGCGTCTAGGGGGAGTTCCTGCCACGTGGAAGACAACCTGCTTCGTTCCAGTTCCCAAGAACACCCGAAGGAGCTGAATGACTACAGGCCGGTTGCTTTGACATCTCACGTGATGAAGACCATGGAGCGACTGCTGTTGGACCACCTCAGACCTCAGGTCCACCATGCTGAGGACCCACTGCAGTTTGCGTGCCGGGAAAAGGTGGGAGTGGAAGATGCCATCCTCTATCTTCTGCACAGAGCTCACTCTCATCTGGACAATGGGGGAGGTGCTGTGATGGTCATGTTCTTTGACTTCTCCAGTGCCTTCAACACCATCCAGCCCCTACTGTTGAGAGGCAAGCTGATGAAGATGGAGGTGGACATGCACCTGGTCACCTGGATCACTGACTACCTTACTGGGAGACATGTCAGGATCCGGGACTGCTCCTCTGATACAGTGATCACCAGCACAGGAGCACCACAGGGGACTTTTCTCTCTCCAGTCCTGTTCACACTGTACACATCAGACTTCAAATACCACTCGGAGTCATGCCACATGCAGAAGTTCTCTGAAGACACTGCAATCATG
Source organism: Astyanax mexicanus (assembly GCF_023375975.1). Lineage (NCBI taxonomy): Eukaryota > Metazoa > Chordata > Actinopteri > Characiformes > Acestrorhamphidae > Astyanax > Astyanax mexicanus. The sequence continues at coordinate 11,473,345 of NC_064411.1, read as the reverse complement.
GTGATGAGAGGGAGTACAGAACCCTGGTTGAGGAATTTGTGGTTTGGTGCAAGACGAACCATCTGCAGCTGAATGTCTCCAAAACCAAGGAGATGTGCATAGACTTCAGGAGGTCCAGGCCCTCTGCTCAGCAAACAATCTCCATCGAGGGGGTCGTTGTGGAGGTGGTCAAATCTTACAGATACCTTGGTGTGCATCTGGACGATAGGCTGGACTGGTCAGTGAACACTGACTCTCTCTACGGGAAGGCACAGAGCAGACTGTACTTCCTCAGAAGGCTCAGGTCTTTCAACATCTGCCAGAAACTCCTGCTGATGTTCTACCAGTCTGTGGTAGCCAGCATCCTCTTTTACGCTGTAGTGTGTTGGCGAGGCAGCATCAGCAAGAGGGACGCTGGACGACTGGACAGGCTGGTGAGGAAAGCTGGTTCTGTGTTGGGACTAGAGCTGGAGTCCTTAACACCACTGGCGGAGAGGAGAGCCCTCAGCAAGCTGCTGAACATCATGGACAATGTTCACCACCCTCTGCACAGCACCATCACCAGGCAGAGGAGCTCATTCAGCGGCAGACTGCTGTCCCAGTCCTGCTCCACAGACAGACTCCAAAAGTCTTTTGTCCCTCAGGCCATAAGACTTTTCAACTCATCTCAGCACAGCAAACTGAAGACTCTGTGACACTTTTTCTTTCCAGCAATTCTGGCCACACCATGGACATACTCCCATCTATTGTCACACTCTCAGTCTTGCTGATGCCCATAACACTATCTTTATAGTTCTACTCTATTTTGCACTAGTAGTTCATTCACTAGTTCATTCATCTACTGTTTACGTATCATTTGCACTGCTAAATTTAAATTATTATATAACTGTATTTGCACTTTCTGTATGGCTGACATCAGTTATCCTTATCCTTACTTTATGCACATTTATGTATCATTTATATTTTATCTTTTTGTAACTTTGTGTACTATACACACCTGCTCCTGGATGTCAAGAATTTCCCCTCGGGGACCAATAAAGTATCTATCTATCTATCTATCTATCTATCTATCTATCTATCTATCTATCTATCTATCTATCTATCTATCTATCTATCTATCTATCTATCTATCTATCTATCTATCTATCTATCCTTTGGGTGACTGAGTATATACACAACAACAAATAATAACATACAAAAATCTCAGGCCTATAGATTTTGTCAAACATATGTTGAGAAAACAGAGATTGCAGATCTTGCAATATAAAAGCTGTTTATTAAAACACAGATGAGTAAATATAGATGTGAAGCAATACAAAGGTTATAGTTGGTACTGGATAAAAACAATTAAGAAACTAAAAGATTTGGATATTCTTAGTAACTTTGGAGATTAAAAAACCTTAAGCAAGATACGATATCTAATAAGAAAAAGAGTATAAAACTTGAGCAATACATCAACCAAATATCCATCTATATCCCTCTAAGGTAACAGATTTTTAATCAGACTGACTGAACCATAGAAGAAGAGAAAACCATCAGAGGGAATAAATAAGCCAGCAATTTTACTGCACTACATAAGCCTGGAGTGGGTAGATTTTAGTATGGGAACCATGGCTGGAACATTTTGTTGGCCTCTCTGCAGGGTCTGGATGCTCCTCCGGTCCACACGGCAGTACTCTCTATGGCTCTGAGTCTCACTTCTGGGAGCACACTCACTCTGGAGTGGCTCAGGTGGTGTTTTCCCCTTCTCCCTTCATATGGGCTGCCTGGCGGTCAATAGCGATAAGCTATGCTAAGCTTGGGAAACTGAGGATGGCTTCCACAGAGTAAAAACAGAGATACTAGAAATGAATGGAAATAATTAAATCTGCATGAACTAGAAAAGGGATTAAATGCATTCAAAACCTTCTAATCATAAGCGCTGAAGGTTTGATCCCAAACGCTTAGTTGCAGGCTAAGAATCCTACTTTACTCCTAACAACTACGACATTTAAATTTGATTTACATTTAAAGACTAATTATGCTAATCTAACATCTGGTGCAAGCACTGGCAGTGCCCTCACTCGAACTCGAACGACCTTCCCTTCTTCAAAACTGAACTCCTACCATAACTACCCTAAAAACTGAGCTCTGTCTCACGAACAATGTCCTGGAATATCAAACATACAAGAAAACATAATATTAAATTCAATAAACATAATCGCTGGATAAGAATAATTTTACTGAATCTGTAAAATCCTTCCAAGCGACAAAGTGAAACATTTGTGTAGGATAAGGTGTTCTGTCCGAAAGATTTACGATTTGCACTTTGACTTGCCGTGGGACAAATTTGGGATAATTTTCTCTCCTGTGTGAATGCGCTGGTGAATTTTGAGGTTACTCTGTTTAGTAAAACTCCTCCCACACTCTGAGCAGTAATACGGTTTCTCTCCTGTGTGAATGCGCTGGTGTTTTTTGAGGTTACTCTGTTGAGTAAAACTCATCCCACAGTCTGAGCAGTAATACGGTTTCTCTCCTGTGTGAATGCGCTGGTGACTTTGAAGAGTACCCTGTCGATTAAAACTCTTCCCACAGTCTGAGCAGTAATATGGTTTCTCTCCTGTGTGAATGCGCTGATGCAGTGTGAGATGACTCTGTTGATTAAAACTTGTGCCACAGTCTGAGCAGGAGTACGGTTTCTCTCCTGTGTGAATGCGCTGGTGTTTTTTTAAATGACTCTGTTGAGTAAAACTCTTTCCACAGTCTGAGCAGTAATACGGTTTCTCTCCTGTGTGAATGCGCTGGTGTTTTTTGAGAGTACTCTGTAGAGTAAACCTCTTCCCACAGTCTGAGCAGTGATACGGTTTCTCTCCTGTGTGAATGCGCTGGTGTATTTTGAGATGACTCTGATGATTAAAACTCTTTCCACAGTCTGAGCAATAATAAGGTTTCTCTCCTGTGTGAATGCGCTGGTGTATTTTGAGATCACTCTGTTTAGTAAAACTCTTGACAGAGTGCTGATGTTTCTCCATGTCGGGACTTGGCTTCATTTGTCTGTTAAATGTATCAAACAATTTCTGCGTGTTCTGGAGATTCTTCAGGGCGGCTTCTGTTTCACCTCTTTCAGCAGTTTAACATTGCTCTTAGTTAAATACCTGGTTGTTGGTGATGAATTTCAGGAGAATATTTTCATTTCTGAAAAAAAAAAGGAAAAATGCAGTTGAATAATAAAATAAAAGCAGGACAATTAATTGAAGAGAACTGTCTAAATTAATCAGTTACACTATATTGACAAAACTACTAGAACACTGTACTGCAGCGTTTCTCAACTGGTGGGTCGCGACCCAAAAGTGGGTCGCGGACACGTTCTGGGTGGGTCGCGGACAGCTTTGCAAAAAAAAAAAAAAAAAAAAAAAAAAAAAGATTATGCTCGTCTGATTTTTTAACGGTCTTTTATCTTGAAAATCTTGAAATGAGACAGAGAGACACGCGTTAGTTTGTGATGACGTTCGGTGAGAAGATGGCGAAACGCAAATACAGCCCGGAGTATCTGAAATGTGGGTTTTCGTTCATTGAGGACAAACAGGGTCAGAAACCCCAGTGTGTCATTTGCAATGAAGTGCTGGCACATGCGAGCATGAAACCCTCCAAACTAATGAGACATCTACAAACGAAACATCCCGCATATAAGGACAAGCCGGTGGAGTTTTTTCAAAGACGACTTCATGAGCTAAAGGCATCAAAGAAGTGTCTGACAGCATCGTGCTCCAAACAAGAGCAAGCGCTCCGGGCGTCTTACCACGTAGCTTTCCGTATTGCGAAGGCAAAGAAACCCCACACAATAGCCGAAGAGCTGATTTTACCTGCTGCAATGGACATGGTAAGAGAGGTGCTGGATGGTGTAGCGGCAGACAAACTTAAAACAATACCCCTGTCCAACGATACTATAGCGCGGCGTATTAAAGACATGTCTGATAACATAAAACAGCAGACTACAGCTCGCGTCCAGACAAGCCCATACTTCGCATTACAGATGGATGAATCCACGGACATAGCTAACCATGCTATTTTACTGGTTTATGTGAGACATGTGTGGGATGGTGATTTGCAGGAGCAATTTCTCTGCAGCAGAGAACTCCCCACCACTACCAAAGCAGAGGACATTTTCAACTCCGTGGACTTGTACTTGAGCTCAGTGGGTTTAAGCTGGGAATACTGCGTTGGAGTCACAACTGACGGCGCTGCCTCCATGACCGGGAAACACTCAGGTGTGGTGAAACAAATTCTGACGAGGGCACCTAATGCGACTTGGAACCACTGCTTTTTGCACCGAGAGGCACTGGCGGCTAAGAATATGGTTCCTGATCTTAATGAAGCTTTGCAAGATGTCATCAAAGTGGTGAACCACATAAAACGGAGTGCTAAGAGCAGCCGCTGCTTTTCAAATCTATGCAAAGATTTGGGCTCTGAGCACATGCAGGTGTTGTATCACTCCGAAGTGCGCTGGCTGTCGAGGGGTAAGGTCTTGTCACGCTTTTACGAACTAAAAACAGAAATCGTCACCTTCCTCTCAGAGAACAACTCCGTATATGCTGAACTGTTTCACAATAACACCTGGCTCGCACTTGTTGCATATCTTGCTGATATTTTTGAGCACCTCAACGCGTTAAACGTGTCTATGCAGGGAAAAGGACACAACATTTTTGAACAGTCAGACAAAGTTGTTGCGTTCAAGAAAAAGATCACACTGTGGGTAAATCATTTATCCAAAGACAGACTGGACATGTTTCCAAACGTTCGCCAGGAAGTACAGCAGCTGGACACCACGGCCAAAAATTACCTGAAAAAAACGATCAAGGAGCATCTCAGTAAACTTCAAGCTCGGTTTGACGACTACTTCCCTGAGAGGCACGGAGATAATAGTAATGCCTGGATACGCGACCCTTTCAGCGTCAACATGGAAAGCGTCATGTTACCAAGCAACGAAGAGCATCAGCTGGTGGAGCTGTCATGTGACCAGACACTGAAAAAGAGATTCGGCGACGTAAGTCTTTCCCAATTCTGGTGCAGCGATGTGATGGCTGAGTATTCATCTCTCGCCTCTCTTGCAATCAAAACGATCCTACCATTCAGCACAACCTACCTTTGTGAAAGTGGCTTTTCCACCTTGGTCCAGCTAAAATCAAAGCAGAGAAACAGGTTGAACACTGAGCATGATCTGAGAGTAACTCTGTCTACTGTCACCCCAGACTTTGAAACTCTGATCAAAAGTAAAGTACATGCCCAATTGTCTCACTGATTTTCACAAAAGACAGGTTGGGTGAAAACATCTGGTTTTGTAGATTTATTTATTTTATGCAGTTTTGATATTTATTTTTTTGCAGTAACTTTTACACATGCAGTTGGCATGGTCCTTCTATTTTTTTTACTAAAGAATGCTGAATGCAGTGAAGTGATATATCTAATTTTGTCGCCTTATTTATTTTATGCAGTTTTAATATTTATTTTTTTGCAGTAACTTTTACACATGCAGTTGGCATGGTCCTTCTATTTTTTTTACTAAAGGATGATGAATGCAGAGAAGTGATATATCTAATTTTGTGGCCTTATTTATTTTATGCAGTTTTGATGTTTAATTTTATTGTAGTTACTTGTATACATACAGTTTGCATGGTACCGCACGTTTTTATTACTTTTAAATTCACTTTGAATGCATATGTATGTTTACATATTTTTGAAGTTCACTTTTCAAAAATAAATTTGTTAGTTTGCATTATACAAAAGTGGGTCGCGACTTAATGACCATGAGAAAATGTGGGTCCCGGGCTGAGACCAGTTGAGAACCCCTGCTGTACTGTACTGTACTGTACCTGGTGGTCCTCCAGCCACTAGAGGGAGGCCACTCGCATTAGGCAGACACCTGCTTAGTACCTTTTATAAGGACTGCCCACTGTTCAGACAGTCTTAATTCTGTTCAGGTCTCTCTAGAAGCTGAGAACTTTTAGTTTGAAAGACAGAAAGAAAACAAAATAAAAAAAAATATCCTTAGGTATCCATATTTTAAAGCCTCCTTGGGTGTTCTTCGTTGGCTGCTTTCTGTTTTCCCTTCTTTTGGGTATTCTAATGTTTTCTCCCTTTTGTTAGTTCTGGGTAAAAGACTTAAAGTTGATTTTCAAAAGATACTCGTTTTCCACTTCCCTGAGTATCTTTATTTAAAGGCACACTAGGAAGAATTTCATTGATTGAACTTTTTAAAGAAGTAAAATTACAGCTTCTGACCCCCCCAGCATCTCAATCGGATTCAGGTCAGGACTTTGACTAGCCCACTGCAAAGTCTTCATTTTGTTTTTCTACAGCCATTCAGAGGTGGACTTGCTGGTGTGTTCTGGATCATTGTCCTGCTGCAGAACCCAATATCGTTTCACCTTGAGGTCACGAATAGATGGTCAGACATTCTCCTTCAGGATCTTTTGGTAGACAGCAGAATTCATAGTTCCAATTATCACAGCAAGTCTTCCAGACCCTGACGCAGCAAAACAGCCCCAGACCATCACACTACCACCACCATGTTTTACTGTTGGTATAATTTTCTTTTTCTGAAATGCGGTGTTTCTTTTACACCAGATGTACTGAGGGACACACACCTTCCAAAGAGTTCAACTTTTGTCTCATCGGTTCACAGAATGTTTTCCCAAAAGTCTTGGGGATCATCAAGATGTGTTTTGGAAAAATTGAGACCAGCTTTAATGTTCTTTTTGCTCAGCAGTGGTTTTCGTCTAGGAACTCTGCCATGTCGGCCATTTTTACCCAGTCTCTTTCTGATGGTGGAGGCATGAACACTGACCTTAACTGAGGCAAGTGAGGCCTGCAGTTCTTTGGATGTTGTTGTGGGGTCTTTTGTGACCTCTTGGATGAGTCGTCGCTGCACGCTTGCGGTAATTTTGGGCGGCCAGTCACTCCTGGAAAGGTTCACCACTGTTCCATGTCTTTACCATTTGAGGACAATGGCTCTCACTGTGGTTCGCTGGATTCTTAAAGCTTTGGAAATGGCTTTATAACCCTTTCCAGACTTATAGATCTCAATTACCTTCTTTCTCAATTGTTCCTGAATTTCTTTGGATCTCGGCATGATGTGAAGCTTTTAAGGATCTTTTGGTGGACTTCACTTTGTCAGGCAGGTCCTATTTAATGATGTCTTAATTGAGAACAGGTGCGGCAATAATCAGGCCTGGGTGTGTCTAGAGACAGTGTACTCAGGTGTCAGAAACCACAGTGACGGTATGTTTTAACAAGGGGGCAATCACTTTTTCACACAGGGCCATGTAGGTTTGGATTTTCTTTCTCCCTTAATAATAAACAACTTCATTTAAAAATAGCTTTTTGTGTTTACCTGTGTTGTCTTTAACTAATATTTAAATTGGTTTGATGTTTCAAAACATTTGTGTGACAAACATGCAGAAAAACACACTTTTCATACCACTGTGTGTGTATATATATGACACATTTTAATTTGTTTAATCATAAAAGATGTGTTTGCAATATATTTAAATTTAAATGCATATGGCCTAGGGGTGTGCCATATCGTGTCATACGCACTAATATTGCCAGCATTTTGAAATATTGTGCCATATCACCCACCCCTAATTATCATATTTTTAAACTGTTTTTAGCAAAAGAAAAATTCACACTGTTCTCATTTCCTCATTTTATATCTACTAGAGACAGATTATATCTGTCCAGTATCATTTAATTTACTTTAATCCTGGACATATATATCCATATATCTATGGAGATATTCAGAGTGCATTATTAGAATCATGACATTCTGGATCATTGACTACTCTTACAAATCTGATCAAATTCTTGTATTATTTAATATCTCATATATTCATTTTGTTGCAGTAGTGTATTTTAAAATTATATTTATTTAATTCAGTAACGTTAGCTACCAGTTATAAAATGCTTGCAACTTTAGCTAGCTAGCTAACAGCTACCAATTAAAAAATGGCTGGTACCTTTAGCCAGCAAGCAAACTTTAGCTAGCAAGCAAACATTAGCTACTGATTATAAAACGCTTGCAACTAGCAAACATTAATTATTGGTAAAAAAAAAAAAAATAAAAGCTTGCAGCTAGCTAACATTAACAACCTGTTATAATATGCTTGCAACTTTAGCTAGCTAGCTAACATTTAGCTACCGGTTATTAAGCGCTTGCAACTTTAGCTAGGTAGCTAACATTAGCTACCAATTTAAAAAATGCTGGTACCGTTAGCTAGATAGCTAGCATTAGCTGCCTGTTATAAAAAATCTTTAGCTAGCTATCTAACATTAGCTACTGATTAAAAAAACACTGGTAACTTTAGCTACCTACCAAACATTAGCTATCTGTTATAAAGCGCTTGCAACTTTAGCTAGCTACCTAACATTAGGTACCGATTAGTAAAAACAAATTCCACCAATAAATTAAATTATGACTTTCTTTATTATGCTTACTTATTAAACATTGCTCAATATTGTTTGACATATCTAGATAGGTTTACCAAAATATTTAAAATACAGATACCACTTTTAATAAGTGTACATCAATTAACTGTGCATCCTTCAATATATGTGATTACTGGAAAACAATGTACTTTTCTTATTTTCTTTTTACTGGAGTGGCTACTGCAGTTAAGACTGAACTGAATAAAAAAATTACAATAAATATTATTAATAAAAAATAATTATAACAACAATAATAGGACTAGCTGATATACTGCTGAGTTAATATAGACAAATATATCTCATTAATAAATAAAAAAAATCCAAACAATAATAATAATAATAATAATAATAATAATAAAAGGATTAGCTGATACACTGCTGAGTAAACAAAAATATCTCCAATAATAATAATAAGAAGAAGATGAAGAAGTATAATCTGATATACTGCTGTGTAAATAAATAAAAATATCAGAGAAGAGAGAAATAAGCTCATAAACTCTTAACTATTACCTAAATCAGTGAATTCTCTACAAAAACACTTTTTAATCTGTCTTATACTCGAATTAATAGCAGTATTTTTAACTTAAAACATGTTTTTAACCACTATTTATTCATAAAACACGGAGCTCAGCACCTACCCGCAGCACAGAAACACACAGACCGCTGCTGAGGTACGGTGGCTCAGAAAGACCAAACGTAGCGTAACTGCAGTTCACCACTAAACAGCAGGGGCCGCCAAAACTTCATTTAACAGCATTAAAGTGCCTCATTTTATAAAGTTCATATAAAACAAAGGTATTTTATTACTCTGTTACACTTACAACAGTAATAACCGCTGTAAAATTATTAAGTTATGCTTTAATTAATTATTAGAAGACAAGTTTATTCATTATTAACCATTAAAATACATTAAACAAATGGCTAATTAGATTATATTAATATGGTTACAGTAGAACTTTATTACTGTGCTACACTTGCTTCAGTAGTAAATATTATAGCCAAATAACAGATTATTATATTCTAATTATTCTCAGTTTTTTGCATTCTGATAAAATATATGATTTTGATGTATCATAACAATGTCCAGTTTCTCAAAGCGCCATGCATTATTATTATTATTATTATTATTATTATTATTATTATTATTATTATTATTATTATTATTATTACATGTATTAGTTAAGGGGCTGTTTAATAAAACAGTGTAGCTAAAGATGAAAAATGATTTTTCAATTATGTTTATTATTACAGTAAAATAGTGAGTTTTCGGTTAAATCATTCAGCTAATAATTATTATAAAAACACTAGAGAGAGAGAGAGAGAGAGAGAGAGAGAGAGAAACTTCTCCATACCTTCTGTAGTTCAGCTGATTCTGCTCTTCCTCCGGTGCTGCGAGAGGAACAGATCCGTGACTTTCCCGTCAAAATAAAAGTCTGCTCGTAAAAATATAAAATTTAAAAGGAGGAGAAGGTCAGGTACGAGGTGGAATTTCACTAATAATAATAATAAGAAGAAGAAGAAGAAGAAGAAGAAGAAAAGGAACATTATGACATCACTCTTTGATCAACTTTACATTGTTAAAAAATACACAATTTAACAACCAGCATCATATGTTACATTAAATAATATAGCTAAAAGCCACAGATCTTTACTGTTCGCCTAGAATAAAACATGCTGTCAGTAGCTCAAAGAAATTTCTTTATAATGCTACTTTTATTAAAGAGTTGTGTCCTGATTCAGAATATATTAATAAAGTGTCAGCGCAAAACTGTCTTTTCCACCAACACTAGTTTTAGTACAATTTCTTACTTTTTCTTTTATCTATATTATTTAATGTGTTTCAGTTTCAAATAGCTATTAATTCGTTTTATACTCTTTATTTTCTCAAACTAGTTTATAGTATTTTATTTACAGACTCAAGACTGATTTTTATAAAATTTTAATAGGGCGTTTATTTTGACAGAAAATCTTTTTGGATTCTGGCCAAGTGTTGCTAGAATCACAAAGGTCCTCTCCATGAAGCTCAGCCTCATCCGGGTTATGGAGAGCCCCGCCCACTCCTAAAACTCTCATTTAAAACACTGTATAACTACTTTTCTGGGGTTTTCCTTTAATTTAACAAAGTATTTCACTAAAATAGAAATAAAAACGTACCTCTATATTTCCATTTTCTACACCTAATCTTTTTATTCAGTAGATTTACTAGCATTACTGCTACTGATGCTGTTACACACAGAGCTTATTTAAAAGGATTAAAACTGCAGCTTAAAAGCTTTAACAATATCTCTGTGGTGATGAAATAGTTATAGTTGTTCTGTTTTTTTCTGTATAGTTGTACAATTTTTATTCTATAAAGTATCAAACATTTATAAAAATACAAATCCAGTACAAAAACATTTGATCTAAAATTCATTTAAAATATTATGGTTATATTTTCTTTGCATTTACCTTCTTGATGTCCTGCAGGTTCTTGAAAAGGAGATCTTACTGCAGCAGATCTTGTTTGTTGCTCACCTTGTCTAAAGTCTTACTATTTATGTATTCTGAAAGCTTTTCATAAATTGAGATCATTCACACCTACTCCCTGTAAAATCACTCTCTGACATCACAATGGACCCTCCTGATTTCTGTATAGAAAGAAGGGTACTTCACACTTGTAAAAGCGTTTAAAATTCATATGCAAATATGAGTTTAAAACTAATAGTTATAAAATACAAAGGATTTCTTTAAGAGTTTATTAGTTAATAGAATGGCAAAAACGTTTTCAACCTTTCTAAAATGAGTCTAGCAAGCATTCTCATTCTACTACAAAATATTAGCCAATTTTGACAAAAAATAGTATAAATTAAAGGAAGAAGTTACTGATGTTGGAGAATACTTTTGCCAGTTTATATCTGGTTCTGTGTGGAAATATAATTCAAACACCCCTGGTTGCTTGAGTCACTTAAAACTTCCCCAACTAATAGCACTTACCACATTTTACTCAAATGTCAGCAGCACTATTGTTAAAGTAGCAATTTGATTTCTGAAAATTAACCATATAAGTTGAGCTTTTACTTAATTGATCAATAATACCATTTTGACCACCCCAAAGAGAAGCACTTACTCCTTGTATTAAATAATCAGTGCTTCACTTTGTGATGGTCACCATAGATATTCAAACAATTTTGTACTGACAAAATTTACCATGTAAGTTAACACTGTTCAGAAATTTACACCAAATTGGTACAAGCTTTTTAACACTGTGTAATAAATGCTAAAGTTGTACCTGATGGACTTGGTCCTCACTGTTGATGGTAAACTTCTAGTGATGCCCCAACTTGTTAGTACTTACATTTCAACTTAGGTAAGATGGCTACAGTTAGAGTGACATTCAGAGATAGAAGAGATAGAAATGTGCACAAGTTTATCAGAAAAATGTATTTCGCTGTTAGTCACTTCAAACTACCCCAACAAATAGCACTTACTAATTACTATGGAATGGTTGGTGCCGTTGTTTGAGTACCAATTGTAACATTGATTCCAGTAGACACTTCTTTAAAATCTAAATTTTGTTAAAATATTATGGTTACATTTTCTTTGCATTTACCTTCTTGATGTCCTGAAGGTTCTTGAAAAGGAGATCGTACTGCAGCAGATCTTGTTTGTTGCTCACCTTGTCTAAAGTCTTTCTATTTATGTATTCTGAAATCTTTCCATAAATTGAGGTCATTCACAGCTCCTCCCTGTAAAATCACTCTCTGACATCACAATGGACCATCCTGATTTCTGTATAGAAGGGTACTTCACACTTGTAAACCATCAACAGTGAGGACCAAGTCAAGCACATTAAGAATCATTTGATAACATATGGGTTCTTGGTGTAAAACACTCTTACTTATTGAAAGAATCGTAAAGATTTTATAGTTCTAATAGATCTCTGTATTGAAGAAAGTATGGAAAAGAAATGTCACAAATGCTACTTTAACAATAGTTCTGACCTTTGAGTAAATTTGGTAAGTGCTGTTTGTTGGGGTAGTTTTAATCCTCCTGTTATCTTCAAATTTACTAACACCTTTTATGTTTGGGGTCAATTTCACAACAGGCATTTTCAAACTACAAAAAATTATTATATATTAAGAACATTTTTACCCTAGTTTATGTCACATGCTATATTTGTTTGTTGACTACTTGAATAGTCATTAAAAAAAACATTTGTAATGAAAAAGATTTAATGTTCTCTTGAATAGTAACAAGTATTCTGTTTGCGGCCAATTTGACCACAGGAAAAAAACAAACGAGCAGAAATTCATGCTCAGTCACATGGGAGTCTGGATTGTAAAGAAGAAGATCCTACTTGTTCCATTCATCCCATATTGCTGAGTTTATTAAGATCTCATCAGTCCTGCCTTGTTTCTGTGTTATTGAAGTGTAGGACATGAAGGAGACATGGACTGGGTTTAGAGACGGGCTGGATCTGTCTGCAGCCCAAACACCTGTTCTTTCTTCACCTTTTGACTTGTACTCTCCAAACTGAGCAACACAATGTAGACTTACATGTGGGATTAAGTCCAAGTCTTTCTAACTATGCCTCTATACACACACCTCCCTCTAAATATATCATCTACAGTAGTTTATCCTTTTAGATTGATGGTGTTCTGAAGAACTCAAATGCTGATTTTATGTTTGGACGTGGCTGACAGTGTATCTGCTGAGACCTGGAACTATTCTGATTACATTAGCAGCACTAAGTTTATCATTTTCTTAAAGTGGGGAGACAGACCATAATAACTTTTTACTTTTGGAAGGTAGTCTGTTTTCTATTGGTTGAGAAATAAAAAGAGGATCTACAGTAAAGGGCTCATTTTCATCAGAGGAGGAATAAATTATAATCAGGATCCTCTCTAAAGTCCTCCTTTTTCTCAGACACATTCTCCTCTATGTCTCTGTCATGGTGAAAGAGATGTGAGAAATCCTCACTGAGAGAAAACCTTTTCTTAGACGGCATTTTCAGTAGAGAGAGAGAGCAGAAAGAGAGAGAGACAGAACACATAGAGAACTGGTTTAGAAGCTGCTGTGAAACCTTTTATATCTCTGCATAACCACTATGTTGTGTGAACAATATGTTTGTAGGAACAATATATTCCTCCACAGAATGAGAAATATCAAGTTCTCATGAGAATTATGTTTTCCCCGCCCCCTGTCACGTGAACTGTCAGTGGTTTTTGCACTAATACAGTTATAATTATGTTATTTTAAGGATCTAAAGTTGTTGAAGATTATAAAATTGCATGTCATGCTGACCTTTACATCATTCAACACACGTGTAAAATTCTGATATTTTTTATATGTTTTACAAAGCTAAACAGCCTGGGGTCAAATTGACCCCAAACAACACCGATGTATACAAAATGTGTACAGGACTCAAAAAATCCCTTCTCTTTGGGGTGGTCAAAATGTTACTATTGATCAATTGAAAGCTCACCTTATTCGGCTCATTTTCAGTAATCAAATTTTATTATTCAGTTTTAAATTAAATATGGACTACATGATTTTATTATATTATATACAAACATAACTAATCAAATTAAGAATTATTTTTTTAATATAGCGTTTCTTGGTGTAAAGTACTCTTACATATAAGATTTCTTAGTTCTAATGGATCTTTGTTTTAAAGAAAGTGTTGAAAAGAAATGTCACAATTGTTAACAATTGTAAAAATAGTGCTGACCCTTGAGTAAAACTTGGTAAGTGCTATTTTTTGGGGAAGTTTTAAGTAACTCAAGCAACCAGAGGTGTTTGTCTCATATTTCTACACAAAACCAGATATAACCTGGCAAACGTATTCTTCAACATCAGTAACTTCTTCCTCTAATATGTTAAAAAATTCTATCAAAATTGGTCAATATTTTGTAGTAGAATGAGAATTCTTGCTGGACTCATTTTGGAAAATTTAAAAAAAAGTTTTTACCATCCCATAAACAAATAAACTCTTAAACAAATCCGTTTTAATTTACAGTTAATTAGTTTTAAACTTCTATTTGCATATGAAGTTATAAATGCTTTTAAAAGTGTGAAGTACCCTTCTGTACAGAAATCAGGATGGTCCATTGTGATGTCAGAGAGTGATTTTACAGGGAGTAGGTGTGAATGACCTCAATTTATGGAAAGCTTTCAGAATACATAAATAGTAAGACTTTAGACAAGGTGAGCAACAAAAAAGATCTGCTGCAGTACGATCTCCTTTTCAAGAATCTGCAGGACATCAAGCAGATAAGTGCAAAGAAAATGTAATTATAATATTTTAAATGAAATTTAGATAAAAAATAATTCTACCAGAATCAATGTCACAACAGCACTGATCTTTCAGTAGTAATTAGTAAGTGCTGTTTCTTGGAGTTGTACAGGAGCAATCAGAGAATCTCTATAAAGGACAAAACTCACTTCAGAATCTGCTCTGAATCTCAAGCCACTTGACAGAGTCTGAAATGTCTAAAAACCTATAAACATTTTTTTATTCTAAAAAGTATCAAACGTTTATAAATTATTTTGCAAAATAATAATTTATAAACATCTGATACTTTATAGAATAAATTTTTTACTAATTTCCTTAAAACAAAACAACTATAACTGTTTCATCACCGCAGAGATAATTATTAACACTTTTTAAACTGCAGTTTTAATAATTTAAACGAGCTCTGTGTGTAACTCCAGCAGCAGTAGCAGAAATGCTAGTAAATCTACTGAATAAAAAACATTAGTTTTAGAAAATGGAAATATAGGGGTACGTTTTCTTTCCTATTTTGGTGAAATACTTTGTTCTACGTTGTAAAATTAAAGGAAAACTCCAGAGAAGTAGTTCTACAGTGTTTTAAATGAGAGTTTAAGCTGTTTAGCTCCATTCAGCTCCATGCATTGAGGACTCCCTCGCGGGCTCCCTCTAGCGGTGATGGGGTATAATGTGATATAGCGGGGGAGGGGGCGGGGCTCTACATAACCCGGATGAGGCTGAGCTTCCGGGGTCTGTAGCTGGAGCGCCGGAGGAAGAGCAGGATCAGCTGAACTGCAGAAGGTATGAAGAAGTTTCTCTCTCTCTCTCTTGTTGGAGGTTGGTTGATGTGTTGTAACAGTAAAAAGGTCATTATTTTTGCTGTGATTCTATTTTGAACTACAATTCCCTGCATCAACAAGAGAACTGCGTGTTTTTAATTATTATTTATCCCTCCGCGCCCCCCGTAGCTCCAGATGAGCTTGAATGCAGCACAGGAGGTAAACAGAGCTGAGGAGCTCCGTGAAAAAGTGCTGTTTTAAGCAAATATAGGTATTTTTGAGAAAAGTTACTGGAAAAATGAGCTCTTATATCAGTTCTAGTCACTCTTCTGTGCATTTTTAGCGGGTATTGAAGCATATTTTGCCTAATAATTAATTATTTCTGCCCCGGTCGGGTTATCAGCTCTGAGGTACAGCCGTTTCAGCACCAAAACACTACATGTGACTGAGCCTGAAAATGTGTGTTCATGTGCTGTATTTACTTCTGTTTCATATTTTATAGATATGTGTGCAGTTACAGACGCTTAATAATCGGCTGGGATTATTTTTGTTGTGTATGTGCAGGTATGTTGTGGTTCTGTTTATTTAATTAATGTAAATGTTCTGTTCTGGAGCACATATCTTCAGCTCTTACCACGTTTAACTACGAACGATCTAGAAAAAAGGGCTGAAGAGGGATGTTTATTAACAAGAGCAGTTTTGTTAAAAAGATACAGCAACTGTATAGAGATAGCCCGACTCTCCAAGCCCAGTGAACAGTGCTGCTAATGCTGCAGGTTAGCTAGTTATAACTTATAAATTAAAGCTAGGTTAGCTAGTGATAACTTATAAATTAAAGCTAGGTTAGGTAGTTATAACTTATAAATTAAATCTAGGTTACCTAGTTATAACTTATAAATTTAAGCTGGATTAGCTAGTTATTACTTGTCAAAAGTGCGGCTAAAGCTTTAGAATTTTTTTAAAGAACTAAGGTTTCCAGAATTACATATTTATATAGTTACATAATGTTCACCAGGCTTTATAGAGTCGGGTTAGCAGCATTAGCAGCACTGTTCACCAGGCTTGGAGAGTCGGGCCAGCGCCAGATAGCTAGCATTAGCGAGGTTAGCTAATGTTGGCTAAAACCTTAACACTCCTTCAATAATAGTGATGTACTCCTCTATACAGTTGCTGTATCCTTTTAACAAACTGTTCTTGTTAGTAAACATCCCTCTTCAGCCCTTTTCTCTAGATTGTTCGTGGTTAAACGTGGTAAGAGCTGAAGATATGTGCTCCACACCATTGTTGAGTGTGGACTTACTTCTACCTCCTCCCATCACAGGCTCACTTTCAATTAGAAATGGCAGCCGCATGAAAAGAGCCTATAGGCCTTTTTAGTTGCATCATTTTGAAGTCTGTGACATGTTGTTTATTTCCATATTTGGGGTTCAATATCTGAACTGTTTTTGTAAATGGCAAAACTGAAAATGCTTTTTTAAACTCCCCTCTATCACATTCTGTGCTAAATACATGTGTTTAGGACCCTGTACGTTTTATTCTGTGTACAACACCACTGGATTCTCTGAATTACGGGATCGTTTAAGTGTCCTAATTAGAATAATGCTAGCGTTTAGCTAATGCTACAGCGCACTGAACTGAACTCACAGCACAGCAGCACAGAATGTGAGGGGACTATCAAAGGTATGACACTGGCTGTAGAGCTCCAGTCAGATCACGATTTGGATTATTCTTCTTCTTCACAGAGGATCATTCAAAGTATCTAAATAACTTAAAATCAAATCAAAGTATTTAAACAGGTGAAAACTCTTTCAGTCTGGTGATGTTGAGCAGTGTAGTCTGTGTTATGCTGTCCGTACAACTACATGACTACAGTACTTTTAACAGACTAAAGTCTGACTCTTCCCATCTGAAGACAAATCACAGACTTTTTACACAAATACTTTTTTTTATCTCACAGGCTTTTTACTTTGTTATGAAGAGGGAGAACATAACATGATCTCATTTGTAGGAAGTAAAAACATGAGAGAGGGTTCACTGCTTTTAATAATACATGCTCAGAAAAAAGAAAAACACTATGTGAAATGTTGAAGTTATTATTCACTAAACATACAGCTACATTTCCACAACAACTGATAAGAAGTGATGATATTTAAGGTGGATGTTCATTCATAAGCTAGAGTGAGCTAATGGACAAATACTAAAAACAAGATTCATTTTGTTCAGATAGCTGGTTTACAGGCTTTAGTTAGAGTTCATGAAATTTTGGGTAACATTAGCTTCTGTAAAACTGCAGCAGGTCTTGGAGCTGTTGCTCTGAATCTGCTGGTGAAGTTGGGCTTTAAACCGATGCTGTGATTTGTCCACTATATTGATTTAGTAAACAAATCAGTTAAGCCATTGATGTGGAGCTGCAGTTTTTCTGGGTAAAAATCACAATAACCTTTACATTTCTCACCTAATTTTCATTTGTGTTGTTTATATTTAAATTTTGATCTACATATACCAAAAAAACATGTCTTGAACTCAGGAGCGCATATCACTGTTAGCCTGAAGCTAATGTGGTGGAAAATAATGAACTGTTATCAGTAGTTGTAAAAAAAAAATCAGGTTTGGTTAATATGTGTGGGATCTTTTATAAATTAGTGTAAAGGAAAAGGATTTGGACAGCATTGGTCACGTGATCAGTGTAGAACGAAGCAAGCATCGGCACTGTGATTCAAAGTAATGCGTGTTGTTTTTCCGGCACATGTGTTACGACCTGGTCTAGGTCAGCCCGTAACATAGAAAAAAGAGGCCCCCATGCCCTCCTGGTTCCCCAACCACACATACTCCTGTTAGTCAAAAGGTTTAGTTTATTTAACAAATTGTAAAGAATACACGGCTTAGGTCAAAGGGGAGGCAACAGTTAGGGATGAAAGAAAAAATAATAAACAAAACAAAACTAATTTAAAGATTAAGATAGGGCTGGACCCGAATATTCGGGTATTCGGATATTCGTTCGTTGAGTAGGTATTCGGTTTTTAATTTTGGTATTCGGATATTCGTTTTTTTTTTCTCCTTTCCAGAGTTCCACCTCACTCTAACCACTTCTGTTTTCGCGGGTCCCGTCAGAATATCTTGCGCGCGGGACAGAACTGAACTGTTATTGGCTGGAGCGGGAGTTTAATCCAGACGATGCGGGAGCAAATTAATAAGTAGTTAAGAAAACTGTAATAATTGTAAAAAAAAAAAACCTAAAGAAAACTCTCAACGCGCAGGATGGACCGACACACACACGCACACACCGATGGTGTTTGGACTGGGGTAAGGAACGGGACCGCACTATGTGGCGGGCGGGCGCGGGATTAAAAGAAGCAATTTTTTTGCGGAGCGGTAACGAGACAGAAACGCGGGAGCGTGGAAGAGTGGGTTTAAAAATCAGTCTCGCGCAGACCTCTATTATACATGATAAAAAAAAAATGCAGGCTCTTCGAAACTGATTTATATAATAAAACGTAAGGGGTAATGTGGCAACAGTAGGGGCTAAATCGGTTACAAAAGCCTGGCCTACAAAAATGATGTCTGAACGAATTTCCTCTTATCTAATATAATTTAAAATGGTTTAAAAATATAAAATAATTTCTAAGCAAACGAAATATTTAATATTGAGCTTATAGCCCAAGTGCAAAAATACAAAATCAGTAATACGGCTATGCCCTGCACAATGCTTAAACCGAAATAGACCAAATACAATAACGTCATTAACAATGACTTTCCTCTACTCTAATATAATTTAACATGGTTTAAAAATATAAAATAATTTCTAAACAAACGAAATATTTAATATTGAGCTCATAGCCCAAGTGCTAAAATACAAAATCAGTAATATGCCCTGCACAATTCTTTAACCGAAATAGACCAAGTACAGTTTACAATGACTGTCCTCTAATATAATTAACAATGTTTAAGAATATAAAATACTTCCTGAACAAACGGTTTTTTTTGTTTGTTTTTTTAAGCAAATAGCCTAAGTGTGAAAACACAAACAGCAATTTACTGGGCTGGCTTGCGCAGCGGAGAAACCGTGCAGCAGCAGCCTCCTAGCCTGCTTACACAGCGGATAAGCCGCGTGTGGGGCAGCAGAAATTCCGAGATGAAAACACAAAGAAATCTGAGCTAAAAACACAGAAAAAATATGGGGGATAAAAACACCAAAAATCCGGGGTGAATATGTCTCGTCGGTCAGAGCAAATTGAACATTTTTCAGTGGATTAAAGGGGCCGTGATTTGCTTTTTTTTTATTTATTTTTTTACCTCTTTTTTTAAAAACGAATATTCGAATATTCGCTTCGAATCAGTGCCGAATATCCGGAGCTCAAAAAACGCTATTCGGGCCAGCCCTAGATTAAGAAAACTAACTTACCTAACAAAGAAAAGAAAATGAAATACAAATCTCTAACCTAACTCCCTAATTAAACAAACCAAGAGAAAGCATGGAAAAAAAACTCTCTCACACTGGGAGAACTTGTAAGAATAAGCTTATTTTCTCCCCACAGAGAGAGACCAGACCAAAGAACCAAAGAACAGGATTTTACCATCAGCTTAGTTCTAACACTTTAACCGGCTACAAACTGCATAAACCATGCGGCAGGGAACCAGCAACACACAGGAGCCATGTTGGAAGCCAAGCACCACCCTCGCACTTCCTGTTCCCTTTTATGGTTGGTTCCCCCTGGTGGTGACCAACCAGTTTGGTTAAATGGCATCACGCAGTAACCTGCAGTAGGAAGGCACACTCAAACAGAAAGAAAAAAAACAATAATCAGCAATTATGACCTATAGGGTTGTAACACATGCCTCAAAGCTTAAGATTTAGGGGTAACATCACTATTTCTTTCTTTATTTCTTTCTTTAAGTTCTCAGTTTCTAGTGAGACCAGAACAGAATCAAGGGTGTCTGAACAGTGGGCATTACTTATAAAGGCACTAAACAGGTGGCTAGAGGACCACCAGCGCCCCCCTTTATAGTAATATGAAGATGTCCCAGTAGTTTTGTCTGTATAGTGTAACTGATTTAGGCAGTTCTCTTCAGTTTATTGACCTGCTTTTTATTATTCAATGGCATTTTTAGGGCCCGAGCACCGAAGGCGCAGGCGAAGCCTGCACCGGAGGTGCAAAGCCCTATTGTTTTTGGTCCGTTTATTATTAGGGCCCGAGCACCGAAGGCGCAGGCGAAGCCTGCACCGGAGGTGCAAAGCCCTATTGTTTTTGGTCCGTTTATTATTAGGGCCCGAGCACCGAAGGCGCAGGCGAAGCCTGCACCGGAGGTGCAAAGCCCTATTGTTTTTGGTCCGTTTATTATTAGGGCCCGAGCACCGAAGGCGCAGGCGAAGCCTGCACCGGAGGTGCAAAGCCCTATTGTTTTTGGTCCGTTTATTATTATTAGGGCCCGAGCACCGAAGGCGCAGGCGAAGCCTGCACCGGAGGTGCAAAGCCCTATTGTTTTTGGTCCGTTTATTAGGGCCCGAGCACCGAAGGCGCAGGCGAAGCCTGCACCGGAGGTGCAAAGCCCTATTGTTTTTGGTCCGTTTATTATTATTATTATTATTATTATTACGCTTCTTGACCCTTTCGCTCATTTTTGAGGCATTTCTGATATGGGAAAACTCACGCATTTTGGCACAGGCCTCAAACTTGGTGAAAATGTAAAAGTTCCATAGAGCATTGACATGGGCGTGGTTCAGGAGCTCCATAGCGCCCCCAAACGTCGGCATTGGCCGGGATGAAGTTTGTCCAATGTGCACCAACTTTGGTACACTCATTGACCTTTTCATAAACAACAAGAATCACTAGGTTTTATTTGACTCCACCCAACAGGAAGTCGGCCATTTTGACAGGAAGTTGCAAAATAAAAAGTTTCCCGCTGGGTTTCGGAGTGGTTAGGATGTTTGAAAACTCCTAAAATTTTACAGAGCTATTTGGCTTAGGCCAAACTTTCACCGTAAATTAAAATTTTGTATATTCGTGTTTCATCAGCTCTCTAGCGCCACCTATTTCATATGACATTTTTGGAAAGCGCTCAGCCTCTTGATAATTGGCAGATTCAATAAGGCCTGGAAGTGACTTAGATATATATTGTCATTTTTGTCGTGTGTAGCTAGATGACTCTACAGCGCCCCCTATTTGGTTCGGCTAATAAATTAGCCGTGGCCTTCTCAAAAATTCTCAGATATTCTCGATTTTTGACAGAAACATAGACAAAATGATTCTGCACATATTAGCAATCGGAATGCATTAGCTCCGCCCAACAGGAAGTCGGCCATTTTGGAATTTGTGGAATTTTTACATATTTTTCACAAACTCATTCGAACTCCTCCTAGAGTCTTTGTCAGATTACCTCTAAATTGTCAGTGGATAGTCCCCAGACATACATGGTGATAAATTGCGAAGGAATAGTCGATAGCTGAAACGATGACGTAATGGCTGGCAATTAATTTAATGGAGACGCAACACTAGACCAAAGTGAAACCATGACACGGTCAGAACACACATGATTGAAAATTCATGAAACTTGGTAAAAACACAAGAGACATCATAAGACACGTTTTTAGTATTGGTAAGACTGACTCCGCCCAACAGGAAGTCGGCCATTTTGAAAAAAGTGCATTTTACACACATTTTTTGCATACTTTGTCAAACTCCTCCTAGGGAATTCGTTGAATACTCTCGATATTTGTCAGCAATAAACTACTAACAGACCTGATGATAAATTGCGAAGGAATAGTCGATATCTTAAACGAGGACGAAATGGCGGACAGTTGAGTTGCTGGAGATACCCCTTTAAAACAGGAAGTGAATACATTCTGGTGTTGGTAGGTGTTTGAGGAGGTTAAAAAGTATGAAAACTCACAAAACTTTACAGGCCTGCTTGTTTTACGTGGTCCTTTGGTCTGAAATTGAAATTTCATATATACGCATTTCATTGGCTCTATAGCGCCACCTAGGTTTCAATGAATATTTGACATTACGGGAATAATCAAAAACTCTTGAAAATTGTCAGATTGCATAGAACCTAAAAACACTTTACAAATATTGTGATAATTTTTTCATGTGTAGCTAGCTGACTCTACAGCGCCCCCTAATTTGTTCAGTTAATAAATTAGCTCTGGATGTGTCAAAATTGGTCTAATGTTCTCCAATTTTGGTAGGAATGTAGATACTGTGACCCTGCACATATTTGCAATTGGCTTGTATTAGCTCCGCCCAACAGGAAGTCGGCCATATTGGAATTTGTAATATTTTTACACTTTTTTCACAAACTCATTTAAACTGCTCCTAAAGTCTTTGTCAGATTACCTCTTATTTCGCTGTAAATGAACAACAGACATATTTGATGAAAACTGCCAAAGGAATAGTTGATCGCTAAAACAGTGACGTAATGGCGGGCAATTGATTGACTAGAGATGCAACACTAAACCAAAGTGAAACCATGACACGGTCAGAACACAGATGATTGAAAATTCATGAAACTTGGCAAAAACACAAGAGACATCATTACACACGTTTTCAGCATTGGTAGGACTGACTCCGCCCAACAGGAAGTCGGCCATTTTGAAATATTTGCATTTTACATAAATTTTTTGCGTATGTTGTCAAACTACTCCTAGAAAATTTGTTGAATTCTCTTGGTATTTGGTAAAAATAAACATTGAACATATCTGATGATAAATTGTGAAGGAATAGTCGATATCTCAAACGAGGACGTATTGGCAGCCGGTTGAATCTTTGAGATACCACATCAAAACAGGAGGTTGACACCTAGGTAATGCTAGGAGTTTTGAGGACGTTATAACAGAGAAAAGCTCATAAAATTGGACCGGCCTGCTTATCTGAGGCTGTTGTTTGATCTAGAAATAGAATTTAAAATACATATGTTTTAACAGCGCTATAGCGCCACCTGTACTTTAAATGGGTATTTCACATGTTTAACAGGATAGAAAACTCTTGAAAAATTGCCACACTCAATAAGACCTCAAATTTACTTTCACCGGTTTCTCGATTTGGCCCGGTACGATTTGCGCTGTTATGCGAGGGCCCTACGTCCCCCTGTGACAGGGGGACAACTCGTTATTAGGGCCCGAGCACCGAAGGCGCAGGCGAAGCCTGCACCGGAGGTGCAAAGCCCTATTGTTTTTGGTCCGTTTATTATTATTATTATTATTATTATTATTATTATTTTTATTTTTAAACTTCGCGCCCATTTTTGAGGCCTTTCTGATACTTGAAAACTCTTGAATTTTGGCACAGACATCAAAGCCGGTGAAAAATTTGAAATTTCACAGTTCCTGGGCTTGGGAGTTGATCAGGAGCTCTATAGCGCCCCCAAACGTTGCCAGTGGCCGGGATAAAGTTTGTCCAATGTGCACCAACTTTGGTACGCTCATTGACCTCATTATACCGATCAAGAATCACTTGGATTTATTTGACTCTGCCTAACAGGAAGTCGGCCATTTTGGCAGGAAGTCGCAAAATAAAAAGTTTCCCGTGGTGTTTTGGGTGGGTTACGATGTTCGAAAACTCATAAAATTTCACAGGCATATTGGGCATAGGCTGTACTTTGATGTAAAATTGGAATTTTTCATATTCATAATTTATCAGCTCTCTAGCGCCACCTATTTTATATGACATTTATAGAAAGCTCTTAGCCTCTTCTAAATAAGCAGACCCAATAATGCCTTTAAATGATTTTGAGAAATGTAATCGTTTTTCTAATGTGGAGCTAACTGACTCTACAGCGCCCCCTATTTGGTTTAGGCTAATAAATTAGCGGTAGCTGTCTCAAATTTTCCCCAATTTTCAAGATTTTTGGTAGAAACATAGATATTACGATGCCACACATAATACCCATTGGCATGTATTAGCTCCGCCCAACAGGAAGTCGGCCATTTTGAAAAATGTTAAATTTTTACACATTTTTCACGAACTCATTCGAACTCCTCCTAGAGTCTTTGTCAGATTACAACTAAATGGTCTGTGGATAGTCTCCAGACATACGTGGTGCTAAATTGCGAAGGAATAGTCGATAGCTGAAACGATGACGTAATGGCGGGCAGTTGATTTAATACAGACACAACACTAAACCAAATAGAAACATTAGCATGGTCAGAACACAGCTTCTTGGAAATTCATGAAACTTGGCAAAAACATAAAAGACATCATTACACACGTTTTCAGTGTGGATATGATTGACTCCGCCCAACAGGAAGTCGGCCATTTTGAAAAACGTGCATTTTACACACATTTTTTGCATACTTTGTTGAACTCCTCCTAGGGAATTTGTTGAATACTCTTGATATTTGTCAGCAATAAACTACTACCATCCGTGATGATAAATTGCGAAGGAATAGTCGATATCTTAAACGAGGACGAAATGGCGGACAGTTGAATTGCTTAAGATACCCCATTAAAATAGGAAGTAAATACATTCTGGTGTTAGTAGGTGTTTGAGGAGGTTAAACAGGTTGAACACTCACGAAACTTTACAGGCCTGCTTGATTTAAGCGGTCCTTTGATTAAAAATTTAAATTTCATATATACATATTTCATTGGCTCTATAGCGCCACCTAGGTTTCAATGCATATTTGACATTACGGAAATGCTCAAAAACTCTTGAAAACTGTCAGATTCCATAAGATCTAAAAACACTTTACAAATATTGTGATAATTTTTTCATGTGTAGCTAGCGGACTCTATAGCGCCCCCTAATTCATTCGTTTAATAAATTAGGTGTGGATGTGTCACAATTTGTCTAATCTTCTCAAATTTTGGTAGGAGCGTAGATACTATGACTCTGCACATATTTGCAATTGGTTTGTATTAGCTCCGCCCAACAGGAAGTCGGCCATATTGGATTTTGTAATTTTTTTACACTTTTTTTCACAAACTCATTTAAACTGCTCCTAAAGTCTTTGTCAGATTACCTCTAAATTAGCTGAGAATGAACATCAGACACAGTTGATGAAAATTGCCAAAGGAATAGTTGATCGCTAAAACGGTGACGTAATGGCGAGCAAT
Organism: Astyanax mexicanus; assembly: GCF_023375975.1. NCBI lineage: Eukaryota > Metazoa > Chordata > Actinopteri > Characiformes > Acestrorhamphidae > Astyanax > Astyanax mexicanus. The sequence continues at coordinate 11,447,822 of NC_064411.1, read as the reverse complement.
TGATTGACTAGAGACGCAACACTAAACCAAAGTGAAACCATGACACAGTCAGAACACAGTTGATTAAAAATTCATGAAACTTGGCAAAAACACAAGAGACATCATTAGACACGTTTTCAGTATTGGTAGGACTGACTCCGCCCAACAGGAAGTCGGCCATTTTGAAATATCTGAATTTTACATACATTTTTTGCGTATGTTGTCAAACTACTCCTAGAAATTTTGTTGAATTCTCTTGGTATTTGGTAAAAATAAACATTGAACATATCTGATGATAAATTGTGAAGAAATAGTCGATATCTTAAACGAGGAGGGAATGGCGGACGGTTGAATGTTTGAGATGCCACATCAAAACTGGAGGTTGACACATAGGTAATGCTAGGAGTTTTGAGGACGTTATAAGAGAGAAAAGCTCACAAACTTTGACCGGCCTGCTTATCTGAGGCTGTTGTTTGATCTAGAATTAGAATTTCAAATATATGTGTTTTAACAGCTCTATAGCGCCACCTGTATTTTAAATGGGTATTTCACATTTTTGGCAGGATAGAAAACTCTTGAAAATTACCACACTTAATAAGACCTCAAAATTACTTTCACCGGTTTCTCGGTTTGGCCCGGTACAATTTGCGCTGTTGTGCGAGGGCCCTACGTCCCCCTGTGACAGGGGGACAACTCGTTATTATTATTTTTATTTACAAACTTCGCGCCCATTTTTGAGGCCTTTCTGATACTCGAAAACTCTTGCATTTTGGCACAGACGTCAAAGCCGGTGAAAAATTTTAAATTACATTGTTCACAGGTTTGGGCGTGGATCAGGAGCTCTATAGCGCCCCCAAACGTTGCCAGTGGCCGGGATAAAGTTTGTCCAATGTGCACCAACTTTGGTACGTTCATTGACCTCATTATACCGATCAAGAATCACTTGGATTTATTTGACTCCGCCTAACAGGAAGTCGGCCATTTTGGCAGGAAGTCGCAAAATAAAAAGTTTCCCGTGGTGTTCTGGGTGGGTTACGATGTTCGAAAACTCATAAAATTTCACAGGCCTATTGGGCATAGGATGTACTTTGATGTAAAATTGGAATTTTTCATATTCATAATTTATCAGCTCTCTAGCGCCACCTATTTTATATGACATTTATAGAAAGCTCTTAGCCTCTTCTAAATTAGCAGACCCAATAATGCCTTTAAATGATTTCGAGAAATGTAATCATTTTTCTAATGTGGTGCTAAATGACTCTACAGCGCCCCCTATTTGGTTTAGGCTAATAAATTAGCGGTAGCTGTCTCAAATTTTCCCCAATGTTCAAAATTTTTGGTAGAAACATAGATATTACGATGCCACACATAATACCCATTGGCATGTATTAGCTCCGCCCAACAGGAAGTCGGCCATTTTGAAAAATGTTACATTTTTAAACATTTTTCACATACTCATTCGAACTCCTCCTAGAGTCTTTGTCAGATTACAACTAAATGGTCTGTGGATAGTCTCCAGACATACATGGTGCTAAATTGCGAAGGAATAGTCGATAGCTGAAACGATGACGCAATGGCGGGCAATTGATTTAATGGAGACACAACACTAAACCAAATAGAAACATTAGCATGGTCAGAATACAGCTGCTTGGAAATTCATGAAACTTGGCAAAAACATAAAAGACATCATTACACACATTTTCAGTGTTGATATGATTGACTCCGCCCAACAGGAAGTCGGCCATTTTGAAAAACTTGCATTTTACACACATTTTTTGCATACTTTGTCGAACTCCTCCTAGGGAATTTGTTGAATACTCTTGATATTTGTCAGCAATAAACTACTACCATCCCTGATGATAAATTGCGAAGGAATAGTCGATATCTTAAACGAGGACGAAATGGCGGACAGTTGAATTGCTGGAGATACCCCATTAAAATAGGAAGTAAATACATTCTGGTGTTGGTAGGTGTTTGAGGAGGTTAAACAGGTTGAAAACTCTCGAAACTTTACAGGCCTGCTTGATTTAAGCGGTCCTTTGATTAAAAATTGAAATTTCATATATACATATTTCATTGGCTCTATAGCGCCACCTAGGTTTCAATGCATATTTGACATTACGGAAATGCTCAAAAACTCTTGAAAATTGTCAGATTCCATAAGATCTAAAAACACTTTACAAATATTGTGATAATTTTTTCATGTGTAGCTAGCGGACTCTATAGCGCCCCCTAATTCATTCGTTTAATAAATTAGCTGTGGATGTGTCACAATTTGTCTAATCTTCTCAAATTTTGGTAGGAGCGTAGATACTATGACTCTGCACATATTTGCAATTGGTTTGTATTAGCTCCGCCCAACAGGAAGTCGGCCATATTGGATTTTGTAATTTTTTTACACTTTTTTTCACAAACTCATTTAAACTGCTCCTAAAGTCTTTGTCAGATTACCTCTAAATTAGCAGAGAATGAACATCAGGCACAGTTGATGAAAATTGCCAAAGGAATAGTTGATCGCTAAAACGGTGACGTAATGGCGAGCAATTGATTGAATAGAGACGCAACACTAAACCAAAGTGAAACCATGACACGGTCAGAACACAGATGATTAAAAATTCATGAAACTTGGCAAAAACACAAGAGACATCATTAGACACGTTTTCAGTATTGGTAGGACTGACTCTGCCCAACAGGAAGTCGGCCATTTTGAAATATCTGAATTTTGCATACATTTTTTGCGTATGTTGTCAAACTACTCCTAGAAATTTTGTTAAATTCTCTTGGTATTTGGTAAATATAAACATTGAACATATCTGATGATAAATTGTGAAGAAATAGTCGATATCTTAAACGAGGAGGGAATGGCGGACGGTTGAATGTTTGAGATGCCACATCAAAACTGGAGGTTGACACATAGGTAATGCTAGGAGTTTTGAGGACGTTATAAGAGAGAAAAGCTCACAAACTTTGACCGGCCTGCTTATCTGAGGCTGTTGTTTGATCTAGAATTAGAATTTCAAATATATGTGTTTTAACAGCTCTATAGCGCCACCTGTATTTTAAATGGGTATTTCACATTTTTGGCAGGATAGAAAACTGTTGAAAATTACCACACTTAATAAGACCTCAAAATTACTTTCACCGGTTTCTCGGTTTGGCCCGGTACGATTTGCGCTGTTGTGCGAGGGCCCTACGTCCCCCTGTGACAGGGGGACAACTCGTTCTTTGTGTTTTTCAGAAATGAAAATATTCTCCTAAAATTCATCACCAACAAAAAGGATATTTATCAAAGAGCAGTGTTAAACTGCTGAAAGAGGTGTAGCACAAGCCATCCTGAAGAATCTCCAGAACACGCAGAAATTGTTTGATACATATAACAGACAAATGAAGCCAAGTCCCGACATGGAGAAACATCAGCACTCTGTCAAGAGTTTTACTAAACAGAGTAATCTCAAAAAACACCAGCGCATTCACACAGGAGAGAACCCGTATCAGTGCTCAGATTGTGGGAAGAGTTTTACTAAACAGAGTAATCTAAAAAAACACCAGCACATTCACACAGGAGAGAAACCGTATCATTGCTCAGACTGTGGGAAGAGTTTTAATCAAGGCGGTCATCTCCAACACCACCAGCGCATTCACACAGGAGAGAAACCGTATCACTGCTCAGACTGTGGGAAGAGATTTATTGAACAGAGTACTCTCAAACGACACCAGCGCATTCACACAGGAGAGAAACCGTATTACTGCACAGACTGTGGGAAGAGTTTTAATAGACTGGAGACTCTAAAACTGCATCAGCGCATTCACACAGGAGAGAAACCGTATCACTGCTCCAAGTGTGGGACGAGTTTTACTGTACAGAGTAATCTCAAAATACTCCAGCGCATTCACACAGGAGAGAAACCGTATTACTGCTCAGACTGTGGTATGAGTTTTACTCAACAGAGTCAACTAAAACTGCACCAGCGCATTCACACAGGAGAGAAACCGTATTACTGCTCAGACTGTGGGAAAAGTTTTAATCAACAGAGTACTTTCCAAATACATCAGCGCATTCACACAGGAGAGAAACCGTATTACTGCTCAGACTGTGGGAGGAATTTTAATCATCAGAGTAATCTCAAAAACCACCAGCGCATTCACACAGGAGAGAAACCGCATCATTGCTCAGACTGTGGGAAGAGTTTTACTACCCAGAGTACTCTCAAAAAACACCAGCGCATTCACACAGGGGAGAAACCATATTACTGCTCAGACTGTGGGAAGTGTTTTACTACCCAGAGTACTCTCAAAAAACACCAGCGCATTCACACAGGAGAGAAACCGTATCACTGCTCAGACTGTGGGAAGAGTTTTACTTCACAGAGTGATCTCAAATGACACCAGCGAATTCACACAGAAGAGAAAACTATCCCACATTTGTCCCACAGCAATTAAAAGTGCAAATCGTAAATCTTTCAGACAGAACACCTTATCCTATACAAATATTTCACTCTGTCACTTGGGACACGTTCAACCAAAAACAAACATGAACTAAATTTAATCATGGATTTTACAGGTTCAGCAAAATGAATCTTAACCAGGGATGATGTTTATTGAATTCCATGTTGTGTTTTCTCATATGTTTAATATTCCAGGACATTCTTTGTGAGACAGAGTTCAGTTCTGAAGAAGGAGAGGTATTTTGGGTTTGAGTGAGGGCACTGCCAGTGTTTGGACACTGAGAGCTCCCAAAAGTGAGACCCAGAGCCACAGAGAGACGACACTGTGCCGGGTACTGCCGTGTTGACCGGAGGAGCATCCAGACCCCGCAGAGAGGCCAACAAAATCCTTTCCAGAGGTTAAATAAAACGGTCAGCCGTAGTTCCCATACTGAAATCAACCTCCTCCAGGCTTGTGTAGTGCAGTGAGGTTGTGGACACATTTACTCCCTCAGATGGTGTTCTCATTTGTCTATGGGTCATTCGTTCTGATTAAAAATCTGTTACCATAGAAGGATATAGATGGATATTTGGTCGTTGTATTACTCAAGTTTTATACTCGCTTATCTTTTTCTTATTGAATATTATATGTTGCTGAAGGTTTTTTTTAATCTTTACTAAGAATATCCAAATCATGTAGTTTTTAAATTGTTTTTATCCACTACAAACTATTATCTTTATATTGCTTCACCTCTATATTTACTCATCTGTGTGTCTTAATAAATGGCTTTTATATTGCAGATCTGCAATCTCATTGTGTTGTCTCAACATATGTTTGACATGAAACCTATTGGCCTGAGATTGTCTTATGTTATTATTTGTTGAATACTCAAAGGCACCCAATGGAGAAATCCAGTGTGAAATGTATTTGTGTTGAATTGAAACAGTCAATTTCAGATTGAAATTCAGAGAGAAATATTTTTTTAAATGGTTCAGGCTTAAAAGGGTTAAATATACAATTACTTCCAAAGGTAGAGTAGCATGTGTTTAACTTGTATTCCTATGTTTATATATATATATATTTTTATTGTGAATGCTTGTGGGTTGTGTTGTTTCGTTTTTTTGAAAAGCAGTCATTCACCAACTACACTTAATTACCAAATTCTATATTTGAGATATTGACCATTTTTATTAGTAGCTAGCCTTGCTAAATATCCAAACACAGCATTTGCAATTTTACTGACCAAATGAATGAAAAGATGGTGGTGAAAAAAAGATGAATGAAAAGATGGCGGCGCGCAGTAGTGCAGCGGCCTCTCACGCTCCTACCGAACACCCTATTTTGAGCTGTTTTTATGCCGGTTCTGAACCCAACTTCACGTGCCCCACGCGTGTAAGCTGTAGCATAACTGAATTTTTGAGGATTAAGGACAGTTCGGTCAGTAAAACAGCAACTATGGACAATAATACCTGAGCTTCACTGGGAAGACTACAGCTCCTCCGCGCTCTCTGACCATATATCTATCATGCTGGTCCCCACATACCATCCCCCGCTGCGACACTCCAAACCCACACAGAAGACCATTACTGTGTGGCCCAGTGACGGAGACGCTGTGCTGCAGGACTGCTTCGACTGCACCTCCTCTCTGAATGTCTGACTCGTTGTTCTTGCTGATGAGGCCAACAACAGTTGTGTCGTCAGCGAACTTGACGATGTGGTATGAGCTGTACTTTACAGTACAGTCATGAGTCAGCAGAGTGAACAGCAGTGGACTGAGCACACAGCCCTGGGGGTCGCAGGTGCTCAGTATGGTGGTGCTGGAGGTGTTGTTTCCAATCCTGACTGATTGTGGTCTCTCAGTCAGGAAGTCCAAAACCCAGTTACAGAGGAGCTCAGGCCCAGCAAGTTCAGTTTTCCGATCAGGTGCTGAGGGATTGTGGTGTTGAATGCTGAACTGAAGTTGATGAACAGCATTCGAACATAGCAGTCTTTGTTGTCCAGGTGGGTGAGAGCCAGGTGGAGCGCAGTAGACATGGCATCATCTGTTGATCTGTTTGGACGATGCGCAAACTGCAGAGGGTCCAGTGAGGAGGTCATTGAAACTGGACAACAAGCTGTTAACTGGAGTCTCCAGACGTAATCATATTGATCAATTCTGTCCAATCACATGTCAATTGCATAAATGTATAACTGCTTGGATAAAGTCTGAAGGGTTCTCTCTCTTCCTCGACTGGCTTTAGTTTATTTCTCTCTTTTTCTCTTTATTTCTCTCTGGGTTGTGAATGTGTTGATCTATCAAGATTTTAGTACAATATGTGTTGACTCGATGATGTACTTTGTCTTTTCTAATATATATCCATTGGCGTAGGAACCGGGGGGGATGGGTGGGACAGGTGGTTTTGTCCGCCACCAAAAATGATATCGTTTCACTCAGATCAGCTGTACTTTTTATGAGGAGACAGACCGGACCAATCACGGAGCCGGTTCAGGTATTAAGTCCCACCTCTCAGTAGAAACAGCCAATCAGCTTGCTGGTTTTGCGGTGCGCGGCGGAAGTGTGCGTTGGGGAAGCCCCTCCCCCTCACTGTGAGATTTAGCAGCGAGATTGGGACACGCAGCCGCTTCAGCTGATCTTAAAACAGATCTGGATATACAGAGATTTTTTCTAACAGAAAGGTAACAGTAGGCTAACCACTTCAACTGTGATGATATGTTTCTGATAGCTGGTTAAAAACACACGTCTTTGAATCAGCACACAGATCAAAACCCACTGTGATTAATAAACTGCAGCTGTGTTAGTGAGTTACCTTAACTTTGGAATGAGCTAGATTGGGAGTCAAGAAAAAAACAGCTATATATGTAATGTTCAACTTGACCTGTACCTGATCAGCTAATCACTGTTTCACTATTAATTTAGGATTACAGGACTTACTCTAAGCTATAATGAACGAAAATACATTTAGCTAACTAGTTATCTAGAAGCTGGATGTAGTGGATAGCCAGAATGTAGTACAGTACTTTATGTTAGTAGTTTAAAGCAGTTTCTTAACCCTGATCACTGCCCTTAAAATTGTGTGTTTTCCAGCGGATTTAACTGATCAGCTAATAAACATTTCTTTATTGAGTTTACCTGTTCAAATCCCTTAGCTCCCTCTAGACCCTAAATTAATCATTGTGTATATCCAGCAGTGTATTAGAAACATCATACCACCACTTACTTTATTAAATGCCTTTAAAGCAGAGGAAGCTGTAGAATATGCAGAACAGTGTTAATATGCAGTAGAATATGTAAGAACAGGGCTGAGAAACAGTGCTGTAACCTGACTTCTGTTCATTTCTAGTTCACAGTAAGACCACATGTCCTGATGTTTATAAACATCTCTATGAAACGTAAAGTTACATTCTTTTACATAAACGGACACCATCTTAAGAAGAGCTCTTAGTAGAAAAAAAAGTGCAGGAGAAAATGTAAATATATGACAGAATTATAATGCCAATTCATAATAATAAGAATAAGAATAATAAAAAAATAATAAACAAATCTATTATTATAAATATTAGGTGATAACTGATCATTTTTGTCATATGTATGTAATTCAGACATTGTATGCATAATTTTTAACAGTAACTGTGACGGATGTGTACGTTGATAGCTAGTTGCCCCTCACTGACTATGTGCTCTGATCAGAGAACAGCTGCGACTTCAGGTGATATTGAGAGCTTTATTGATTTCCAGGTATTAAAGTGGCTTCTTCAATGAAGTGTTGCATACATATTCAATGATACAGAATTTGTGTGCATTACAGAGTGAGTATGTTTGTGTGTGTGAGTTTGTGTGGTCTATGTAACATAAACATATACAGAGAGATAATTAGAAATTGTATAAACCCAATTCTACATTATATTAAATTATGCAAACATGCAGTAATAATATCAAAACACACATCAAGTTACATAAACAATATATATATATATATAACGTAATTGCACCAAAGTAACATTAATGTGACAAGAAAACCAAATTACTGCAAGTGGCTAGTAATATCAAATAATATAAGTGAAATCTAGGCACTCATAGGGTTAAATAAGAGAAAATTCAAGTGCAGTACCTATAGTAGCCAACGGGTGGCGCTTCAAAGACACAAATGACAGAAGCGGTATTGCCTGTCTAGCCTGTTCACGTGAACAACACATGGCGCCATAGGTAGGCTACAGCAAATACAATATTTAGAAGCTAAATAATGCATCAAACAGCCACAGAACGGTGGAAATAACACCACAGGTAGAAAATACCGCTAAAGCACTCTCAAACCCAACTATTCATGTAACTTTAACCCCAAAGTAAGCATTTAGCAATGCATTTAAGGAATAGATCATTTTCCCATTGAAATGAATGGGAGCTCGCGGTAAACTTAAAGTTACCCGGTTACTGGACTAAACAGCATGTAAATAACACAAGCAGATGACATAACATAAATACAGGTCAAAACAAAGTACTTACATTGTCATCAACGCACACATACACACAAAAAGGGGGTACTATTTCAACAATGCTGGAGCAAACGGCAAGTGTCTGCCAGCCAAGCACACTGAAACTTAAAGTCATGCATGCACGCAAGTGTGTGGTACGTCGCTGACGTCACCGCGCTGACTCCAGCAGGGAGTTTTCCACAGTAACTGTAACGTGGAGTAACATGTTTAGGTTGTAAAATCACCTTATAATAATAATTTACTTTTAATTAGTCATTAATTAGTAATTTCCACAAATGTTGTTCTATATCTATTCGTTTTTGTTCCTTTTATCTATATCTTTAATGCTGAAACTATTTTTTCCAGTAAACTTTAATATATTTTAAATTCTAAGCTCTGACTCATTGGTCATCTTTTCATGTTCTGGGATTTCTCACATTCGAGTTTTATGCAAGTCATGCTGTGGTAAATTACCCTACAGTTCATTAATAATTAAACATTTATGATTGACTGCATCTGTTGACTACATGATAAGCTGAGAGATCCAGTGTTCTGTCGAGTTGTGCTACCCTTTTGTGTATATTTAAAGGTAAAAATACAAAAGTAGCACTAACTCTCAGGTCCATAACTGAGAAAATCAGAACGGCTGTTTCTGTACTGACACCTTTTCCCAAGATCTTCTTGAAGTAAATGGAAGGTTGTGCGTTTTTTTGCAAAACTTTGTACATGAATCCATCCTCCACCACAACAAAACTCTGCCAATGTCCAGAGACTAAATTAGCATCAGCGTGACCAAACACACTGCTCCAAAGAATCTCTAGAGAGGACGATACCCATTTAAGAATCTCTTGCAGGTTTGCCGGGTCACACCCAAGTGAATCCAAAATGAATGTATTCATATGAAACAATTAAAAACAACTAATTAGATGTAGAAAAATGTAATTTTACAAAATACTTTCCAAAATCAATGAAATGCCCTGGCCATGTGGATAGTTGCTATTTTTAATTCATCATTCACCCCCATTGATTGAGGTCTTCTTAATTAGCAGCACTTGTGTCCCCATTTTAAACTGTCTGGGTGGAAACAACGCCACGCATCTCTACCAAGCAATTAAAAAAATTATATTTAGATAATTTTATATTATTTTTTATTATGTTATATTTAATCAGTGCTAAGCGTTACATACACAGAACAATAACAGCAAAATAGCCCCACTTATTTCCAAAACAGTTTAATATTATGGTTTGTTCTTCCAATCAACCAACAAATAATATTTTTGCATATGGATTGTTGAATCATGGGTAATACAATAAATTACGGGAAACATAATGAATAAAAATAGTATAAACATGTTATTTTGTATGTTTGTGTCACGTCTGTCTGCAGGCAATTTTGTTCCTTCCACACTGAGCTCCAACGGAGGTTTGCAGTCTAACAACTACACTACCCAGAACGCATCACACTCTGACATCACACACCTACTCACGTGATTACCTCAGGGTATTTAAGAACGCTTCACCTTCACACAGGTTCCGCATATTGCCTGGTTTCTACCACTTTACAAAGCATTTTCTACTCTGTATTTGTTTTTTTCGTGTATGACCTTGCTGTTTGTTTTTTCGACGCCGATTTCTGCCTGTACCTCTGATTGTGGATTTACTGCGTTTGACCTGGACTGTTTAACGTTTCCGATAATTAGATTTTCTTTGATGCTGGCTTCCTTGTGTTTGAACTCTGGACTGTTTATGGTATATGGTTATTCGTATGTGGATTCTGTTTACTGGTGATCTGATTTGTTTTGTACAACTACCCTTTTCTCTGCCCAGTGATTTAATAAACAACCCATTTTAACTGTATCCGCAAGTGTCTGTATTCGGTGCACACCATGACAGTTTGTGTTCTTTTCTTTACACAGAATGTTTTCACGGCTGCCGACGCCCTACAAGAAGGAGTCTCCCATCCGGGTGAAGTGCATAACCAAAGTCCTGGTGCCCCGGGCAGAGGGTTGGCAGGTGGTGGATGGCGCGGTTGTAGCTACTGCAACTAAGTAAGTGGCTACGTGTGTGCTCTCTGATGGGCGACAATGTATTGTCGCCCATCTGAAAAATGGATTGTTCATTAATTGATGGACAGTCCTACATTATTAAGAATTTCAATCTAACTACTCGCTATGGGGAGATGAAGCTATTCTTCACCTCTTCTACTGTAGTTTAAATCTGCAAGTCTTCCTGTGACCACTGACTTAGAGGCATGGTGCGACCGCGCTGTCTGCTACCTCTCCGTTAAGTTTGAGGAGCCAGGGAATGGTGAACAGTTCTACACAGTGGAGGGCAACATCATTAGAGTAAGTCCCATATGTTAGTGACAGTGCGACAATACTTAAATCTGTGGACAATAATTCAATACTTTAAAATCACTGATTGTCTCCAATAATGTTTTTGTAATTTTTAAAGGAATATACGTTTATAAAATATTGGCCTGGAGTTCTAAGTTCTAAGCAAGGATCCTCCAACTAAAAATATTCTTAAGTTGCATTTAGTATTTACAGTATCTGTTACTGACTGTATGCTAGAACTGCAACATTTTTTGCTCAGCAAAAACTAAAACTGACCTAATGAAAATACTACAATTGTAATTTTAAACTAGATAAATTACACTGAGTAATAATGAATAATAATGAGTAATTCATTACTCCACTAATTTTCAGTTGTGTTTTTTATGTTTTAGTTGAGTGCAACTAAATTAAAAACAACGAAAGATGGGTCTGTGCCGGTGCAGGACATCTCATTGCAGTGTGCAGACCAACAGTATGATGTCACTCTGTGGAGGGAGTCAGCCACAGAGGGAATCCGATTGGGTCAACAAATTATCCTCAGGCACCTTAAGATGAAGGTGCAGGAGGGTAAATTTAACTCAACCTCCCAAACTACAGTCAAGGTAATTTTTATATTATTTTTGTTGTTCTTGTCATTATTATTAACTGTCTGTGTTTTTGTTGTGTAGAAGGGGACATTATTATAATTATTATTATTATTATTATTATTATTATTATTATTATTAGTATTATTAGTATTATTATTTGTGGGTAGCACCCAAGGCAGTGACCAGGGTTAAAAAAAAAAAACTGCTTTAAACTACCGACAAAATATTTTACTAAATTCTGGCTATCCACTACACCCATCTTCTAGCTAACTAGTTGTTTTGTTCATTATAGCTGACAGTAGGTCCTGCAATCCTAAATTAATGAACACAATTTGAAAAAGAAAAAGTGATTAGCTGATCAGGTACACCTGGGCAAGCTGAACATTACATATATATATATATATTTTTCCTTAAACCCTGACACCCTATCTATCTAATTCCTAAATTAAGCTGACTAACTCACAAGCTGTATTTTATTAAGTGCACTGAGGATTTGATCTGTGCGTTTTGATTCAGAGACGAGTCTTTTTAACCAGTTATCAGAAACAAGCTCATCACAGTTTACATTGTTAGCTCCGTTACCTTTCTTTTAGAAAAATCTCTGTATATCCAGATTAGTTTTAATATCAGCTGCTGCTAAAACTCACAGCGAGGGGGAGTGTTTCCCCCCACCAGCAGACTCTCCTCCGAGCTCCGCAAAACAAGCAAGCTAATTGCCTCTTTCTCCTGAGAGGCGGAACTTTCTCCCTGAACCAGCTCCATGATTGGAATCCACCTGTTTCAAATATTATCCCCCCCGGTTCCTACGCCAATGTTATTGGTTATAGTAAAAATTTTAAAGCATATTTCTAACATTACGCAGTTCTTTCGGCATTATTTCTCGAACCTGAAAAATAAAGCACACACACAGAAAAAAGATAAATAATTGCTAAATTGTTTAGATAAAGAATAAAAATAAAAAAATAAGTAAATCAGTATATACTTACTTTTGTTCTCCTTTCTAAACTTTTGACTATGTAGAGTGACGTCCTTCTGTAGATCCTTCAGACGCGCCTTTATCTGTGCATGGATCCTTTGGAAGTCCCTCCCACTGAGTTTTGTTTGGGCTGCAGGCAGGTTGTTTAGGAATTTGACGAACTTGTGGATGTTTACTAGATTAATTCTTATGGTCGTGGGTTTCATTCTGTCTGTTTTAAGAACCTCCACCCACCTGTAAACAATAGAACATAGAACAAAATACAAACACAAACAAAGTGTTAATTTAAAAAAAAATACAGTTGGATAACTGGATAAGTATAATTTTTAATACTTACTCTGCAATCTTCGTTGAGTCGGCTAAAAAGGAAAAGTCCCCCTTCAGGAGCTTGCCCTCTCCTGCAAACAAAAGAAACCTGCGGACGTGGCTCCGGCAGGTATTGCCGTTGTCTTTCACTTTGCTTGAAGGATTGGCCCCGACACAGAAGACAAAAAAGTCTTGTAGGACTTGTTCTGCAAAACATAATGTTTACATGAATAAAATAGTTAAAATTGGAAAACATTTTTGCCTTTAATATGAAAAATGATAATAGATGCACGTACCATATTTTGGGGCATGCTCTGTTTCAAAATCATCCTTTCTGGAAAATTTATTTCGGAGCTTCTTTTGGGGGCTTGCCATGTAGAGCTGCACCAGCCTGGAAAGCTCCTGGCTTTTATGCTGGCAGTCCTGCCTGGGGCATTCTCCCTTACCCAAACCCAGACGTGCCTTGAGCTCCTGATTTTCTCTCAGGAGCCGCTGGCAGTCTGTGTTTGAGCAGTTGGGTGTGAGGTCCTGGGTGGTCTCCGCCGGCGCTGGCTCTGGTTTGACATCTGTGGACATTCCAGGTGTTTCAGTGTCGGTTGGGATGTCTATGGACGTCCCCAGGACTTCCGCTTTCAGGCGGGAATTCCCCAGAAGTCCCAGGCATCCCGCTTGCAAACGGGAGGTCCGTTGATGTCCCTGGCTGCAGGCTGGGTCCGCCGATGTCTCTGGTGCGTCGGGGGGTGGTCGGGTCCATCGGTCATCCTGGGTGGTCTGCCTGCCGCCCAAATCCAGCACGCTGACCATCAGCACTTGGGGATGGGTTTCCCTCAGTTTTCCTAGCTGTTCCAAGATGTATTGATTTTTGCACCTTGTGACAATGCTCTTAGCTTCATCGGACTATTAAAGACATAAACAAAAAAGAAACATTAGCTAATAAATATTATTACTGAAAGTATTACTAACATCTTGTAATAAAAAGCGAACAATTTGTTTCACATACCGTTTTATCAATGTGGCATTCTGCGTAATGCCTGTCGAGCCTTTTAACCGTTTTCCCGCATTGAGGCTCCTCACATCGGAACAATCCCTTCACGCTAAATATTAATAATATATTTTAGTTTATGCAATTCTATATAAAAAATATGTTTAAATAAAAAAAAAAAACATTTTTTACAAGTAGTCGAGTATTAAGTATAAAAGTTGCGATTCTGTTATGTTTATAAGTAGTAATTACCGTCCGCTGGAGAGGCTCAGGAGCAGGGCCTTCTCTTTGGGATTCGCCACGTTGTGGAATCCCGTCAGGTGCTTAGGAAGATTCGAGTATGTGACGTGGCAAATAGGGCACTGCTGGTGCCTCATTGTGTCCTCTAACCAAAAATGTGCCGATTTCTGGAAAGAAGGTGGATTAAGCATTATAAGCTAATTCTCGTTTTTTAAGGAATAACGGGGAGCAGTTGAGCCATTAGCTGTGCCTCGCTAATCCTCCTTCTGCTCTCTGATATCACGTTCGCTTTTGCGCAATAACAATATTTTTTTAAAATATACAGTACAGGCCAAAAGTTTGGACACACCTTCTCATTCAATGAGTTTTCTTTATTTTCTATTTACATTGTAGATTCTTACTGAAAGCATCAATACTATGAATGAACACATGTGGAGTTTTGTAGTTTAACAAAAAATTAGCTGAACCTCCACAGTCACCGGACCTGAACCCAATCAGATAATTTGGGGTGAGCTGGACCACAGAGTGAAGGCAAAGGAGTAACAAGTGCTAAACACCTCTGGGAACACCTTCAAGACTGTTGGAAAACCATTTCAGGTGACCACCTCTTGAAGCTCATTGAGAGAATGCAAAGAGTGTGTGTAGCACTTTAGACAGGAACGTGTGACACATGTACACTAAGGTTACACAAATTAACAATATGGACCATAATAATGGACCAGTTAGGTTCGTTCTGGGAGCAAAGTACATGAAATAAATGTGACCAGGGATGTGGCAAGTTATAAAATGTATTAAATGTTATTAAAAATGCAGTAGTCACAAAGTACAATTTTCCCCAGAAAAAAAAAAATCTTAATGACCAAACCACAGGTAAATGTTCACTTTCAGTTCCAACTTTAACCTTTCAGTGAAAGTATCAATCAAACCTAAACACCCATTTCTTTTTTTCCCTAGATTTATTTATTTAACCTTGGTAAGTATTAACTATTACTATTAATTACAGACTATTTACAGTTATTTTATTAACTAACTAATTATTTATTTCTTCTTTTCTAGGTTCCCTTTCATTATTACACTTATTTTATGAGTCTAGTGTTAGAGTTAGAAATGTATTACCTATTTAAGAATCCTTCAGATTAAATATTTAGATCAATTAAACCAAAAACACACATTTAACTGTTACAAAAGAACAATAACAATCAATAAATCAAATGTCAAAATAAATACGTCAGTAACCAATAAACTTTTCCCTTCTTTTCACAGATCTCAAATCTTCAAATAAAATACATTTTACTTCCCATGTTCTGTTATATCAAAAGTTCAGTCCACTCAATAATCAAGAAAATAAACTGACCTGTTTAAGCTACATGAAAACAGTGTCTGAGTAACTCATATCATCTCTACTGTTCACACAATCACATTCACATGTCTGTGGCTTAGCAATAGCTTTACATTCAGCAGCATTATTACAAAACCAATACCCAAATACTCTGAATACAGTTTAATAAGTGCTATTTTCCTCACAGTTGTTCATACACATTAATACAGCTTCTCCCACAGATTATTTAGCTGTATTAGCTTAGCTGTTTGTAATGCACTCAACGGCATTAGCTTAGCACAGTGAGTGGCGTTAGCCGCTAGGCTAATTAGCGCTATTTTACAGCTCTATTTACTCTGGGCTATTTCAGTCTAAAAACACACTTTTCTGTGTTTTAACACTCGCCGAATCTCTCCCGGTGTTCTTACACCATATTTTAGACGCAGTTTGAAGCAGAGTTCTCCGTCCACCTTCAGGTTCCCCAGGGCTAAACAGGAGCGTTTGGGCAGCTCACAGTCAGAGAACTTTCCTCCCTTACTCCACACGGTAGATCCACAGGTTCAGCAGCGGCACTCAGCTCTTTACTGATTGTTTCTGATTAAAAACGCTGAGTTCTGGAGATTTCTAGTGTTAGTGTTCTTAATATTACGAGCTGAAACAGTCTGTTCAGAAGCTCTCTCTCCATCTCCGTCTCAGAGAAGTTTTTCTGAGTTAACACAACCAGAGTTAACGCCCACTTTCCAAAACATGACCCGCCTCCGTCTCTTACAGGAATATAATTGGCTGCTATTTTGTGCGTTGGACCCTCTGAGAATTCTGATTGGCCGCTTTCAGCGCGCTGAACTCTCTAAAGAAGTCTGATTGGCCGCTTTTTAGAGCCAATTTTATTTCTTTTGTGAAATAAATTCAAACGAAGAGTTTTTGTCTTGACTGTTTTTTAATACTATTTCAGAATAAATAAAAATGATAATTTTGGAAAAATTATCCACTTTATCAGTATTGCAAAAAATCACTTTGGTGAACAAAGACATGTATGTGAATATATTCCCTAACTCCCTAACCATTAGAATTACGTTAGAAAAAAAATCATCATTTGGTGCACCTAGTCGACCTGAACAACCTAACAGTACTTTGGTCAACGTGTGACTTACAGGTCTTCTTAAAGTACCAAAAAAAACACATAAGTTCCTAACCATAGGGTAAGTTATTTTATTCAAACTACTATTAGTTTAATTAGGGCGACTAGGCGGAATAAATGACACATTTTATGACTGTCTAAGACCTTTGGTTACGGAGTTCTCATATGTGTTTATGGTTATATTTTCTTTGCATTTACCTTCTTGATGTCCTGAAGGTTCTTGAAAAGGAGATCGTACTGCAGCAGATCTTGTTTGTTGTTCACCTTGTCTAAAGTCTGTCTATTTATGTATTCTGAAAGCTTTCCATAAATTGAGGTCATTCACAACTACTGCCTATAAAATCACTATCTGACATCACAATGGACCATCCTGATTTCTGTATAGAAGGGTACTTCTCACTTGTAAAAGCATTTGAAAATCCATATGCAAATATCAGTTTAAATTAAACTGTAAAATAAAAATGATTTCTTTAAGAATTGCTTTGTATATAGGATGGTGAATATTTTTAAAACTTTTCCAAAATTAGTTCAGCAAGCATTCTCATTCTACTACAAAATATTAGCAAATTTTTTTTTTTTTTTTTGGTCACAGTTAAGTAAGAAGTTACTGATGTTGAGACTATTTGGGCCAGATTATATCTGGTTCTGTTTAGAAATTTAAGACAAACACCTCTGGTTGCTTGAGTCACTTAAACACGTTATTCGACACAAATATCCATTAGAACTAAGAAATCTTCAGGATTCTTTCAATATGTAAGAGTGTTTTACACCAAGAAACCCTATGTTAACAAATTATTCCTAATATGCTTAGTTCTATTGGTATATGATATTATAATGAAATCATGTATTTCATATTTAATTTAAAATTGAATAATAATCTTTGATTGCTTAAAAAGCTTTCCCTTAATTGATCAATAGTACCATTTAGACTACCCCAAAGAGAAGCACTTACTCCTTGTATTAAATAATCAATGCTTCACTTTGTGATGGTCACCATGGATATTCAAACAATTTTGTACTGAAAAAAAGTTAACACTGGTCAAAACTGGACTGAGACGATAGGGAAAGTTAGGCAACGTTTGGGGTTTTGGGCACTAAGACAGTTGATGATGGAAGGAAAAAATGTAATTATAAAAGCTGTAATTTTACTATTGCTTTTATTGTGTTCTGATTTTAGTCCACCAAGATGTTTTCTTTCAGGTCCAGATTGAGCCATCTTTTATTTCCATAAAACACGCACATACACACACAAAACAACGACAATGTTGTAAAAAAAAAATAAAATACATGTACCTATGTCATTTTTAGAAATTATGTTTTTTATCAAAGTAAATGTGTGTTGTTAAAATATATGTTTATCATGTATTTTATTTTACATTATTTTATTTATTTTATTTTTAATGGAGCTTAAAGGAATACATGGGGAAGGGGAAATCACGTTTTAAAAGGAAATGTGTTGGGATTAGTCTTGATTTTATGTGTGTACTGGTTTTAAAAACAAGTAATTTTTATGATGTTCCCTTGGTTTTAAATAGCTATGAATGTATGTATGGTGACATTTGTTTTACTTACTAAAAAAAAGCTTACTAATAAAGGGCTTTCTGAAAAGATTGTGCTGTTTATATCTGCATCTTCTTGGGGAATGCATGGATCAGTAAGTTATTCAGTCACTGCATGTCAAGCTATAAAAGACTGTAAAATTATTCTCTCTTGTAATACACATTTATAGAATAAATCTGCTTATTGAGAAATTAAAGATTTAAGTAACAGTAAAATTACTTTATTTTATTTTATAAGTGATGTAATTGGACATTTTCCTGCTGTATATTGCTTGAATAATTCTAACATAACATAATTACACTGCTATGTAAATGCATTATTTTATAGATTTTGTTACATTTTCGGAATGTTTACTAACAGAAAAAAAACATGTATTGTAGTACAGTAGTACTCTGTAAAATTACAGAGAAAATATACAAGGAAACGCTCTAATCTTACAGGAAGTCATTTAACATATTTTATAAAAAGGAGCAAGGAGCATCCATTTCAGAATCTGCTACTAGCTTCTCAAACCACCAGAGAAACCGGACTCTCTGAAATATATACAAATGTGTAAAAAGTATTAAACATTTATAAACTATTATTTAGCTTAATTGTTCCATTTGTAACTCATTTTTTCGTACTGAAAATTGTACTCGTTTTCTCAACACAGAATAACATCAGCTTTTTCAGCACCGCAGAGATAATTATTAAAGCGTTTAAACAGCAGTTTTAATCATTTTAAAATGAGCTGTGTGTAACTCCAGCATCAGTAGCAGTAATGCTAGTAAATCTACTGAATAAAAAACATTAGTTTTAGAAAATGGAAATGTAGGGGTACGTTTTCTTTCCTATTTTAGTGAAATACTTTGTTCTACGTTGTAAAATTAAAGGAAAACTCCAGAGAAGTAGTTAAACAGTGTTTTAAATGAGAGTTTAGCTGTTTAGCTCCATTCAGCTCCATGCACTGAGGACTCCCTCGCGGGCTCCCTCTAGCGGTGATGGGTATAATGTGATATAGCGGGGGAGGGGGCGGTGCTCTACATAACCCGGATGAGACTGAGCTTCCGGGGTCTGTAGCTGGAGCGCCGGAGTAAGAGCAGGATCAGCTGAACTACAGAAGGTATGGAGAAGTTTCTCTCTCTCTCTCTCTCTCTCTCTCTCTCTCTCTCTCTCTATTTCTTTCTTTATTTCAAAGGCAAATAAGAGATGAGTAATCTACACAGATTTCTCTCCTGAAAACTGTTTATTTGGGTGTTTAAAGCGCTTCTGTTTATTTACAGTAAACTTAGATTTACAGGTTTTTTCAGCACTGAGGCAGGAGCATTAGCATTAGCAACATTAGCTTGTAAAATGACCCAGTTTTGTTACCAATACCACACCTAACAACTAAAGTTAATTATAAAGGAAAGGATTAACCATTGCAGACAGCTTGTACATTATCCTACCATTTAGACTATATAACAACAACTCATCACAAATTTAATGTGTTTAAGACATTCAGGCTGCTAATAGTATTTTATTGTTTGGAATTGCCCGCTAGCTTAGCTTAGTTATCTAGATAGCATTGGCTAGGTTAGCTAAAGATGGCTAGAACCTTAATTTACCTTCAAAAACCCCTCTATACAGTTGCTGTATGCTTTTAACCAAAATGCTCTTTTTATTCGATGAAGCTGCAGTTTTTCTGGTTTAAAAGCACAATAACATTCACATTGCTTATCCAATGTTCCTTTTTTTTTTAAATATATATTTAAGGGATTTTAAAGAGTGTGTATCAATGTTAGATAATATGTTGGAAAATAATGAACTGTTATCAAGAACTGTAAAAACTCAGGTTTGTCAAGCACTGATTTGGATAACTTTGTCTTTGATTATTATTTGTGGTAACTTGTCCAATTTAATGTAAAATGTAAATGTTTTGTCTATGTCCTTATAATTTTAGCTTTTTGTGCTTCAGGTCAGAACATCTCATTCTAACTGAAATATTAAAAAACTAATAAAATATAAAAAATAATTGACCACTATTGACAAAACTTGTAAATAATAAACAAATTGCACTGTGTGACTGGCAGCCAGGCTACATTCTAAATAGTTTAATATAGAAAGTAAAGGATGGAGATATACTGCAAGTCAGAAAATACAAAGATGAAGATATTTATAAGAGAAAATCAGACACCTTTATTAGAGCAGTTTAACATATTTAATAATGGTAAAAAAGGTCAATATATTAGAGTGGTATAAGTATGGATTAATGTATTATAGTGTAAAGTGAAATACTAATGTAGTAGTTAAACATTGTATTCAGTATATATAAATATATACTGAATATATATAAATATAAAGCTATATTTTATAATTCGTTTCTTTTCGCCAGGGCAAATTTATTAAAATTATAAATATGTTAATTTATTAATTAAAATCTCGTCCAGTGCTCCAGAATATTAGCCACGCAAAGCCAGCTTAGCGCAGCGCGTGGCATTGCGCGCGGCATTGCCCGCATAATAACCTCTGTCTTCTAAAATAAACGTTTTAATAAATAAGGTCGGAGAAGTGTAGTAAAATTAGTGCTATTAAACTTACTAAAGCTAATAAATGTACTGATAATTAATCAAGATAAATCAGACAAAATGCGCTGCGCCTCTCTCTCGCTCTCTTTCGCAGCGCGGAGCTGAATTCAGCGCGAGGCTACAGGAACTCAGTTCAGTTGAATAAAAATAAGTAAGGGCCTGTAAGTACAAGCAAAGGACCTGTAAGTAAATATAGTCAAATATAAAGAATAGTTTGAGGTTTTGGTGAGCTGTTTTCATGATTTGAAACTGAAACTAACTGAAACTTTGATTATTCTGCAGAAAGCCTGGGTTATTTTAAACGAATTTTTAATGAGTTTATATTTTATATTTTTTAGTTATTCATTTAAATTATTTTTCTTCTTTTATTAATCAAATCATTAAATATATATCTTCATAAGATATATTTTTTTTCCCTTTTATGTCAATTTTTATGATCTTTTTTTAAGGTCCTATTTTTCCTTTTTTACGTATATATTTTATTCGTCTATAATAAATGTCAGTTTTTATTCCTATTTTTTATATATATTATTAATCCCTTTTAAACTGTTAATGCTCAGCGGCACTGTAAATGAGGGTCCCTATCCAGTGTGAATAACCGATTGCTTGTTTAATATTCAGTGTTGCAAAACCAGTTTTTACATAAACAATAAACAGAATAAAAAATAAAATTATTTTATTTTATTTAAGCTGCTGGTGTTTCTTTCGCAGCCTGACGCGCAGTCATTTTTCTATGCGCTCTCCTTCTGTAAAACGGACAACCCGTAGAGTCCACGTCACCTCAGCCACCTGCGAGTCCATGTACGTCTCTTCCGTGGACTTTCAGCGCACAACAGGGCACAAATAAGCAAAGCTAAGCGCTTTCTTTTGCAAGGCGTTGTGTTGAAGCGAGAGTTTGTACGCAAAGAAAGCTCCGCCTACGGGCTGCGTTTAGACGTGCAGTGTAAGCTCCCCCGTCGCAGCAGGTCAGTCGGACCGTACAGTGTGTGCAGATGAATCGCAGGCGTTCATACACGACAAACGATTCAAACGTGCTGTTTGAGCTCTCCAGAACGCATCCGATTAAAAAAATCGCACAGTGTCCGCCTGGCTTTATAGGTTCAGGATAAAATGAGCTTTTATCAGAAAAGTCTGGAGGGGGTTCTAAAGTAGAACCCGACAAAACAGAAAATTCTGCTCATCGTTTCATTTAATATCTAACAGCGCAAACCGCTTTAAACGGGTGAGTTTTACAGCAGAACAGCAGGAGGCGGCATGATTTAATGTCTGTTTGTAGTGAAGGAAAAAGAGATGTTTTATTTTAACTCCATTATTTTAGAAACTATTTGTTTTATTAATTCGTTTACAATAAAGCTTATTTATATATAAGGAGAAGTACAGTCCTCTAATAATCCTGACTAACCAGTAATTATTATTTCAGCGCAGCTGATGCTGCGAATATCCTTAAACAGTTTTAATCCTGCCCTTTTTCATTTCGTCTAAAAATAATTTAAATACTGAAAATATCAAGTGTTAATTTGATTTTATTTACTTAGATTTTCGTTTCTGAAGAAGAGACGTCAGTTATTTTATACTAGAGCTTATAGATAGGGCTTGCCTTGCATAGTCAGGGCGCATTCCAAATGCACTCCTGCCATCAACGCTAAGCATAGTTTCGTTTGGAGAGAAATGCTACAACACCGATGCAGTTGAAATTCTATTCTTTTTCAGTAAATGAAGCAACATCACAGATTACTAATCATGAGAGAAAATATAGACTTTGGGACACTGGATTGTAAAAATGGATGCCTTACCCGTTGAAAGTCTTGCTCACTCTTGAAACCTTGCGCTGCGTTCCAAGTAGCTGCCCGCAGATGTGCCGGATTAAAATCGGCGCGGCCAAATAAGAAAATCGGCCGATGCCGATTGATAAAAAAATAACAAAAATCGGCCGATTAAATTGGCTGGCCGATCGATCGGTCGGCCTCTAGTGTCAACTTTTGACTGGTATTTATATATTTGCGAGCTGACACACCCCAGAGTTGCCCAGATGAACGGCCACAATGTTGGTTAGAAGCACCTAAATAAAGAATAATATTAAATATTACCTGCACATTCACCGATACCCTTTACAATACGTGTAGGTGTGAGTAAAGACACTGCAGGCGTCCCCTGCACCGGACCTACAGTACCAGGAATTTTCCCAATAGCATGGAAATATATTGTATTGTGCTGTAATTCCCGGGCTGGTGGGAAGTGTATATAAGTGTGTGTATGCCACATAACAGCCTGATTACAGAATCCACGGACTTGGTGACTTTGCAGCTTTGCTTAAACCGTGAGCATCATCTGCAGGAATCTGGATTTTTAATAATTTATGGGTTTGATTGGTCAATTCCAGTATGCCCAGTTAGACTACACAGAGAAAGTTGGCATTATAATATAATATAATATAATATAATATATGATATAATATAATATAATATATGATATAATATAATATAATATAATATAATATATGATATAATATAATATAATATATAAAATAATATAATATAATATAATATAATATAACTCATTCACTCACTTACTCACTCATAGTCAACCGCTTTTTCCGTTAAGAGTCGCGGGGGGGTGGCTGGAGTCTATACCAGCCGGCATCGGGGGGAAGGCAGTATACACCCTGGACAGGCCGCCAATCCATCGCAGGGCAGACAGACACACAGACACATCCACTTACACACTCACACCTAAGGGGCAATTTTTATCCGACATCCAATTAGCCTGAACTTTGGACTGTGGGAGGAAACCGGAGCACCCACAGACACGGGAAATAATATAATATAATCTAATATAATATAATATAATAATATTAATTATTATAATAATAATTATATATATATATATATATATATATATATATATATATATATATATATATATATATATATATAATTGATTATAATTAATAGTAACATAATATAATTGCTTCAAGCAGGGAAATTATAATTTTTCTCCCTCAAAATTGGCGGTCCCTGGTGTTTAAGGTGCTGAACTGCAAGTAGAGATCCCCTAAAGAAGCTCTTAAGAATAACGACTGGGTGAGGGCACTCGTTAATCTGCGAGCGAGTTTACGTAGTACTTTAGTTACGCACGGGTTTGGGAAACACTCTTTAATTAACGATCAATCTTAAGTACGAGTTAACGAAGTTCTTAGCGTAACGAAGCTTTCAGGAAACCCACCCCTGATCTCTATTATTAATTTTATTCCTCTTGCTTGTAGACTTGGAACCAAAATGTCATCCCAATCAAACCAGTAAAAAAAATTCTAATTGAATATAACATTAGTTTTTGCATTAAGGTTTTTATCTCACAGCAATAATAATGAAGGAGAAAATAGATGTACTTTACATAAATAGAACAGATATAGTTAATCATAATATCAAAAATGAATATTGTTTATGCATTAATATAGCATAGATCATAAATTAACTATTTTTTTGAAGAGACTGCATGAGACGATGCTTCCGTCCACCTGAACGGTCCCGTGCATTCCAAAGCCAAACCTTTGCAACCTGCTCGATCTCTGCATCCTTTGGTGGTGGCATGATTGATCTTCTCACGGCCTCTTAAAATGATAATATAGAGATATGAGAATGCAGTCAGGTAAATACTACATCTGTTAGTGTCTTTTCATGTACAATGCTTAATTTTAGAGAAATTTGCAGACTGTATTTGATTACAGTGATTCTTATATAGTGATAGTTATTTGAATTTGAATTTCTTCAGGCTATTCATGGTGAAACATAAATAGCCTTTACAGTCACTGTGTGTGACTGGTAGTTACATTCTATAAACATGTGAGGTGGCCGATATCAGGATATCAGGTTCACAAAAATACCAAAACTTTTTAAAATGATATCTTTCCCTTAGCTTAACTGGCTAGCTTTCCGTTAGCTTAACTGGCTATATTTCCGTTAGCTTAGTTGGATATCTTTCCGTTAGCTTAGCTGGCTATATTTCCGTTAGCTTAGCTGGCTAGCTTTCCCTTAGCTTAACTGGCTATCTTTCCCTTAGCTTAACTGGCTATCTTTTCCTTAGCTTAACTGGCTATCTTTTCCTTAGCTTAACTGGCTATCTTTCCCTTAGATTAACTGGCTATCTTTCCCTTAGCTTAACTGGCTATCTTTCCCTTAGCTTAACTGGCTATCTTTCCCTTAGCTTAACTGGCTATCTTTCCCTTAGCTTAACTGGCTATCTTTCCCTTAGCTTAACTGGCTATCTTTCCCTTAGCTTAAGTGGATATCTTTCCATTTTCCATTTCCCTTAATACTTCCCTTAGCAAGCCATTGTTCCCTTAGCTTAACTGGTTATTTTTCCCTTAGCTTAAGTGGCTATCTTTCCCTTAGCTTAACTGGCTATCTTTCCCTTAGCAAGCCATTGTTCCCTTAGCTGGTTATTGTTGACATACTTGGATATAAAGTTAACTTACTTAACAGCAGTCTTTCTCCAAGAGCCGAGATAAGCTGCCAACTTGGGAGCCCCTCTTGTTATTTAAATGTGAGGTAAATTCTCATTCTAACTTAGCACAATGCTAACTTTTTTTAGCACAATGCTAACTTCAACATAGCTACCCTTATAATGCTACAATAACCTGAGAGTGGTAACTGCATTAGCACCACATTAGCGTATCTTAGCAAAAAATAGAAAAGCGTATAGTAGAACAGAAATTATAACTTACCTTTCAGTCACTTTGACAGACCAAAGTCACTCACTGACTTTGCCTTTAAGCTTGATCGTTGCTCTGTGGTAAAGGCACGTGCAGGGAGGGGGGAGGGGAGGGGGGTGGATTCGTTGGTTACATGATCCTCACAATTAAATATCACATGCAAAAATAAAAAATATGTAACTTTTATAACCTTGCTGGCTTACACAAAGTGTATAGTCAAGCACAAATACATTTATAATTTAATATTTTTATTTATTTATTATCAGCACTACCAATAATAAAGGTGAGATTATGAATCAGCACCATGGAGCAAATTCGTAGCTATCCAAAATATTAAAGAAAAATATTTTTATAAATAAAAATGTATAGCTATACAGTATACAGTTGTGGTCAAAAGTTTACATACACTTGTAAAAAAACAATGTTATGGCTGTCTTGAGTTTTCAATAAGTTCTACAACTCTTATTTTTCTGTGATAGAGTGATCGGAACACATACATGTTTGTCACAAAAAACAGTCATAAAATTTGGTTCTTTCATAAATTTATTATGGGTCTGCTTAAAATGTCACCAAATCTGCTGGGTCAAAAATATACATACAGCAACAAAATTTGTCAATTTTGGTGATGTAGCGAGTTGTGTCAATCAAATTAGCTTCATGTCATGGCCTCTTCACTTCTTGTAAGTGATTCTGATTGACTACAGCTGTTGACTTCTCATGAGCCCATTTAAATAGGGCTCATTTGACCCAGTGATTAGACTCAGCTACAAAAGCTACAATGGGAAAGTCAAAGGAACTCAGTGTGGATGTGAAAAAGCGAATTATTGACTTGAACAAGTCAGGGAAGTCACTTGGAGCCATTTCAAAGCAGCTACAGGTCCCAAGAGCAACTGTGCAGACAATTATACGCAAGTATAAAGTGCATGGAACAGTTGTGTCACTGCCACGATCAGGAAGAAAACGCAAGCTATCACATGCTGCCGAGAGGAGATTGGTCAGGATGGTCAAGAGTCAACCAAGAATCACCAAGAAGCAGGTCTGCAAGGATTTGGAAGCTGATGGAACACAGGTGTCAGTCTCCACAGTCAAGCGTGTTTTACATCGCCATGGACTGAGAGGCTGCCGTGCAAGAAAGAAGCCCTTGCTCCAGAAAAGGCACCTTAAGACTCGGCTGAAGTTTGCTGCTGATCACATGGACAAAGATAAAACCTTCTGGAGGAAAGTTCTCTGGTCAGACGAAACAAAAATTGAGCTGTTTGGCCACAACACCCAGCAATATGTTTGGAGGAGAAAAGGTGAGGCCTTTAATCCCAGGAACACCATGCCTACTGTCAAGCATGGTGGTGGTAGTATTATGCTCTGGGGATGTTTTGCTGCCAGTGGAACTGGTTCTTTGCAGAAAGTAAATGGGATAATGAAGAAGGAGGATTACCTCCAAATTCTGCAGGAAAACTTAAAACCATCAGCCCGAAGGTTGGGTCTTGGGCGCAGTTGGGTGTTCCAACAAGACAATGACCCAAAACACACATCAAAAGTGGTAAAGGAATGGCTAAACCAGGCTAGAATTAAGGTTTTAGAATGGCCTTCCCAAAGTCCTGACTTAAACCCCATTGAGAACATGTGGACAGTGCTAAAGAAATGGGTTCATGCAAGAAAACCATCACATTTAGCTGAACTGCACCAATTCTGTCAAGAAGAGTGGTCAAACATTCGACCTGAAGCTTGCCAGGAGCTTGTGGATGGCTACCAAAAGCGCCTAGTTGCCGTGAAAATGGCCAAGGGACATGTAACCAAATACTAATGTTGCTGTATGTATATTTTTGACCCAGCAGATTTGGTTACATTTTCAGCAGACCCATAATAAATTTATGAAAGAACCAAATTTTATGACTGTTTTTTGTGACAAACATGTATGTGTTCCGATCACTCTATCACAGAAAAATAAGAGTTGTAGAACTTATTGAAAACTCAAGACAGCCATAACATTATGTTTTTTTACAAGTGTATGTAAACTTTTGACCACAACTGTATGTCTTGAAAAATATGAGATGTTACTATGTGTGTGTGTGTGTGTGTGTGTGTGTGTCCCTCCAAAGGTCTCTGCACAACTCTGCTGTGGTACCTTGATTTTTCTCCACTTTTGGTTTAGAAAATCTTTCAGAGCTGATACTACATTTCACACAGTGTTGCTCCTATCCACTAAGCTAGCTAATCTACCTAGCTCTCACAGACAAAAACAATAAAAAATATTCAGATACCCTTCATATGAACTTATTATGACACAAACGTTCAGATTGTAAAATATTGTATGGTAAATTTGGGCTGACCCAGAGTAACCTAGCATAGGATTTGTGTGGGCATGCTCACATATGTGTGCGTGCTGCCCACATATAACCCACAATGCCTACAGTGTGTAAATGGAGCAGGCTGAATTAGGGCTGACCCACAGTGGCCCTGCATGAGATTTGTGTGGGCATGCCAGAGTGTGGGTTGCCCACATATAACCCACACTGGCCCTTCAGGGTGTGAAATGGAGCAGGCTGAATGTGGGCTGACCCACAGTGGGCCTGCCTGGGATTTGTGTGGGCGCATCAAAGTGTTGGCTGTCCAAATAATTCCCACACTGGGCCTACAGGGGCATTAATGCACTGGACCAGTTTAGGCTAGCCCACAGCGGCCTTTTATAGGATTTGAGTGGGCCAGCCAATGAACAGGCTGCCCACAGAAAACCCATGTTGGGCCTGTTTGGAATTTTAATGGGCTAGCCCCTGCCCACAGTGCCCGCACTTAGCCCACGAAGGGCCGATGTGTAGCTTTTTGCTGGGTAATAATGCACTCCATATATGCAGGATTAAAGTAAAATAAATTATACTGGACATAAACATATATAAAATGTCTCTAGAAGATATATAATAGGAAATGAAAACAGTGTGAATTTTTCTTTTGCTTAAAACAGCAAGAAAGTACTACCCTGAATGTGATAATTAGGGGTGGGTGATATGGCTCCATATTTCAGGGTAATATAGTTCATGATGTTCAAAAATATTGGCAACATTATTTCTTACGATATTTATGGCATACTGCCTTATTAAAACAGATTAATGTCATTTCTGGAGCTGTGATTGTATGCAGATAAATTATCCCATAAATGGTCCTACACCTGAATAAAAAAAGTAATATTATCTAATTTCTAGAACATAAAAACAGGAAGGGGTAGGTCGAGACTCTTCATCAAGCATATACATTTAATACAGGCTTTTTCTGCTTCCGGTCACTGAAATTATTGTATTGAAAAACTAAATATTTGATTATAAAAGGTGAGGGGTAGAGATGTACTGCAAGTCAGAAAATTACAAAGATATTTATAAGATAAAATGAGATACACTTTGTTAGAGCAGTATGACATATTTACAGCTAGTGCTGGACGATATGGCCAAAATTTATATCACGATACATTCCTTAATTTCGGTCGATACAATATAATTTCGATATCGATATAAATATTTGGAAGGCCTCAGAAAAACTGTTAGGAATCCCTGCAATGGAAATCTGTACCTATTACTGTCTTTAAAGCCTCCTCTCATAAAAAACTGTATAATACTTTAGAAATAAAAAAATGGTCAGAATGAATTAATGCTCACCTTTATTTGCATGTAGCAATATAAAAACATGACATCTCTGTCAAACACAAACCAATAACCTATTTACATTTTACCAATATAAATAACTTTACATTACAACAGAGGCAGAGCTTCTTATCCTTTTGTAAACATATTTAACAGATCAAAACAAAAGTGCCTCATCCAGGATAAAGAATGCAGAAAGCCTTCATTTATATAAAAGGAACACGATATCACCGTCAAATAAACAAACCTATATCAACTATAAATAACTTAGATACAACATAAACTACATAAGTGCTTCAGCCAGAATAAGGAAGATATTGTGTGTAGTGAAACTGCTTGAGGTGGTGGAACAGATTAGATGCATTACCGTTGCTAGTCAACTCCACTTTCCGGCACAATTGGGAGCAAGCTGAAGTTTATCAGACCTTTGAAAGCCGAACCACTGAATTAGACCTGCCTCCCTCAACTATCTCTCCTGTTTAATCACTTGTGGAAGCATCAGGTGTGCTCATTCTGCATCTAAAATCTAAAATTCTGCATCAGGGCCGAGCCTAATCGAGGAACTCGGTTCGGCCGCACTGCGCTCCGCTCGGCTTCATAGCGGGGGGTTCTAGGTGTGGACCGGAGCGCAGCCGAGCTTCAAGTTTTAGTAGTATGGATTATAGTGTAAAGTGTGATACTACTAAAGTAGTAGTATAACACTGTATTCAGTGCTCAGGACAGCAGCAGTGTTTCTGCTACATACATTTTGCAGCTGCAGCCTGCTGACAGTCAAGATACAACTACATATTAAAATGTCTGTGAATTTATAATGGGATAAAAGTACTGAAGCCTTTATTGTAGTATGAAGGTGTCCCAGTATTTTTCTCCACATAGTGTAACTAATGTAGGTAATTATTTTTGGTTAATTGACCTGCTTTTATTTTAATACACAACATTTTTTTTCTTTGTTTTTCCAGAATAAACAACAAGGATATTTAATAAAGAACAGTGTTAAACTGCTGAAAGAGGTGAAGCACAAGCCATCCAGAAGAATCTCCTGAAAACGCAGAAATTGTTTGCTACATTTCACAGACAGATGGAGCCAAGTCCCGACATGGAGAAACATCAGCACTCTGTCAAGAGTTTTACTAAACAGAGTGATCTCAAAAAACACCAGCGCATTCACACAGGAGAGAAACCACATCACTGCTCAGACTGTGGGAAGAGTTTTAATCAAGAGAGTGATCTCAAAAAACACCAGCGCATTCACACAGGAGAGAAACCACATCACTGCTCAGACTGTGGGAAGAGTTTTACTGAACAGAGTACTCTCAAAAAACACCAGCGCATTCACACAGGAGAGAAACCGTATCACTGCTCAGACTGTGGGAAGAGTTTTACTCAACAGAGTACTCTCAAAAAACACCAGCGCATTCACACAGGAGATAAACCGTATCACTGCTCAGACTGTGGGAAGAGTTTTAATCAACAGAGTACTCTCAAACTGCATCAGCGCATTCACACAGGAGAGAAACCGTATTACTGTTTCGACTGTGGGAAGAGTTTTACTCAACAGAGTCATCTCAAACTGCACCAGCGCATTCACACAGGAGAGAAACCGTATCACTGCTCAGACTGTGGGAAGAGTTTTACTAAACAGAGTGATCTCAAAAATCACCAGCGCATTCACACAGGAGAGAAACCGTATCACTGCTCAGACTGTGGGAAGAGTTTTAATCAACAGAGTAATCTCAAAATACACCAGCGCATTCACACAGGAGAGAAACCGTATCACTGCTCAGACTGTGGGAAGAGTTTTAATCAACAGAGTCATCTCAAACTGCACCAGCGCATTCACACAGGAGAGAAACCGTATCACTGCTCAGACTGTGGGAAGAGTTTTACTAAACAGAGTGATCTCAAAATACACCAGCGCATTCACACAGGAGAGAAACCGTATCACTGCTCAGACTGTGGGAAGAGTTTTACTTTACAGAGTGAACTTATATTACATCAGTGCATTCACAAAAGATAGAAAAGTATCCCAAATCTGTTCCTCTGCCATAAAAATGCAAACCTTAAATCTTTCAGACAGCCAAAAACACCTCATCATGCACAAAATCTTCACTCTGTTACAAGAACTTCATTTAAAAATGGCTTTTTACAGGTTCAGAAAAATGAATCTTATCCAGAGATGATGTTTACTGAATTTCATGCTGTGTTTTTATGTTTGTTTGTATACCTACATTAGTTAATGCCTGCAGAGCTCTTCAACACTTAGTGTTGTGTTTTAAGAAGTTTTTACACACAGAATCATAAATGGTACCACTAACAGCATAAACTAGGAACATACATTTTTACAATTTTTTCAGTGATATGCTGAATAAATAGTAAAGCGATGATGCTAGCTCAGAGTAAAATCGTATATTAAATCTCAGCATTAGCTTTAGAACTAATAATAAACAAAAGTGAGGATTTTATCATTCTGGGACATTTTTAGGTTTAAAAATTGAATATGCTTTGCCATAAGTAGGAAATGATCATTTGGTCAACTTATGTCATTTACAGCCTTAACACATTCTCAATTGTTTACATATAAAAACTTTCTTTATTTTTTCCTCCACTCCACGTTTGTAGTTTGTAGTTGGAGCGAGGGCACTGCCAGTGTTTGCTCCAGATGTTAGATTAGCATTACTTAGTCTTTTAAAATTTAGATGTCGTAGTTTAAAGGAGTAGAGTATTCTTAGGAGTAGAGAATATTCTTAGCTTGCAACAAAAGGCCAACAAAATCCTTTTCAGAGTTAAAAAAAAAAAAAAACGGTCTAGCTGTAGTTTCCATACTGAAAGCAACACTCAGCAGGCTATGCAGCAGTAAGACTGCAGGATCCTTGATTCCCTCTACTGCACTGCAAATGTGGCCACATCCAAGCGAGAGCTTGTAAGATCTTAGTGTCTAATAAATAGGTCAGAAGCGTTCTTTGACCAAAAACTACATTTCCCACAATGCTTGTCGATTGTATTGCCTGCGAAGTTACGGCTTACTGCCACTACACGGCAGTGTAGTCATTGATGTGGAAACCCTGCCGGAGGGAAGGTGTAACTTCGCGGGTGGAATTGAGACATACAAACGTTTATCCCATAATGTCCAGAAAAAGAGAAGCTGATGCAGACGGACGGCTGTGCTTCAAGGCGAAAGACCGGTATGCCTTTTGTGTTACGAAGAGTGTTACTGACCAAAATAAACGCTTGTTAGGAGAGATATAAGTTCTGTGTAAATATTTATAAGACAATAGCTGACAAAATCTGTTTTAATGACGTTAATAAACATCACTGTGACAGTGCTAGTCACAGTTTCACCGCAGCAAAGGACGAGGACGTGAATCACTTATCTAACCAGCCTTTAGTGATTTCTGCCCCCAATAACCCTTTCAATAACCTCCAATAACCTTTAATTAGTCTTCAGTAGCCTTCAACAGTCTAACCTTGCAGCCGTGGTGTGTTCACTAAACTCCGTAGTTATAAACATCCTGAGGTTAGCAGCGCGCTAACTGACCTGTTTATAATGTAATCCGAGCAGTGACTCTGTGACTCTGCTCTAAACTGCTGCTGTTAGCTGCTTGGGCTGAAAGATGAACTGTAGAGAGCTGTATTATTCGGTTAGTGGGGTTAAAATCTTTATTTTCTACACAGAAGAATTTTAAAAACTGTAAAAACGCTCCAG
The DNA here is from genome assembly GCF_023375975.1 of Astyanax mexicanus. Lineage (NCBI taxonomy): Eukaryota > Metazoa > Chordata > Actinopteri > Characiformes > Acestrorhamphidae > Astyanax > Astyanax mexicanus. The sequence goes on along the minus strand of NC_064411.1, from coordinate 11,414,922 downwards.
ACTGCCTCAGCTGAGCCCTGTAGCCCGTGGCTGGGCTGTAGCTCTGACTGAGTAAAGACTGCGGGCTTGTGCTGCTGCTGCAGCTCCGACTAGTGGTTGTATGAGGAACTGCTAAATCTGAGGAACTGCTAAATCTGTCACATGTTCTTAACAGCTCACAATTTTTAATTTTATATTTATTAAGCCTTATTTCAGTATCAAACGTTTTGATCAAAGTTAATTTAACTTGTATTTAATGTCATTTCTATTCACTTGACTAGTTTGGTTCTTGATTGATGGAGTTTTTGGATTTCATAACATGACAAATTAAAAGGATTTATGTTAATAGAGCAACAAGCAAACATTTTTTTCCATGCAACTGTAATATTTGATTGAATAAATAGTATATTGAGAGTTATTTAACATTAAGGAGTAATTACATTCATTTTATATTACATTTGGTTACATTTTATTACATTTATAAGTTACATCTGGCCCTCAGTGGACAGCCAATATGCCAATGTGGCCCTCGGCAAAAATGAGTTTGACACCCCTGCTCTACTGGTTTTCTCATTGGTCTATGGTTCAGTCAGTCTGATTAAAAATCTGCAAGTTAATCTACAGGGATATTTGGTTGTGTTGTGTTGCTAAAGTTATATACTCTGTTATCTTTTCCTTATTTGGTATCGTTTTGCTAAAGGTTTTTTTTTATATCTCTAAAGGTACTAAAAATATCTAATCCATTTACTTTATTGATTGTTTTATCCAGTACCAGCTATTATCGTTGTTTTACATCACCTTATGTATTTACTCATATTCATATCTATGTGATTCAATAAAAGGCTTTTATATTGCAAGATCTGCAATCTTATCTATTCTTTCAACTTAAGCATTTAGCCAAAAGCTTTTGTACACAGCCAAACATACATTCAAGCAACCACTATATACAGTGCCTTGCAAAAGTATTCGGCCCCCCCTTGAACTTTTCAAACTTTTGCCACATTTTGGGCAAACATAAATATATGATTTTTTTGTTTGTTTTTTGTGAAGAATTAACAAGTGTGTAAGAATACGGAGGAGTTTTGCCTTACTATGTTCATTGTTCATTGATTAAAGGGTTAATCTGTGTGTAACTAAATCAGCATTTCACTTAATCAGTATGTTATTCAAGCATTTAGCACGATTCATGATGATTCACATTGTGACTTAGAATGTATGTATATTGTGTCCTTGTGCTCAAAGCAAGGCCGTTTTTCTTGCAACTTAGCATGATTGATTTTTTCCAGCAGAACCATGAGTTTCTGTACATGTAATCTATAGTCTGATAAGGTTGGGGTGACCGAGTTCTCGGCTGAAGTATAGGATGAATAACTGCTTATCAGTATCAGGATCCGGGGGGTGTGAGGAGCCTCCTCACACACCATTAGACTGAGGCCAGGCGAATGCCTGTATTTATTAGACTCTGTCTAGGAAGAAGAGTAGAGTTGGGCGGGAGAGCTTCTCCCGAGAGGGACTACAGAGCCACAGGTCCTGTTCACACAGCCGAGAACTCTGGAAACCCCAACTTTTCTCACCTTTGGGGTTTTCCTCTTATTTTCACCTTTTTATTTCAATTCAATTTTTCAATAATCTTTTTACTCAATTTTTGATGTATCCAAAAAAACTGTTTTGCTCAGAAGATTCTTTGAATAAAATCTGACGGAACTACAATTTTGGACTGGATCTCCTTTTCTTCTTTATGACGTATCATGCCAAATACATCATAATTCGAACAGTAGATCAATAATCTTTCAATCGTTAAGTGGAGCGAAATTTATTGGATACACATTATGTTGAGATACTCAGTATTTTGTGAACATTGGTATTTAACTTGTGTGAAACTGACACCAATAAATCCATAACTCCTGCTATTTACCTACATAGAAGTGTTTTTTTTCTAAGTAGCTCAGTCGCTGTGAAGTGTGGAGAATAGTTTTGCAATATATTGATTATCGCTGAATCGCAGTTTTCATTAATTTACCACTTTGCTCAAAGGTGCTGAAAAAAACTTGAAAGTGGGCCTTGAAAGTGCTTGAATTTTACCTTGTAAAAGGTGTTTGAACCCTGTGTTTAAAAACCCCAGCAGCACTGCTGCACCTGATCTACATGTACCAACACAACACACACAAACACGTCACCACATTAGTGTCAATGCAGTTTTAAGAAATATTTATCACGAAAATAAAGCTCTCTGGCGCTGGGAATTAAATATACAGGGTAAAATTTAGGCTAATCGGATATGCAGGTGAAAAAATAAACTGTGAAAAAATATGTGTGAGAATATGTGTATGTTTATACCTACAAATCTCAAATGTAAATTGACATAATATGGACCATTAAATGACGGTAACAACCTGACCGTTTGACACTTAGCTAATCTGCATACCAGTAGGAGAGAGCAGAGATAGACTGGCTGTGTATGAAACGGTAGGCAGCTACCACAATCCCTCATGCCTGAGCTGTTCATATGTTAACACCCACTAAATGATTAACCCTTTACAAGTATTAATATGAACTTTAGGAAAAAGAATATAAACAGAATTGCCCTTTTTTCTATTGTGAGTTAAATGAAGTCACTGCTGCCTATTCTAATAAGCTAACCGTATGACTAGCTTGACGAGTTCTGGGGACATTTTTACATGGGATGTGTCTGAAAGATCTGTGGACAAAAAGACATTACTTAAATTAATGAAAAGTATTATTACAAATGTAACAAAATGACTTTCTGAGCTGAAAACAAAAAAAAACAAACAAAAAGAAAATATGTTTTATAAAATTTATTGAGATATCATATATATCCTATACCCAGTTTATAGACACATTTGGGACATACCGGGGTTGGACAATGAAACTGAAACACCTGTCTACAGTCACTCAGTGTTGGATCTTAGTTTGCATAAAAATAAATATATGCCAGTTTTTACCCTGAGCTCTGGCTTGCTCCAATTTTTTTCCTCCTTTTTTCCTCTCTGTGTCACAAACTCTTCTAGTTCCTCCCTTTACCCAAGTTTGATTTTAGGAAGTCTTTTACGTACACTCTAAAAAGAAACGTGTCAAAAATGACTCAGACTGTGTCGAATTTTAACACATTGTGCGAGTGTGCTCAGAGACGACACATGTTGTGTTGATTCTGACACATCCAGTGTGTAATCCAATTTTACACACTAAATGTGTCAGGCTAATGAACTCACAAATGTGTCATTTTTTACACAACTTGTGTTGATTATGCATAATCAAGATAATGTATCAAATATGTTTTAAAAAAAGCATGAAACGAATTAATTCAATTCCATTTTTATTATCATGCCTATATATGGTTAAATTTTCTTTTGGAATTAGCAATGAATTAACATTCACGTGTTTGTAACATTTTAAATGTAAAAACAGTCATGTTTGTTACAGTTCAAAATCAGTTTCGTTTGGAATAAGAAATAAATTAACTCAATGTTTTTTATATATTTTAAATGTAAAAACATGCATGCTTGTGACTAATTCATTGTCTTTTGTGATAATGAACATCTAAAAACAAAAGTCCAAACAGTAAAGGGGTGTATAAAACATAGCTCATATAAAATTAGTCACAATTGTTCACTGTTCTCACGTATTTTTAGAAAACCTGATGAATTTAACATTGAACATCAGTACAGAAATAAAATTCCCATTTCATAAAAACAGAACTACAAAACGTGAGGCTAAACAATTTGGATCTTGGATTCAAGTACAGCTTGTCTGTGTTGTAAATGGCTAGTACATCAAGAGGCCTAACATCTGAAGCATCATCTAAGCTGATCATTTCATAGTCATTAGTTCGCTTGACATATGCATAAAAATGCTCATCAAAGTACTCAATTGAAAGAATGCAGATAAACATCAAAAAGGACTCAGCATCAGCCCGTGGTATGATGTGAATTATCTCACCAAACAAACATTCTCCACAGTGTTTGGTTTTAAGTGGCAGCACACCACCTGTTCTATATGTTAGGCCAAGTACAGTATGTGAAGTAACAAACAGTGCACGGTGGTACATGTTAACTGGTGATCTCTGTAAAGATGCTTAGTAAATGATTTGATGTTGTGGTAAGTCCTTGGACAACCATCCTGGCTGCAAATAAGAATGAAGTTCAGTCCCTTTGACAATGCATGTATTTCACGAAGATGCCAAATTAGCTTCTTTACTTCTGTGAATTGTGACTGTCGACATTCTGGACAAGTGTACATTATGCTGTGAATTGTGATGCTTTAACCTTCGAACTGAGCTTCAGTACCTTAGCTTTCCGGCTAGTTGAGAGAGGCATGTCATAGATGTGTTCAAAGAAGCAGAACACGGAGCTTAGCTGACATGGATAGGCCAGGTTACACACCCAGTAGAGCTTAAATAGCTTGTCCACAGCAGATGTCAGTCCTTCTTCAAGGGGAACAGTGATTCGGTCACTCTTTCCAACGATGACATGTTGCTTTGCGGCAGCCCTCAGATTTCCAACACAGATTAGCTGGGGCTGGTTGGTCTGTGAAGAACAGTCATCACAAAGAGAAGCAATGCTGCTTCCAGCCTAAAATGTAACCAAACAAAAGAAACCAAAATTTGAGTTTAATCAGTTGTTACTGCAAACACTTACTAAAAATGCAAACGACCGATTTAACAGTTTCTAAATTTTATGTTACTCCAGTTAATAAGCATGTACACAATTACATACTTTCACACTTGATTAAACTAAATCAGCCACCTTCAATGTCCTTTATGATTTATTTGTTTACTAAAAAAGGCAAAATGTATCTTATAATAAAATTATTCTAGATAGACAGACAAATCGATAGATGGACTTACTGGAACAAAATCAACAAGGAATGTTAATGCAAACTTCACTGAACAGCGACTCATTGCAACTGGTGGCAGAAGATGTGTAAGGACTACAAGCATAGTGTAACACTTCTCATCTGAAAATGAGACACAGACACAAATAAAATAAGATTACACAGAGGCTGTAGCATTATATGTGAAATCTAATGAGAGTTATATTTGAAAATATATACCTTCATTCTGGTTTTCCATGTCCTTAAGAGATGCAAGATCACCTGTCTCCATGATGGCAATTGCCTTCAACTTGGGAATGATGGTAGCCTCCCATCTTCTTAAGAACAAATCTCCTTTTCCCTCAAACATTTTACCAAACTCTGTATCAAGCTTTTAAGAAACAAAAAAATGACACACAAATAACACACAAATTGCCAAACTGAGTTCCAAACAGGCCACAGACCTTTTTTCACTTTTATCATAAATTAACTGACTGAGAAATTCATATCACCTCCATGAGTGCACATGTTTTTCAGCTAAACGGTGTTATATAATAACCCTTAACAATATTATCAAGTTATTTACATTACACATGGCATAAAACTGACAGTGAGCCCTAATGAAGAAGCAAAATGTAATGTACCTACCAGAGTTGGCATATCCAAGAAGTGTGGGTATTCCTCAAAGATTTCAGACAGGGAGGGGGAATGTTTGGCTATCCATGATCTGCGCCAGGTGAAGGTTTTCTGCATTGCTGCTTTGATCGATGAAATGTTGTCTGTAGAAGGCCTGAGCCTTTTCATCAAGTTGATCCACTCAGTTGTCCCACTACCATCTTCCTCCTCCTTGTCCGGATTAGGACCATCTTCACAGCGTCGTTTGTTTGACCTATAACGCCGCTGACCATCTTCTAGCTTTCGACGAATGTTGCGCAGTCTCATTTCCAAAAATCCAGAATGAGAATCTGGATCGTAAAAGTGCTCCTGGCATAAAAAAAAAGTCAAAAGCATAACAGAAAAAACAGTAAGAGCAGCTACTGGTAAGATAATGTTGTTAATAAATAAGAATAACATACATCTCTGGAAAAAACTATATATTTTTAAATGTTGTACTAAAGCTAAGAGAAATGTACCAAACAAATCACATAAAAAATACAAATAATTAGATGCCACTTCACTTTTTACTTTTGGCATTTAACTGCAGTACAAAATTAAGAAATAAAAAAAAATGGCATTTACAAAAGATGCTAGGGACACTGTTGCGTTTGTTTGTCTTAAGGATTTTATTTTTTTTTTGTTTCAATCTCTAGTTTTCAGATTTAATTTATGTACACAAATACACTAATTGACATGAAAAAAAAAATATCTGAAGAGCAGTTTTATTATTATTTAAATTTGAGCAGATGCTTATCCTTACATAAGCTAACCACAACATAAATAACATAACATGCATGAGCAAGAATCATGCCCAATTTTAAAAACAATCAATATGATTTTGTACAATCTACAACTGAGAACCAAAGCATGTACTTACAAATCCTTCCCCGTTTCCATCCACCTGGACTCTCAGGGAAGACAGCGATGATGTTCTTTGCTAGAGCCACTTTTTCAGTACTTGTTGGATAAGTAATTAATAGAAGAACAACAAAACCAACTCAAAACTTAAATATAAAGCTGTAGTTTAGCAGTGTTATACAAGCCACTATAATTTGCTGTATTATTTGCTGTAAAAAGGTGGTTTGTTTTACTCACAATCCATGCTTTTCCACCAGGTCAGATACACATAATTTAACAAGCTTTATTCTTGCTTTTTCTGTCACAGTGCCTTTGGTTTTGAGTTCATCAAGTGTCTCTGGTGCTTTCTTTTCCAAAATGGACCTCAGTTTGTCATGCTCTTGTGAAACTTGAGTATGCTGCACAAAGAAAATCAGCATCTACTAAATGTACTTTCTAAAAAAAACAAAAAAAAAACAAATGCAGTAATACAATATAAATGTAAATACCTGAGCTTGGGACACTGAAGTGGCCATAGGTTGAGATGATTCAGTCTCTTTGCATGATAAGAACAGCTGGAATCTATCTAAGTTCCTGATGTCTACATTCCTATCTACGTCAATAAATTCCTGAAATTGTGGGTTGAATTTCAGAATTCTCACAACAACATATCCAAGTTGTTCTGCCGATGCTGTTTCAATAAGATGCTCAGTGTTGCCAACATCATAGATCTTCCTTGAATATTCTCTCTCATCCCTGTAGATGGTGGCAAGAACTTGAAAAAAAACTTGTTGCAGTTTCTTGGTTCTGAAAACAAATTTGAGAAGAAATTAAACATGAGAAATTTTAAAAATATAGTGCCTTAACTCTCTATCTCCAGCACGCCACTCTACTCTCACAGATAGCTAACTAACTGGGTTATCTATGCATTTTTTTATTTTATTAAACTATTGAGTAAACTATGGAAGCATGTTCCCGCCGCCTAAAAAAGTAAAAATAATCCAGCACATTTTTTAAATTATTATTAAGTAAACTGCTCTCATTATTTTGACATACTAAGTCATTATTTTGAGATAGTAAGTCATTATTTTGAGATACTACGTCATTATTTTGTGAACTGTTTTCTGCTGTAACAGTAAGGAGTTGACTAATTGAGTTCCACATCGCTGTTCTGCTCAATTATACACATACATACCATACAGAATAGTCGGAGCCACAGCCACTCTCTTTAACACACTAAAATAGAAGTCCAGTGTGTTATTAAATTAATCTAATCTCTCCGGAGGCTTATTTTGATACTGTATGATTCTTCTAAAAGCACCAATATTTCTCAATATCTCAGAATATTGAAATAGTATCTAAAAATAATGACATACTATCTCAAAATAATGAGATAGTATCTCGAAATATTGAGATAGTATACCAAAATAATGACTTAGTATCTCAAAATATATAAATATAATATACTTAATAGTAAAAAAAAGGGCTGGATTATTTAATTTTTTTTAGGTGGCAGGAATGGGCTTCCATAGTTTACCCAGGCAGTTAGCTAAGCTAGTTAGTTAACCTAGGTTAGCTAGTCATGCACCAAATTTAGCCAGCTAGTTAATGTTGAGCTAACATTATTAAAAACAGGCTGCTAATACCAGCTACGTCCCTGTTTTGGCGCCATTTCCTGACTAAACAATGAAGTCGAGCTAAAGTTACACTAGCTGGCTATCTTATTTGGAGAACTAGCTAGCTAACACGAATTTACAACTTAATATATTTTAAAATCCAAATCCAGCATTAAGGCTAATTTAGCTAACCTATGTTGGCTTACTAGCTAGCATTAGTAAGCTGGGGTGAAGTCTCCTCAGCTGTCTCCTTACTTCGTCTGCAGTAAAGTTTGGTGGACTGGTGGAGCTGATTTGTCTGCCAGCTGATAGTGTTGATGATGAAGATGGTGGAGGTGAGGGTGGTGTTGGTGCTGATGAAGATGGTGGAGGTGGGGGTGATGGTAGTGGTGATGAAGATGAAGATGGAGGAAGTGAGGAGGATGGTGCTGATGAAGATGATGATGGAGGAGAGAGTGGTGGTGGTGATGAAGATGGAGGTGAGGGTGATGGTGAAGTTGGAGGTGATGGTGGTGGAGATGATGGTGATGATGCAGGAGGGTAGGAGGAGGGGGCAGCAGGAGGACATTCAAACCTGTTGTAAAAGTTGTTAAACTGGTTTGCTCTGTCCACACCCCCATCTACTGGATTGCTGTTGTTGTTCTTGCACCCAGTGATGGTTTTCATCGCACCCCAGACTTCCTTCATGTTGTTATCTTGCAGCTTTCTTTCCACCTTTTTCCTGTAAGACTCCTTGGCCTCTTTAAGACGTACCTTGAGTTCCCTCTGTACGCGCTTTAGCTCTACCAGATTTCCATCTTTGAACGCCCTCTTCTTTTGGTTGAGGAGGTCCTTGACGGTACTGGTAATCCAGGGTTTGTTGTTTGGAAAGCAGCGTACAGTCTTTGTGGTAACAGCAACATCCATACAGAAATTCAAGTAGTCTGTAACACAGTGAGTCACACCCTCAATGTCCTCGCCATGTGGGTGCAGCAGCACGCTCCAGTCAGTGGTGTCATAGCAGTCCCTTAGGGCTTCCTCTGCTTCAGGAGACCAGACTCTGAATGAGCGTGTGGTAGTGGGCTGCCTCAGTACCAGTGGTATGTACTGAGGCTGTAGGAAGACCAGGTTGTGATCTGATCTCCCCAGCGGTGGTAGTGGAATAGCCCTGTATGCATCCTTCAAATTAGCATACAGCAAGTTTATGGTTCTGTTATTCCTGGTTGGACAGTCCACAAACTGGAAAAAGGCAGGCAGGGTAGAGTCCAGCGTTACGTGATTAAAATCTCCAGTAATCACATAGAAGGCGTCAGGGTACTGGGTCTGCAGCGCTGCGACGGTGGAGTGGATGACGTCACACGCCGCCTGCACGTCCGCTCTCGGCTGAATGTAAACACAGACGAGGATCGCGTGAGAAAGCTCCCGCGGCATGTAATAAGGTCGGAGACTCACCGCTAAAAGTTCAATATCCTGACAGCAGATCACCTCCTTCACGCTTACATGTCCAGGGTTGCACCATCTGTTGTTAATGAAGAGCGCGATCCCCCCACCTTTCCGCTTGCCGCATAGCGCCGGGTCCCTGTCCGCTCTCACTGTAGAGAAGCCGGGTAGCTCCACGTTAGCATCCGGCGTGTCGGGGGTGAGCCAGGTCTCGGTGAAACACAGCACGCTACACTCCCTGTAGAGCTTCTGATTCTTCACCAGACAGGCTACCTCATCGGTTTTGTTGGTCAGTGAGTTTACATTCCCCATAACCACCGACGGAACTGAGGGTTTGTACCTCCAGCGCTTCTCCGTCCTCTTAGCCGTTAGCTTAGCCTTTAGCTTAGCTCCGGCCCTGCAACCGCGGTATTTCCTTCTCAGTTCCCCCGGGATTGTGTGAACAATGCCCTCACGTCCCGCGGGTCGTAGAGCCAGCAGTTCTTCACGGGAATAAACCCGATATTCCTCGCTGCCCCGCATGCTTACGATAAAAATATCCTTAGGATATAAATAAGATGCACACTAGATGTGTGTAGTAGCACAGAGACGATAAATAAACGTAAAAAACTTGAAAAAAAAAAACACACAAAGGAGACGGAGTTACTGGAACAGGCAGCCACTCGCGTCGGAAGTTGTACATGGGCACCACATTACATTTAATCCACCGGTTGACACTTCATTAGAGCGGTTTTTGGGCCACGGTATCGGTACGGTTTCGATATATATTAATATTAGAGCTTAGATTACCTGCCCAGGGCGCCGAGTGGTCCAGCGGTCTAATGCGCTGCCACTATGAGCGGGAGGTCAAAGGTTTGTACCCCCTTTCATGCAGCTTTACCATCAGCTGCCGGCACTCAGAGGGAGCAAAATTGGCCCTGCTCCCTCCGGGTGGGTAGATAGCGCTCTCTCCCTATCACGTTTTAAGGTGGCGCCGGGCGGCACGAGGCGTCTGTGAGCGGATGAATCGGACCCTAGCCGCTGTGCTTTCCTCCGAGTGTGCTAGCTGCTCAGGCAATGATTCATCAGCAGCAGCTGAAAAAAAAGGGCTGACTGACCTCACACACGTCGGAGGAGGCGTCTGCTCATCCACATCCTCCAAGAGTCACAGGTGCCACCGGTGATGGGGATGCACAAAAAGGGGTGGGTCAATTGGATAACCAAATTGGGAGAAAAAAAAAACAGTTTATCTGCCCGGACCCGACCCGACCCAAGATTTCCCACCACATTCCTCGGGCACCAGGAAATAGTCTGTGACACAGGCACCTATTTTTAATGCTATATTTATTTTATATAAAGCTCTGGCATGATAATCACAATATAACCAAATATCAAAGTATTATCATTAACAAAAAACAAATGAAATAACAAACTGAAAGTAAAAAAACATTTTTGTTTACTAAAACTAATAAAAACAGTAATTAAAAGAAAAAAGTAACTTAATGGAACTGAATTGAGAGTTTATAAAACTAACTACAATGACCTGAAATTGAAAATACCCTTAGTTTTTGTGTTTGTTAATTTATTTATAAGCGCTATTTCCACTCCAGCAGTTTAAGAGCAGGTGGTGTTGATGGTAGTTGATCATTTTGGTGAAAATTGGGGAAACCTGTAGAGTTCACTCTAAAAACCAACTAAAACTAACTGAATTGGATGAGAAAAGGTGAAAATAAAATAAAATTAAACTATAATGAAGCATTCAAAACTATTATAACCTTAAGTAACAAAACAAACTGTTTAAAATAATTCACCAGTTAGAATGTTATAATCATGCAGATCTGGGAGCTTCTCCACTTGTCCGCGTTTGACGAGTAGCGCTGTGTTTAGCTGTTCTTACACATTTTTATTAACTTTATCTCTTTCAGTGTTGCAGTGTTCATTACATTATTCTGAACAGATTTCGCTTATTCAAACAGCCGAAAACAGCCAGTTTATGGTGGTGTGGAGAAGGAGAAACACTCACTGCAGCCACCAACTGCCTGGCCATTCAGTACCAAAATTAAAAAAACGCGGGATATGGAAGACTACTGTAGAGACGTTTTCCTGTTTCTTTTTCCTTCACGAGCAGCCAGAAGTTCCTCTTTTAATTGAAGAATTTCCCGGGCACAGCGAGGGCAACGGCAGGTCTCCCCCTCCTCCTGCGGCTGGGGCACTGTAGAGCTTAGATTCTCTGCCCGAACCTGACTCGAGTTTGGATCGGGCTTCGGGTCGGGTTTGGGCAGAGAATCTAAGCGCTACAGTGTCCCAAGAGATTTCCCACAGCATTCCTAGCAAACCCACTCCAAATACGACTTAAAACTAACTGAATTTTAAGAGAGAAAGTGAAAACAAAATAAAATTAAACTATAGTAAATTGTTCAAAACTATTATAACCCCGTAATTTACAAGTTAAACTGTTTAAAGAAAGGTGCCCCAGTTAAAATGTTATAAATCGCACAGCTCTGGCCGCACAAGCCAGCTGTTCTTAAAAAAACATTTTTATTAAATACTAGGTTTATGCTCCTGTGTTTCATTGTTAATTACCATCATTCTGAACAGATTTTGCTCAAAAAGAGGCAGTTTAAGGGACGGGTCGGCTCGGGCTCATAATGACATTTTATGGGTCGGGCTCGGGCAGAACGTGCACAAGCTCAGGCAGGGTCGGGTCTGATTTTTTGGGCCCAATCTAAGCTCTAGAACACTGGGCTTGGCTGTGACTGTGACCCCGGGGCGGGCTGGGTTGGACTGTGCTGCCGGATATGTTTCCCCACACACGGGGCAAAAAATAATAATAATAAAAAAAACTTAAAATTTTAAAAATTAGGAATGAAGGTGAAAATATTACTTAAATGTAATTGGATTACTCGCTGCCACTATGAGCAGGAGGTCGCTTTCAAGCTGCCAGCGTTAGAGGGAGCAAAATTGGCCCTGCTCCCTCTGGGTGGGTAGATGGCGCTCTCTCCCCACATCACTCCTACGGTGATGTCTGCAGCACAGAGCGTCTGTGAGCTGATGTACCAGAGCCGAGCCGCTGCACTTTCCTCCAAGCGCGCTGGCTGCTCGGCAATGCTGCATCGGCAGCAGCTCGAAAAGAAGCGGTGGCTGACTTCACATGTATCGGAGGAAGCATGTGTTAGTCTTCACCCTCCTGATGTGTTGAGGTATCACTAGTGATAGGGGGAGTCCTAATGAATGGGTTGGGTAATTGGCCGTGTAAATTGGGGAGAAAATGGGAAGAATTAGAAATAAAATTATAAAGAAAAAGAAATGTAATTGGATTACTTAGTTGTCATCGCAGCATTGTCCGACCTGGACGTTATTACCGCTCCCCTCGACCCTGTACGTTCTTTTCACCCTCATTGGCTAAAAAAAATATTTCAATACAGTTCTAACTATCATCTAAACACACGGAAATCGCCAATATTCGCCCTTTCCCTCCCAAAAAACAGCTAAAATCAAAAACATAACCAATTACCACTGACCTAAATCACTGAAACAAAGCAAACACCCTCTAACTTTAATAAACAGACTCAAAACAAACTTCTTTGATGGAATCCTGAAGTAGAGATAAGTTACAGAGAGACAGGATACTTCATCTTCAGCAATTAACACTTTATTAAAACAGAGCTCTGGGAACGACTTCCACTCACAAGGAGTTCATTTCTTTCTTACACATACAGTTTGACTAACAACCGGCTGAACTTGACGACCAGGCGCTAACGGCCAGATCTTGCAAGTAACGGACCTTTAATACAGAGAAGTTTTTCAGATAACTTAATGAGTTTGTGTCCTATGTCTTAACTGCCTTCCTCTGCTATGTACAGTGACGTCCTTCTGTAGATCCTTCAGGCGCGCCTTTATCTGTGCATGGATCCTTTGGAAGTCCCTCACTCTGAGTTTTGTTTGGGTTGCTATGGAATCAGATTTGTGCCAAAATTATCAAACAAAACTTTTTAAATCGTAAATCAAAAACGAGAATATATATGAGAATAAAACACAATGAAGCAAAAAAAATGTCATCTCAAAAGTAAAACTTAGTATCTGTAAGAAAGTAAACCTTACTGAAGCAAAAAAATTCATCTCAAAAGAAAAAAATTATTACTTGCAAAACAATTATTTGCTTACGGGTCTCTCGGATTGTATCTCGCTGATCAGGTTTTTGCTCTCAGATTCAGTTTTGCAGTTACGCTTCCAGCTCTCTCCTTTGCGCTGCCTGACTTTTTGTTTGCGATTCTGGCACAAACGTTTCGCGTGGGCGGGGTTTTCTAGGGGCTGTCCCCATTGGCTAATTGGGTATTGAGCGGCAGCTCTGTGCTCCGGAAGTTGTTCTGTAAAACGGGCGCGCAATTTTCAGTGTGGGGGACGCTCTGACCGGCGGCGGCAGCAGCGGCGGAGGCGGACATCAGAGCACAACAGATCGATAAAAACGTGTAAGTATTGGCTTTATACTGTTCTCTGTGCTGTACTGGCATTTTTCTGTTAAGTCTGAAGTAAATAGGAGCTCGGCTACATATGTTTTTGTTTGAACTTATCTACAGCCGGATACCTGCATTGTTAACACGATTGCTAAAGCTAGCTAACTTACTGACCTTACCGGGGAGTTAGTTAAGCTGCCGGGGAGAGAGCTGAGGTTAGGGGAGAGCTAGCTAACTTTAGCAGTGGGCTAGCTAACATGCTAACATACAATAGCGGCGAGCTAGCTACCTGGAAGGTCTAAATCAGGGGTCTCAAAGTACCGGCCCGCGACGCGGTTTCATACGGCCCCTCACGGGTTAACAAAATAAACATACATCTGGCCCGCAATCCAATTTAATTATTTATGCTTTATTATGTTCGTTTTCATATTTTATCTTAACTTGTATTTTGGTGTGTGTGTGTGTGTGTGTGTGGTTTTTGTTTTTTTGCTTACGCTGCGTTGCCTGCTTTAATAGTCTCCAGTAGCCTTCAACAGTCTAACCTTGCAGCCGTGGTGTGTCCACTAAACTCCGTAGTTATAAACATCCTGAGGTTAGCAGCGCGTTTATAATGTAATCCGAGCAGTGACTCCGTGACGGCTGCTCTAAACTGCTGCTGTTAGCTGCTTGGGCTGAAAGATGAACTGTAGAGAGCTGTATTATCCGGTTAGTGAGGTTATTTTGTTTCATACACAGAAGAACTTAAAAATTTTAAAAATGCTCCAGACTGGCTCAGCTGAGTCCTGTAGCCCGTGGCTGGGCTGCAGCTCTGACTAAGCAAAGACTGCGGGCTTGTGGTGCTGCTGCTGCAGCTCCGACTAGTGGTTGGATGAGGAACTGCTAAATCTGAGGAAATGCTAAATCTGTCACAGCTCACAATTTTTGATTTTATATTTATAAAGCCTTATTTCAGTATCAAACGTTTTGATCAAAGTTAATATAACTTGTACTTGATGTAATTTCTATTCACTTGACTAGTTTGGTTCTTGATTGATGGAGTTTTTGGATTTCATAACATGACAAATTAAAAGGATTTATGTTAATAGAGCAACAAGCAACCATTTTTCCATGCAACTGTAATATTTGATTGAATAAATAATATATTGAGAGTTATTTAACATTAAGGAGTAATTACATTCATTTTATATTACATCTGGTTACATTTTCATATATTTATAAGTTACATCTGGCCCTCAGAGGACAGCCAATATGCCAATGTGGCCCTTGGCAAAAATGAGTTTGAGACCCCTGGTCTAAATAAATAATATTATAATATTATATATATCATATTATAATATAATAATATTATTATATATAATATTATAATTAATAAATAATTTTAGTCTGCATTTTGCAACTGCGGTTCTGGAACGGTTCAGTTGGAGAATCTGTACACTTATAGTTTTGTTTTTGTGGGTTTTTTTATTATCAGGCACCACTTTTAAAGATGTAAGGTTAGCCAAATCAGATAATGATGAATGGACATTGAAAATAATTTATAGAGAATATAATATTATCAATAATAATAATAATAATATTATTAATATTATTATAATTATTAGTAGTAGTATTATCAGTAGTAGTAGTAGTAGTAGTAACAGCAGCAGCAGTGGTGTTAGTGGTAGGATTGGTATTATAAACATCGTCACTACAATTTAATTTATCATTTCTCTTTTTTTCCATATGTCCAGGAAGCAGTAAATGAGCGTACACAAATTACATTTTATGTTGAATCTGTTCTGCATCACAATGGCACAAAAATAAATTGAAACTAAATTATTTTCTTTAATAGAAATGATGACTACATGTTGGGGTTTTAAATTATATTTATTGAGGTCTTAAAAAGCATTAAATTTGACTTTTAAAATGCTACAAGATCCCTGTGGAGGCTGAGCGAGATGTTGCTTAATGCGTTGCATTAACATCTTAACTGCTATCATCTTCTCTCTATAGAACAACTGGGAGATCTGAGTAGGACCAGAGACTACCATGCAGTCCCAGGTATGTCTGTTATAAAAAATTAACTCCGTTAACACTCATGAATTCACTGTGTAATACTTGAATGGTGTTCTTTGCGGCATTGGTTTGTCCAATATACTAAATTTCAATTGCAGTTGGTTAGCTACTTAGACAATGCAAAGTTGGATAATGGTGCCAAAAAAAGTTCTTGATAAGTTTCCTTATCCCTCGAATAGTGTTTCTGAGCCATGGTTTTAGTAGCACAGTACATTACTTTTTTTTTTTTTTTTTTTTTTTTTTTAATGTAACAAATGCATTAAATGCAGAAAGACCATAACACTCTTAATTGGTTTACTGATTCTGAAACATATTTTATAATAACAGTTTTATCATTTCATTCTTCCATTCTGCCTTAAATGTGGCAGCAGCCTACGAAACTACTGCACCATTCAAGAAACAACTAACTATCTAGATATCTGCTGAGAATTAGATGATTGTATATAATTTTAAGGATACTGGCGAACTTGTGCAGCTACAAACACTGTTCAGAATTGAGTAAATTTATTTTTGTACATAACGTAATTTTTCACAACAAGAAACTCAATTTAATTTAACATGTGAAGTAATGTTTTGGGATGTAAAATACAGAAATGTACTTAAGTTTTTATATATAAATACAAGCCTCCTTTATCATGAATTACTTTGAGTGCAGTGTAGCATGGTGGCATCAACTTGTGGCACTGCTAAGTTGTTGATGACACTAGTGTATATACACATAAAATGTAATGTTCTGCTAAACTTATTCATCTTGACTTTGCAGCAAGGTTCTACACCTGTTACTGAGGCTGCTGCAGCATCTGTACAGAACATACTTTCAATTTTGAACCAGTCACTGGGCAAGGCCAGCACAGATAACAACAAGGAACAGAATTCCGGGAAGCATCCAAGCATGGATCAGGAAATGGCCAGGTTTAGAAATTTTGAGTAATAAACACATATAACCCCATTGACCATTGAACTTTAAGTAATTATAAACGTATGTATAATTATTGTTTATTATTGTAACACGCTATACACAACTTGTTTGATGTTATTAGTAAAATAAGTACTATTTATTTATTTTAGGTGTTTTCCTGGATTTTTTAGACGGGGGTCAAAGCGATGTGCAGTAAGCTTGAATAAACCATCAAAGGTGGCCAAAGAATGGAAGCCATTTAATTTTACAGTTTTCCTTGTTCACAAAAGCTGTGAGACAACACCCTCACCAGTTCAGGACCTGGAGCACATGCAGGCTGGGATGGGGAAAAGAACCCTTTTCATGCCTAAAGACATGATTCATTCAGAGGTGATTTGTCTTTATTTTTCAGACTTTCCCTCTTAACAAACAACTCACAAACAACTCTCCCAAAAATGTAGGAAATTGTTTAAATTTTTTTTTATTATTAATTTTAGGTCTCTGACTTGTTTAAAATGACGTATCCAAAAATGGAAAAAATCACTGGAGGGTGGCTGTTGTACAAAGCAGCTGGTAAATGTTTTTTGTTTGTTTGCTTTTTGCATATTGTAATAGAATTATAGGTTAATAGTTCTAATTAAAACATTTCCTGTATTTCTTGCAATTTATCAACAGGTGGAAATGGAAAACGACCTCTATCTGTAGTACCTCCTGAATCTGAGGGTTACACAGGAAGCATAATTAAAAGTGCCTCTGGAGGGGGGAAAACCATGCTGTACATTGTCCCATTACAAGAGGAATTTGATTTACGGCCTCTTCCCTGTGATTCTCAGGAATTTTCACGCATGCCAAAGGCTGAATGCAAAATGTGTCTTAAAATTTTGCCTTTGCAGCTCCTTGCACTCCATGTGAAGCAGTGTAAAGCACTGGAATATGACACACTTTCAGATTCTGAACCAGAGGTAAAAAGTGTATATAATAATGTTAATGTTGCATGTGAATAACTCTATGGAAATGGAAAGTTACATAAAAAAATGTTCTTGTGTTTGTTTAGATAACTGAGGTGCCCACTTCTGAAAAGAATGTAAGTTCCTTTTCCTATAGGGTCTAAACACTAAACAAAGCTTATTTAGAATGTTTTCCGTATTCTATAATTAATTCTGTCTTTTTGTTTTAGCCATCAGATAATTCCTGCCCCATATGCCAGAAACACTATCCAGCAGAAGATCTTGAACTACATGCCAGTGTCTGTGGGGACTGGGAGAGGAACATGGACAGGTATCATTGTGCATTTTAAGTGTTATGATATGTTGGGATGGAGGTGGATTAAAACATATTTTGCTTCATGTGCAGCATTATAGAGAATCCATCTATTTATCAATTGTCAGTGTTGGTTAATTGTACATAAATGCAGATGCATATAAGTGGAGGGTAAATGAATTGTTGAGACAAATTAAATTCACAGCCAACAAAGTCTTATGTTTTACGCTTTATATTTTGGATTTTTATTATCTTTTTTTGGCAAAATCTATAATGGCATCATGGTCAGTGTTAATTTGTTTAATTGATCAAGCAAAAATCTGCTGACTATCAATACAATTTAAATAAATGTAATTTATGTATAGATTTTAATTTAAAATTAACAATTTTAAATAACATTAATATAATCACTTGCTTTTAAATGGGTCATTGACAGTCTTTTAATGTGCATGTTAATGTTTTTTTTTTTCTCTCCCCAGTCCTGTGCCTTTTCTGGATGGCAGTCCTACTGAATTGAAGGAACCACAAAATACATTTTTAAGGTACATTTGTTCATATATTTATATCTATATGTTATCTGGAATGAAGTGCTTTTCCTGTTGTCTGTTTTTTTTTTATATGCATTCATTATTTCACTTATGATAAATGTAATAATTTTAACAGTGAGGAGGATGTCCTGCGATGGCTGGCAACTCAGGTTGACCCCAGCAAAGAGTTCGCCATCTGTGTGTCTAGAATGAATCTACTGGAACGTGGTCTGATGCTGTGGCAGCGCCAGAAGTACAGCTCGCCAGTCAACCCCTTGAAGGTGACATTCATAGGAGAACCTGGGGTTGACAGTGGTGCTTTGCGGAAAGAATTTCTGACAGGTCAGGATAATTACGTTTGTCATTCCTCACAGATAAATGTAAAAAGTTTCCTCAGTGTTTGTCATCAAATACGTTGTAGCAATATCATTATTTGATATATTTTAATTCTATCATTTTCTTAGAGATGATTGCCGGCATAGAAATGCGTCTGTTTGAGGGAGAGGATGGCAAGGGAAAAATGCCCAAGTACTCTCTAAATGACCTGGACAATGGCCTCTTTCGGTGCGTTTCTCACTTAATAGCCTTTCAGTTACATGATTATGCATGCTGCAGATCCTGGTCAAATTCATGACTGTAGTATTACTGTAATCATTAAAACTGTTTTTGATTATTGCCCGTTAACAGTAGTCTCTCGAACACAGCCATGCAAGACACTACACTTTTTAGTCCTGAAAGTTTTGCATAAACACATGCAGTTTTAGACACAAATTTTCAAACATGTCATTCAGTGTAAAGTAAATTTAGTTTGTGTTTCAGTATCAATTCAACAGTATGTACTCTTCAGTACATTATAAGAATACCACAAAAACACTGATAACTGAAAAGTTTGACCCCGGTAATTACCATTTTAATCTGTACTACATGCACACATAGATTGTATTGTTTTTTTGCTGTCATTCCAGAGTTGCTGGGGAAATATTTGCAGTAAGCCTCGCACAGGGTGGCCCAGCACCAAAGTTTTTACAAGAATGGTGCTACAATTTCCTTTTGACTGGAAACCTAGAAAATGTTTCCAGAGACCATATACATGACCTGGAGCTCTCATCACTCATCAAGATGGTGTGTTTCACTGTTTTGCCTCAGCATAGCATGTCTGCTTTGTTCTGGTTGTGGTTTGGTTAATTTATGGTGTATTAATTACTACATCTGCATGTGACTCTGTCCCTTAAACTTTGATTTGGGCTTTGATTATTGGTCATTAATTATGGTCATAATTTTGTTCAGGTTGAAGAAACATCAGACTTGTCATCATGCACAGAACAAATTCTCAACTGTGGCTACACTGGACCTATAAACGAGGGCAGCAGAGACAGTATAACAAGGTATGAATTTTGTGAATACAGTTAAAAGTAGCTTATAGTTTTTATTGTGCCATATTAATGTTTTTAATGAAATTCAATGAACTTTTAAATTGTGGTTTGGGATCAGAAACTTGTATTAAATTATTAAAGTAATGTAATGTAAATTTCCTTTGAGATAAATAAAGTATCTATCTAATGTTACAAAAGTAAATGTAATGTAGGTAAAAAAAATCAGTTGTTTTTATAACTTTCATATGTAACTTGCTCTAGAGTTTACTTGCCATTTATATAGGGACCCTGTGCATGATGTATATTTTTGTTTTAATTTGATGAAGAGCAATTCTCCTGCACTCGGCTGTAAGACGAACAACCATGCTTAGGCAACTTCGTGAAGGACTACAACTCTATGGCTTTATTGGGGTGATGGAAAGGAACAGAGAGCTTTGCCGTGGCTTCTTTGTAGCTGGTGATGATGATAAGGTAATCTACCGTGATCTCTTGAATTAGGGGTAAAAATTAGTTTGTTATTATTTTGGACAATTATTTTCTATTTTTTTCTTGATGTGTTTCTCAGGTGGACTCTAACTACATTGTGTCGAATTTGGCCCCAACTATGAGCGAAAGCGGTTCACAGAAGCATGCAAGAGAGACACAAATTCTAAATAACTTTCAGGATTTCCTGCAAGAGCTTGAGGGTAAGGCTGTTGAAGACAGTACTTGAAGGCATAAGGAAAAAAGACACCTTTTTAAATTAAATTTCATGCATCAGAACATTATAAACATCTGGTCCTTAGCAGGCCTTAAAATTTGAACTATGTACATTTGTAAATAAATACTGAAGTGATCCACACTATGAAGCAACACAGAGAATTAAGTAGTAACTTTAAAAGTATTAAACAAAGCAAAATATGTTTTAGGGCTTTTTTTGTTGTTCTTATCTGGGGAGCTGTTAACTTGCGATTTCTGAGGCTGGTAACTCTGATGAACTTAACCTGCACAACAGAGAAAACTCTTGGTTTCCCCTCCTGGAGCAGTCCTGATGAGCCAGTTTCATCATAACATTTTTAATGGTGTTTGCGACTGCACTTAAGGATACTTTCAAAGTTCTTAAAATTCCTGACCTTCAATTCTTAAAGTAATACGGTAGTGTTGTTTTTCTTTACTTAGGTGAGTAGTTCTTTCCGTAATATGGATTAGAACATTACTCAAATAGAGCTATTTACTGTATACCAACTCTACCTCTTTACAACTGATGCTCTCAAACACTTTAAGAGGCAAGACATTCAAGTAATTAACTCTTGATTAGTTCAGCACAGCTGTTAACTGAAAGCCGTTTCAGGTGACTCCACCTCATAAATCTGACTGAGAAAATGCCAACATGTGGCCATAGGACAGAAAAACTTTTTGTTTACTGCAAAACTTGTGTATTGATTTGCTGATAGTTTCCATTTGTAACTGTATACATATTTCTTCCAGTTACTGTGAGCAAGATCTTATTTAATTTTGTAGCCTGGATTTTGCAAAGTAATTATTTTTTTTGTGTGGCCTGTTGTATTCAGCTATTTTGACAGTGTCTCATTTTGAATTTGCATAGATGGAACAACTGAAGATGATGCTGCTGATGCGCTTTCTGTCCCACGTGTGCTGCAGTGGTTAACTGGACAGTCACACAGGCATCTACTACTTTCAGAAAGAGAAAACTTCAAGATCAAAGTCCACTTTGACCACACTTGTATGGAACGGATACCAAACCACACCATTTGTTTTCCACTTGTTAGTGCATGTGCACAATCAATCACTTTTCCCACGGCACATTGTGTGCATTACTCTGAATTTAAAGAAAATATGACCGCAGCAATCAAATGTGGTGCAGGGTTTTATAGGATCTAATCTCAGTTCTGTAATGAGTATTTTCATTATTCAAACTGTTTTATAGTTATGAATTCTTTCCTTACACCTTTTTAAATTACACCATTTTAGCATTATTACTCAGTGTTAGTTTTAGTACACAACATAGACAAAGGGATTGAAACATGTGCTTGTTCATTGTTTTTCTTTCTTATAAGCTTAGGATGTTGTGTGGCACTACATCATTTCAAAAGTAGTGGGTGGAGCACCATCATTCCACACTTGTGGACTTTATACCCCTATAGCCATGATGCCAAAAAGTTTGTCCTATTCCAGAGTTCTATTCTAGGACAGACAACCTTTTATGTATTTATACCACTGTCAGCAATGGGTGCCACTTAAATTATCTAAATGTATTCATAACAAGGGGTGTCTACAGATGTTGTGTTTACTTAAATGTAAACTTTTTCAAGCTGTTAGTGTTTTGTAATACATTATTAATGAACATCTTACTTCCACTCAAATAAAAAGAAGTATATTTATTACTTTTGCCATTTCTTTTAGCATTTTTACAAGTTCAAGGGCATAACTAAAAATTCAAGCTGATTGGTTTCAATCATTTGCAAACTTTCATCACACGCTTGCAGCTAAACATGTCAAGCAGAACAGATTCTTTAATGTCTATACAAATAACATTTACACAAACTTTCAAGCACCACTCTGTCATGTTTGTTGCTCTCCTTGTGTCTTATAAAAGTAATTGTACCAGATTAAGAGTCTGAATATAGAGCTCCTTATGAGACAAGGTTGAGGTCAATGGATTTATTAATCCCTGAAGGACAGCATGTTTCTGGTCTGACAGTGGGCAAGGGATCTCGGACACCACCACTCCACCATCCACTTCAGCGTCGGTGCAGGACTCCACAGGATTCTCCATTGGCTAAAAGATAGAATTGGTAACTTAAACTAATACTGGTCAGACAAACCAAAGATGGGAGCCAGAATCAACCCACATTATAATTTGATACTTTTCCCACCATTTTCTATTGGAAATCCTCTGCTAATGAATTCATGTTAAGTTAAATATTATGCTACTGCAACTTCATGAAGCTTAGACATTTTTTCTAAATACAAATTAAATGTGCAACTAAAAGTTAAAATAAAATGTACAGTATCTCCCCTTGTTCCTTTTGAAGACAACTTGCAGCAAAACTTCACAATAATAAAATACATTTCTTGTACAATTCATGTACATGAACAAAATATTTGATAATTGTGATATTTTCCTTTGTGTTTGTTCACATATATAACAATGAACTGTATTTGACAGTTACACAAAGACCTATATATAGATATAGTCTAGATGGACAGAGGGGTTTACGAGCACATAGTGGATTTTTTTTTCCCCACCTGTTTTTTCTTAATCTTTGAAGTGTCTATTTTAAGATTCTGACAGGTAACAGGATGAAATATTGTCCCATGACATTTATTTTTAACCCTTTAATGCATCTATGCCAATTCTGAAGAAAGAAATTGGCATAGCTCCTTGAGTTAACAACATATACAGACAAATGAGCACACTTTTCCATACAATTCTGGGCCAAGGAATTTAATGGAATGGTTATTTTTATGTTTTTTTACACATTTTGACTTAATTCTGGGACAAAAACATAAAAAAATAGCAAAAAATGTTAATTTGCTTGTATGTTTTCACATTATACTAAAAGCCTGTGCGTTAAATAAAAACATCATGGATTAAGAAAACTCCCAAGAAGTGTCTACTTTGAGATTATGACAGGTAACAGGACAAAAAATGTCCTGTGGGGCTTATTTTTAACCCTTTACTACATCTATCCCAATTTCGAACCTGAAAAAATTATGAAGAAATTGGCATAGCTCCTTGAGTTAACAACCTATACAGACAAATGAGCACACTTTTCCATACAATTATGGACTAAGGAATTCCATAAAATGGTTATTTTTAAGTTTGACACATTTTGTCTCAATTCTGATACAACAAAATATAAATAACAGAATAAATAAATTTTGCCTGTATGTTTTCACATTATACTAAAATCCTGTGCACTAAATAAAAACATCTTGAGATTTTTCTTAATCCTTAAAGTGTCTACTTTAAGATTATGACAGGTAACAGGGCAAAAAATTGTCATGTGGGGCTTATTTTTAACCCTTTACTACACCTATCTCAAATCCAAACCTATAAAAGGATGAAGAAATTGGCATAGCTCCTTCAGTTAAAAACCTATACAGACAAATGAGCACACTTTTCCATACAATTCTGGGTCAAGGAATTCAATAGAATTGTTATTTTTAAGTTTTTGACACATTTTGACTCAATTCTGGGACAAAAAGTCAAAATAAAATAACAGAAAATGTTAAGGTAGCCTGTAAGTTTTCACATTATATTCACATTATGAAAAGTCCTTAGATCCTGACAGGTGCCAGGATGAAGTGTAATTAGCTGCAGAACTAATTGATGATAAATTCCAACAATGTACTAAATATAAAGTACTAGTGTAGTGGGGTACTAATCACTTTAATCCTCATTATCACCACTGAAGAGATCATCAAGGTCTATCTTTTCAATCTCTGTCCCTTCCTCCTGATCATCTGTCCCCTCTCCAATCAATTCTGTCTCTTCTGCTCCTGCAAAAATGTCAACAAGAGAAGGAGGGAAGATGGGGCAAACTGACCAGACCGGCTCCAACACCCCTCTTCCATTGTCTTCTCCCAACCCATGCCCTAAGCCAGCTTGGTACATTGTGGCAGGTCAGCAATGAGCTCCAACAGGAGATAATGTTATGTATGTCCATACATCAACTGACCTCCATTGATGCTGTGAGAACTAAGATGCTGCATAAGATGGTGGGTGTTAACAGAGCCCTGGATGCAAGTTTCAAAGTAGACAGAGTAAACTACAGGGTGCTAAACTACTGCTAAAAAAAAAAAAGGACAGATCAGCCGAAATCTGAAAGGCCAAACCCTTACGATTAGGGCATGGGTTGGGAGAAGACAATGGAAGAAGTGGTGTTGGAGCCGGTCTTGCCAGTCTTCCCTCCTTCTCTTGTTGACATTTTTGCAGGAGTAGAAGAGACAGAATTGATTGGAGAGGGGACAGGTGATCAGGAGGAAGGGACAGAGATTGAAAAGATAGACCTTGATGATCTCTTCAGTGGTGATAATGAGGATTAAAATGATTAGTACCCCACTACACTAGTACTTTATATTTAGTACATTGTTGGATTTCATCATCAATTAGTTCTGCAGCTAATTACACTTTTCATCCTGGCACCTGTCAGGATCTAAGGACTTTTCATAATGTGAATATAATGTATAATGTGAAAACTTACAGGCGACCTTAACATTTTCTGCTATTTTATTTTAACTTTTTGTCCCAGAACAGTCAAAATGTGTCAAAAAAATAACCATTCTATTGAATTCCTTGGCCCAGAATTGTATGGAAAAGTGTACTCATTTGTCTGTATAGGTTTTTAACTCAAGGAGCTATGCCAATTTCTTCATTATTTTTTCAGGTTCGAAATTGGGATAGATGTAGTAAAGGGTTAAAAATAAGCCCCACAGGACATTTTTTTGTCCTGTTACCTGTCAGAATCTTAAAGTAGACACTTAATGGATTAAGAAAAATCCCAAGTTGTTTTTATTTAACGCACAGGCTTTTAGTATAATGTGAAAACATACAGGCAAATTAACATTTTTTGCTAATTTTTTATGTTTTTGTCCCAGAATTAAGTCAAAATGTGTAAAAAACATAAAAATAACCATTCCATTAAATTCCTTGGCCCAGAATTGTATGGAAAAGTGTGCTCATTTGTCTGTATATGTTGTTAACTCAAGGAGCTATGCCAATTTCTTCATATTTTTTTTTCCATTTCAGAATTGGCATAGATGCATTAAAGGGTTAAAAATAAATGTCATGGGACAATATTTCATCCTGTTACCTGTCAGAATCTTAAAATAGACACTTCAAAGATTAAGAAAAAACAGGTGGCGAAAAAAAAATCCACTATGTGCTCGTAAACCCCTCTGTCCATCTAGACTAATATATAAATAAAACATTTAGGAAAGAGAATGTGAGTCAAGTGTACCTCTACATCTGGCTCATCCACTGGTGTTTGGAGCATACCAATACACCACAGCTGCTCTGGAGACAAGTTTCCTTCGGTTCTGATAGGGTGCTTGTTCCAGCTACCCAGGAAGCACTTCAGGTCAGACTTCAACCGTGGGAGAAACACGTAATGCACACAAAAAAGGTGCATTTCATCAGACAGGTCAATCAATTGCTCGTCTTCCATTGTGTGAAGCACATCATAGTAGTTACAGGTGACAGCTGACCACACATCACGCCACAGCCTCTCAATCCTAATTATAAGCATTAATTAAAATACATTTAGTATATACAATCACATGTCCAAGCATGCAACATTTTAATGCAAATACACGTCAGGGTCTGCTATATAACAGACAAAGATGCTTTTTACCTTTGATTGTGGACACTTTTACCAGCAATGAAGCTACCACGTCCAGTTCCCCTGACAGAGAACATGCAACGAGCAATGTCAACATTTTCCACCCCCTGGTCACCACGTACTCTAAAAAAAAAAAAAAAAAAAAAAAAATTATAATAATAATAAAAGTAAGCAGTCATGTATTTATCTGTGTTGGATGAAGAAGATTTAAAGAAAAAATGCATTTTAAAAGAAATTTAATTTCTATACATTTATACATATAACTTAGATTATCTTCATATTTCAGAATTTCAGATCCAGATGTTTAAATACAGAAATAGGCTGTCCAATTGAACAAAGAATAATGGGATGTTTGCAGTGCATCCTACCTTGAGGGCCATCCATGTTTGCAGACACCATCCAAGAAGAAGGAGAATGCGGTTGAGGCTTTGTTGTTGGCAGCAGCATCAAGATATAGGATCTAAGTTAAAAAAAAAAAAAAAAAAAAAGGGTTGGGGGAATTCTAGATCATCCACTCTCACCATTGTAACACAATCTTTTAGGATTCTCTCATTATACATATTTGACATACCTTTCTTGAGAAACCATCAATCCCACCAAATATTACAATATTGAATCTAAAGAGACGAAAGTACTTTTAGCGTGACTGGTCCACAAAAAAATAAAGATTGTTCACACAGGCCATAAAAATCACATAAAAGAAAGAAGAGACCATAAAAAGAAATTCCCACCTGATTAATTTATGGTTGGTGTCTACATGAACCAAAGACAAAGGTGCAGGAACACAGTAGCTTCTGCGGGCTACACATCCAAGTTGTATCATCCTGGCTAAAACTCCTGCTCCGTCCACACGGTGCATTGTAGCCTTCACCCTATGCCACTGTACACGATGTCCTCTAGCCAATAGCTCACCTTTCACCAGTCTATACCCAGCATGGGGCATTCTTGATTTTATTGATCTCACAACATGATCAAGTTCATCATCAGACATTTTTGAATAGTATCCACGAACAGAGAGGCCATGTTCTTTCATCCGCCTGTTTAATGTTCTTCGTGAAACACCATACATCCTGCCTAAATATTCTAAAGGAAGTTCAGTGGAAAGGAGGCTTTGAAGATCCCCACTATCAATTTCTAGGCGTGGCCGTCCCAGCTTGCCCACAGTAGCAGTAAAAACATCTAACTCATTTACTACTGATACTTCATCAGTAGCATCAACAGGAAAACTAAGGATGTTGATCAACTCCTGTAGACTGTTTATGAGTTCTGCTGGAACGTTCAGGTGATGTGATGCCACTGTTGCCAAGGAAAGTTCCTGCTGAGCAACAGTCTTGAGGTAATCCAAATCAAGCGTTTCATTTCTAAGAAGCAAGGAGAATCTTCTTTGAACCCTTTGCAAGATTTCATCAAGTACATGTTCCTGCAAGTACACATTTAGCCAGTCAGAACACCATAACCTTAAAGTATATTCACAACTGAACACCTTTCATTAAATTGTCCTAAAACGCTAGTTCGATCACAGATTATACTTCAGTTAAAATGAGCCATGACAACAGTCTATAACAAAAACTTATCAAGAACTTTTTTTGGCACCATTATCCAACTTTGCATTGTCTAAGTAGCTAACCAACTGCAATTGAAATTTAGTATATTGGACAAACCAATGCCGCAAAGAACACCATTCAAGTATTACACAGTGAATTCATGAGTGTTAACGGAGTTAATTTTTTATAACAGACATACCTGGGACTGCATGGTAGTCTCTGGTCCTACTCAGATCTCCCAGTTGTTCTATAGAGAGAAGATGATAGCAGTTAAGATGTTAATGCAACGCATTAAGCAACATCTCGCTCAGCCTCCACAGGGATCTTGTAGCATTTTAAAAGTCAAATTTAATGCTTTTTAAGACCTCAATAAATATAATTTAAGACCCCAACATGTAGTCATCATTTCTATTAAAGAAAATAATTTAGTTTCAATTTATTTTTGTGCCATTGTGATGCAGAACAGATTCAACATAAAATGTAATTTGTGTACGCTCATTTACTGCTTCCTGGACATATGGAAAAAAAGAGAAATGATAAATTAAATTGTAGTGACGATGTTTATAATACCAATCCTACCACTAACACCACTGCTGCTGCTGTTACTACTACTACTACTACTACTACTGATAATACTACTACTAATAATTATAATAATATTAATAATATTATTATTATTATTATTATTATTATTGATAATATTATATTCTCTATAAATTATTTTCAATGTCCATTCATCATTATCTGATTTGGCTAACCTTACATCTTTAAAAGTGGTGCCTGATAATAAAAAAAACCCACAAAAACAAAACTATAAGTGTACAGATTCTCCAACTGAACCGTTCCAGAACCGCAGTTGCAAAATGCAGACTAAAATTATTTATTAATTATAATATTATATATAATAATATTATTATATTATAATATGATATATATAATATTATAATATTATTTATTTAGACCAGGGGTCTCAAACTCATTTTTGCCAAGGGCCACATTGGCATATTGGCTGTCCTCTGAGGGCCAGATGTAACTTATAAATATAAGAAAATGTAACCAGATGTAATATAAAATGAATGTAATTACTCCTTAATGTTAAATAACTCTCAATATACTATTTATTCAATCAAATATTACAGTTGCATGGAAAAATGGTTGCTTGTTGCTCTATTAACATAAATCCTTTTAATTTGTCATGTTATGAAATCCAAAAACTCCATCAATCAAGAACCAAACTAGTCAAGTGAATAGAAATTACATCAAGTACAAGTTATATTAACTTTGATCAAAACGTTCGATACTGAAATAAGGCTTAATAAATATAAAATCAAAAATTGTGAGCTGTGACAGATTTAGCATTTCCTCAGATTTAGCAGTTCCTCATCCAACCACTAGTCGGAGCTGCAGCAGCAGCACCACAAGCCCGCAGTCTTTGCATAGTCAGAGCTGCAGCCCAGCCACGGGCTACAGGGCTCAGCTGAGCCAGTCTGGAGCGTTTTTAAAATTTGTAAGTTCTTCTGTGTATGAAATAAAATAACCCCACTAACCGGATAATACAGCTCTCTACAGTTCATCTTTCAGCCCAAGCAGCTAACAGCAGCAGTTTAGAGCAGCGTTTAGAGCAGGGGTTTGAGACCCCTGATTTAGACCTTCCAGGTAGCTAGCTCGCCGCTATTGTATGTTAGCATGTTAGCTAGCCCACTGCTAAAGTTAGCTAGCTCTCCCCTAACCTCAGCTCTCTCCCCGGCAGCTTAACTAACTCCCCGGTAAGGTCAGTAAGTTAGCTAGCTTTAGCAATCGTGTTAACAATGCAGGTATCCGGCTGTAGATAAGTTCAAACAAAAACATATGTAGCCGAGCTCCTATTTACTTCAGACTTAACAGAAAAATGCCAGTACAGCACAGAGAACAGTATAAAGCCAATACTTACACGTTTTTATCGATCTGTTGTGCTCTGATGTCCGCCTCCGCCGCTGCTGCCGCCGCCGGTCAGAGCGTCCCCCACACTGAAAATTGCGCGCCCGTTTTACAGAACAACTTCCGGAGCACAGAGCAGCCCCTAGAAAACCCCGCCCACGCGAAACGTTTGTGCCAGAATCGCAAACAAAAAGTCAGGCAGCGCAAAGGAGAGAGCTGGAAGCGTAACTGCAAAACTGAATCTGAGAGCAAAAACCTGATCAGCGAGATACAATCCGAGAGACCCGTAAGCAAATAATTGTTTTGCAAGTAATAATTTTTTTCTTTTGAGATGAATTTTTTTGCTTCAGTAAGGTTTACTTTCTTACAGATACTAAGTTTTACTTTTGAGATGACATTTTTTTGCTTCATTGTGTTTTATTCTCATATATATTCTCGTTTTTGATTTACGATTTAAAAAGTTTTGTTTGATAATTTTGGCACAAATCTGATTCCATAGTCCTGGTGTTCAGTGGAGGCGGAGAGAGCGCGAGTCAGTCCGGGGAACAGTCTGTCGGAGCGGCGCTGCAGCGGAGAGTTCACGGCTAGCGCAGAGCAGCTAATACACGAGGCTAAACACAGCTAGCTGAGCTGGCTAAGCTAACAGTGCTAACAGAACTTTACTTATAGAGAGATTATCCCAGCTTTATCCACCAGCACACTCTCAGTATGGACTTCAGTGTCCTTAAAATTACCGGTTAGTTTAATTAATACTGATTATTAGTGAATTTAGTTCAGCCTGTGAGGAACTTTTTCCTCCTCGCCTCTCCCGCGCTGCTACTCCCGCATCTCCGCTGTTCTCTCTCGTCCTGTGGGCGGGCCCGTTCCAATCCTCTACTCCACCCTCACCTGTACACTTCTCCCTCAGTAGCTCCCTTAATCACTTTTAAGTGACCTTCTTGCAAAAACACAAGAAAAAATGAAATATGTACTCTGTACTGCTTTTCTTTTCTTTTTAAACTATTTACACAAACACAATCACTATTTTGAACCTGTTTAATACTCGTTTAAACTATCACTATGCATTTATAAGACTATTTATTACTGTATTTATTAGTTTATCTATTTTAGAACTAGAACATTTTTTAGCCGGGCTACATGAGGAATACGCGAGAGGGGCGTATCCCATACTAAGATACTGAATGAATGGTTGAAAGAGAACACAAATTACATTTAAGAAAAAAATATGCAAGAAACACTTTTACTAGAACTGAAACACATTGGTCAGTAAAAGAGCAAATGCTGTATTTGGATATTTAGCTAAGCTAGCTACCAATTATAATAGTCAGTAAAACAGGAAATACTGTTGTTTGGACTTTTAGTTAGGCTAGCTACAAATAATAATGTTCAGTAAATCAGCAAATTGCGTATTTGAACATTTAGCAAGCTAGTGAACAATAATAATAGTCATTAAAACAGCAAATGCTACATTTGTACATTTATCTAGGTTAGCTACCAATAATAATAGTCAGTAAAACATGAAATGCTTTGATTATACATTTGGTCAGTAAAATAGCAAATGCTGTGTTTGGATATTGAATTAGACTAGCTACCAATAATACTGGTCGGTAAAACAGGAAACACTTTGGACATTTACCTACACTAGCTACCAATAACAATGGTCAATAACTCAAATGTAGAATTTGGTAATTAAGTGTAGTTGATGAATGACTATGCTCTTCAAAAAACAAAACAACACAACCCACAAGCACTCAAAATAAAGAATTTTATAAACATATGAATACAAGTTAAACACATGCTACTCTACCTTTGGAAGTAATTGTATATTTAACCCTTTTAAGCCTGAACCATTA
The DNA here is from genome assembly GCF_023375975.1 of Astyanax mexicanus. Lineage (NCBI taxonomy): Eukaryota > Metazoa > Chordata > Actinopteri > Characiformes > Acestrorhamphidae > Astyanax > Astyanax mexicanus. The sequence continues at coordinate 11,383,377 of NC_064411.1, read as the reverse complement.
AAAATATATATATTTCTGAATTTCAATCTTACGTTGACTTTTATGTTTCACTCCAATTTCACACTGGATTTCTTTGCTGGGCGCCTTTGGGTATTTAACAAGTAATAACAGAAGACAATCTCAGGCCTATAGGTTTCATGTCAAACTTATGTTGAGAAAACACAATGAGATTGCAGATCTGCAATCTAAAAGACGTTTATTAAAACACACAGATAAGTAAATATAGAGGTGAAGCAATACCAAGATAATAGTTTGTAGATGATAAAAACAATTAAGAAACTAAATGATTAGGATATTCTTAATAAATTTGAAGATTAAAAAACCTTCAGCAACATACAATATTCAATAAGGAAAACATAAGAGAGTATAAAACTTGAGTAATACAACAACCAAATGTCCCTCTATGGTAACAGATTTTTAATCAGAACGACTGAACCATAGACAAATGAGAACACCAGCAGAGGGAGTGAATGAGCCTGCAACCTTACTGCGCTACACAAACCTGGAGTGGGTTGATTTCAGTATGGGAACTACAGCTTGAGCGTTTTATTTAACCTCTGTAAAGGATGTTGTTGGCCTCTCTGCGGGGTCTGGATGCTCCTCCGGTCCACACAGCAGTACCCAGCACAGTGTCGTCTCTTTGTGGATCTGGGTCTCACTTTTGAGAGCACTCTCTCTGGAGTTCCTCAGGTGGTGTTTTCACTTCTTCTTTCATACAGATGGGTCTAGCAGTAAATAGCATTAAGATAAGCTATGCTTAGCTTGGGGAACTGAGGACGGCTTCCACAGAGTGAAAACAGAGATACTAGAAATTAATAGAAATAATCAAATCTGCATATACTTGAAAATAAATTAAAAGCATTCAAATCATAAGCTCTGAAGATTTGGTCCTAAACATTTAGTTGCAAGCTAATAATCCTTCTCTACTCCTAACAACTATGACATCTAAATTTTACAGAGTAAGGGTGTACTCACACTAGGCAATCCGAACCGTGCCCGGGCACGGTTACCTCCCAAAGCACGGTTCGTTTGGCTAGTGTGATCGCTCCGAACCGTGCCCGGGCACGGTACGCTGAACCGTGCCCGGGCCCGCTTGGAGAGGTGGGCCCGAGCACGGTTCACTTGGACCCGGGCACGGTACAGATGCAGTGTGAGCGCAAACCGTGCCCGGGCACGGATCAAGATGACGTCAGTGATGCGACGCTACTGTAAACGGAGGACGTTTTATACACAATTCTGCATGTAATATTTTTGAAAAGGGTTCTAAAGAGCACCATAATGGTTAGTGTTACCCATAATAAATTAGGACTACTATCTACAAGTCCTAAACAACAAACACATTTTATTATTACTTGAGTTTTATGTTTCGCTCCTTTGGTCACTATTTATGTATATAGCAAGTACGTCTCTTACCTTACTGATGAACGTGAATTGCAGTCCGCGAGTAAAGCTGCAAATTTCTCCCTGGACGTCTGCTGCTTGTGTAAAAACCTTCTTACACGTGCAGCACGATTAGCAGTAAATCGTTGTGTTTCCCAATCAATGAATCTCTGGTTCAGTTGCGTATTTGCACGCCCAAAACGACTCCAGAGAAACAAAAACAACAGTACAATCCTGAACTCCATTGTTTTGCGCGCGCATACTGTTCTTCAAAACAAAAGTCACCTGTTGACGAAAGCGTGCTCGGGCACGGATCGTTTAGCGCAGTGTGAGTGCAGGCCTGCGGGGGAGTGGGGAGGGGGCCGAACCGTGCTCCGGCACGATTCAACCAAACCGGGCCTAGTGTGAGTACACCCTAAGTTTTTTCCCTTCTTCAGAACTGAACTCCTACAGTAACTACCCTAAGCACTGAGCTGTGTCACACAAAGAATGTCCTGGAACATCTAACATACAAGTAAACATAACATGGAATTCAATAAACATCATCCCTGGATAAGATTCATTTTGCAGAACCTGTAAAACCCATTGTTAAATTCAGTTTTCTGGTAGAACGTGTCCCAAGGGATAAAGTTAAACATTTGTGTAGGATAAGGTGTTCTGAAAGGTTTAGGATTCGCACTTTTAATTGAAACAGATTTGGGATAGATTTCTATCCTGTGTGAATGCGCTGGTGTTTTTTGAGATCACTCTGTGTAGTAAAACTCTTCCTACAGTCTGAGCAGTAATACGGTTTCTCTCCTGTGTGAATGCGCTGATGATTTTGAAGAACACTCTTTTGACTAAAATTTTTCCCACAGTCTGAGCAGTAATACGGTTTCTCTCCTGTGTGAATGCGCTGATGTATTTTGAGATTACTCTGTTGAGTAAAACTTCTCCCACACTCTGAGCAGTAATACGGTTTCTTTCCTGTGTGAATGCGCTGGTGTTTTTTGAGATTACCCTGTTCAGAAAAACTCCTCCAACAGTCTGAGCAGTAATACGGTTTCTCTCCTGTGTGAATGCGCTGGTGTTTTTTGAGATTACTCTGTTTATTAAAACTCCTCCCACAGTCTGAGCAGTAATACGGTTTCTCTCCTGTGTGAATGCGCTGGTGGTTTTTGAGACTACTCTGTTGAGTGAAACTCCTCCCACAATCTGAGCAGTGATACGGTTTCTCTCCTGTGTGAATGCGCTGGTGTTTTTTGAGAGTATTCTGTTTAGTAAAACTCCTCCCACAGTCTGAGCATTGATACGGTTTCTCTCCTGTGTGAATGCGCTGGTGTACTTTGAGACTACTCTGTCTAGTAAAACTCTTCCCACAGTCTGAGCAGTAATACGGTTTATCTCCTGTGTGAATGCGCTGGTGGTTTTTGAGATTACTCTGTTTAGTAAAACTCTTGGCAGAGTGCTGATGTTTCTCCATGTTGGGACTTGTCTTCATTTGTCTGTTAAATGTATCAAACTGTTTCTGTGTGTTCTGAAGATTCTTCTGGACGGCTTTTGCTTCACCTCTTTCAGCAGGTTAACATTGCTCTTTGTCTATCCTGGTTGTTGGTGATGAATTTCAGGAGAATATGTTCATTTCTGGAAAAAACAGAAAGAAAATACCATTTAATATTAACATAAAAGCAGGTCACTTAACTGAAGAGAACTGCCTAAATCAGACTGGCTCAGCTGAGCCCTGTAGCCCGTGGCTGGGCTGTAGCTCTGACTAAGTAAAGACTGCGGGCTTGTGCTGCTGCAGCTCCGACTAGTGGTTGGATGAGGAACTGCTAAATCTGAGGAAATGCTAAATTTTTTATTTTATATTTATTAAGCCTTATTTCAGTATCAAACGTTTTAATCAAAGTTAATATAACTTGTATTTTATGTCATTTCTATTCACTTGAATAGTTTGGTTCTTGATTGATGGAGTTTTTGGATTTCATAACATGACAAATTAAAAGGATTTATGTTCATAGAGCAACAAGCAAACATTTTTTCCATGCAACTGTAATATTTGATTGAATAAATAATATATTGAGAGTTATTTAACATTAAGGAGTAATTACATTCATTTTATATTACATCTGGTTACATTTTCTTATATTTATAAGTAGGGTTGCAACGGTATGAGATTTTCACGGTATGATAACCGTCTCGGAAAATACCGCGGTATCACGGTTATCACGGTATCACAGTTTGTTACATATATTATTAAACTGACCCTTAAAGAAATTACAACAAAGGTTTTTTGTTCAATTAACTATTTATTGTAGAAACTACACCATCAGGTGAAGGAAACCATGTTTTTCCACTACTCTTAAGGGCATTAAGAGTGTATATATATATAAAAAAGTTGGTATATAACCAGATACTGCAGAAAGAGGGGATTTATTTCTGACATGATCCTCACAATAGAGATTTCTATTTTAAGGCTTTCACACCTTAAAACCTTCAACATATGAAAAACAGGCACGTCAGAATTTGAAAATTAACGCATGTAAATGAATGGCGTCTTTCACATCCAGTCCGGCCAGGACCTTTACACGGACACGTGAATCCATCGTAGCACGCACTTCACGCCTGTACCTGCGTGCCCAAATTTCGGATAACTCAGCGCTTTTGCGGGCGCTTACCGCATGGGTTGTGCACGACTACAAAGCGGTTTTTATTTATGTTCAGATTAAAATTATAAACTGAACACATACTTTGCGCTGCACAGCGGGGTGGTGTTTTCGAAGATGGGAGAACAGGTTTGATGTATTTCCTCCTTTAGCTGTGACTTTACGGCCACATTGATTACAAGCTTGTTGATTACAAGATTACAAGTCTGTTTTCAGGCTGTTTGAATGAGCGAAATATGATCAGAATTATGTTAATTAACACTAACATAGAAGCATAGAACTATTATTTAATTAAAATGATTTTTAAGAACAGCTAAACACAGTGCGGAGAAGTTCACGTGCGAGAAAGAGAGACACAGAGAGAGAGAGAGAGAGAGAGAGAGAGAGATTTGCGTGTTCTGATGTGAGCTACTCACAGGTAAAGGTTCTCTTTTATCTCCTCGTGCTCATTTTAGTCCAATACATAATTCTGCAGTTTCTCAGTGTTTTCTGTCGTATTTTGCGGCTAGCGCGAGCGCTTACAACTAACACCGCGGGCCGCGAGGTGCTGCCGCGCTGCCGCTGTTGTGCCGAATCCGACTCCCTGCTCAATCCGACTCCCGCTTCGCGGACAGAATCAGCACAACACCTCCCGCTGTAGAACTGCGGGAGTGAAAACAGCGCTTATAAATAAGTTAGTTAAGTTTCACTTTCAGTTTTCGTTATTTGGTTCGTTTTCATTAACAATAATAATTGTTAATGAAGCTCTAGTCTGATGCACTTTCTGCCGTTCTCACCGCTGTGTGCTGAGTAGCTGAAGCGGAGCAGAGTTGCGCATGCGCAGGTGAGTTTCTCCGCTGGCTTGCGTTTTACCGGTAATAAGCAAACACACACGGTATGATAACCGTGCATTTTAATACCACGGTATACCGTGAAACCGGTTACCGCTGCAACCCTATTTATAAGTTACATCTTGCCCTCAGAGGACAGCCATTATGCCAATGTGGCCCTCGGCAAAAATGAGTTTGACACCCCTGCTTTAATCTGAAGCTTTGAGGCGTGTGCCAAAAAAAACCTGACACACATTGGTTCAAATCACTCTGCTGATGATTCATTCTAGATTGATCACGTGACAATGATGTCCAAAGCTTTGTCCTTCACACCAATTTATAAAAAAACACTGATTTTTTTACAACCCCTGATAACATTATTTCCCCCCACATTAGCTTCAGACTAACAGTGATATGCACTCCTGAAGTCCTGAACATCGTAATGGACCATCCTAATTTCTGTATAGCAGGGTACTTCACACTTGTAAAACGTTTGAAAACTCATATGCAAATGTCAGTTTCAAACTAATTAATTGTTTAAAAAAAAGTATTTGTTTAAGAGTTTATTTGTTAATGGGTTGGTAAAAACTTTTACAAAAAAAGTCCAGCAAGCATTCTCATTCTACTACAAAATATTAGCCAATTCTGAAAGAATGTTTTGTACATATTAAAGGAAGAACTTACTGATGTTGGAGAATACTTTTGCCACTTTATATCCGGTTCAGTGTAGAAATATGAGACTGTTGCTTGAGTCACTTCAAACTACCCCAACAAATAGCACTTATAAAATTTTACTCAAAGGTCAGAACTATTGGGTTTGTTTACATGCAGCCTTATAATGCACTAACCGATTGAGGCCATTTCAAATATAATTTCTATCCAATCAGATGAGGTGGATAATCCTTTAAATAATCCAATACAAAGAAGAACAACAGCCTTGTAAACACCTGTACCCGATTACATCCCCAATCAGAATATTTAAGTACGTTTGCACATGTACCACAGCGTTTAAGGGCCACTCTTAAAAAAATAAAACAGTTCGCTTTGAGATTAAAGTTTTATATTAGGAAAGGAGATATATTTGTATTATTTTAGGTAAATTTAACTTTAACCACTTAAGCTGCAGTTTAGGAGCGGAGCAGAGGGAAACGAGCACTCATGAGCTATTAAATAATCACCATCAGTTATCAGCATGTAAGATGCTGATTATTAATGCTGCAGTGTTACAGTTACATAATACATAATACAGTGTCCAGATTTTCTTGTGGTAGCCTCCCAGAAGACCTGCGCAAATTTTTTTTGTTCCTTTCGTTCCATGTAGTTCATATTTAATTTAAAATTGAATAATAAACTTTAATGACTGAAAATGAACTGAATAAGATGAGCTTTCACTTAATTGATCAATAGGACCATTTTGACAACCCATTTTGACCATGCAAGTTAACACTGTTCAGAAATTTACACCAAATTGATACAACCTTTTTAACACTGTTTATGTAATAAATGCTAAAGTTGTACCAGATGGACTTGGTCCTCACTGTTGATGGTAAACTTCAAATGATGCCCCAACTTGTTTGCACTTACATTTCAATTTAGGTAAGATGGCTACAGTCAAAGTGACACTCAGAGATAGAAGAAATACAAATGTGCACAAGTTTATCAGAAAAATTTCATTGTTAGAATCACTTCAAACTATCCCAACAAATAGCACTTACTAATTACTATGTAAAGGTTGGTGCCGTTGTTTGAGTACCAATTGTGACATTGATTCCAGTAGACACTTTTTTAAAATCTAAATTTAATTTAAAATATTATGATTACATTTTCTTTGCATTCACCTTCTTGATGTACTGCAGGTTCTTGAAAAGGAGATCGTACTGCAGCAGATCTTGTTTGTTGCTCACCTTGTCTAAAGTCTTACTATTTATGTATTCTGAAAGCTTTCCATAAATTGAGGTCATTCACAGCTCCTCCCTGTAAAATCACTATCTGAGATCACAATGGACCATCCTGATTTCTGTATAGAAGGGTACTTCACACTTGTAAAAGCGTTTGAAAATTCATATGCAAATCAAAAATTTAAACTAATAATTATAAAATACAAAGCATTTGTTTGAGTTTATTTGTTAATAGGATGGTAAAAACTTGTTCAAATGCGTCCAGCAAGCATTCTCATTTTACTACAAAATAGTAGCCAATTTAGACAGAATTTTTGTACACGTTAAAGGAAGAAGTTACTGATGTTGAGACTATTTGGGCCAGATTATATCAGGTTCTGCGTGGAAATAAAACAAACACCCCTGGTTGATTGAGTCACTTAATCCTCCTATTATGTTTGGGGTCAATTTGACCCCTTTCAATGTTTAATGCATTTATGTAAGTAGTTAATCTCATTTTATTTACCTTTTTATTTATATATTTGGTGAAACTCTGGTTAATAAAAATAAATTAAAACAAAATAAATAAAACAATTCTTGGTTTAAACAATTAGTATGAAACACTCAACTGAGAAAACACACCTCCAATAAGAGGTAAAACACCCAGATAAACAGTTCAAGCGCTTTTTGTTGTGCCGGTACGTTGGTGCACTTATAACTCCACTCAGTCAGCGAAAGTGAATCGAATGAGTCAACCGAGTCAGTTGACTCGTTACTCACGGTTCACATAGAGCTCACGGAGGTGGCGTCCTCAGTAGCCATGGCAACAGACTCGCGGTTCCCGGTGCTCCCGGTAGGAGCGCAGCAGTCCCCAGCACTCACAGCGGGAGACGACGCGGTGCACGAGCGCCGGGAAGATCAGAACACCCTCCGTGTTCAACTCACACGCGAGGTCCGGCCGAGCTGCTGCAGACAAGCGAGGAAACTCAGCAGCAGCAGCTCTCAGTCCGCGGAGAAGCGCCTTTACTCCACAGTCCGGCTGAACTGCCTCTTCAGAGGTTCCGCAGTAAAACTGAACTGAACGCTGCGGTTTAGAGCACTATACAGTACAATAGCACTGTAACTGTGTTATAGAGCGGATAACAAGTAAATAAAAGCGCTCCGGAGAGTCTAAACACAACTTCTCTCCTCACTTTCTCTCTCCTTCTCCTCCAACACACACCCACAGACACTCACACTCTCCCTCTTAGCCCCGCCCCTACTCGGCGCGGATTGGATAGAAAAATGTCTGTCGAGCTTTTCATTCGTATGATTGGCTGAGCTGAACAGGAAACTAGCAGGAAAAACCCGCGAAACAGAAAAGGCACATGGGAAATGGAGTTCGTTTACACTTACAATGAAAAACAAAGAAAATAATATAAATACACAGGATATTTTAAAGGGTCCTACACAAGTATCTAATGTTATCTAGCTAGCAAATGTGCCCAGTGCTTTTTTTTAACCCAAGTATCTAACGTTATCTAGCTAGCCAATGTTCCCAGTGCTTTTTTTTAACCCAAGTATCTAACGTTATCTAGCTAGCCAATGTTCCCAGTGCTTTTTTTAACCCAAGTATCTAACGTTATCTAGCTAGCCAATGTTCCCAGTGCTTTTATAACCAAGTATCTAATGTTACCCAGCTAGCCAATGTGCCCAGTGCTTTTTTAACCAAGTATCTAATTTTATTTAGCTAGCCAATGTGCCCAGTGCTTTTTAACCAGTATCTAATGTTATCTAGCTAGCCAATGTTCCCAGTGCTTTTTAACCAAGCTAGCTAATGTTATCTAGGTGGCTAATGTTACCAACGTTTTTAACCTTCACCAAGCCAGGACATAATTTGTTCTTTTAATTTGAATACAAACTTGTCTGCACTTCTTCCTAAATGAGAGTGTGGACATTTCAGACATGAGTAGATGCTGCATTGTCCGACATCCATCTATATGCGTTTCTTTTCATATTTTATGTTAAAGATACTGAAGAGTAACTGTTTATTATACTTTGGGTGTATTGACAAATATCTTTCAGTTATGATTACTTATCTTAGTATCTATAATTACATAATCATTGTGTGAAACCTTGTATTTTATATGCATTAACCAATACTCACATTATATTTGATCATTTTTACTCACAGTGTATTTTACACGCATTTATATAGAAGATTAACCAATAATCACAATATATTCTTTACATATATAGTAAAACATTGTTTGATCAGGCATGTGACTAACACAGACTCTATTATATGACAAATTAACCCACATGATACATAAGGCATTTACTAACACATAGGATCTATTGTATGGCGGTCTAACCACGCGCCACTAACACATTAACATATAATATATGAGATTTATTGTGAGACTCGTGTAGCTCATGCTTGAAGCATTTTGTTTACTGCATGACCCTAACTAACGGTCATCAACTCGACTGGTACACTCGGTACGAGACTACATTTCTACAGAGGAGGCTTTTAGATCAAAGCGGCCTTCTGTGTGTGGGGGAACCTGCAGCGGCTTCAAAGAGGGGGGTGACGCACACTCACACAGATAGTGCCACGATGTTCCATTCTGGAAGAACACAGTCAAGGCCAAACACTAGTGGTCCGGTCAGACCTGTGAAACTTGAGTACTAACACGTGAAATTACGCATACTAACATGAGATGATTTTAGCAACGCCTCATCAGCAGGTTTCACGTCATTTGGGGTATAAACATGGAGTCAGATCAGAGGGGGGTCAGAACTTATGCTGGGACGGCTGTTAGACGGTCTTTCATGTGTGGGTTCTCCTGAATATTCAGTACTTTGTAATAAATACTTGGTTTGCTTTCAACTCCACTCCACCTGTCTACGACTCTCTATCAAACGAACACGTAGGGGAGTTGTACCCCGGACGAGAGGTGGGGGTAGCCCACCTTTCATTTTCATTTCTACAACAATTTGGTGACCCCGACGAGTCAGACGGAGGGCAGCATCCGACACTGATCCACTCACGGCCGAACTTAAAAAAAACAGGTAAGCAGAGCCGGTTTAATCAAATTCTGCATATTGGCTATTTCAAATTTGAGTGGAGCGGCGGTCGGGCTGCTGTCCGGAGGGGGCAGGAAGCATACCAATGTATTTTAATCATTATTTGTATTAAAAAGGTATTTCAGGTTTTAAATAAGAGAGTTGAGACGGGGTCTCCTCAGGTTTTAAATAAGAGTAGAGACGGGGTCTCCTCAGGTTTTAAAAAAACAGTTGAGACGGGGGACTCCTGGGCCCTATTACGGGGTTTCATTTAAAAAAAAAACAGTTGAGACGGGGGTCTCCTGGGCCCTATTACAGGGTTTCGTTTCGTTTAAAAAAAAAACAGTTGAGACGGGGGTCTCCTGGGCCCTATTACGGGGTTTTGTTTTTAAGGATTGGAAGCTGGCGTGTCCCCCCGGCTTCTGACGAGATGTTCGGATAACGGCCAGGTGTAAGCCTACCTCGAGATTGATCCGCTCGTAAACAGGTTCAGAAAATAACAAAAACAAATAAAATAAAATTTCATAAAAAATAAATAAATGAATAAATAAAAATATATAATAATAATAATAATAATATAAGCAGATACTGTTGCTGCTCTAGACATTTGGTATTATTACAGGCAGGGGGCTGTATTCCCATAGATTAATGATTTGTTATTAATACAGATAGAAATAATTGACAAAAGATCGGGTTCATATATTGGGCGTTTCATGTTGTAAGTTGCGGGCTTTAAGGAGCGTGACTGGGACCATATGGAAAGCCTTCATTAGCGCGTGAGTGTTAGTTTAAAATAAATGAGTAGCTTAAAAGTGTGAACGGGGGTCCTTAGGTGTAATCGAAGGCGGACCGGGCGCGGTATCTTGCGGGTGGGCAGCGACCCACCGCTTGTGTGCATTGCTTATTCGTGTCTTCTCTGGGGTAAAACAAAACAAATAAAACGGGGTATACATAGCAGTATAAACTATAAGTTTGAGGGAAGTGACTGAGTCTGTGGCCAATAAGTGTGAGAGAGTATGCGTGTGTCTGTGTGCTTATTCCAGGGACTGAGTGTGTCTGACTTTGTGATTGTGTATGTGCGACTGACAGAGAGAAAAAGAAAAGGGTCTACGAGTTTCTGTTACAGGGATTAAAAGTGTACCTGTGAGTGTGAAAGTGTGCGTGTCAAGTTTCCCAGAGAGAGAGACAGAAAATGTGTATCTTGTGTGGCGGAGAGAAAGAATGTGTGTGTGGCAGTGAGTGAGAAAGAGTATGACAGCGAATTAAAGAGTGTGTGTAAGACAGAGTGAGTGAAACAGAAGTGTGTGCGTATGTATTGGAGTGTGTTAAACTGTGTGAGAGCGGGGCTCCTGTGAGTGGTGTGATTGGTTGAGTGTACGAAGTCGTGAGTGACAACGAAATAGGAATGGATGAGTCCCACTGCAGGGGAGGAGTCCAAGGTGAAGTAGGTGGAGTTGGTCCAGCCTATTGGTTTTAGACTGAGAGGTTAGTTTTATTTGTGAATTAACGCTTGTGAGACATCATAGAAAATAGAACATAAGTTCAGTAGGGAAATAGAGTAATACACTGTGAAAATGGGGGACAGAGGTGAACAGGGGGAAAAGGCTTTGTATGGGTAGATATATATATATATATATATATATATATATATATAAGAAAATATAAGGATAAAAAAAACTAACTATACAAGGTAAAGATCTATCTGTAAACGGAGCAGTGCAGTAGATGTTACTAATGGTCATAGATACTTAAATAATTAACAGAGTAAAGTGCAATGACATCGATTACGACAGTGACTAATGTGAAATATAAATATAATATAATATAAATATGCATACGTTATAAGACAGTTCTAAAATGAAAATGTGAATACCCAATCATGAGTACAGTGTACTTTAATGTAAGCAAGGTTGGGGAAGTGTTAATATAAATAATTAAGTTGTTGAATAATGTCAGAGAGGTGTGTGGCTGGATAGATAATTAGAGAATTTAGAGAATTTAATAAAGGGATTATGGGGTTGGTTAGCAAAACAAAAAAAAAAAGAAAAGGGGGAGTCAGTATTGAGGAAAATAATTAGCTTAATTTTGGGTATTGGACTTTATCTTGGGGGCCCCAATCAAATAGTGACATATGTCTAACTCTATATTCTATAAGCAAATCTAATAATGGTAATAATGAATGTGTGTGGCTGTTTCGAAATCGTTTCCTATTGCAGAAATACTAAGCAATTTGGATAGGCCATTTTTGCAGTGCTTTGTAAAAGCTGAGCAGTACATTTTTCCCCATATAGTTCACTATTAATTACATTATATTATAATAATATTGTACAGAAGATGTATGCTAGAAATTCCAAAATATACTATGCCATGCAGTACTGCTGTGTAAGATGTCCTCAGAGCAGGACAAATAAACATGGTTTATTATTTGATTTTTAAATAATCAGTTCAATAAATAGAAAATGCTGCATAGTGAATAGTGAATGAGTTAATGAGTGAGCCATTCCAAACACAGCTTTTTCTATCAGGTGATTTAGTCAATTATCTTACTATTCATTTCTTATTCAGACTGATCCCAGCTCAGTCTCAGCTGAATGAGACTTATATAAGACAGATGTAAAATCTAATTTCTCTATGATCTCATGTATCTCAGTCTATGCTGATATTTTGATCCTCTTAAGAGGGATAGTTGATTTCAGAAACCAATGAGGAAAGACCTTATCTATTTGAAAATGAAACTCAGTATTGGATGTAATACAAGCTTTAGTGAATTGGGTCTTTCTCATTTTAAATAAGGGGACATCAAATGTGTTTAAAAATGCAGCTCTCTGTTTTGCTTTACGGTATTAAATTAGACTAGAAAGAGATCTGGAAAACAGCATAAATTTAGTTTTCATGCTTATACAATGCCACCTATAAAGCAAATTCATTCTGTATTTTCTGTCTGCAGCATGAACAAAATCAGCTAAGCAATATAAAATTGTTTCATCTGCATAATGGTAAAGTTTGCAATCTGAGAAGCAGAGCCAGCACTGTAATTTATGTATATATTAAATAAAACTGGACCAAAATTTAACCTTGTGGTACACCTTTAAGGTACAGATGCCAAATCTGAATAATTAATTGACATGCACTGTTTTGGGTCTATTCCAGAGCAGTGTCATCAAAGCAAATAATTTAAGCTAAATTAAGTGGGAAAAAAGGTAATAATGATGGTAATAAATGGAATATGTATACAGTAATAATCTATAATAAACTATGGATACCCGGTGCCGTGCACAGGCTTTCACGGTCAACATCAGAATGTGAGTTTATGACAGTATGACATACCCGGGTGTGCGCTCCCTAACTGTACCCTGCAGGAACACTACGGCACTGAATGTTGATAAAACAGTGCTGCTACGCTGTGTGTGGTTCAGTGTGATAGGCTGGTTAGCCAAAGACGGGTAAGATCCCAACGTACTACAACGGGACAACCTAAGACAGGCACAGTCTCGATCTGAACACCACATGCATTTTAACAGAACACGGAGAAACATCTCTGAAGAGTTAGAGGAGGGGAAGCGCAGCCCGGGCGAGAGTGAGTGGATGAATGAAGTGATGGGGTGTGTGTCAGTGGAGGCCTGAGCAGGGTAGACCAGCCCAGTGGACAGTTAGAGGGTGAAGCAATTTTGTGTAAAGTTTTCTGAAACAGAAATTCTGTTTCAGGAACAGGGGGAGATGTAAATAGATCACAATTATTACCACCATTATTTGCCAGACTATTGTTTTATACTTTTTTATATTTTTAAACCTATTAATTTTTTTATATCACACCACTATTACCACCATTTTTGACCAATCATTATTTTATACATATAGAGCATTGTTTTTAAACTTTTAGTTTATTCATTTATTTATTTATTTATTTATTTTTTACTTTTCGTTTTAAAACAACCACTATGCAGATGAGCAATGATTTAAAAAGGAAAAGTCTTAGCTTTCAAGACACACTCAATCCTAATTTAAAAATAAGAAATAAGAAACTTAGAAATCACAAAATTAAACTTTCACTATTCAACATGTGAGCCACTTTTTGAGCAAGGGAAACAGTAAGTGAGATTTGACAAATTGGTTAAGGAAGTAGATGTATAGTAGAATTGTGAAGAGCAGTCTGCTGTGCATTGTATATGCATAAATAGATATACAGATTCTGTTTGGTCATATTTATCAGTAAATGTAAAGCATTGTTCGGATTTACTTGCTATAATAACGTGGACAAAGCAAAGCATAACATTTGTGTTTATTAATATTGATAATATTATTGTCTGTAATGGAAAGATGGATGCAGAGAAAATAATCACGTTCCACTTCTCCCAATTCTTAAAGCACTTCTATTCTAATCTAGAAATCAAGTCTTTATAAAAATCTTGGGAACTGAATAAAGTCAGAAACATAATTTCTTAGTAAAATAGCACACCGCAGAAAATTAAAGTGGCAGGTAAAATAATATAGCCACAAGCGGTGATTATACAGTCCAAGCAAAAGTAACCCAAGAAAGCCCAGTACATCAATATGGAACCATTCCTGACACAGAAGCCACATTATGTGTAGATTGTCCAGAGTTTAATACTTTGGGCCCTGATATTGTATAAATCAGTGTGGAGATGAATGGGAGAATAGAGCAGCTGATCATTAAAACTTTGCATGGAGCAATAATAATAAACATGATTCAGATATATTTCCAAATGTTTGTTCCTTATTTATTATCTATATAGTATTATCAATACAATATAAGAAGATATGCAGGAAGCATTCAGTGGGAGGTTTAACAGCAGGTGCGTTTAAAGCAGCAGTTTTGGGCTGTGAAGCAGTAAAATATGGTCTGTACAATGATGCTGCAGAGTTGAGGTGTGTTCTTTGGCTTTGGTAGTGTTTGTGAGAGTGGAAGTGTTTGAGTTTGTGAGTGTGTGCATGCACGAGAAATAGTGTGTGTCTAGTGGTAAACTGGGTGGTGAACATTAGTAGTGTTTGTAAGAGCTAATTTGGATATAACAGAGCCACAGGGAAGCAGTTACACTAAAAGGGAAAGGGATGTGAAGAAAAGGAAGGTAAAAGCCAGTAATTAATGGTGATGATAATTAAATGTTGCAATTTAAAAAAAAATTCCTAAAAGTTAGGGATTTAAAGAAATGACTAAATGTTACGGATTGAACGCACATTTGACAGTAAAGATCATGGTTGAGTATATCTGAAAATCAGGACAACTGAAGAAGGTAAGAAAACAAAAATTGGGCTGAAATCTGTGCACAGACAAAATTTAAATATGAAATAATTAACTTCCAAGGGGAAATTAGAGCTCAAGTTAAGTGTGATAAATGTATTTTAACCATGTATTTTAACTTGCAGGAAGGAGACACGGAGGACCCCTTAAAAGACTTCCAAAATGAATAGAGAACCTTAAACATGATTATAACGAATACAAAAGTCTCGTTTCAGATCTGTTTCGCAGGCTTCGTGTCTACGGTAGTGCAAAGTCTACGGTGACTGTAGACAGTTACGGCTCCTGATTGGTAGTCTACGGTCGAATTACGCGATCTGATTGGGAGTCTACGGTCGAATCTACGGTCACCGTAGACTGTACACCAATCCGATTGCCGATATTTGAATACTACCGCCCTAGATGAGTCCGGACCAATCGCGGGTCGTCGTTCGGCACTGCGCTGATAGCTTTGACGGACGCGAGTGTGCGGTAAGTCAGTCTGTTAAAAAATAAAATTTATACACATATTTAGTGGATAAAGTTCATGTTTCTTCAAATCGATGTTTGAATAACACCATTAATTAGTTAGCTAGCCTTCTAGAGAGCTCTTTGGACGGCAAGTTTATCTCTAATTAGCTATATTAGCTATATCTCCGTAGCTTACTCCAGGTCGGAGATCTGTTAACTTAACTAGCTAGGTTAATAACTAATTAAATAACTATATCTACATGTTTTTTAACCCACCCCGGCTTCAGTTATGTCAGTTTCAGTTCAGTATCGCGTTAAATGTGTTCAGTTACACGAGGCTGAATGATGCGAGCACTAAATACGTTGGGGGCAATCTCTGTATTTCACTGTGGGTCTGCACTTCACCTTAAAAATAGTTAAAATTACCATTTCATCTAGTTTTTATATAGCTAGAAGCTACGGACACCATAGCGAATGCCATAAAGGTGCAGAAAGGTGTATAAATGTGTTTTGGGAATGATGGTGCTCCATCCAACATCCCAACCTCACTAAAGCTCGTCACTGTGTGCAATCAGATCCCTCAGAAATGCTTTAAAATCTAGAAATGCTTTAAAATCTAGAAATGCTTTAAAATCTAGTAGAAAGTTTTTCCCACGCACATTTACTCACGTTTTTAATACCTTGATTTTGGAAGAAATTATAAATGAATTTCAACATTGCTCATATAATGTGTCTTTGCTTTTAACTCTATCTAGAATATGGACTGATTACAGGGACAGGGATTAAGCGTAGCCCTGGATGGCATCTGTAAATTTGTCTTTGTCTATTTTCTTAAGCTTCTTTCCATTTCAGAGATATTGGATCGAGAACTACCTTCCTAGTGAAGACCCGCCTGACGTGTGTTTGTACTGCCAGGGCTATCATCTTCTCTTCTACTGTATGCAATCATATCCTCACAAAAATGCTCCAAAATCTTGTAGAATTTTACGCACATTTACTTTCACAAAATCAGAATTCTGTTTTCAATAACTTGATTTGGGAAAAAATAATGAACAGGTGTTTTAACACTTTTTTCTCATATAATATATAATCTTAATTACTTTTTACTCTAAGGACTGATTACAGGAACAGGGATTAAGCGTAGCACTGGACAACATCTGTGAGTTTGTATGTTTTACTGCCACTGTCTATTTTCCCCAACCTTCTTTCCAATTCAGAGATATCGGATCGAGAACTATCTTCCTAGTGAAGACCCTCTGGACGTGTGTTTGTACTGCCAGCTGTATCATCTTTTTGCCTACTGTATGCAATCATATCCTCACAAAAATGTCTCTCTGACACTATTTTCCTAACCCTCACTATTTTGCTAACCTCTTTTAATTTCAGGGTTTTCCGGTAGCAGACCACCTCCCTACGAAAGACCTGCTGGACGTGTGTTTGTATTGCCAGCACTACCTTCTCCTTGTCCTGCAGACCAGTGTGTGGGTCAGCCAGTGGTGTGGAGAGAGGTACTCCCGCAGCCCCACACGCAGTCAAGAGCCCTTACCCCGGCCGTGCTCAGTTAATATCCTCCCCATCATCAGCCTGGTGAGTGCAGAAATTTGGGAATACCTTACTTACTTTCAGAATTGTTGTAAATTTTCAGTTAAAGCAATATTTTTGCTTACACACACTGACACACTGAATGAAATCAAATCCTGACAGCAATCCTCCAAAATCTAAAAGCTGGACAAACTTTTTTGTGTTCCCATAATTTCTAAAGTAACAGTTAATTGGCGTCTACTATGGAAAATCTTACGAAGAAACCTTGTTTACCTTGAAATGTATTGACAAACACCTAATAATCATGATTACTTACCATCGTATGAAAACCTTGTATTTTATATGCATTAACCAATACTTACACCACATTTGATCATTTTATTATTCACATATTATTCACACATTTATACTAACACTATATTTGATCATTTTATCACTCACAGTATATTTTTTACACATTTATATAGAAAACTAACCTCTAACCACACATATAGTAAAACATTGTTTCTAACCAGCATGTGACATTGAGTCTGACAGACAGGATACATAACATAAGGGAGTTTGCTAACGTATGGGAACCTATTATATGGCGGACGAATCACGCGCCACTGACACCTCACTGAAACCCATTGTGTGATTGCATGTTTTTCTCACTAACCGCTACAAATTATCAGATAGTGCATTCTGCATGACCTAACTTAATACAAAGGAGGCTTCTGGGCAAACAATACGGTCTTTCTCTCTCCGTGCACGTAAAGTCCTTCACCTGTCAAATTAAGGAGGGCATGCGCACAGGGAGTGCAACACTGTCTAATTACTGAACAATGCCGGACTGTCTGGCTGCGCACACTCAAGGCCAAAGACTAGCGAATCTTGAGCGCTAACACGTAACACCATGCATGCTGACATAAGATGATTTTTAGCAACGCCTCATCGGCAGATATCACGTCATTTTTCGTATATACATGGAGTCAGATCATTAGAGGTTCAGAGCATATGTGGAACGGTCAACGACCGCTCTTTTCTGTGTTCTCCTGGATCCAGTCTTTTGTAATAAATACTTGTTTTGCTTTCAACTTCACTCCATCTGTCTGAGACTCCTCTATTCAGCGAACACGTAAGGGAGTTGTAGCCCGGACGAGAGGTGGGGGTAGCCCACCTCACATTTTCATTTCTACAACAGTTTGGTGACCCCGACTTCTGACGACGAGTCTGACAGCAGGGCAGCACCGGGCGCTGATCCACCCACGGCCGAACTTCTAATACAGGTGAGCAGAGCCGGTTTTATCAAATTCTGCATATTGGTTATTTCTAATTTTGGGTGGAGCGGCGGCCTGGCTGCTGTCCAGGAGGGAAGCAGACAGCAGAACAAGCTATTTAAATGGGAATAGAAGTTGGGCCTATTCCTGGTGTAATCCGGTTGAGGGTTCTCCCGAGGCCTGTAGCAGGCTCTTTTTGAATTTACGGATTGGATGCTGGCGTATCCCACCGGCTTCTGACGAGAAGTTCGGTTAAAGGCCAGGTGTAACGCTCACCTCGAGATTGATCCGCTCGTAAACAAGCCAGAGTAGACTGATATCTATTTTAATTCGGTTTAACAGAGCAGAAGTTGTGCCTGCTCGGGTCGATGTTGTTCCGACCTCTCTATTTTAATTCGGAAGAGTACATAAGCCGGTTGAGGGTTCTCCCGAGGCCTGTAGCAGGCTCTTTTTTATTTTTACGTTCATTTAATCCGGTTGAGGGTTCTCCCGAGGCCTGTAGCAGGCTCTTTTTTATTTTTACGTTCATTTAATCCGGTTGAGGGTTCTCCCGAGGCCTGTAGCAGGCTCTTTTTTATTTTTACGTGTTCATTTAATCCGGTTGAGGGTTCTCCCGAGGCCTGTAGCAGGCTTTTCGTATTTATTTGATAAACCTTGAAGGTGCACCGGTGTGTGTGTCAGTAAACTGAAACAGTGTGTGCGTATGCATAGAGTGTGTGCGAGATAGACTGAGTGCAACATAAGTGTGTGCGTGTAGAGTGTGTGTGAGTCAGAGTGAGCGCTAATGAAATGTGTGTGCGTATGTGTTAGACTGTGTGTGGAATTATGTGTGTGCGCAGGGCTGCCGCTGCTGAAATGTGTGTGCGTATGTGTTAGACTGTGTGTGGAACTGTGTGAGCGGTGTGATTGGTTCAGTGTACGAACTCTTGTGTGTAAACGAAATAGGAATGGATGAGTCCCACTGCAGGGGAGGAGTCCAAGGTGAAGTAGGTGGAGTTGGTCCGGCCTATTGGCTTTAGACTGTTGGCTATTTGTGAATTAACACTTGTGAGATATAGAAAATAGAACATCAGTTCAGTAGGGAAATAGAGGACAGAGGTGAACAGGGGGAAAAGGCTTTTGTATGGGAAGATAGATATATATATAAATATAAGGATATACAAAACCTAACTATACAAGGTAAAGATCTATCTGTAAACGGAGCAGTGCAGTAGATATTACTAATAATCATAAATAATTCAATACATAAAAGAGTAAAGTGCGATGACATAGATTACGAAAGTGACTGATGTTACATATAACTATAATATAATATAATATATGCATAGGTTATAAGACAGTTCTAAAATGAAAATATGAAACTGTGAATACCCAATCATGAGTACAGTGTACTGTAATGTAAGCAAGGTTGGGGAAGGTTAATATTAATAATTAAGTTGTTGAATAATGGTGTGTGACTGGATAGATAATTAGAGAATTTAAAGAATTTAATAAAGGGAGTTTGGGGTTGGTTAGCAACACAAATACAAAATAAAAAGAAAAAGAAAAAGGGGAGTCAGAATTGAGGAAAATAATTACCTTAATTTTGGGTATTAGGCTATATCTTTGGGGCCCTAACCTAACAGGGACATATGTCTAACTCTATATTATATAAACAAATCTAATAATGAACATAATGAAGGTGTGTGGCTGTTTCGGAATCATTTCCTATTGCAGAAAAACTAAGCAATTTGGATTGGCCATTTTTACAATGCTCTGTCGAAACTTAACAGTACATTTTTCCCCATATACTTCACTATTAATTAAATTATATTATAACAATATTGTACAGAAGATGTATGCTAGAAATTCCAAAATATACTATGCCATGCAGCACTGTTGTATAAGCTGTACTCAGAGCAGGACGAATAATTATGGTTTCTTGTTTGATTCTTAAATAATCAGTTCAATAAGTAGCAAAATTCTACATAGTGAATAGTGACTGTGTTAATAAGTGTGCCATTCAAAACACAGCTTTTTCTATCAAGTGATTTAGTAAATTATCATACTATTCGTTTCTTATTCAGACTGATCTCAGTTCAGTGCTAGCTGAATGAGACTTATATAATACAGATGTAATATCTAATTTCTCTATGATCTCATGGATATCCGTCTATGCTAATATTTTGATTATCTTAAGAGCGATAGTAGATTTCAGAAACCAGTGAGGAAAGACCTTATTTTTATTTTTTATTATTATTTTTAAAGGAAACGCAGTGTTGCATCTATTTCAAGCTACAGGGAATTGGGTATCTTTCTGATAAGGGGACATAATCAAATATATTAAAAAATTGAGCTTTCTATTTTGCTTTCAATACGCTTTACTTTCTGCAATGAAGAACTTCCTTTACTTTCTCTCTGTATAGTATTAAATTAGACTAGAAAAGATCTAGAAAACAGCATAAATTTAGTTTTCATGCTTATACAATGTCACCTATAAAACAAATGCATAATTTTCTGGCTGTAGCATGAACAAAATCAGCTAAGCAATATAAAATTGTTTCATCTGCATAATGGTAAAGTTTGCAATCTGAGAAGCAGAGCCAGCACTATAATTTATGTATATATATATTAAATAAAACTGGACCAAAATTTAACCTTGTGGTACACCTTTAAGGTACAGATGCCAAATCTGAATAATTCATTGACATGCACTCTTTTGGGTCTATTCCAGAGCAGTGGCATCAAAGCAAATACTTTAAGCTAAATTAAGTGGAAGAGAAGTGGTGATAATGATGGTAATAAATAAAATATGTATACAATAATAACAAATAATAAACCATGGGTACTTGGTGCCTTGCACAGGCTTTCACAGTAAACACCAGAGTGTGTGTTTATGACAGTGTGACATACCTGGGTTTGCGTTCCCTAACTGTACCCTGCGGGGGCACTACGGCACTGAATCTTGATAAAATAGTGCTGCTACGCTGTGTGTGGTTCAGTGTGATAGGCTGGTTAGCCAAAGACGGGTAAGATCCCAACGTACTACAAAGGGACAACCTAAGGCAGGCACAGTCTCGATCTGACCACCACATGCATTTTAACAGAACACGGAGAGAACATCGTGGAAGGGAAGCGCAGCCCAGGGGGAGAGTGAGTGGATGAATGGAGTGATGGGGTGTGTGTCAGTGGAGGCTTGTGCAGGGTAGCCCAGCCCAGTGGACAGGGGAAAGACAACAGAGGGTGGAGCAATTTTGTGTTAAGTTTTCTGAAACAGAAATTCTGTTTCAGAAAAAGGGGGAGATGTAAATAGATGATCATTATTACCACCATTATTTGCCCAATAATTATTTTATACTTTTTATCTTTTTTTTAAACCTATTAACCTTTTTCATCCCTCACCACTATTACTAAAATTTTTTGACCAATAATTATTTTATAAATATAGAGCATTTTTCAAACTTTTAGCTTGTTTATCTTTTAAAGTATGGTTTTAAAACAACCTCTATGCAGATGAGCAATTACTTTCAGCAATATTGTAAAAGTTTTAGCTTTTAAGACACACTCAATCATAACTTTAAAATATGAAATGTAGACACAAAATTAAACTTTCACTATTCAACATGTAAGCCATTTTTTGAACAAGAAAAACAGTAAGTGAGACTTGATAAATTGTTTAAGGAAATAGATGTATTGGTGATAATGGTGGAAAGCAATCTGCTTGGCATTGTATATGCATAAATACATATTGAACATATTGATCAGTAAATGAAAAGCATTGTTCGGATTTTATTGGCTATAATAACAAGAACAAAGCAAAGAATAAAATTGTTTATTGATATTGCTAATATTATTGTCTGTAATGGAAAGATTGATACAGAGAAAAATAATCACGTTCCACTTCTCCCAATTTTTAAAGCACTAAATAAAATCAACTAAAACTAGAAATCAAGGCTTAATAAAATCTTGGGAATTGAAAAAGTCAGAAACATAATTTCTTAGTAAAATAACACACCACAGAAAATTAAAGTGGCAGGTAAAATAATATAGCCACAAGCGGTGATTCTAAAGTCCAAGCAAAAGTAACCCAAGAAAGCCCAGTACATCAATATGGAACCATTCCTGAGACAGAAGCCACATTATGTGTAGTTTGTTTGAGTTTAAAACTTTGGGCCCTGATATTCTATTAATCAGTGTGGATATGGAGGGGAAAATAGAGCAGCTGATCATTACGATCTATATAAAAAACATGATTCAGATGTATTTCCAAATGTTTGTTTCTTATTTATTATCTATAAGGTATTACCAATACAATATGAGAAGATCTACAGGAAGCTTTAAGTGGGAGGCTTAACAGCAGGTGCGTTTAAAGCAGCAGTTTTGTGCTGTGAAGCAGTAAAATATGGTCTGTACAATGATGCTGCAGAGTTGAGGTGTGTGATCTTTAGCTTGGTTAGTGTTTGTGAGAGTGGACGTGTTTGAGTTTGTGTGTGTGCATGCATGAGACATAGTGTGTGTCTGGTGATAAACTTAGGCGTGCAAATTGGAAGTGTTTGTAAGATCTAATTTGGATATAAGAGATTGGTTGGTGTGACAGGGAAGCAGTTACACTAAAAGGGTAAGGGATGTGAACAAAATGAAGGTAAAAGCAAGTAATTAATGGTGATGATAATTAAAGGTTGCAATTTAAAATTGAAAATTCCTAAAAGTTAGGGATTTAAAGCACTTTTGACATTAAAGATCATGATTGAGTATAACTGAAAATCAGGACAACTGAGGAAGGTAAGAAAACAAAAATTGGGCTTAAATCTGTGCACAGACAAAATTTAAATATGAAATAATTAACTTCCAAGGGGAAATTAGAGCTCAAGTCAAGTGTGATAAATGTATTTTAACCATGTATTTTAACTTGCAGAAAGGAGACACGGAGGACGCCTTAAAAACTTCCAAAATGAATAGTGAACCTTAAACATGATTATAACGAATACAAAAGTTTCGTTTCAGATCTGTTTACACAGGGGGAGAAGGAGAACGTGGTGCAAAGGTGGACCAATACAGACACGGAGTCAGGGCTCCTCCGCCACTACGCACGAAAGGGGAACGAGCCTGGCTGGATTGAGCCTTTCCAGGTGACTGAGAGAACAACGTACGCAGATCACCTGACAGGCGAGGGTTCTACAGCTGTGCAACAACAGAGATCGCTTAGAGAGCCAGAGGGAGAGGTGAGCACAGCAGCTGAATCGTCTGACCCAGATGGAGGCCCGCAGCAGGAAGGAGGGGTAGCACACTCACCCCGCAGCAGCAGCAGCAGGAAGGAGGGGCAGCAGAGCCCCCCCAGCACGGGCCTGGCCTGGCCACAGCAGAGAAAAGATTTCTCAGAGCACAGCAGCAGACAGCACACAGCATGGCTGTGACTGAGGAGCAGAAGTGAGGGAGTGACTCATTCAACAACGTTTCGATTGCGTCAAAGTACACTACATACAGAAACTCTAAAACACATCTCATTAAAGAACACACATAGTCTTATCACACACCAACTCATACTTTTCATTCACTGATATTGCAGACATCAAGGTAGTATACCTTCAAGAACCCTGAAACAAGAAGAAAGAAGAAACGAACAACACGAATTGCAACTTTAACATTTACACATATAGGGTTATAAACTGTGATTTGCTAAAGTAGGGGGGAACACATTATTTTTTTTCTTTACAGGTTGTACTGAACATTGCTTTCCTTTACAGGTGGCCGAAAGACTCTTGAAAAAACGAAATTGTAAAAAAAAAAAAAATATATATATACACTCTGTAACCTTAACACTTACACATATAGAGCTATAGATAATAAGTTTACTAAATACTGGGAAACTTAGAGGGAAAACACATTTATGGTTTAAAAATGGCTTGGTACGGAAAAAGGGGGTGGGACAGGTCAAAGTACGGAAACTATAACGGACAAGCATTTCCTCTGGCTATTCCAATATGGCTCCAGATAATAATAACCGTTGCCCTCATGGGTATCATGATAATAACATTGGCCATCGTATCAAAGCAAGAACAACTAACAACGGTAGAGGGAACAATTGTAAACACATCAGCAACCGTACACCCGACAAACGCAACAACTACAGACCAGACAACACAGCTTAATAGAACCAAACGATCAACCATCAATCAGCCTAACTTAAAATGCTAATATGATAACAACCTATAACTTTGCCAGCTGTAAAAAGCCTTATATTGTGATAATATTCATGAAATAATTTATTTTTATATTTTTAAAGTAATGAGTATTAAACCATAACGGTAATGATAATACACAGTGTAACTGAGGACAGTTTTAGCAATATTAACACAGATTTCTCAAAGGGAGAGAATAGTAACCAACTGACCTTATCTCCATTTTGAAACTTGTCTCTGAAGTGATGCATCATGGGATAGCTGATCAATTTAAAGGCACAGTGTATTTTTAGGGGGGTAAAATCATGAAACGGTAATGAGAAAAAATTCTTCGGACACAGTTATTTTCTTTAAAATCAAGTACATTTTTTGTTCAAAAATATTTATATTATGTATAAATGTTGATATTTTAAATGACTTTAATCTATTTTATTGATTCGATATGCTTAGTACTTTTAATATGGTTTAACTTAAAATTAGAAGGAAGGGGTACGGACACATAACGGTGATGAGAATTTCCATATATATATATATATTTTTTTAATTAATTTATATAAAAATAATTTTCTATGATAATGAAAACAATTGATCCATACAGTACTACCTATTTGCTTTACACACAATATCAGAGTTTTTGTGAATTAAGTACTGATTTTAAAAATTGTCATGGACATGTTGCATGCAGCTTCATGAGAATCACCCATAACACCGATTAAGCAGCTTATACGTAATTAGGTCGACACATGTCAATTGGGATCGGCCTATACTGGAATGTAAGGAAGAGCAAGAGGAAATGCTGGAAATCACCTAGTCTGGGGATGACTTTAAGGTTATGATGTCACTTCCTCCTTTGATAGAGTTCATCTCATTAGCCGCCTGGGTGGCAGAGGGGCTGTGAGAGAATTTTTCCTGTCAAAATAGGTTGGAAGGCTGCCGCGACAGGTTTTCGCTCTCACATTTTAGTAAAATGTTCATACACATGTTTTCAAGTGTTGAACATATGTAAATACATGATTTGGAGGAATTACGGTTTGTCGACGTATCTGTTTGATACGTCGAAAGGGGGAATTATGGAAAATCTTACGAAGAAACCTTGTTTACCTTGAAATGTATTGACAAACACCTAATAATCATGATTACTTACCATCGTATGAAAACCTTGTATTTTATATGCATTAACCAATACTTACACCACATTTGATCATTTTATTATTCACATATTATTCACACATTTATACTAACACTATATTTGATCATTTTATCACTCACAGTATATTTTTTACACATTTATATAGAAAACTAACCTCTAACCACACATATAGTAAAACATTGTTTCTAACCAGCATGTGACATTGAGTCTGACAGACAGGATACATAACATAAGGGAGTTTGCTAACGTATGGGAACCTATTATATGGCGGACGAATCACGCGCCACTGACACCTCACTGAAACCCATTGTGTGATTGCATGTTTTTCTCACTAACCGCTACAAATTATCAGATAGTGCATTCTGCATGACCTAACTTAATACAAAGGAGGCTTCTGGGCAAACAATACGGTCTTTCTCTCTCCGTGCACGTAAAGTCCTTCACCTGTCAAATTAAGGAGGGCATGCGCACAGGGAGTGCAACACTGTCTAATTACTGAACAATGCCGGACTGTCTGGCTGCGCACACTCAAGGCCAAAGACTAGCGAATCTTGAGCGCTAACACGTAACACCATGCATGCTGACATAAGATGATTTTTAGCAACGCCTCATCGGCAGATATCACGTCATTTTTCGTATATACATGGAGTCAGATCATTAGAGGTTCAGAGCATATGTGGAACGGTCAACGACCGCTCTTTTCTGTGTTCTCCTGGATCCAGTCTTTTGTAATAAATACTTGTTTTGCTTTCAACTTCACTCCATCTGTCTGAGACTCCTCTATTCAGCGAACACGTAAGGGAGTTGTAGCCCGGACGAGAGGTGGGGGTAGCCCACCTCACATTTTCATTTCTACAACACTACCTTTGTCTAGATAATGTATAGCTGTATATAAAACTGTACGTACAGTAGTATGTACTAGCTGCACCCCCAGCATACACAACTTGCTGCTTACTTTTTAGATACTTCACCATTAATAATTTAGTGGTGACAGAATCCAAACTGGTACTTTAATACTCAGTGTTGGGAAGGTTACTTTTAAAATGTAATCCCTTACAGATTACTGATTACATCACTCAAAATGTAATTTGTAACGTAATCAGTTACATTACTTCAAGTGAGTAACGTAATCCGATTACTTTGGATTACTTTTTCGTTTTTTTAAGCCTGAATGAATGTAGCAAACACATATTGCATATTATTATTTTAGTTTTCTTTCCAGTTAACAAATAGATAAACAAATAAAACAGCCTTTTCAATCACTCTATAAAAATACGTATGAAACCATTTCATCAAACAATTTTATAAAACACTTTTATAAATTGATGATAAAACCATTAAAAACCAAGCTATCTATTTGCAGGTTTGCCACCAGTGTTAATTTTGACAACAAATTTTGATTTAGTTTTAGTCATAGTTTTGTGATGAAAATAGCATTTAGTTTTAGTCATAATTTAGTCATCTGAAATGTTTTTAGTTTTAGTCGACTTAATGTCATAAGAATATAGTCTACAAAAATTACAGTAAATTTATTCGACTAAAATGTAAAGGGTGTAAATGTAAATGATTTTTCATCAGTTCCCTTGAATTATTAACTATACACTTATACGAAATTAAATGTTTAATAACCACTTAAGTAATATTGTTAATGTTTAAATGTGAAATATATTTATATATGATTTAATGTATATTATTATTATTATTATTATTATTATTGTAGGTGTGTGACTATACATATTTTACATTTAAAATTTTGTTTTAGAAATCAGGTCATAAAACATCTGAATAGTTAAATTATAGTTTGAACAGAGCTGTGGAAGCAAAAACAACTTTTAAATTATCTAGTTTAATCTCCAGCAGTAACTCAGCACATCTACTGTAGCTACAGTCTATAAATGAGACACACATTCACACACTGTCCTGTAGAGATGCTCTCAGGATGTACTGAGAGACTTCATGAGTTAAAGTGAGAAACTTATGAGAAAGTGCTGTAAGGAACTTTTGGGTTCATAGATTGACTTATTTTATTGTTTTATTTTGGATATATTATTGAGTTCCTTTCTGACCTGTTCCTGCTTTAACACTAGCTATATTTTTCCCACTGTGAGACTAAGCAGATGATCTGGTCTTAATGAGTGAGTTCTGTATCAGTTCTGTGTTTTAGTGCACTGCTGAGTTAAACACATCAGCTCATGAAATAACATCAGCATTAAAACGCGGATCTCTGCATGGAGATCTGTGTGACTCTGGTCTGCAGAAGCTGAAAGATTAGTGGTGTTTTTACCGGAGATGGAGTCGCTCCACGCGGTTTACACGTTATCTTGTTTTTCGCGACGTCAAAGGAGAAATATATCGCCTCTCCTCTCTCTCTCTCCCTGCTGAACACTGTCGAGTTAACTTCCAGTCGAGCTCCGTAACGACAGGTTAATTCCCGGGTTTGTAACTGAGCGCGCGGCGCTAGTGAAGGAGAGGCGGGTACTGATTGGATGAGTACCCCGCTTGTCCCGCCTCTTCACCTTCGCTAAAGTAGCAGTGATTGGATCTCTTCCTAACTGGTCACTACCTTTCACAGAACTAACTCAGTTATGATTGGATTTCGTCCCTGCCAAACATTTTCGTCTCGTTTTTATTCGTCTACGAAAATGTCAGTTAATTTCGTCTCGTTGTGTGTGCGGAGCCGCTGTCTGCCCCTCCTACCGTCTCGCTGCCTGCACGCACACAGACACCGCTGCACACACAAATAGGGATGAGTGATGGCGTTTTGTCAGTGATGGATTGGAAGACCAAAAATAGGAAAGTACCGCAATGTAATCCATTTATTTTAGCAGAGTAACTGTAATCTGATTACCATTTATTCAAGCAGTAACTGTAACGGATTACAGTTACTCATAAATTGTAATCTGATTACGTAACGCCGTTACATGTAATCCGTTACTTCCCAACACTGTTAATACTACATTATTATATTATTACTACCACATTTCGCTTGTAATACTTTTACACATGTAGTATTTTTATACATGTCAGACTTACTTATAACGGTATGTTTTTACAATTGTGTGTTGGTAATTGAACAAAGGATCTGAACTCTTCTTTCAACATTGTGTGTGTGTGTGTGTGTGTGTTTAGCTACAGCTGAGGATGGCGATCCCAACGGTCCGCATTGTAAATCCAGATGCCCCTGTTCATCGTCAGCAGGCCATACTGGTGGCAACTAAAGAGGCCCGATGCTACAGGGACAAAAAAAAGGTCTTCCCCAAACCTCCACAGGAGCTTCTGCACGAGACCACAGCACTGGCCCATGCTGAGAAGCTCCTTCGAGCAGAGGGGATTCCTGCGCCATCAAATCAGATGTGCCTGGGAAGGCTGGTTGTGCCATTTGGCCAGTACGAGAATGGCCCTTTCCACTGGCTTGTGGCAAATGATGTGGGCTACATGAAGTAGTAAGCAGTATTATATTAATTCCATTATTAGCTGTGCATCTTAAATAGTGTGCTTTAAAGAAGTTACCTGAATATGTGTTTGCGTAAAACTACGGCTGTTATCAAGTGTTAATTTTTAGTCTTTGTAAATAACGTCTCTCATTCGCAGTTGCATAAACTATGACAGTACTAAGTTGTTTTATATGATTCCAGTATAACTGACAAGCACAGGGCAGAGGTGGCCGACCCACCGAAAAAGGGGGAGGTACTGAACCGGTGGGTGAAAGACTTCCTCACAGAATACGCAGAGAGTTTCCCGCCAGTCTCCATTGTACTCGAGGCTAACATCGACAGGTGCATCTATGGTCAGAGAGGGTTTGAGGATCACACCTTTATAGAGATGTGGGAACTCTACAGGCAGTATCCTACCCAAAAGGACAGGCCAGAGCAGTTTACTGCTGATCAGAGGGAGTTCATTAAAAAGGCATACACTTCTGTGAGAAGGTGGCTACACACACCAGTGACCCACATCACAAGTGTGCAGATGAAGAGGTTCAGGAAGTTTATTTCTGATAAGGACCAAGTAAGTGTAAACAGGAAAATAGAAGAATTGCAGAGTAAATGGACAGCATAGTGTAGTACATGTAAACTGTTCAATCAGTGATTTTATTTTTTAACAATAACAATATCAACCAGATGTTTTTACTTTGTACTCCTTTTTCTTTGTCCAGCAACTGCAGGCAGGCACCTCTAAGTTTGATCCCTCATCGTGGCAAGGTGATGACATGGAACTGGTTGCTGCTAGCCAGCGTGTGGAAGGCAAGGGAGATAGCAACTTCATAGACATGCATGTTTTATTTAAATGACAAGATAATAAAATAATGGACTACTCTGTTTTGTGAATTTTTAGACTCACTGAAGTCTCAAAAGTCCCCGTCTCGGCCAGAGAACAAGACTAAGAAGACTCGGGAGGCCGCTGTTAGGCCGAAGAGGTCAGAGACTACTGTCCAGCCAGAACAGCCGGAGCCAGCCGCCCTGCCCAAAAAACCTGCACCTCAGAAAAAGTGTCCCAGCCAGTCCACAGAGGTCCCCTCCGCAAGCCAGGCTCATGCCTGTCCTTTGCCATCGCAGACTGCGGAATTATAAACAGTGTAAATGAGAACAGTGTTTTATAGGATTTTTGTAGTTAAAATATTCTGTACATTTAAAGTTTTGTAAATGTTTTGTATGCGCTGCATGTTGCAGGTGGAGCTGGAGGGTTGGGTGCCTCTGTGGGAAAAGCCCAACGGAATCCCCCCTGCCGACATTTCCTGGCTAAAAGAGGACACAGAAAGAGGGCTTTTCACCTCTGTTCAGGTGCACAAGGACAACGCGGGTCTGTTCAAGAGGCGGCGGGTGATGAGGTCTGACCGCATGTGGTTTTACCCACCAGAGCCTCCTGGCTACGTCAGGAGTGGTGTGCCATCTCCACAGCCCTTTTTCCGGAACCGTGTCTTTGTGTGGCGCCCTGTAGGAGTGTGGAGGTACTCCTTGAAGTGTCCTCGAGGGGATGAGTGTGTGGGAAGAGGACAGAATGTGTACCTCTACAAGTCTGGCTACCACCACCGGATATGTATGTCTCACCTCAACCATATTTTAATTATTGCATTACAGTTGAATATTTATTACCACGTGTTTAATTTTTTTTTCACCAACAGGTACGACACATCTGTGACGTGTCCAGCTGGTACACGATGGTCACTGAAGTCCTGTGCTGTGGACCATGTACAAAGGCAGCCAGAAGTGGAGAAGGCAGCGCATTCGGCCGATGGCTAGCATGGGATTCCGCTATTGTAACTCAAATCAGCGAGGCTCATCAGGCCATGTTCCCTGCCATCCTCACCAGCAAGTGAGTATACCGAACGATGACGTGTGTGCTTTACACAAGTTAAAGCCAAATAAACAGAAAGTAACGACTGTTGCTTTGCTTACAGGCGCGGTGTGGATAGAAACGTTGTGCGCCTTTTGAGGGACAGAACCGAAGGGAACACGATGGTCAAAGTGTGGCGGCAGATTCAAGAGAGTCACGTCGAGGAGCACCTTCAGCGTATGGACCTGTACACCACGCTCCTCATGACTCTCGTGGAACCCGGAGGGATCGTCTCTGCATTAGGGCACACTTTCCAGGCTCCATCTCCTCAAAGGGAGCTTCCCTCTGCGCGGCTCTTGCGACATGCCTTCCTGTTGGCAGAGGCTGGTAACGTTCAGGACTACAGGAGCCAGATCCTCTCCACTTTTGGCACTGTACTGAAAATGGACTCAACCAAGAAGGTATGTAAATCAGTACATAATGGTATTCCGTACAATGCAAAACATGAAAGCTTTTATTCATTTTTAATTGGGGTCAACTGTAAACATTGTTGATAAATTACTCAAAACAGAATCTACCTATGCAATATGCATTATGCCACCTAAACCTGTTTTTCAGGTGGTGAAGAAGCTGTCTGGGGAAGGTGCACGCTCTGCCAAGTGGTTCACCAGCATCGGAAACGAGCATTCCCAGGTAGTTTCCTTTGTTCTGACTTGCGAGGAGTCTGCTGAGAAGCTGAGTCCGATGTGCCGAGGTGTCGTGGACAGGTTTCGGATGGCCAATCAACCCGTTCCTAAAATCCTGTACGTGGATCGTGGTTGTTGCCGTGCCCAGGGCCGTACAGCAGTGGAGGTTTTGTTCCAGCCTTGGGTGGATGATGGAATGATCGTGCGTCTGGACATATTTCACTGGATCCACCGCTTTGATGTAGCCATCCGAACAGAGTCTCACTCCAAGTACGCTGCATTTAAATCTGCGCTAGCTGGGGCAGTGCTGGCCTATAACCGCACGGACTTGGAGCTACTCATCAAAGCTGTCTGAGCAAAATATCCAGCAACGATGTCTACGGTCTCAGATGAGGTCGTTGTCCGCCACCACATCTCGAGGGAACAGCTGAAGCACCATGTGCGGAGGGTGACTCTTGGGGCTCAGGAAACGTTCCGACTCGTCCATTTGGCCATCGAGGAGCTGAAAGGCCCAAACAAATGTAACATTTAATTGTGTAAATATTCTAATATGTTTTATTGCAATGTTCAGGTCCCCACTGTGCTGCACGCCCCTATCAGGTTTACCTGATAAGCGGTATCGCGCGCTGGAATTCGGACAGGACCTCCGATGCTGTGTTTGGTGGCAAAGGACAGAATGTACTCTGCACCTCTGATCGATCGCCTCAACGCCCGTTGTCAGCAGCTGTTTGGAGAGCCTGTGGAGGAGAATTTCCGGGCTTCTGCTGATGTCCATTCTGCTGAGCTGCTCGGGTTGGAGTATTTGTTCAGTCAGAGCAGTGGGGAGCCTTTCTCTCTTCAGGACATTGCCGACGATGGACCCAGTCCAGAGGAGGAGGTGGTTCAGCCTGGGCAGCTTGATCCAGATGAAGCTGATGAGGCATACCAGAGTGACGTAGAAGTGGACAAGGGTGTCCTGGATGCCGATCTGCCCCACATCACTCTTACCAGTGACGAAACCTCCACTGTTCACCCTCCAGCCTTTGTAAGTACCTGTGTGTCTGCCAGAATTTAATGTGCAGTGGTTGCTGCAAAAAAGAGACTGTGTATTCATTTGTTTTGTTTTTGTTTTTTTTTTTACAGGAGGATGCCTGCAGTTCAAACCCTCTCCCTGGTTTTAAAGAACTAGAATCATTCTTCTCTGTGCTGGTTGAGATTAGCCTAATTGAAGACAAGCTGTCGCTTACCACTGACCAGAGAAACAGGGTTCTCGAAGCCTGGAATGCAGTGGAGGAGCATGACAAACAGCCACAGCAGTTCAACCAGATGTACAGAACACACTGGGGCAATACCCTCTACTGTCGCACCAAAAGGGACGATCTTGTTGAGGCTGCTGTGGTACAGAGGATGAAGATGGCCAAGCGCTATGCACCGGCACAACAGGACATCAGTGCTCAGAACAACAGGCTGATGTACACCCTGGTGAAACTGTTGTGGTTGCAATTACCTCAAGGTTCTCGCACCAGCCCTGAGAAGAGTACCATCTTAAAGGCGTACGAGCAAATTCAGCACCGGATATTGGCAGAGGATCCAGTCCTGTGCAGGGCAGGAATTCCTTTGCCAAAAATCAACATCAAGACCGTACGAGACTTCATCCGTTGCCAAGAGAGAATCCTTAACCTGCACTCCACAAAACAGCCTTCCACCATTACAAAGACCACCTCCATCTCGTCTGCAGACCTTCCTCCAGCACCGCTCCAGCCGGCAGTCCTCCCACCACCAGACTACCCAATGATGGAATATGTGCCCACACCTAGCATGGCAGGGACAAAGATGTTAAAGGAAAGAACAGACATTATGACTCTCTCCCGTCCTCATCCAACACTGCCACCACCTGCACCACAGCCACTGCTGGTAAGGAAAACACCTGCCACCTGTACCATCACCAGACCTGTGCCTGAGTCTACTTCAGCTTCTGGAATTGCTGGTCCAACCACATCAGTCCCTTCGACTGTGCCCTTAAAACCTGCCACGCAGACCAGTAGCACATCGCACAGTACGTGCAGTTCTTCACTGTGGGCGAGAGCTACACAATACAAGCGCAAGCTGAAGGAACAGCCTTCCGAAGTAGGAGCCAGACTTTCACGAGTGCAAAATCTCCCTGTCTGCACAATCTGTGATCAGCCTACCCAGGGACATAAAAAATACAAAAAAAAGAGCTTCTGCCCTGTAAAAATGATGTCCCCGTCAAGAGGTCTGAACAACAGGGTGTACGATAGCTATGAACATTTCACCTCTGTTGTTGACATGTTGGACAATTGACCTGTAATAATTCTGTAAATACAGCATGGTTGGACTTTGTAAATAGTTTTAATTTAAAAGTTCTAGGTTAGTGGGAAAAAAGGTTTATTTGTAAATATGTGCATCTTAATATAAAAGTTGTTGATGGTGTTCATTTTTAAGACTTTATATTCTTAATTGTTTTAATGCTAAATTTGTTACCTAGATTAGTGCTGTCTTTGTACTGTGTTTCCTGTTTTCTGCACTTAAATCACAATTACAGCATGAACGCACCTACACCGCATCTACATTGTACATAGTTTTAATTTTATGCCACTTTGTTCTTAATCATTCAATGATAGCCCTTAAATTGTCTAAGCTTTAGCACTCTTGTGTCTTGGTAGCCTTATATTTAATATGTTCTGGAGGGAAAAAAGCTGTGTTTGTAAATATGTGCATCTTAATGTAAAAGTTGTTGATAGTGTTTATTTTAATGACTTTAATTTCTTAATCATTCTAATGCTAATGCTTGTTCATTTTATTTGTGCTGTATTGTGTACTGCGTTCCCCATTTCATGCACTTAATTGATAACTTGATGCGGTTAGGGAAAATTCAGTTACATCATGGTTGCACTGTTTATACTGTAGTTTTAATTTTATGGCACTTTGTTCTTAATCATTCAATGATGGCCCTTAAAATTGTCTACACTTTAGCACTGTTTGTGCTAACAGTTTATTTATGTTATGTTAGTTTTATGTAAAAAAAAGCTTTGTAACTATGTACCTCTTCATTTAAAAATTGTTGGTAGTGTTCATTTTAATGACTTTATATTCTTATTAATTCTAATACTAAATTTGTTATTGAAACACTGTCATCCTTGATAAAATGTGTTTGTTTGAACAATTGTTGGTCATTTTTCATAAATGTACATATTTAAAAAAAAACATTTTAGGCCTTCCAATAATAATTCTAAACTTGTCAAATCAAATTCAAAATGGGTTGGAAATAAATAACTGATTTCCTATGTATTATGAAAATCAATATAAGAATAAAATTTATAGCTATGTCACAAAGTAGACACACACACAGTCATAAGCCATAAGTTTAAGTTTAAAGTTTATTTGTCATACGCAGTACATACAGCTTTGATCATAAAAAAACAACAAAATATATAAGACAAACATCACAAAGTTAAAATAAACAATATAAATAGACTTTAAAAATATAAGCTGAAAGCAAGATGTAAAGAGTAGATATATACAGGGAACAATGATGATTGAGATATTTACTCAATCTCGGGGAATTGGCGTTGTAACAGCATTCAGCCAGAGTTGTGTGTTAATAGAAACACAATATGAAACAAATCCAAAAAGAAAACCACACACACACACTCAACAAAACAAACTATTAATATAGTTAACTTGGATGAAATAGATGAAATATAAGAGGAATAAAGCACCACAATAAATAGTCTCTGAACATACTATCGTCCCTGGAAAACGTGTCTTCAAAGGGATTCAGTTCGCCCGGTGAAACGGCAACAGACAGCAGCTGTCAGGAAACCACAAAACACACGTGGATTAGAGGTTTGACAGACAAACAACCAATCAGCGCCCTCAAACTCTGTCCCTCCCACTGACTTATACGTAAACACAAACAGCGTCACGAACGTAGACAATTAGCCAATCACATCGCTAGGAAATTGCACTACGGTACGGCGCACCCCCTATACAGGGGGAGAAGGAGAACGTGGTGCAAAGGTGGACCAGTCCAGACACAGAGTGAGGGTTCCTCCGCCATTACGCACGAAAGGGGAACGAGCCTGGCTGGATTGAGCCTTTCCAGGTGACTGAGAGAACAACGTACGCAGATCAACTGAAAGGCGAGGGTTCGACATGGTGCAACTGGAGTCAGTGTGCAGCCGCCCAGCCCAGAGATCGCTAACTGAAAGCAGGAGGGGACGAGACAGCAGCAGCTGAAAAGTCTGACCCTGCAGCAGCAGGCCCGCAGCAGGAAGGAGGGGCAGCAGAACCCCGCAGCACGGGCCTGGCCTGGCCACAGCAGAGAAAAGAGTTTCTCAGAGCGCAGCAGCAGCAGCAGCACACAGCCTGGCTGTGACCGAGGAGAGGAAGTGAGGGAGTAACTCATTCAGCAACGTTTCGATTGCGTCAAAGTACACTACATACAGAGACTCTTAAACACATCTCATTAAAGAACACACATAGTCTTATCACACACCAACTCATACTTTTCATTCACTGATATTGCAGACACCAAGAGCCAGAATAAAGCTCTTCGTACGTGGGGCTGAGGTAGTCTACCTTCAGAACCCTGAAGCAAGAAGAAAGAAGAAAAGAACACGCATTGTAACTTTAACATTTACACATATAAAGTTATAGACTGTGATTTGCTAAATTAGGGGGGGGAACACATTATGTTTTCTCTACAGGTTGTCCTGGACATTGTTTTTCTTTACAGGTTGCCTTGGACTCTTGAAAAAAACAGAATTGTAAAAAAAAAAATTATATATATATATATATATATATATATATATATACACTCTGTAACCTTAACACTTACACATATAGGGCTATAAATAACAAGTTTACTAAATAGTGGGAACCTTAGAGGGAAAACACATTTATTGTGTAATAATGGCTTGGTACGGTAAAAGGGGGTGGAACAGGGCAAAGTACGGACACCATAACGAACCAGCACTCCCTCCAGTTATTCCAATATGGCTCCAGGTAATAATAACCATTACTCTAATGGGTATAATGATAATAAAGACTGTAAACCACCATGTATTTTACCTATACTGGAGTGTGAGGAAGAGCAAGAGGAACTGCTGTAAACCAACCAGTCTTGGGGATGACTTTAGGGCAATGATGTCACTTCCTCCTTTGATAGGGTTTGAATTATTGGCCGCCTGGGGCAGAGGGGCTGTGGGAGAATTTTTCCTGTCAAAAATTGGTTGGTAGGCTGCCGGACAGGTTTTCGCTCCCACTTGACGTGGGAAATTTCATTATCACAATGTTATTACTATTATAACCACCTTGTTATGACAAATGTAATCATTTTATGCATGTTCATTTCACTAGATGTGATCATTTGTATGCATGTTTATTTTATTAGATGTGTTTAATCACACTCAATATTCACAGTGGTAATTCACTTCATATTAGCTCGTTTTGCAGAGTTACCTTGTAGGTCATTCCGACAATTGTGTACGTGCTAGCTAGCAGAGAAACCTTGTCTGATAACCATTTTGGGTAAACACCAGGATGTGAACGTGAAGAGGTTATGCTGACATTTCTGACGGGAAACAACCCTAAAAAAGTCTGCCTGGGAACAGAAGGGAGTTTCCGTCTTGGGATAGAAGGGAGATTCTGAAGGATGCCGTTGCAAGCGGGAAACCTTATGTCCATACATGGTTTACGGTTCCGGATACAGCGGAGCGGGGATAAATAATGGCTCTGAGAGACTGTTACTCTCAGAGCACTTTCAGAGCGTGATGATTTCATGACTGATTGTACTCTCAATAATTTGCATTAATAAAAACTTGTTACTCATCTGACACGACTCAGAACTTAATATTTGTCTTTATTAATCGTCACAGGTATTTCCACCACACACTTCTTAGTAAAATGTTCACTCACATGTTTATCAAGTGTTGAACATATGTAAATACATATTTGGAGGAATTACGATGTGTTGACGTATCTGGTTGATACGTCAAAAGCGGGAATTGAAGAGTAACTGTTTATTTTACCTTGAGTGTATTGACAAATATCTTTCAATTATGATTACTCAACTTAGTATCTATAATTACATAATCACTGTGTGAAACCTTGTATTTTATATGCATTAACCAATACTCACATTATATTTGATCATTTTTATTACTCAGTGTATTTTACACGCATTTATATAGAAGATTAACCAATAATCACAATATATTCTTTACATATATAGTAAAACATTGTTTGATCAGGCATGTGACTAACACAGGCCTTATTATGACAAATTAACCCACATGATACATAAGGCGTTTACTAACACATAGGACCTATTATATGGCGGACTAACCACGCGCCACTGACACATTAACATATAATATATGGAATCCATTGTGTGACGTGTGTAGCTTATGCTTGAAGCATTTCGTTCACTGCATGTTTCTGACTAACGGCCATCAATCATCAGCTAGTGCACTCTGTACGAACTGAATTGATACAAAGGAGACTTTGAAACGAACAGGGCGGCACTGTCTGATTACTGAAACAATATCACACTGTCCGGCTGGATACAGTCAAGGCCAAACACTAGTGGTCCGGTCAGACCTGTGAAACTTGAGCACTAACACGTGAAATTACGCATACTAACATGAGATGATTTTAGCAACGCCTCATCAGCAGGTTTCGCGTCATTTGGGGGTATAAACATGGAGTCAGATTAGAGGGGGGTCAGAACTTATACTGAGACAGCTAATAATTGGTTTTGTATGTTCTCCTGGATCCAGTACTTTGTAATAAATACTTGGTTTGCTTTCAACTCCACTGCACCTGTCTGACTCTCTCTATCAAACGAACACGCAGGGGAGTTGTACCCCGGATGAGAGGTGGGTGTTGACCCACCTTTCTTTTTCTTTTCTACAACAGGTCCAATACCTAAATAACATCTGGATAACAGTGTTACAGGGCAAAATAACAATCCAGTTGTGATGATGTCAGGGCCCTGAATACATCACCACCAACTCCAGAGACATTTTACCTGCAAAGACATTTTTACACAAACACAGTACTTACCTGGATCCTGTGGAAATGGCGGCGCGCGAGCCACCCGGGTCCTTAAGGTCTGGGTAGAGACCAAGGGGTGTCCTGGGGCAGGGGAGCCTGGGGGTACCTGTGAAAAAGAGAACAGAGAATATAATACATTAACATTGTAAAATTATCATCAATACTTACCTGGACGTCCAAATGTTTACATGCATGTCATTCTGTTTGTAAATATGTTAATATTGTACATATACAATCATGTATAGTTGTCTTACCCACCTGCCCTCAAGTTAATTACTTGTTGGTTTAGCCGGGGATGGGCTAAAGGTATTTAAAGGCAGGCGGGTACACTATTGGGGGGCTGGTTGAGCGTGGCTGGTATGCTGACGGGAGTTTATTGTGCTGAGTGTTAGCATTTGTGGTGGTAGCTGCCAATCCACCTTTAGCTCCTACCAGTGTAGCGTGTAAATAGTTTGTATATATATTGTAAATTTCGTTTTGTTTTCATTTTTGTTTTTGGGTTCGGGTGCTTAATTCGTCACAATAAACACTTCAAAAGGGATTCTTACCTGGTTCCGGACTGTTTTTGCGTCTCTGCCTCACCTCTCTCCGGTAACCTCCTGACCACTTGTCCTCACACTACCACACCAGTAATAAATTGACTAATCTATAACCAGGGTTCATACACCTTTAACAAGGTAAAAATCAAGCACATTTCAAGGCCCATTTTTAAGTTTTTCCAGCACCTTTCAGCTGTCGTAAGTTAATGATAATGATGATCTCAAAACTGCGATTCAGCGATAATCAATATATCTCAAAACTAGTCCACACTTCACAGCAACTATACAACTGAGAAAAATAGCAGGAATTATGGATTTATTTGTGTCAGATTTACACAATTGAAACACCACTAGGCCTATTTTTTTTTTTTTTTTTACTGAAAATGTAGAGGTGGGTAACCCAGGTCCGGAAAGTAAAAATGCCACCCAGGCCTATCTACCATCCCCCTGAATGTTAAAATTCAAGCATTTTCCAGGATTTCAAGCTCCCGTATGATCCCTGTATAACAAAGTGTTTCAAGCAGCCAGAGTTGACATGCAGGGAAAGTGCACCTAAACCTCTTTAGTTCACCAGTCTTCTTATGAAGAGCCATGAGACCTCATGTTTTCCATTCAAGCAACCAGAATCATGTGTCATATTGCTAACAATTTCTTTACAGACTGAGATTAACAGGTAAAACATCTGGACCATCAGTGCTTCTCTTAAATGGACTGAAATACTTTATATTGAGCAAGCTGAAACTCACTGTGCTGTGCCATCAGCCCTGCCTTCCTCTTCTGCATGCTGGTCATGGCACCAGAGCTAGAGACACCATCACCCTCTATAAAAAAATATATATATATAAAAATAAACAAAATTTTATATATATATCATTTTTAGTACACCAACTTTTCAAATACATTTTAAAACCCACATTAAAAGGTACTGATTCATAGATGATGGAGGGAAAGAAGAAGAAAATAACTTTTTTTTTTACATTACACACCACACACAACATCTTTGGGACATCAAATGGTTGATGTCTTTTGTCCACAGAGTGAGAAATAGCACTAAATCTCATTAACTCCATCACTCTGGATTTTAAGCTGTAGCCAGAAAACAACTGTTCTCA
Source organism: Astyanax mexicanus (assembly GCF_023375975.1). NCBI lineage: Eukaryota > Metazoa > Chordata > Actinopteri > Characiformes > Acestrorhamphidae > Astyanax > Astyanax mexicanus. Next base: position 11,343,135 of record NC_064411.1, on the reverse strand, counting down.
GGAGAACAGCTTTTCTGATCTATTGTCTGTAGAACTGACTGTGCTACAAACATAAGCCATCATTTTAGCGTGATAAAGGCTGACCATTCTGGCTCTCTCTCTCATGTATTTTATAATAAATACAATATTCTCATGTGTTAATATTTTTTGGGTTCATATTGTATATGTACACACTTTATAGCATACACTGCACCACAGTCAGGGTACCATTTAGGGTCTTACCCTTGAAAGTTCCAAAATGTCCCCTCGGGGACCAATAAAGTATCTATCTATCTGTCTGTCTGTCTGTCTGTCTGTCTGTCTGAAGTCAGACTATGTTGAAGGTGCCACCATCATCAGCATCTGTGATAAACAAAAAACATTATCATACACACATATCATCCATACATACATACATTTTTTTTTAGTAGAAAAAAAAATGCATGTAGATGAATTGATAGTTTTATAGTCGCAATGAATTGTAATCAAATCTAAAACGTAAGGTGCCTAGAGATTCCCACCCCTAATAGACAAGATAAACTCACCATGAGGCTCCATTCGCATTTTCTTCTTGATTGTGGCAGTGAAGCCAGATACACCTTCATCATCCTCTGTAAAATAAAAACAATAATAAACTGTTTGTCTGGAATAGCTTATGGCAATTCTGCTGTATATGGAGACATTACAACATCAATGTGCAGATAAAACATTTAACAAAGTTTGTAAATAGCCATCAATTTATTATTACATCATGAACTATGGTACAGGATGATTACAAATTCTGCACACCATGTTACGTTGTGTTCAGTGGTGAAACACCAACTAGTGTTTTACCGCTGACATGCTAAAAACTCACCACGAGGTTCCATCCTCACTACTGGTCTGTCTGTCTGTGGGCTGTCAGTTTGTGCCATACTGCTACCTGCAATTTTTCATTACCATTACATTAAGTATCTCATAAAAAGGACTATAAGGATTTACAGAAAGACACAGGTGTTATGGATAATTTCCGATTCATAAGTATTAAATATTTGTAGAGTATAATGAAATACCAAAAACCTAAACACCTAAAATGATAATTAACAGTCTAAACACTTGTATTAAATGTGTATAATAATGTATAGGACATTAATAAAAACACGTCTTTTACAAAGTAACTGGCATTTAAAGAACCTATTCAAAAGGGTTTAGAATATTAGACAAATATTTTAAATGTATTCAGAAACATACCAGGAAGTGAAAAGTCAAGAGTGTTGAGATTCTGGCCTTTGATGGTCTCCGTGCCTTTCTCCATTGCAAAGAGAAGTTTGCTGATCCTTGACAGCTGAAGTGTTTTATCTGTCTGTAAAAATCACAGTGCACCCTAATGTCATGTCCCATGAATCTCGCACCTTGCTCCAACTCTTGCTGGTCAAGATTCAGCAGCTGACAAAGTGTAGCAACCTGCTTTCTTAGTTTGGTTGATCTAAGGAGTCCTGGGTTTTCTGCCTTGCTCTCTTCTGAAAATCTCCTCAGACAGTCACAGCCACGAAAGTTTGACATTGCAGAAGGTCTTGCGAAGACAAAGGGGTTCTGATCAGGTACACCAGCTTCTTTTCTTTTTTCTATCAGGAAATCAATTGATGCTTTTGTTCTATCTGGTAGGAGAATTGGCACTTTTCTACCTCTCTTTCCTCTGATTTCTATTCTGGTAAGGGTCTTGCTCAGTTCTTGCTCAAGCGGTGTTAGTGTTTGAAATATATCCCCATTTACTGGGGTCCTGTTTGCGTTCATGTACATGTCTAAGGTCAAGCGGGAGGCCTCACCTTCCCTTCGTCTATTGAACACAATGACCTGTGACAGAAGGCTCTCAGTCAGGTCCTTATAAGCAGACATGTTGATGCCATCTAGCAACTCCCGTTTTGCTTCGTCTTCAACCTTTCTAAGGTGCTCTTGGAGGATCATGACATCTTTAGTCAATGGGATACCGTCATCTTTGTTCCACCTGTTCTCTTCCATTGTTTTGTGTGCATTAAAAGAAACACTGTCTTTCCACTTCTGTTCTAAAAGTTCTTTGAACTTCTTTGCATTCCTTTCAGCCAAGTCATCATAATTTTCCAGAGTCTGGCCAATAAGCACATCAGTCACTCCTTTTAATGAGAAGCCAATTTTGACAGCAGTTGATGCCTTTCTGTATGCATTCTTGCTTGGGCTAAACTGAGAGATCCTTTTAACTGCCTTCAGCAGCACCTGAAACTTGGATACATGGCACAGATCTTCAAGATATTTAATACTCTTATCAATTTCCTTTGCTGCCACAACGAGTCGACCCAGTTCTCTCATTTTCTGAGAAATGTAACCAGTTGCATTATTTTTCCCACGATTTAGCAGCACATTACCATATTTACAGATCAACGCATCATTCCGTACAGTAAAGGACACAGCATCTTTTTGCATTCCATGAATGACATTCTCCGAGGTCTCCGAAATGGGTAGCAGGCTTGAAGATGCTTTTTGAACTCTACTGTTGCTCTTTTTTTTAGCTCTGCAAGTTCCCTGATGTTTCCAAAGATCACTTTTCACAAACATGGCGTAGCAGTACTGGCAAGGAAGGTAATTATCGACAGAAGCTTCAAAAGAAGGTTGTTTCCACGTCACTATTTCCCCATGGCCACTCTTAAGGACTTCTAAGTTATGTTTATAGTCACCTTTATTCCGCAGCCCCTCTAATAGATCCTTTCTTTTCTTCGATCCTAAGGGGAAGCTGAATGCATAAGCCACCTCTCTGACATCCATATGGGCATGTTCCAAATGCCTGCTTAACTTTTTGTTTGACTTTCCACAGTAGAGGTAAGGCAGTAATGGTTTTTGTCCCACTTTCGTTTACCATTTTGATTTTTTTTGCAAACCTTCACAGTTATATTCGAAGCTGTGGGTTTTTTTGGACTCTGTTTTCTGGACTTGTCTGTTCTTCTGTTTGTTCTAATAGACTTGTTTTTGTCGTCATCACCATTGGTTCTTGTTTTCCTCGTTTGTTTTTTGCACTTGTCTGGACTTGTGTTTGTTCTATTGAACTGTTGGTCATTATCCAAATTTTCATAACTACTGCAAACCTCACTGTCATCAGTACTACTGGATGATGGCTTGTAGTCAGCATCTGAGTATGCAGAATTAATGGACTCCTGAGAACTTGAGTGAAACTATAAGTAAAGAAAAATATTGAACAAAAGCTAAAACATCTAATCAAACCAACAGGACAGCAATACTCCCCTTGACTCTCCCTTTCACCTGTTTAATCTCTTCAAAGTCTACTATTTAACTTCAGAAATACTAAAGGAATTATTCACTCTAAAAATCTCTATAGTATAACCCAGATGTATTTAATCAGGCAAGACATATTTTGAAGAACAGATTTAGCTGCATGTTACTAGAGCTCTGAAGCTAGCATTACTCACAAAAACTAACCTAAAGAGTAAAGTTTCTGCAATAAAAAACACACATCACCAAAACTTCTCAATTAGTTCACTACAGTATGATTTACTGTGAAATGTTAAAATAATAAGACTTGTGTAGCTAAATGTGACCAGCATCTTAGACAACCAACTCAGGAGCAACTATGATGACTGTCATACACAGGAGACATCTGATCCAAGATCTACTGGCTCTGCTGCTGTCTCAAGTGTCTTATAGAGGTCAAACGTTAAACAAAAATACTTGAGTCCTAAAATCACACTGAGAAATCTGTGAGACAATAATTAAGGTCAGCATGCTGTGGGAACATGATGACATGTTTTGGTGAATAATTCTTATAGAAACAGCTGGACTCTTTAGATGACTTGAGTTGCATTGTTAGCATTGACAGATTTGCAGTTCCAGTTCCATACTAAGGAAACTCTAAACATGTCTTGGTGAATTGACATTTAAGTAAAGTTTAAACAGTTTAAACAATATAATTTCTGGATGAACAACTCCTTCGGTAACAGGATGCATTATTAAAATGACAAAATATATACCTGCTCAGCCTCCAATGCCATTTTTCTGTAGTTGTTGAGTAAGCAATACTGCACAGTGAAAAGGAAAACAAGCAATATACATAAACCACTACAGCAATTGTTTGAGAACTGACTGACATGGTTTTACACCAGCTTATCTATTAGTCTTTTAATCTAATCTAATTAACCTAAATTTACACATATGGAGATATGAAAGCAGAAATATAGGATATCAAGATTTTTCCTGTGGAAAAAATATATTTCACACTTCTACTCAGTGATAAAACTCCTGCATCCAGACTGCAATTTAAAAGCTCCTCCATAGAAAAACAGTAGATAATTCAGCCTGTAATTTTCTCAGAGGACGTCTGAGAAACATGTACATGATCGTTCTGAACGGGAGTAAAATCACAGAGGATAAAAACCCCCATAAAAAAAGAAAATTACCCAGAACCCCCTAAAATACTAATCCCGTCGTCCAGATAGGATTTAAAAAGTGAAAGTAGGGGGGATCGGAATCAGAGTTAGAGTAAAGGGGGGGGGGGGGGAGAGAAAGCAGAGTTAGAGTGAAGGGAGGGTGAAAGCAGAGTTAGAGTGAAGGGGGCGGTGAAAAAGCAGAGTTAGAGTGAAGGGAGGGTGAAAGCAGAGTTAGAGTGAAGGGGCGGTGAAAGCAGAGTTAGAGTGAAGGGGCGGTGAAAGCAGAGTTAGAGTTGGGGGGGTGAGAAAGCAGAATTAGAGTTGGGGGGTGAGAAAGCAGAGTTAGGGTGAAGTGGGGGGTGAAAGCAGGGTTAGAATGAAGGGGGGAGAGCATAGTTAGAGTGAAGGGGGTGAGAAAGCAGAGTTAGGGTGAAGGGGGCGGTGAAAGCAGAGTTAGAGTAAAGGGGGGTAAAAGCAGAATTAGAGTTGGGGGGGTGAGAAAGCAGAGTTAGAGTGAAGTGGGGGGTGAAAGCAGGGTTAGAGTAAAGGGGGTGAAAGCAGGGTTAGAGTAAAGGGGGGGTGAAAGCAGGGTTAAGAGTAAAGGGGGGTTGAAAGCAGAGTTAAAGTGAAGGGGGGTGAAAGCAGGGTTAGAGTAAAGTGGGGGGGGTGAAAGCAGGGTTAGAGTAAAGGGGGGTGAAAGCAGGGTTAGAGTGAAGGGGGGGTGAAAGCAGGGTTAGAGTGAAGGGGGGTGAAGGCAGGGTTAGAGTAAAGGGGGGGTGAAAGCAGGGTTAAAGTGAAGGGGGGGTGAAAGCAGGGTTAGAGTGAAGGGGGTGAAAGCAGGTTTAAGAGTATAGGGTCGTGAAAGCAGGGTTAGAGTGAAGGGGGGTGAAAGCAGGGTTAGAGTGAAGGGGGTGAAGGCAGGGTTAGAGTAAAGGGGGGGTGAAAGCAGGGTTAGAGTGAAGGGGGGGTGAAAGCAGGGTTAGAGTGAAGGGGGGGTGAAAGCAGGGTTAGAGTAAGGGGGGTGAAAGCAGGGTTAGAGTAAAGGGGGGGTGAAAGCAGGGTTAGAGTAAAGGGGGGGTGAAAGCAGGTTTAAGAGTTGGGGGGGTGAGAAACTGCGTTAGAGTAAAGTGGGGGTATGGGAATCAGAGTTAGAGTGAACAAAGGCAGAGAAAGCAGAGTTAGAGTAAAAGGGGGGGGGGGGTGAGACTGCGTTAGAGTAAAGTGGGGCGATGGGAATCAGAGTTAGAGTGAACAAAGGCAGAGAAAGCAGAGTTAGAGTAAAGGGGGGGGGGGGTGACACTGCGTTAGAGTAAAGTGGGGGGATGGGAATCAGCGTTAGAGTGAACAAAGGCAGAGAAAGCAGAGTTAGAGTAAAGCAGTTTCTGTACATACTTCATAAAACTACTTAAATACTACTTTCCCCCAGTGTTTTTTTTTTTGCCGACCCTAGCACCGACACACAGCGGAGAACTAACTAACGCTAACTAACCAAAATAGCCTATACAGTTTTCTCTGTTTAACTAATAATAAAGAAACGTGTGTTTACCAAAGACTAACACTTACACCTTTATTTTATCAAGATTACACAGACAATAAGTTTAAAAAGCATGATAAGATAAGAGAAACAACGCTCACCTGGTTTTAAAAGCTGGAGTGGTGCCGCAGCTCAAGAGAATGCCTCTGCAACATGTAGAGTGAGTGGCTTTAAAATGGCGGCCTTGATTCGCGATTCCGAGTGCGATTCATTTAATTGAATCGACCCTTTGGTACGCTTCTGTTTAACCACGCCCAAGAACCTCGGCCTCCTTTTGTCCTTTAATTGCCTTTACTGCTTAACAGCTGTGTATTCCAATTTTTTTGTTCCCCTTAAATAGCGCCGTGGTTGTATGAATGCAGGTTTAAAAGAATCGGTTAGGGAACCAAGCCTCCCCAGTAGGTCTTTAAAAAAAAAAAAAAAAAAACATGGGCGGGTTGTGGACAGCTTGTATAAAATAAATACCTTTAAAAAATAATAAATAATATAACAAATTAATAAAATAATGTATTCATTTTATAATGAACAAAAAAATCATACTATTATAATTAATAATAATAATTAATGCTCATCTGATTTTGTACTCGTCTTTTATATTTGAGAAAAGACAGAGACGCGAATCAGACGACACCATTCGTTTGCCAGTGTTGTGCCGAATTCAGCAGCCCTGTCAGAAAAAAGCACCCCCTCGCCGCGCACCGTCTTCCTGTCTTTAAACTCAATAAGATGGCGGGGGTAGCGATTTCGGCACAGCAGAAACACAACAGGCTTCGGCTGTGGCTTTTTTATATTGGTACAGCTCAAGTCAAAGCAGAAAAATAGGTTGAACACTAAGCATGATCTGCGAGTAACACTGTCTGCTGCAACAAACTTCAAACTCTGATCAGAAGTAAAGTACATGCCCAACTGTCTCACTGACTAAAAAAAAAGACTTGTTAGGTATAAGAATCTTGTTTTGTAGCCTTATTTATTTGATGCAGATTTGATATTTAAATGTATTGTAGTAACCTTTATACATGCAGATGGCATGGTCCTGCTCAGTTTCTTGCTAATGTACTCTGAATGCAGAGACATGTAGAGCAGTAAAATATTTAATTGTGTGGCCTTATTTATATTGTGTTGTTTTGATATTTAATTGTATTGTAGATACTGTGGCGTCTGTGTGTGTGTGTGTGTGTGTGTGTGTGCCAGCTTGTAGTGTGCCTGTGGGGGCGGGTCATGGTAATCCGGGGCCAGCGGGGCATTATGGGGGTATGTTTTGGGTGGGTTAAGGGGACCTACCATCTCTGTGCTGGATAGCTGTGTTGGTGGCCTCAGGGCTGTTTGTGCTGTGTTGGCAGTTGGGTTGTGCTCTCTTAGCCTTGTTAAAGGCTGTAAGTGAGTGGCAAGCCTGTTAATAAAGAGCTGTTGAGTACTTGCTATGAGTCTCACGAGTCCTCCTTCCTCTTCCACGCCACAATACTTTTATGTTTGAATGCATACATATGTTTAAATTGTTTTTTGAAGGCCATTTATCAGAACTAAATTTGTTTGGTTTATTATTCTATACAATTGGGACGCGACTTAATGACCATGAGACAATTTGGGTCCCGGGCTGAGACCAGTTCTGAACTCCTGCAGTATGTAATAAGTAATATAGTATATATTTTTTGTTTTGGAAAATTAGGACCAGAATAATTTTCAATATACGTTTTAGATAAATAATAATTATTTTCTTCCACACTTGCACTACAGTCCCCAATGTCACATTATTCCAGAGAAAACATACCCTATGCTGGTCAGCTAGTTAACGAGCTAACCTCCCAGAATAGGGTATGTTTTCTCAGGGTAACCAGTTGGTCTTTAGTTGGATTTTTTTAGCAGGGCCTTTCTACTAATTCTAAATTAGAAGATGTTTGAACATGTCCCTCCACCACACACAGAAAACATCAAAATATGTCTGGACCTCTGGGACTGCATAAGTGTGGCTACTTAAAACTGAAATGAAACCTGAGATGTCCAACATGTGCTCCAAGTATCAAAACCATGGCACAGAAAAAAATATCATAAATGTACCTAACAGAAAAGTGCTGACACTGGCATCATGGGGTTGAAAATACTCGTTGTTTTCTACCACATTTATTACCACAATGTAAAGGTATTAATAAAATTCTATGTTGAAAATGAGGCACAGAATTGGCTCTGAGCAAATCCTCAGAGCCGCTGCTCTTTATTTTATGCCCAGCCAATACAATTCAAGAGAGTGTACATTTGATTATCCCACAGCAAAACACAGTTAATGTAGTCACATGTATTTATATAGAGTTTTTAACAACTGATGTTGTTTTAAAGCAGATTTATTGACATCCAGTAACAACACAAAAACATGATGGATAAAACACAAAAACATGAGTTGTACATGTACATAACTTCTATATAGCTAGATAAGTACTATTAACCCTTTGAAAACCAGGTCAGTTTTTAAGAATGTATTTGTAGTTACACTACCTTTATCTTTCTATATATTACAAAGCATTTATAGGAGACAGTCACATGTCAGATATTATTTTCAGGAGATTCTATTCTAGTCAAATATATCTTATATTCACCTGTAAATTAAGTCTGGCCCGAATAGCGTTTTTTGAGCTCGGGATATTCGGCTTTGTAGCGAATATTCAAATATTCGTTAAAAAAAGCCGTATTAAAAACGAATTAAAGTACGAAAAAGTGCAAATCACGGCCCCCTTAATATATTGCAAAATTTTCCACGGACACCCGGCCCCGAAAAAAAAAAACCCATCCCTTTCCTCACGGGTCGGACTCAAGGTTTAAGAAAATGGTCTGTGATAGATGTCTGTTTTTTTTTAATTCACACTGTTTTTATTTCTCATTAAATATCTACTAGAAGCAGATTAAATCTGTACAGTATAATTTATTTCACTGCAGTCCTGAATATATGGAGTGCATTATGTCTCCTTATGTTGTGCTGTGTGCTCGGACTGCACTGCCTGCTCTGGTGTTTTCACCCCGTTTTTTTTTTGGTGTTTTCACCCCGGAATTTCTACTTCCCCACACCATGGCTTCTCCGTGCGTATAGACCAGGAGCGCCGCTGCTTAAAGGCTTCTCCACTGCGCAAGTCGGCCCAGTCAATTGCTGTTTTTGTGTTTTCACACCTAAGCTATTTGCTTAAAAACAAAAAAACAAATATATATATATATATATATTAGAGTACAGGAAAGTCATTGTAAATTATGTTACTGTTCTTGGTGTATTTCGTTTTAATGATTGTGCAGTTATTAGCCCGATTATTGATTTTGTGTTTTTGCACTTGGGCTATAAGCTCAATATAAAATAGTTCGATTGTTCAGAAATTATTTTATATTCTTAAACCATGTTAAATTATATTAGATTATAGGAAATTCATTCAGACATCATTCTTTACGTTTTAATTATTACACTAGAACCGTCAAGCTGTCTCTGCTCCTCCTTTAGCAGATTGGTTGGTTATTTTCCAATTAAATCCACATTAATTTAGTAGAGCATTAAACTACAAATCTGAGATGTATGTGCTATATGTATAAGTATGTGTATGTATATGTATGCCATCTCTGCCCCCAAAACTGTCCAAATCCCCCGCGAGCACGCGAGGTGCAGCGCACTGATGAATTCATGCGTTGAGCTATTAACGCGCAGATAAGCTGTAACTGGTGAAACATCACAAAAATCACAATGTGATTTCTTACATTAAAACAGACCATTGTCTTTCGCCGAACCTGACAGGGCCCGTGGAAAGCGGTGGAAATTCTCGGCCGGCCCGAGTTCATGCAGCGGGTGATTCAGGCAGATATTTGCGTTTTTTTTGTAATATCACTTTATTGTTCTACTCTTTTGCTGAGTTTTTCGTTTTTGATCTTTTGAAATTCGTTAGATTAGATTTTATTGGGCTTAGTTTAGTTGGTTATTTTCCAATTTCATATTTATTTTTATTAAATTTCGTTATTAATTTTTCACTATTTTTAAGAGCAGGCCTTATTTGCCTCACGGATAAATACTTTGTTAAATGTAAAATTACTTCGCCAGAAGAGACTTGAGACTTGACTCGGACTCCTCACCAAAGAGTTGTGAGCATCTCTGCCTCTCTTATAACGCCATTAACCTGAACAGAAGTGTGATTTTAGAGTGAGGTGGAGCTCTGGAAAGGGAAAAAAACGGATACCCGAATATTCGGGTCCAGCCCTACTGTAAATATTTTTTTTTTTGGTATTTGCAATAATTCTACCATGTTTTGATCAATAACCTGCAATGTTTGGGTTTTCTTTTGGTTATCAGGAATATGAAACAGTTTACAGCTTACAAATTTTACTGTAAAAAGATAATATATGGTGTTCTTGGGCTGTAAGTACAATGATTTTGTTTATGCCTTATTTATAATCAATATCCCTGCTAACAAAAAATCAGTTCAAGATCAGCTGGTCATCCAGACAAAATATAGCTGGCTAAACTAACCAGCATATGTTTTTCTGAATGACCAGCTGGTCTTGTGCTGGATTTATAGCAGGGATAAATTGCCACATGATCCGTGATTTACAATACATGAAAGACGTCCATATAAAATAAAGAAATCTCAATTTATTACCTTGTGTGTATTTTATATGGTTGTCAGTATAACACAGCCTCTGAGCACGTCTAAATATAGACTCGATTCAGTCATATGTTCAGTATGATGATTCAGTATAAATACAGTTAATAAAATGAATAAAGTTAATAAAAACAGCATCTCTTGAACAAAATGACTCGTTTTAAACACTGATCTTCGATCAGAACAGTTAGTTGACTGTTATCCGGGGCTCTCACTCAGGCCGAGTCTCATAAAAGGAACTGACTATTGAATCAACAGAGTCGGCTCAGGTTGTTCATTCCCTCAATATGTTCGCTGAATATGGGAGGGAGTCGATTCGCAAGCTTCGAAAATATGAATCTAATACGAATGAATCAGCGAACTAAACGGTGATAGTGATGGGATCCTAAAATGGCTCCCATTGTGGAGCCGGTTCCAATCGTTCACTTCAAAGAGCCGGCTCTTAGAGCCGGAATATTCGCGAACGACACATCGCTAAACGGTGAACGAGCGCCGCGGACTAAACTTTTAAACGGAAGAAACTTTGCTGTAACGGACGGGTTACAGCCACTTTCGGGTGTTTACTGGAAGAGCCGCTGCTGCTTTGTTACTGAATGGACCTGTCGGCAGTGTAAAGCCGTTTTCATCGCTACAGCTTCTATTAAAGGTAAGATAAACTGTATTTAATGGCCGCCGCTGTGCAGTCTGAGCTGGGGGACCCTGACCGCCGTGTTTGGGTAGCTGTGTGTGGTCAGCAGCGGCGCTGACCCTGTGTTCGGGTAGGTGTGTGCGGTCAGCAGATGCGCTGACCCTGTGTTCGGGTAGCTGTGTGGTCAGCAGCGGCGCTGACCCTGTGTTCGGGTAGCTGTGTGGTCAGCAGCGGCGCTGACCCTGTGTTCGGGTAGCTGTGTGGTCAGTACACGGTAACTTAGCAGTGCAGGCCGCGTGTTTGATTGGTCTAATACCTGGCCACGGTGGTGTTGGTGAACTGGTTTAACTGGGGTCAGTGTTAATGTGTATTATTATTATCCTGCCGCGGGCTCGCGGGGGAATTTAGAACGTGCTCCGGTCCAACGCGGGTAAAGCGCCGTGCTTTAACGGACGGAGGATTTAGCCTATCAGAAATGCTGTTTCTGCAGATCAGACGTTCACTGAGACCATTTCTAGAACCGGATTGGATGGAACCTGTAGATATTCGGTCGCTATTCGTCAGACAGACTTGTAGGCGGGCTTCTTCTTCTCGGCGTAATGGCCTAGTGAAGCGCTAGCGGCTATGCTAACCGCTGACCTGCGCAGTTGAAGTGAGAGGCTGTCCGGGATTGTATTGTTGTCTGTGTGAAAGCTGGAGGGCATTTCGGCAGTTGGATGAATCCTCGGTTACCGGGAGATATTGAGTAGTATATATCTGATTTTTGAATAATGCAAATACATGTATATCTACTCTCTAGCCTGTGAACTGCCTGGAAACAGTGTCTGAATTTTTCATTGGTCCAAAAAAACGGACCAATAAGTAAAATGGATTAGCTTTCCACGCCCCCTCTAATAATCTGAGTGCTGCGCTCATCAGGAGCCTACAGGGGCGCTAGTGAGCATGTGTGTTTATGTCTTAAAACCCATATTTAGCATGAAATGAGGACCATGCTGAAAATTGGTCAGGAGCATCAGGAGGCTATAAGGAGGCGATTGCAATGAAAAACGGGTGAGCACCGGCAAAATGTCCTCACTTCCCGAAAATGTCCTCACTCAAAAGGTCTAAAACTTGCGGTGGTCCTCACAAGTATAGCATTGTAAACACACACACACACACACACACCGAATCTCTGTTACACACAGGGTTATTCTATCTTACACAGACGCACTGAAGAGCCAGAACCATAAACCAAAAACCCTGCATAGAGGGGCTGAGTGAAGGTGGTGTAGAACGTGTGTAAGTGTGTGAGAGTGTGTGAGGGTGAGGGTGAGTGTGTGAGAGTGTGTAAGTGTGTGAGAGTGTGAGAGGGTGTGTGTGTATCAGAGGAGACTCTGTAGAAGGACAGAGTGCCGGAGGGACAGTCCACATACACTCCTACTCTCCTACAGCCGGAGGGAGGAGTGGAGAGATCAGTTCTGTTATTATTGTGTTGAACAGAGTATCTGTTATCAGAGCAGAACAGACTCCAGGAGTTTATATTCTCTCCAAACTTACAGTTCAATCCGTCTCCTTTCCTGCTGATGGTTTTATAACTCAGAGCTACTTCAGCTCCTCCTCCTCCGCTCCACTCAGCCTCCCAGTAACAGCGTCCAGTAACACCAGTAACTCTCTCTCTACTCAGAACCTGCTGATACCAATCAAATCTCTCTGGATGATCAGGATACGACTGCAGCTTCTCTCTAAACTCCACCCTCCTGTTCTCCTCACTCAGAGAGAGACGACGCTGCGCTGTGTTCAGATCCAGAGTGAAATCACAGCCGTCTGAACACAAGAACACACACAGAGTGTATTTAGTGTGTAGTGTTATATTTAGAGTGTGTGTAGTGTTCTATTCAGTGTGTGTGTGTGTGTAGTGCTATATTTATTGTGTGTGTGTAGTGTTGTATTTAATGTGTGTGTAGTGTTATATTTAGTGTGTGTAGTGATATATGTGTATTTGGGTGTGTATGTAGTGTTTGTATGTATTGTTTCTATGTAGGGTGTGTGTTTGTGTATATTGTTTGTATGTAGAGTGTATGTGTGAGTGTTTGTACTGTGAGTGTGTGTGTGGTGTTAATTTAGTGTGTGTAGTGTTAATTTAGTGTGTGTGTGTAGTGTTTGTTTGTAGTTTGTGTGTATGCGAATGTGTGTGTAACTTACATTTTTTTAATCCAGGTTTGATTCTGATCTTCCCTCCATGTTCCACACTAAACACACACACACACACACAGATCAGCACAGTGTGAGATTTTTAGAAACTGATTTATGAAGAAATATTTTGCGTGAAAACGAGTGAACATTTGAGAGAGTGGAAATTAGTGACCTCATGTTGTAAAGTACAGAACTGCAATGCACACTGCATAAAATCAGATTAAAAACGGAAGATTAAGGAAGATTAACTCTTACTTCTCTAAATATATTTTTGTCTGCATGTATAAAGTTTTAATATTTGCTGTATCTTATTCTGCTTTATATGCACGATATGTAGTATTATTTTTATTAGAGCTTTTATTCACAAATGGAGAAAACAAGGCACAGTGGTTAAAGTTCCCAGGAGTGACTGAGCTACAGAAATTACTCCAAAAGGGCATGAACAACTCATCCAGGAAGAACCCAGAACAACATTTAAAGAACTGCAGGATCTCACTCGCCTCAGTTAAGATCAGTGTTAATGATTCAATAATAAGAAAGAAACTGGGTGAAAATGGTCTCCTAGATAAGATAAAATGGTTTCCTGTGGGCTTGCAGAAAAGGGTTAAACTTTACAAAAGTATGTTTTTTGCATTCATATTCATACCTGAGTCCTGTCACAACAACTGTTTTTATTGAACCATGCATTTTTCAAGGAATTATTGTGCAAAAAGTATTTTCATCATGATTTCAAAATAATTTTATGCCACTGGTCATTAGAAAACTTCTAAAATTTTAAATGTAACAAAGACAACATTTTTAAATAAAGCCAAAAAACCAAGTCAATCACATAAATGGGATCTCTTTAGAAATTAAGGGGTCTATTTTAGTGATCCGTAGGTGAGCTGTCAGTTGTGCACCATGCAGCTTGATTTAGGGTGTGTCACTGTGTCTTTACGATAGGAAAAGTTGCTCCAAAGAGGCTCAAAATGTGAAATAAACCAATCACCATGTCACTTGCCATTCCCGTTAAGAGCCAGATGCGGTCTGACTTTGGCGTATTGCTATTTAAATGGCACAGCTACCTGGAATTGACCAATGTTTTTCATTGGCGTAGATATATTCAAAATCACCGTTGCTGTTTAAACAAGACAGGTGAAGAGCATGAAAATACACTGTTGGTGGGAGTAAGATAGCAATAAGCATCAAGACCACCTTGCACAGGGTGTAGGTTAGGGCCCTAAGTGTTCAGAAAGGATTCTGGTTTTGCAGTCACTGTTTATTTTAACCATAAAGACATGGGCTGGTTGCTGGGGTGCTTGACTCTCAGTGTGTATAAAGTTAGTGGGGGATCAGTTTTTAACTTTTATCCTGACTCGATGCTCAGGACAGCTCTCCATCACTGTCTCCTTGACCAGAACCAGCTAAACTTTTCCACCTGTTCTGGAGTAAAACCTAAACCTTGGTTTCTTTTTTTTTTCAGAAAGCGAAGTACTTGGCATTCAGTGCAGATAGCTTGGGCATAAAAAATGAACAGTGTCTGTGTAAACGAAAAAAAAAACAGAATGACAGAATGAAGGTTACATTCTGCTCCACCGTGTTTACCTGGTGACTACAAATAGATTTACTACAGGTCCCAAATGTGTCACAGCATTAACCCCTAACTTTCTCAACAATTTGTTTTCCTGTGAGGCACAGCGCACACACAGGAAAGAGCACAACAGACAATATCGAGAGTGACAAATATGTACAACATGTACAACAATATTTATCTTACAATAAGTTGATAACATAATTATCAGTTCAGACCTACCCGAGTTTCTCCAGATTGCAGTGTGGATCCTCCAGTCTGTCAGAAAGCAGCTTCACTCCTGACTCTCCTGGGTGGTTGTAGGTCAGATCCAGCTCTTTCAGGTGGGAGGGGTTTAGAGCTGAAGCCAGAGAACAACAGCCTTTCTCTGTGATCATACAACCAGATAATCTGCAGACAGAGCAAGACGGGGCTTAGAAGAAGGCATTCACCTTGAATCCCCATTGGTCAGCTTGTTCTGGACTGAAGGGTTCCCTGAACCCTTGTCTGAGACTGACCACGCCCACCCCGCCAGTTTCAAGCATCCTAGTGGTGTCAATTGCTCAATAAATATAATCAGATTTTTTAAATAACACTACAAAATCAGAAAAAATATCTATAGAAAATTAAAGTTTCTTAACACAGTTGACACAGATTAACAAATTCATGAAACCCAAACCTCAACAGTAAGCATCTCTGTGAATACGGCATTAGCATTGATGTGGACCAAAGTTCATATTAACTTTTTCTAAAATTGTTTTTGCTCGTGCATCACAATTTTGTAATCAATGTGTGATATATTTCAAATGATCATTCAAGTTGGACATTCTTTAGATGACTGCCGAAGACTATGTATTTGTTTGTTTGGTATACTCTGACTTTCGTTAAACACTTTTTCTTGTGTGATTTGTTATCATCATTGTAAACACCTGAATATTTACACATTTATACATGTAGAATTTCTAGTGGTGTCCATCGATTAAAAATGCAATCCAATGAAACCTACCAAAATTCTTTGATTAATCGCATTTGTTTTTCGTAAGACGAAAGTTTTTACAGTGGGTATTTTATGGAGAGAATTTTGTGCCAAAGTTTTAAACAAAAAAATAAAATCCGCAATCAAAATGTTAGGCTAAGGTCGAGCATTATAAACATACAGAGCTCATCATGAGCAAAGGAAGGTAACTTAGAGGAACAGACCGGGGAATTAACAACCCGCTCCCCCGTGAAATCCTTGACAGACACAGAAAACTGTCCGCCGTGAGGAAAGAACTCACAAAAGAAGGGAAAATAGCCTTTGTCTACGTCAACAAACTTTATGTTCAGCTATATCGTGACAAAATCATAACTAAATTTCTTTAACTCTTTAATTTTTAACCTCATAAAATTGATCCATAATGTGTATATATATTTCCCCTAAACTTTCTCTCTCGTTCTTTCTCTTTCTTCCACTCCCACTTACTCGGGTCATTCTCTCAAAATCCTGATTCAGAGGACATCCAGTATGAAAATGTTCAAAATGCATTTAACAACAAATTTCCTTTTGAGGATTTAAGATTAAGGTCTAAACTTACTATGAATATTATTTTCAGAACATTTGTTCCATTTTATTGCATATTTTATTAGCATTTTTTAGATGAAGTCCACAAAAATGTATCATTACTGCAATGTGATATGACATCAAATATATGATAAAAATGCATTTTTTTATGAAAGTTAAGCAGTTCAGTTAAGCAAGGGTTTAGGAAGACTTATTAGCTTACACTTACACACAATGCTACATTATGAAAAGAATGTTTATTTTCAAGAACATTTCATATTACTTAAGACAATTTACAATGCCAACATTTGTATATCAAAAGAATCTTTCATGTAGACTACAGCACCTTCATTAATAAAACAGCTCATTTAACTATTGGAAACCATTCAACAAATGTCAAAGAAAGACCTCTCAGAAACTCTGAAATCTTGTCTATCTTTATGCACCATCCAGCATTGTATGCCTACTAAGACTAAACTTTCATTTTTAGTCATTTCTGTAGTTTTTTTGTGTTTTGCCCATATGTCAGAATGGACGTACTAATTCATGGAAGGAATATTGTAAAATGAGAAATTGTGTAGACTTAATAGGAAAAAGAAAAAGGATTATTATACAGATAGGATTGGGGTTTCACTCAACAATGGAAAGGAACTATGGAAGACCGTGAATAGTATATTGGGTAGGAAGGGAAATTTGGCGCCATTTTCTATTGAGGTAGAGGGATCATTTATAAGAAAACCTGACTCAATTGCTAATTATTTTAATGACTATTTTATTAAAAAGACACAAATCCTTTAAAGAAAGATGAGCAAATTACATGACGAACAGTCATGTAGAAGGATAAGGGAGTCAATTATGAAGGAGAAAAATTGTCAATTTAAAAACGGAAAAGAATACGGGAAAGAGGTGAAAAAATTCATTAGTACGATACAAAATGAAAGAACTTTGGAATTGATAATTTAGAGGGGAAAATTTTAAAAATGGCAATGAAATACATAACTAAAGCAGTTTGCTATTTTTTTATTTAAGTACAGAGAAGGGTATATACCCATCATTGTGGAAGGAAGCAAAAGTGATTCCTCTACCTAGACAACAAAGGTTCATGGACCCAACAGCAGACCTATAAGTTTACTACCAGTCTTGGGCAAATTATTAGAGAAGGTAATAACATCTAGGGTTCAAAATTACTTATGTTAGAACAACCTATTAACTAACTCTCAGCATGCTTATAGAAGAGGACATTAAACAGCCACTGCATTAATTCAGATGAACGATGATTAGTTAAAAGAACTGGAAGGAAAAATAAAATTTGTCGGAGCAGTTCTTTTAGATCTAAGTGCTACGTTTGATGTGTTGAATCACGATTTGCTATTAAAAAAACTAGACTGTTATGGGATAAATCCAACTGTAATAGCATGGTTTAAAAGTTATCTTTAAGATAGGAGTCAGAGGGTTTACTACAATGGAAGTTTGTCTGAGAGTAAAAATGTAAATCAGGGAATTGTCAAATGAAATGATAAAAACCCATCAGATAAAAGATAAAAAAGAGTTAAAAGAATGCGAATCACAGTATAATGAACTTATAAACAAGAGGACTCAAGTTTTAACACAACGACTAAGATATAAACAATTTAAATCACAATAACAAATCAGGTAAATTCTTAGCTTACCAAGTAAAACAAAGAAAAAAACAACAATTCCATCAATCAAAGATGAGACCAGACTAATCAGCCAAACATGAAATGAAATTAATCAAGTATTTGGGAAATTCTATTAAAAATCTATGCTCACCAGAACACGATCCAGACCAAATAGATATTCACACTTTCCTCAATAATATACACCTACCCAAACTAACTGAAGAACAAAAAAACATATTAGAAAAGCCAATAACATCAGAAGAACTCCATAAAGCCCTCCGTAAGATGCCTAATAACAAAGCACCAGGACCAGATGGCTTTCCCACAGAATTCGCAATCATCTCTAAATTCTACTGGAAAAATAAACCACCCAGAATCAAATTAACCACATTACAAAAACAAAGAACTCAGGGAGGCCTAGAAGCTCCAAATTTCCAACAATACCTCTGCAAACCAATTAAAGTACATTTAAGTATTTAATGGATAAAACCAAATCAAACTGATGAAATATGGAGAAAAGTAGAACAAACATCAATTAATGAAATACAAATCTCAGACTTACCATTTATTAGCACAACAATCAATCGCCACCCTTGTTTAAAAAACTCAATGATATCATCAACTCTGACAGCTTGGTGGAAAATTCACAAGAACACAAACACTAGACGTGCACCCACTAATTACTCACCCATATGGCACAACCCCGACTTCCCGACACCAAAAAAACCCAAAACTACAAAAATGGAAAGGAAAAGGTATTACACATTTACACCACGTTCTACACAACAATAACTTGCCTACTTTCTCACATCTAACCCAGAAATATAGCATTGAGAGGAACCAGTTTTTGGAACAGCTCCAACTTAGATCTATGTTAAACACAAAAATAAAAGATTACCCAATACTAGAACTTAGCCCACCAATTTCAGAATTCCTTAATATCTCTTCTTCAGACAAAATTCTATCAAAAATATATAGGCTTTTATTCAAATTAGACCAAACAGTGGCTATCCCAATAAAAAATGGGAAGAAGATATATTAATTACCCCCAATGCTGATTTCTGGAGAAACATTATGGAAAACACATTCACCATGTCTAACAATACTAACCTCCACCTTATACAATATAAAGTAATTCACAGGGTTCACTACACTAAGCAAAAGCTACATAAAATGGGACTAGTAGATTCAGAAATCTGCATACACTGCTCACTAAACACTCCAGACAATTACATTCATGCTCTATGGTACTGCCCACCAATCAAACACTTCTGGCAGCTTGTTATAACTTGGCTAACTCCACTATTTAAACAGCCAATCTCTCCATCCCCATCACTCTGCCTGCTTAACACATGAACCACAAACCTAAACCAGGAGGAAAGCAGAGCACTTTTGGTGGTGCTAACCATCGCCAAAAAAACAATTCACACAAACTGGAAATCAAGGGAAAAAAATCACCATCAGTCAATTGGAAAACTCACTCACAGAACACATAGAAATGGAAAAAATATCTGCATCTCTCAAAAACAGAACTCATGAACACATAAAAACCTGGTCAGCATTAAACAACCTCCTACATCAGTGACTCCATCAGTCTTTAACAGATAACCTACACACATCCATTATAAATCTACAGGGGTGATAGTGAAAAAAAATCCTGAGCCTGAACTTTTTTTTCCTGTTCCAAGGGGGGGGGGGGGGGCACAACATACAGCACGTAGGCGTAAATGTTGACACATTATTCAAACATTTTTATAGTCTGTGTATGACCTTATTGTCATATTTTAGATAATGTTTTTTTATTTTTGCCTTATGTCTACAGTGTTATTCACGAAAACACAGATCATTTCCATCTTGGTATGGAAACTGTCCATGTTCGATTCTAGCTGTAAAAACAAATACCAGCGTATGCAGTTAGAAATGCAAATGAGAAGGAAGCACTAAGAGGAAGAATACAAGAACTGGAACACCATAAAAATAATTTTAAAATGCAGTGTTTTTTTTTGTAAACATGAGGAATGAATATGCACGAGCCCGACCCAACGACCCAATTAAAACCCGACTTTTTATAATTTATTAAGTAGAGCATTAAAGCTGAGTTTTTTTTTTTTTTTTTTTGGGAGGGGGGCTGTTTAAATGAGCAAAATCTGTTCAGAATGGTGTTGAAGAAGACCTATTATTTAAAAAAATAAACTGTATTAAGAACAGATTTCCAAAAGATTAAAACACCAACAATGCGAAATGATCCACAAAAATTATATCTGAATGACCTTCCTCTAATTTAATATCATTTAACATGGTTTAGGAATATAAATTACTTTCTTAACAAAGAAACATTTTAATATTTAGCAAATAGCCTGTGCAAAAACACAAAAAATGGCTATTCCCTGCACACTCATTAAACCAAAATAACAATAACAATAATTTATAATTCATTTCTTTTTAATAACTTAATAATTATTATAATTTATAAATATATAATTAACAATATATAAGAATATGAAATACTTTCAGAACAAAAGATTTTTTATTTTATTTTAAGCATATAGCCTTATTTTATAGCCTTTATTTTAAGCGTATAGCACTCTGCACTTAACACACTCTACGAACGTGTTGTTTCTATCAACAATTAACTTGTATTAGCTCCATACCACTGACTGTCCTTGCATTGGAGCAAATTTAGCTTCAGAGGGCTCCATTTTGTTGGCTATTTAGCTACACAAAGCTCTGTAAGACAAGTGCGTAATGCGAAGTGGAGGAGCGCATGTGTGAGTACAGGTCGGGAATCGGGTCAGACTCGGGCTGATAATCTAAACTCTACTGCTGTGGAAGCTTGAATGAAGCTCTGAGAATCATTTATTTTTATTTTTGCAAATTCTGAAGACATCGCGAATAGAAAGCCTACTGCCTGCTGACCTGCAGCGTCGGAAAGCGGAGACGCCTCTGTGTACCAGCCGTAACTATAAAATAAAACATTAAAATGTGCACAGTAACTATTAGTGAAAGGACAATTTAAACAAATAGAACATTTGTTTAAAACAATAAACTTAGGTTCCTTACTGTATTAAATCTTTTTGCAACATAGTGACAAATCCACAATAATGAATGAAGAATTTCTAGCATGGTTAACTAATCTTGAATTCATTTCTTAAAACTGGAAAACACTCATCAATGTAACACAGCCACAAAGTTTTTTTTCCCATTTTCTCCCCAATTTACACGGCCAATTACCCAACCCACTCATTAGGACTCCCCCTATCACTAGTGATGCCCCAACACACCAGGAGGGTGAAGACTAACACATGCTTCCTCCGATACATGTGAAGTCAGCCACCGCTTCTTTTCGAGCTGCTGCTGATGCAGCATTGCCAAGCAGCATCACAGTGCGCTTGAAGGAAAGCGCAGCGGCTCGGCTCCGGTACATCAGCTCACAGATGCCCTGTGCTACAGACATCACCCTTGGAGTGATGTGGGGAGAGAGCACCATCTACCCACCCAGAGGGAGCAGAGCCAATTTTGCTCCTTCTGAGCACCGACAGCTTGATGGCAAAGCTGCATGAGTGGGGGTTCGAACCTGCGACCTCCTGAGCCACAAGATTTTTAACTGTACCGCGGAGCTTTTTAACTGTACCGCAGAGTTCAACTACTGTCGCTCGGAGCTTTTTAACTGTACCGCGGAGTTCACCTACTGTCGTGCAGAGCTTTTTAACTGTACCGTGGAGTTCACCTACTGTCGCGCGGAGCTTTTTAACTGTACCGCGGAACTTACCTAATGTCGCGCATGTCACCTTTTTTCTCCTGGCAGTTGTTTCACCCGGCCGTGGACGGGAACCAGTGGAACTTGTAGTTCTTTGGGCTAGAGATAACTGCTCTAGGGTGATACCCACTTTTACTTCACTTGGTTTTCTTTCAAAGCAAGTCACAGGAGTCCAGGGTGAGTTCCCAAGCACTTCTTTCATTTATTAGCAGTTCTAAGCACTCAAACATAAACGTAGCTAGCATTCAGAGAACAGAGGGGAGAGCCGTGGATGTTAACTAGCCTAACACGAGGCGGAGAGAGACGAAGCAGCAGCCACCTAACCCTAATTTGCTCCTAATCACACACTGCCGCTGCCTCCGCCAAACTGATCTAAACAAAATATAGTGTGCTTCACATACATTTCTTAAAGGGACATGAACCCCAATCTTGTAACACGCAGATCTTTTTAACTGTATCGCGGAGCTCACTTATTGTTGCGCAGAGGTTTTTTTTTTTTTCCTTTTCAGAGCCACGCTACGCCTGATTTCTGGCGCGGCACCGGAACGGTATCACCCCTGTATCTATAACCACATCATCCATATATCAACACTACATGAATGTTCCTACACACACACACATGCACACAGTCACATAACACATTCAACATTTAAGACATTTAGCTATTTTTATTTACTTACTTATTTTTTTGTTATTATGTTAGGGATGGATAAATGGAAAAATATAGGAAGCCATACTATAATAATTTTTATATATTTTATATATATTATAATAACTTTTTTTTCAAGGGCACAACTTCTTCTTTTGTGTTTTTTTATATCTCTCTTCTCTTCTCCTATATATTGTTTTCTATTTGGTTTAATTTGTATATATACACATCGTTATGTCCTCCCTCTGCACAGTGACCTCAGTTATCAGAGGTTTGTATTAATAAGAATAAAGTCTTAATGGTTCTCCGAAGAGGGGTGGCGGGCAAAAAATAAAATGTTAGGAATCAAAATCAAAAATTGTATGTTACAAATTCAAAAGAGAAAAATATATAGCAAATATATATGTTTAAATATACTTGGTTACTTTATTATCCTTTACAGTTATTATCCTTTACAGCGAACAGCTTCCAGTGCACAGCAGCAGCAGATACTTTAACAATTAAATTTCATACAAACATTCTGTTCAATGTTATATTATTCTCTGTTTCACTCCATTAAAAAGCTCACATTAGCGAGATGTGCTAAATATTCATGCACAAAGTATGATAGTTACATAGTCAGTGAGCTAGTGAATGAGATAGTTACCTCTTCACTGAACTAGTGAGTTAATTAGCCAGTGAGCTAGTGAGTTAGCTAGTTACCTAGTCAGTGAACTAGTGAGTTACCTACTCAGTGAGCTAGTGAGTTACCTAGTCATTGAGCTAGTGAGTTAGCTAGTTACCTACTTTGTGCATGAAAATTTAGCACGCTAATGTGAGCTTTTTAATGGAGTGAAACAGAGAATAATATAACATAATATAACATTAAACAGAACATTTGAATAAAATTTAATTGTAAACACAATCTGCTGCTGCTGTGCACTAGAAGCTTTTTGCTCTCCGTGTTTGGAAGGACGCTTGAAATTAGCGGGGTGGGCATGGTGAGTCTCAGTGGTCAGTCCAGAACCAGCTGACCAATGGAGGTTCAAGGGGAACGCCTTCTTCTAAGCCCCGCCCACCTGTGAAAAGTGTGCCAAAACTCAGAAGAAAAAAACTAAAGCAGAAGCAAAGGAGAGATTCCAGAAGCAAAAGTCTTTAACAGAAAAATAAAAAAACTCCACAAAAAATTCACAAAAACACAAAAAGAAAAGCAAAGACTGGCAAAATCCAAACTGATATAATTTTCAAATAACTGTAAAGTATAATAAAGTAAACAAGTATATTTAAACATATATATTTGCTATATATTTTTTCTCTTTTGAATTTGTAACATACAATATTTGCTTTTGATTCCTAACATTTTGATTGTGGATTTTATTTTTGTTGTGTAAAACTTTTGGCACAAACGGAGAGAGAGAGAGAGAGAGAGAGAGAGAGAGAGAGAGAGAGAGAGAGAGAAAAACAAATGGGGAGGGACAAACACAAACAGAGAAATGGAGAGAGAGCAACAAAGCTCTGAGCTGGAAATCTGAACCGGATTGTTACAGCTGGACACCGCATTAAAGTGTTTCAGTCGTTTAACCAGAAAAGAAATCTGCATGTTGGGTGGAGGCGGAGCAGATTACAGCAGAAGTTGGGGTCAAACTTGGTGCCGAAATAAAACTTGGGTTAAAAAAATAGTAATGCGTTACTGATTCCAACTTAACAAAGTATGTTAATGATTTAAAGCTGACAGCCCTAATAATTTCAAATGAAAAATCACAGAAACACTGACCTGAGAATCTGCAGTTTACATTGTGAACTCTTCAGTCCAGCAGAGAGCAGCTCCACTCCTGAATCCTGCAGGTCGTTGTTACTGAGGTCCAGCTCTTTCAGGGGGGAGTTTTCCAGGTTTATAACTGATTCCAGATTTTCACACGTCTTTACTCCAAGATTACATGAAGCTAGTCTAAAAAACAAGAATATATAAATGATTTTACAATAAACCCAAAGAAGAATATTTAAAGAGCTAGTGTTTCTTTATACTGAAATAGTTAACATGCAGAAATCTCCACTTTATTTGTGATCAGCATGGGCATACAGTTCACCAAAAGCTCTGGGACAGATTATAATGAGTTAAAATAGAAAATAAAATGTTTAACAAAACAGAAAAACAAGAAAGGCTTTTAGCAGTGTGTGAATTTATTCTATTTTCCAAGTTAAACTCTGGAAAAAAACATTACACCTTCTCCCACATACATCAGTGAGCTAGTGGGTTGCCTAGTCAGTGAACTAGTAAGTTACATAGTCAGTGTGTTATTGAGTTAGCTACTTATCTACTCAGTGAGCTAGTGAATTAGATTGTTACCTACTCAGTGTGCTAGTGAGTTACCTAGTCATTGAGCTAGTGAGTTAGCTAGTTACCTACTTTGTGCATGAATATTTAGCACATCACGCTAATGTAAGCTTTTTAATGGAGTGAAACAGAGAATAATATAACATAATATAACATTGAACAGAACGTCTGTATGAAATTTATTTGTAAAAGTATCTGCTGCTGTGCACTGGAAGCTGTCCGCAAAAAACTAAAGCAGAAGCAAAGGAGAGATTCCTGAAGCAAAATTCTTTAACAGAAAAATGCAAAAAAAATCACAAAAACACAAAAATTAAAGCAAAGACTGACAAAATCCAAACTAAAATAAAGTAACCAAGTATATTTAAAATATTTGCTATATATTTTTTTTCTTTTGAATTTGCAACAAACAATTTTTGCTTTTGATTTTTAACATTTTGTTTGCGGATTTAATTTTTTTGTGTAAAACTTTTGGCACAAACGGAGAGAGAGAGAGAAAGAAAGAAACAAATGGAGAGAGACAAAAACAAACAGAGATTACGGGGCAGATTACGGCAGAAGTTGGGGTCAAACTTGGTGCTGAAATAAAACTTGGGTTAAAAAATAGTAACGCGTTACTGATTCCAACTTAACAGCGTATGTTAATATTTAAACGCTGACGTCCCAAATGATTTTAAATGAAAAATCACAGAAACACTGACCTGAGAATCTGCAGTTTACAGTGTGAACTCTTCAGTCCAGCAGAGAGCAGCTCCACTGCTGAATCCTGCAGGTCATTGTTACTGAGGTCCAGCTCTTTCAGGGGGGAGTTTTCCAGGTTTAAAACTGATTCCAGATCTTCACACATCTTTACTCCAAGATTAAATGAAGCTAGTCTAAAAATCAAGAATAAACAAATGATTTCACAATAAGCCCAAAGAAGAATCTTTGAATGGATTGACAAATCCTTAGCTGGTGTTTCTTTATACTGAAACAGTTAACATGCAGAAATCTCCACTCTGGAACTCTGGAAAAACATTACACCTTCTCCCACATATATAAGTTACAAATAAATACAGACACTTAAAATGTATGTTCTATATAAAATTGTTATGTTCTATTGCTAATCATCATTTCTCCAAAGCATATTGAGATGCAAGATGCAAGAGATGTGCAACAAAAAACATATAACTTGCCCAAAACCTTTTTTTAAGATTGTATTTAATCAGTCTAAGACAGAAACTTCACGTACTGTTTACATTAAAATGATGGTTTGATTATTATTACACACAAAGGATAATGCATGCTTATATGTAACAATGTAAATAATGTGAATCCACCAGTGATTAAATGGAAACTCATTCTACACATCAGCAGTTGATTAAAAACTGTGTGAAGGCCTGAATAAAAATACTCACACAACTCTTCTGGATATTTTAACTACTGGCAGCAGCCTCAGAAGACACTCCTCTGATGGATCATATTTACTGAGGTTAAACTCCTCCAGCTCTTCTTCTGAGTTCACCAACACAAACGCCAGAGCTGACCACTGAGCAGGAGAGAGGCTGGCCTGTTGAAGACGACGGTCACCACCTCCACTCAGGTATTTCTGCACTTCCTGCACCAGAGAATGATCATTCAGTTCATTTAGACAGTGGAACAGATTGATGGATTTCTCTGGAGATGAGTTCTCCTCAATCTTCTTCTTGATGTATTTGATGGTTTCCTCATTGCTGTGAGAGATCCTCTCTGTCTGTGTCAGTACGACTCGTAATAGATTCTGATTAGACTGCAGTGAGAGACCTAGGAGGAAACGAAGGAACAGGTCAAGGTGTCCACTCTCACTCTGTAAGGCTCTGTCTATGGCACTGCTGAGGAAGTCAGTCATCGATGACCTGCTGAAGAGTTCAGATAGTTCAGTGTTTTGGTTTTTAGTGGTTTGCTGATTCAGAACGCTTCTGTCAATGAAGCAGAGAAATGCATATAAAGCAGCAAGAAACTCCTGAACGCTCAGATGCACAAAGCTGAACACCTTCCCGAGGTGCAGCTCATGTTCCTCCCTGAAGATCTGGGTACACACTCCTGAGTACACTGACACTTCTCTAATATTGATGCCACTCTCTCTTAGATCTTCCTCATAGAAGATCAGGTTTCCTTTCTCCAGCTGCTGGAATGCCAGTTTCCCCAGAGCCAGGATACTTGTTCTAGTCTGCTGAGGATCAGTGTCACTATTCCCACTGTACTTCTGGCTCTTGTGTTTGATCTGAAAGATCAGGAAGTGTGTGAACATCTGCGTCAGGGTTCTGGGAATTTCTCCACTCTCAGCTTCACTCAGCATTCTCTCTAGAACAGTGGCTGTAATCCAGCAGAAGACCGGTATGTGGCACATGATGTAGAGGCTTCTTGAAGACCTGATGTGTGTGAAGACTTTGTTAGCCAGGTCCTGATCTCTGATCCTCTTACTGAAGTACTCCTGTTTCTGAGGGTCACTGAAACCCCGCACTTCTGTTACCTGGTCAAAACACTCAGGAGGGATCTGATTGACCGCTGCTGGTCGAGAGGTGATCCAGAGGAGAGCAGAGGGAAGCAGATTCCCCTTGATGAGGTTCGTCAGCAGAACATCCACTGAGGTTTGCTCTTCTATATTCATCAAGTTCTCATTGTTCTGGAAATCCAGAGGCAGTCGACACTCATCCAGACCATCAAAAATGAACATGATCTTGTAGCTCTTGTAATGTCTTGGTTTTAAATCTTGTGTTTCTGGGAAAAAGCTCTGAAGAAGATTTACCAGACTGAGCTTCTTCTCCTTCATCAGATTCAGCTCTCTAAAAGGAAGTGGAAATATGAAGAGAATGTCCTGATTTACTTTTCCTTCAGACCAGTCCAGAATGTACTTCTGCACAGAGACTGTTTTTCCAATTCCAGCAACTCCTTTAGTCAGTACAGTTCTGATGGGTCGTTTCTGTTCTGGTAAGGGTTTAAAGATGTTGTTGCATTTGATTGATCTTTCCTGTGTTGTTTTTTTCCTGGATGCAGTTTCAATCTGTTTCACCTCATGTTCCTGATTGACATCTCCAACCCCTCCCTCTGTGATGTAGAGCTCTGTGTAGATCTTACTCAGAAGTGTTGACTTTCCATAGCCTGAAATTCCTTCATTAATTCTCTGATATTTATCTCTTAGCTTGAATTTGATTTTTCGTTGACATGCTGGGGCCAATTCTGAAAACAGAGGAAGAAAATATGAAAAACATAATTAGCCGTGATCATGCATTAGATCTCAGTGTAGGACACATGGTACACTACTTTAAAGTAAAGGATGTATTGGTGTTTTTGTAGCAGCTGTAATTGCTTTAGATGTATTCATGGTGTCCCTTAAAAATCAGTAAGTGTTAAGTTTAAGGACTACAGTTATTCTACAATTATAGAATCAAATTAATTAATGTTTTTCCTTTGAGACTTCACTGAGAAAATAAATTAGCACTAGTTGGTACCCATAGTCACGTCCCTGAACTCTTACTGCTCTCTAGTATGTTGGCGAGGTCTGTCTCATTCATGCTCCTCAGGATGTGCAGTGTGACCTTCAGCACCCCCTTCTTCTGATCTTCATCCACCTCTCCCTCAGTGCATGCTGGGTAATCTGGACTCAGGAGCTTCTTAAATGTGTTCAGCTCATTCTTCACTAGAGAGATAAACTTCTCCTGCAGCTTCTGATTAAGAACAAACATCAGAGAATCAGTAAAGCAGTACAGAGAAAGAGATGATGACACTGATCTGAGGACAAAATGAGTAATGGATGCTTTGGTCTGTAGAAGGATTTAAACATCATGTTACTGAGTAGCATCATATAGCATCAGCATTAAAGGAGAATTGCAGTGTAAAATTGACTTTGGGTGTAGTAAAATATGATAAAAATGAGTATTTACCTTTGTTGAATAGCACACCTCCCCTATGCACTGGGTGCCGGCTGTGTCTGTCATTATCAGTACCGTGATGGTGGTGCCCAGAGCTAAAAGCTAGCAGCATGGGATGTAAACATTGTTTTTTAATAAGGTTCTTGTGCACTGAAAAAGTGCCTCGTTAATGCCTCGTTTTAAATGTCAGGGCTTCCGGATTGTAGCAAAGCTACTTTGAGCTGAATAACGGTGTAGTAAGCGATTTATCTGCAGAGGCAAAATATGCCCCAAAGCGGGCTTTGTAAAGAGTGTGGGGCAAAAAGCATAAAATTACTGTATCTCAGAAAGCTGTAGGAGAGCGGAGGTGTGCTTTTCTTACTTTTTATCATGTTTTACTGCACAAAGAGTAAATTTTACACAGAAGTTCTCCTATAACATTATAATATAACGGTTATAATGCTCCATAAACTGAAGGTAAATTAATTATGATTATCAAAATTTTAAAGTGAAATTAAACTGAAATGTAAAAGAAATCAGAGAGAACCCCATAAAATATATAGTTTAGGTCTAACCTTAAATATGTGGTCCAGTTTTTTCCTGTAACTCTTTATTTTCTTCTTACTGTGGATAACAAGAAAACCACACTGTAAGCCACATGAATAAATGTTCTGATCTAAAAAGCTTTTGTTTCAACTAAATATGTTATTATTAATAAAATAAAGAATAACAGAAAATCAGATTAAAGTAAAACATAAACCTGCATTAAACCAACACTTTCTTAACTTTCTAATAATAAAGATTTATAAAGGTAAATAAAGATTTTTGCAATTATGTCACCCTTTATCTAACATTTTGAGGCACGGATAAAAAAAGTTGAAAAAAAGTTGCTTTGAACCACTGAGTCAATGCTTAATTTATTCTACAATCAACAATAATTACATATAATTACATATAATTAAATGATTAAATGCTCGTAGTTACTTGTGCTGTCACGTGAGCCAATCACTTTCATTCACGCTTCATTTTCCTCCAAACTGTTCACACACCGTCATTGTGTTGAAATCTTTCTCTCTGTTGTGCTCTCTCTCTCTCTCTCTCACACACACACACACACACACACACACTCAGCTGATAGCAGGTTTCTTCTTACCAGGTTGTTGAAGATAAAATATGGATTATATACTCTTATTTCATCCATTAAAGCACATTAAAATATTCTAATTTATACTGACATTAGATCCTAGTCTAGATCTAGTCTGCCAGACACAACAATTGTTGTTCCCTTCCCAAGGGAATAACCACCACTAAAAATAAATAAATGAATAAATAAATAAATAAATAAATACAGATTAAATCACAGATCATTGTTTCCATTAATACAATTCATTTTAATTTGATTGATATCACTAATATAAATATAACTTTGTTTAGCAAATTTCACACTGATGAATTTATTTACTCTAGAATATCTGGTAGGTCACATGGTTTACACACATGTGCACTGTTCGATATTTGAACTGATGAATTTATGTTTTTTTTGTGTCAAGGTATTAAATATTTAATATATTGTTAAGTGCAGTTTATTACAATATAATACTTTTTTCTGAAAAAATTGTTTTGTTTTTATCACTGTGTGTGTGTGTGTGTTATGCTTTAAAAATGTACATTTTAGTAAATCAGTGAAAGGGTTTTGATGTGTCACTCACTCAGAGGTCATATCTTCACTGCTGAAATTAGTACGATTCCCCATGGACGCGTCGCTCTTCATAGAAACACAGCTGGGTTCTGGAGAAGCTCCTCTCTGGGTTTTAGTTCTGTTAACATTAAACACAGTGAAACTCCAGCATTTACACAGTGAAACTCCAACACACAGCACATCTTTAATAAAGATCAGGAACTGAAGAGCTTCACTCTCAGAACAGAACAGTAGTTTAGTGCAGTGATGTACCGAGACCCAGAGCTTCCTCCTCCACTGCTGAACTTTAGAGGAATCCTCATGGACCAGTCACTCTTCATAGACACTCCACTGGGGGCTGGAGATGCTGCTCTCTTCTCCCTGTAAACAGATCTTCATGATGATCCATGATGAGAGTAAAGTGTGGAGTAATGTGTTCCTTTACTAAAACTTATTCACAGGTTCCAGACTAACTTCTTCATGACCGGCCCAGAAGCGTCCCGAAGCTTTCTGTCAGCTGCCCCAAACTGAAAAACGCTTGTCTAATAAATATACATATTTTAATTTCTTTAACAATACTGTTGAATATATTTGTGTGTTTGTTATGATGTCACAATGTCATCACCTGATTAGATCATATTTACTATATGTATTTTATAGATCTGTGTCTAGTTAATAACATGTATTGGTAAGAGCTACACAATTACACAATTATACTGTATTATAAACTAAAAGGTATATTTTTTATACTGAACTCTAACAGAGATACAGATCAGAACAGAATAGAACAAGTATTTCTGTGAGAAGCTTCATTCCACAGCTTTAATATCAAACCCAATCACTTCCATCTGATCTATATAAATGCAGCACATCAGGATTTCCTCATTTCTAATGCTAATGTAAACCCAGACAGCGTGAGGTAAAATCCGAGACGGATCCTCACAATGGATCTGATGCAGAGTTCACTTTCACTAGAGACAAATCCGATCCAGATTTTGAGCAAATCGAAACATTTATGTTAAAATATATGGACCATATTTTGTAACATAAATGTGCAACCACCCCATACCATAGCATCCACCTAGCAACAGCATAAAATCACTACAGCAACCACCTAATACTGTTACTGTGCCAGAAGGAAACATATTATTAATATTAACAATTAGATATTAAAGGCAGACATGTACTTTAAATACAGATTAGAAACACTTTCTACTAGAAGAATAACTGGCTTTGTTAAGTGTTTCTCTGTGTTTAAATACAGCACAGGGTTCTGACTCTGGTCCAGGAGAAACTCTGTTCTCAATATTTTAAAACTGTAAAATATGCAGATCACAGCTCCAGGATTAGAGCTGAAACCATTACAATACAAAACTACTTTACATATTAAACCCATCACTTAATTTACTCACTTTAGGACAGGAGGTCCTCCTCCACTGCTGGAGTTCTGAAGATCCATCATTTACTCTTCTTCATTCACACACAGCTGAACACTGCCGACACCGACCCCTGAGAACAGATCAGCCGTTACAATAAAACCTTTATTCTTACAATAATGACATTATCATCAGAACTGCATTAAACAAAACCTGATAAACCTGATAAAAACAAAACAAACAGAGAACGATACATAACAGTGTGATTTACCCTCATTACACATTATTCTACAGATTACAGAATAATTTACTGTTATTATAATGATTATAGTTTAATTATTATTAGGAATATTACTGCATTACACAACATTATAAATATACATGTGACCCCTCCCTAAAGACGCCCAATATAAATTTAGGGGGGCCTACACCTCAAATTGATATTGGTTGCAAATAACCAGATAACCTTTAGCTGAATAAGCTAACACTGTTTAGATAATAAAATGGTGCCTCCATAAACATTTCAATACCTTACAAAGACAAGAGCCAAACCCACGTGACTTAGTGAAAATAAAAGTGGAGCTATTAATTTAGCTCTCAAACTTTGTTTTACTTATATGAAGAGAAATAAAATAAAATCTCATAAATAACACAAAACACTCCCCCTTTAGATATATAAATCAAACGTAACACCGTGTTTTTCTCTAAACTCTGGTTAATAAAATAAAGTAAAAATAAAATACCCAAATAAAACAACCCTTGGTTTTTATATGATACGTATGAAACATCACCATTAAGAGGTAAAACACCCAGATCAACAGTTCAAGCGCTTTTTTTTGGACCGGTATGTTGGTGCACTTATTACTCCACTCAGTCAGCGAAAGTGAATCGAATGAGTCAACCGAGTCAGTTGATTCGTTACCCACAGTTCACACAGAGCTCACGGAGATGGCGTCCTCAGTAGCCATGGCAACAGACTCCCGGTTCCGGCTGAACTGCCTCTTCAGAGGTTCCGCAGTAAACTGAACTGAACATGTTATGTTACTGAATCAGAATAGAGAGATTATTTAAGTATAATATAAAACAGCAGGATTAAAAACACCAACTCTCCACGTGATCTTGTGCTCCGTATAAGTCAAGTCAAGTAGTTTTATTGTCAATACTGCATATGTACAGGACATACAGAGAACTGAAATTACGTTACTCTCCTTATTTTATTGTCAATACTATGCAGTATTGACAATAAAACTACTTGACTTGACTTACAGCTGATTGTTCTCCAGACGGTCTGATCTAGACCAGGTCCAGGTCTGATCCAGGCCCGGTTCAGATCTCCATGCTGATCCTGGTTCTTCCAGTGGAATCGGACACTGAGCTGATCTTAAAGAACCGGTTCTGACTTTAAGCTACACGGTTCTGTTCTACATTCTCTTCAGTTCTGAACTTACCGTGTGAATCCGGACTTCTGTCCTCTTCTAATGGCGGAGACTGAACTTACTTTCACTCTCCTTCACCTGAGTCTCACCTGTCTCCCTCTAAGTCCCGCCCCCTTGCTATCTTACAGCGAATAGACGCTGGGTGGGCGGAGCTATTGCTCGTTTTTGGGTATTGTAAGCCAATCATATCATAGGGCTGAATGGAATGTTTAAATATACATGAGTCTGAAGTTTCTCCCACACAGTTTTCAGACCGGTGTTCTGCCGAGTTCTGCTACCCGTCCAAAAGTGCTCCTCCCCGCACTGCGCATGATCTGCCCCACATTTTATAACGTTCTCATGAGTTTTTCAAGATGATTCTGTTTTCTATGACTGCATTAAACAGCCTGAGCTCACTGTCATTACTTATTTAAGGGTTACATAAAGGTAAATGACAAACAAAACAAAACAAAACAAAAAAATAATAATAAGCTATTTAGAAACAAACTAACAAAAATCACTAAATAATTTCATTTACCTCTTAAATACATTTTTTAAAATAAAAAACAGTTGGTTAATTTTATACTCTGACGTGACTATACTGCATTTGTGTGCACTGTGATAATAATGCTGGGAGAAAGGAGCACTGCCTCCATCTAGTGTCTTTGAGATGTTCTGCATTTTATATAAGGGTGGTTGACATCACATGGATTTTTTTTGGTCCAGTGTGTCAAATATATGTAAATTATAGAAAAACATGTCAAAAACTGTGGTGATATTGTTCAGAAATTGCTGATTTATATGAACTTACAGAGCATTCATAGGATTAACATTTTTTTCTCAATTTTCAGTAAAACCAAAAAAATGCTCACATGGTGTTAATGTTACAATCACATTTCATAAAGTTATATTTTTAATGAAAACAAGTAAATGAGGACTAACAGTTGGACATGGTAGGAGTAGCAGGGTGAGTGGTGAGCTCCTGGTCTAACTGGAGGATAAAAGCTTCACTATCCAGCTGATCACCAATGTCAATAGAAATTCATTTCAGGTTGAATGTTGGTCATTAAGTCAGATAAAAAAAATTACGTCAGGATAAAATCTAAAACTGTTACGTACCTGCACTCTTAAAAATTCAACAAACTTTACCTCAAAAACTTAATGAATGAGTGGAGCAATAAGAGAGGCCGATAGGAGGAATAAAACAAGATTATCCTCTGAGTTCTGCCCTTTACGTTCTAGCCATAATGATGAAAGAATACAAGGTATTAAAAGAGGAGATTATTTAGTTAAAATCACAGTTTATGCAGATGATATTACAGTTTTTATTACAACAAAAAAAGACTTAGACATTATAATGGAATATTATAAATGTAATAAAAAAGTTTCTGGTGCAAAGCTTAATATGGCTAAATCTAAATGAGTTGATGTTCCAGATAAAGAGCAAATAAAATTTTTAGGTGTGTATTTTAATAATGGTGACTGTGTGGACAGTAAGTGGAAACAAAAAGAGGAAGTAGTTTCTGAAGAAATTAAATCCCTCTAACAACACGTCCAATGATCAGTCACCCAAACCGAGTTCTACCAGACGCAGTGGAGGAACCAGGTCCAAGTGAAGCTCTCTACAATGGAAGTGAAAGAGTAGAGGATGGAAATGAGTCATCATGAAGATTTAAGTAGCAGCGGAAGCAGCAGCAGCAGCAGCGGAGAGACAGACGGAGGAAATCCGAACACCAGCACCTCGTCTGAAGGATACAGCAGCGAGGAGTACGAGTCTGCAGCAGCCGAAACACAAGCAAACCAAGTTCCTCCTCCTTCTTCATCACCTCTCCTTCCATCTATGACAAGATCTACCACCATACATACGCACAGGGGCTGCTGCATCCAACAAAAAGAAACGGAAAAGAAAACCTAAAAAAGGAGGTTAGAAGCAGAATGAACAATACACTAAGAAAAAGTAAAAGAAATAAACATTTCTTTATCTCCTCTGTCTGACCTAATATTGCACTATGCAGTGTTGGGGGATTCAGTATAAAAAGAACAGGAATGAGAAATTAAGTATATTTAAAAAAAATAGCAGAGATTTGTTGTGTTGTGTTTACAGTAAACAAAACTAAATACATATGAAGATATAGAAAATCCCCCCAAAAATGTGGGATAATGGTTATTTCTTCTTTTCTATTGGAGAATGTAAAGCTGATGGAATCGATTTATTATTCTATAAATCAATTGTTTGAAATAACCAACAAAACAAAACTGGAAAGATTTTTTTTCCTCTACCAGCATGGATGTAAAGACACTTGTAAAATTCTGGACTGGACACATCTCAGATTATGACTCTGAGCTATATTTAAAACATTGCTGTGATATTCTGAAGCCTGCAGTTAAACCAGTGGATAATCGTGGAACGTGGTATGAAGCATCAAGTGAAACTGCGTATAGATGCTGTAGATCATTTGGTTAAATGATTATTTTGATTGGTTATCACTGCCTTGTGTACGTTCACTCATTTGGAGGCGGAGCCTAACAGCAGTCTGTGTTTCTGTTAATTGTGGCTGCTGGAGTGAAGTGCGGATTAAACAAATAACCTGTGGTTCCTTTCTAAGACTAGAGTGGAATGAGACAACGCTGCCATTTGTACTTTGTGTTCAGACGTGGGACACAAATATTTCACATGCCCTAAATCCTACGCCAACAAATTCAAGCAAAGACTAGGCTTTCCAAGACCAAGTGATCTAAAACACACAGAATCCAGGGCATCTACAGAGATAGAGACGGGACAGATGCAAGTTCAAGGTACGATCATCAACACTATCAAGATCCTAGAGGAAGAGCAAGTGTCTAAATCAGTCCAGAGTGGAGAAGTGGAAAAAAGAAGTGTCTTAAGAGGAGCTTTATGAAGAGGGTGAAGAATCAAATTCAGATGAAAGTTCAGACAGCGACTGGTCAAGTATCATCAGAAAGTGGAGAAATATGAAGGACGGGTCCCACAATCAAAAGAAAATGACTATAACCCCTTTATGCAGATGCAATTTTATGCTAATTTTCATGTGATTTGCACCAACTACACTCTAAATCATTGTATCTTAAGTTTTACATAGAGCACAATGATAAATCAGGGTTTAAACTGAACTGAAACAATAATTCACCTCCAGTCTTTTATTTCCATTATTTAAGTTCCATTTGAGAACATCAAATGCTGACAAAAATGGTAAAAAAAAAAAAAAAAACGTGTGTATGGATGCTGGTGATGAAAAATCAGTCATGTTCTACATTTCCTGATTCACCAGGGTCTTGACAAACAAGGTACAAAATTTGTAAAAAAAAAAAAAAAATACAAGGAAGCATTGATTTTTTTTTAAATGACCTTATCCAAAATGTAAACGTATACCCAAAACCTTTCTGACACCACATATTGGACATCAAAGTCTTTTAGAAAATAAAAATAGAATTTCTAAAAATTGTATCAAATCCTGTCTGTAGGTTTTGCCTGTAGTATTATGTGGTGACTTGTCTGAAAGACAGGGTTGCAGATAATACAGTTAATATTACAGGAGAAGGGAAATTACTGGGATAAGTATAACATGGACTAAAAGATTCCTTTAGAGAACTTTTTCCTCTTGAGACTTTACTCGTTTTGATTCTCGAGTTAAAACACGCATTGATAGAATATATGTTACTAAAGATATAAAGGTCCTAAATTATACAATTGAACTCATGTAAAATTAAATCTGGGAATCAGAGAACAACGGGGGTTCTGGAAGGGAAACACACAGTGCCTAAAAATATTACTAAAAATTAGAAAAACTAAAGATGTGGAAGTTTAAACCCACTCTAATGCAAAATTATGGGATACTTTAAAAAGTCAGATTAAAATGTTTCTGATACATAAATGTGAAAAATTAAATAGTGAACAAAATTAATTTTACAGTAAACTTACAGCAGAATATGTGGAAATTCAAAGCAAAAGAGATAAAACTATAGAAGATTAAGATCATCTTTTAAATTAAAGTCAGAAATGTCTAAGATGAATAAACATTTTAAAAATGTACAACTTTAAGCAGGTATGGATAATAGCTGCTCAGGAAACACAGGAAATGTTATTAAACGGATAAATGATAAGAGAAATGAAAATGATTAAAGGGATTAGAGATGAGCATGGGAATGTAATAGAAAACAAAAAAGAAAAGCAGAAAATTATAAAGGAAAAAATAAAGGAAAAAAATCACAATTTTTATCAGACTGTCCAAAATTACAAGCAGAGGACCTCTCGTCAATATCAACCAATTACAAAGGAAGAAATTGTTGAAGTAAATAAGGATTTACATGATGGGAAAACTCCAGGACCAGACGGTTAACCTCCGAAATGTTATAAGACATTATTATAGTTTATTACAAAATTATTTTAATAAAGGCATTAGAGATGGGAAAATGAATGACTTGTTCTATAAGTCTGTGATTACCTTGATTTATAATAAATGAATGAATAAAATAATGATAAGGAATTTTAGATAATTACTTTAGATCAGAAAAAGGCTTTTGACTATGTGTCCAGGAAATATTTATGGAATGATTTGCAGCACTATGGTTTTCCACCAAATTTCCTTCATAAGATCAAGTTATTATATGAAAAATCAGCAGCTCAAATTAATGTAAAATGGGATTTTAACAGAATTTGAGACACATAGAGGAGTCAAACAAGGCTGCTCTTTAAGTGCAGTATTATGTGTGTGTTAGCAGTTAGTCCTCTTTAAATAAAATTAAAAATGATACCAGAATTAAAGAAATTGATATCTTAGGTAAAGAATCTTTTAAACTTACAGACTTTACTGATGACGACATCACAGTAATCATAAGAAATCAGAAAGAGCTCAGGATTATAGAATTTATGAAGATGTAGCAGGAGCAAAATTCAATTTGGATAAAACAGAAGACATCTGGATGGGATGAAATGATCCTCTATTTTTGAACTTAGCAATTAAAAATCAAATAAAAATTATAGGACTTTATAACAAAATTTAAATGTGCTGAAATTAACTGGAAGTTGAAAATAAATTAAATCAGTGGAAAATTGCAAATTATAAAACTAGGATCCAGATAATTAAAACTTTTTTTTTGTCAAAAAATGTGTTCCTTGCTATATATATATATATATATATATATATATATATATATATATATATATATATATAGTTAATATAATATAATATATTAGTTTTACTACACACTGTTCACCAGACACAGGTAAGTTAGAGGGGCAGCTTGTTTTCTACCTGCTCTGAGCTAGCTAGCTAAGCTAGGTGACTGAAGCTAATTTAGTGATTAGCATGTAGAATTAAAGAGGCTAAAAACAGCAGGTAGGTGTTCATACTGTCCCCTGTGTGTGTCTTTTATATTGTAATTAGTGTATTTAGCCACAGTGGTGTTAAAACTCGGCTATGTGAGCGGTTGCTATGGCTTGTAACTAGGTAGCTAAGCGCTAGCTAGCTAGCGTAGCGGCCTCAATTTTCAGCCATTTCAGTCAAAATTGTGGAAATCTAAGCTTACTGTAAATAAATATAAGAGCTTTACTCACCCAAATAATCAGTTTTAAGGAGAGGAATCTGTGTAGATTAAAGTCCAGCGCTCGTTTGACTTTGAAAGAAAATGTTTTTTTAGGAAATTAAAGTTTTGTTTATTCTGTGCCCCTCAGCTTCAAGACCTGCTGAATTACAAGGGTCCTCTGTTTTACATTCAGATTAAAATACTCTATATTAACTGAAAAATATATTCACTTAAGCTTTTATTTTAATAATAACAGCTCTTACCCTTATATGTGTGGCTGATAATGTGTGTAATAATGTGTATTTATGTCTATAGGAGACATGGTGTTTCTTCATTAGGCTCCCTAAGTAGTGTACAACATAAAAAATATAGAAAAATAGCCTCACGCTGCGGAAATGCGGTAACACAGTTTCTTACGCACTGATTTACAACATTGTTAGCCAGTGACGTGCAGACGCTATGGCCCAATGCCGTCCTTGGCTGATATTATGGAGAGGAATTAGTGCCAAATTGAAAAGCAAACACTAGGGTGGAAAAATGTAAAAACAATCAACAAAATGCATTGCTTTTCCTCACTAATATGCAGAATAAGTGCCAAAATGAAATGCAAAACTACTTTTACATTACATTTCATTGCACTTGATCTCTTTATTGAAAAACAATACGCACTTATTTGCATTTTCAAAACCAAACGCTGAATTAGTGCCAGAATTTAATGAAATACACCTTGAAATGTAATCAAGGCACAGCGGTATTACTTTTCACCCTGAGGTACTTTAAACATTAACTCCTCCTTTAAATGTAATACTTACGAGATTGCTTTTAAACACTGATGTGATGAAAACATGCCACAATGAAAATCAATAGCTCCAGTGTGTGTGGATTTGTATTTAAAGAAAGAAACGCAGAATTAGTGTCACAAGCCACCTTAAAATGCAATCTAACGAACGGCATTGTATTCCACTGTGTGGCGCTGCAAATGTGCAAAAGCAAATCACAATGCATAGGATTGCATTCCGTCTAGGCAAGCGCTGTAATCGTGCCACATGTAAATTTAATAACTGTCCAATAGGAGTGCTCCCTCAAATTTGGGGCGGGGCTTAGACATCAGTCAGAAGCAATCACTGGTAGTTGTACTTGAAAGCTGAATAAATGTCTTTTCGTGACAGGATAAAAGAGCAAATAAACACTGTAATTGAACAAATTGAGGCTGGGTCAGTTACAGACGACTATGTGATTTTCAAACTGGAGTGGATTTTAGAGAACACAGGCCATGTTCTCACACTTCGCGGCGAAGACTTTCCAGAAACCTTCAAAAATGCACTGAGGAACATTCTGGAACAACTCTGTGCTCCAGCAGTCCAACCGAGAGCAGGAGGACCTCAGAAAATACCTGTCCCACTCAGCGGTATAATTCGCTATCTCAGCCTTGGATTATCAGTACCAGCTGTTGCAAAAATATTCGGCGTATCAGTTCGAACCCTTCGAAGGCGAATGGAGGAAAATGACGTGCGGTACGTCTATCAAATATAACTACGTTATAGGTATATTATATATTATTATATATACATATTATGTTATAACCCCATTGTTCCTCATGAGAAGAATGTTCAGTATTTTTTGCTTCTTTCTGTCTCAAGAGTGGCTGATTTCTACAACAACCTCTCAGATGAGGAACTTGACGGTGTTGTAAGGGATTTGCAGCGTATGTTCCCTAACTCGGGGTACCGGATGATGCAAGGCTATCTTAAAGGAAGAGGAATTAGAGTTCAAGGTATTCTACTTACTTGTGTGCATACATACAGTACAGGCCAAAAGTTTGAACACACCTCTTTTTCAATGTTTTTTCTTTATTTTCATGACTACATGATTACATTGTAGATTCTCACTGAAGGCATCAAAACTATAAATGATCACATGTGGAGTTACATATTTAACAAACAAAAAAAAAAGCACTAGGTGAAAAGGTGAAATAACTAAAAATAAATATATTCTAGTTTCTCCAAAATAGCCACCATTTGCTCTGATTACTGCTTTGCACACTCTTGGCATTCTCTCAATGAGCTTCAAGAGGTGGCCACCTGAAATGGATTTCCAACAGTCTTGAAGGAGTTCTCAGAGGTGTTTAGCACTTGTTGCTCCTTTGCCTTCACTCTGCTCCAGCTCATCCCAAACCATCTGGATTTCTGTGGTCAGCAGCAATTCTGTGGTTAGAAACTGACAGCCCATACATATAATTTATACTGCAAGTATATGGAGTATGTGATGGGTTGAAACATGCATAATAAAATGTATAATTCTCATATCCCTAAAATGATCTAGGATTAAAAATTATTATTCCTGGAACTGATAAATATTCGGAGATTATACATAATATTAAGATCTAAATATATTATATTATGCAATTCTTTCTGCACAAGAACATTGACTTTATGTCAGTTTTGTATCACTGAGGATGTCATTAAATTTCAGGCTTTAAAAGGCCTGGGTTACATGGTAGAAATATTATATGATGTTATTAAAATAAATGTTGACAATACACAATGCTACCAAGATATTCTGACATCAGTTCTGCAGGATATTCTTAAGAACTGTGTTTAGTTTGATCTATTTGAACATGGGACTGTGCGATTAGGAGGCAACATGCAATTATTTGTAAATACGATTTTTAAATACTTCTTGACTTAATTATTATGTAAATACTGTACTGTTTTAATGTATTTATTTTTTTACTGAGTGCCTTGCTATCCCTTTGCTACTGTGAATGTCCCCCATGGACGGCTCTTTTGTTTTTGCACCCCTCCCCCCAAAAACAATGGTTGATTCAAGGATTCAAGGATTCAAGGAGATTTATTGTCATTCGCATCTTATGTGGTACA
Organism: Astyanax mexicanus; assembly: GCF_023375975.1. Lineage (NCBI taxonomy): Eukaryota > Metazoa > Chordata > Actinopteri > Characiformes > Acestrorhamphidae > Astyanax > Astyanax mexicanus. The sequence goes on along the minus strand of NC_064411.1, from coordinate 11,301,608 downwards.
TGAGGTGGAACGAAATTGTGATCTCACGATCCAGTTTACACCCAAGAGCTGTTATTAAATAGATATATAGATAAAAGTACAATAAAGGAATACAATAAAAATAGAATATACAAAATAGTTAAAGATAAATACCCCAAAATGAAATAAATAGAAAGAGTAGACAGGTTGCAACAACAAGTCCAGAGTGCAAGTGTGCTATAGCAGCATGATAATGAAATTAGAGCAGTAAAAGATAAAGTGTCTGAGTGCGGGTAAAGTGACCGTGTTTGTACAGTAATTGTCCTTGTGTGTCAGTGCAGTGTGTTGTTAAGTGGAGTTTAAGAGTCTTACAGCTTCCGGAATGAAGCTGTTTCTCAGTCTGGTTGTTTTGCACTTGATGCTCCGCAGCCTCCGTCCTGAGGGAAGCGGGACAAAAAGTGCATGTGCTGGGTGGGTGGGATCCTTCCTTCCAGGTGGCATCATAATAATACTACTACTGCTACTACTACTACTAATAATAATAATAATAATACATTATTTGTAATATTATTTTTTACAGTTGAAATTATTCAAGTAGATATACAGGGCTGATGCACATGGGTGACGTTTAAATTAAGAATACAATTATAAATAATGGGTAATATTTAGACTTCCTTTGCAAAAACAGACAAGTGTTATTTAAACACACTTTTAGGCTTTACCAAATGAGCTCCTTTAAAATATTGCGGAGAAACGCGTCTCATCAGCCGCACTTATGATTTCTGAGCGGAATTATCTTTCGTTTTAATGGCTTTTTGTGGTGAAGGAGAAAGAGATGCTTTGTTATAATTCCATTATTTTAGATACTAAATCACAGTTGTTTTATTTATTCGTTTACAATAAATCTTACTTATATATAAAGAGAAGTACAGTCCTTTAATTATCCTGACTAACCAGTAATAATAATATCAGTGCATCTGATACTGTGAATATCTTTAAACTGTTTTACTCCTGCCATTTTTAATTTCTCTAAAAATTGTTTAAATACTGACAAAATTCAATTGTTAATTTTAATTTATTTAGCTTGATTTTTTTTGTTTCTGAAGAAGAGACTTTACTTATTTTATAACACACTGTTGTGACTATTTGAATCTGTCTCAATTTTTTATTTACACTTTACACTTTGCGTGCTGTTGTGGCTAATTATTTGACATATAGGAGCTAGGACAATAATTAGCCACAACAGCACGCAACCTGTATTTAGGCTGATTCTCTGCCCGAGCCCGACCCGATGCGCAGATAAGCGCTTGTCCGCGGCCGCAGCTCCGCGCCTTTAAATTAAAAGCTCCGTAGGTTGCGGGTACGTACACCATGTAGAGCAGATGTCCGATCACTGACCAATAATTAAATGTGTTACAAATTGTTTCCCCCTTTCCTTGGTGTTTGGCATTTTCGTTTTGTTTTTTATTCGTTGACGAAAAGTATAATAGCGGTACATTTCGTCATAGTTCTGGTTTTCAGGTATTCATGTTTTATTTTTTAGTCTCTTTTTCGTTTTCGTTAATTGGTCGTCAATTAATATTTTTTGTTATTTATTTCTGAATTAATTTCTATTAATTAAATTAACTCTCTTTCCTGCTGCCTCAGTTTCCTGCATGCTGTGTGTGACTTAATTTGAAAAAAAAAAACGATAAAGATTATGTTGGAAGAATAGCACCTGTTTTTGCAAATGAACTTATTTGCCCCATTATTTATAACTCTTAATTAAAACGTCATCCTTGTGCATTTTTTGTTGTGTTAAAAATAATAGTTTTCATTATATATATATATATATATATATATATATATATATATATATATATATATATATATATATATATATTGCTTGTACAATTTCAATGCTTAAATAATGGAATGCCACATCACATGGCATGGACATGGATAATATCGTTTATCTGTCCAAGGCTAATAGAGGTTTCATTTCTGTATACAGTTTGTTTGTTGTTTACATGCCTTTTAACTCTTGTCACACTCTTCAGGCCTTTAAAGAAGCTTTTCCTTGTTTTACAATCCTTAAACTGATTTTTATGTATTTTATGTATTTTCATAATTTCCTCAGTATAAAAATAAGGTTTAAAAAAGGCAAATTTCTGTTAAAATTTAGATGAAGAATATCCCATAAAACACATTTAACATTAATTTAATTTTGTTATTTTAAATGATCAACTGTTTTCTTTATATTTTAATTTATTTATCATATTTGTATTCACACTTATTCCTGTTTCCACTTTTGAATATTATATTCTCAGCCTACCAGTGTCATACTAATTTAAATAAGGTGGGGTATTGAAATTAATCACAATTAGATAATCTTTATTAATTTACATAAGCAAAGTATACTGTTCAATTATTATGCTTTACGTGTACGTTTGAAGACACATGCATCATTTTTATTTCTTTACTTAATACATCATTTTTAGTCAGTATCTTAGTATCTTATCCACTACCTCCTCTGAATATTTTTTCCTCTCCAAAGACGCGTCTTACTTTATGCCTATGAATACATAAACCTTGTTAATATGACAGGTAAAAAGTCAAAATATGTTTTTCATGTCAATTTGAAGTGAATGGGGTATATTTATATGTTGAGTATATATTTACCAATAACAAAACTGTCTTGATTACCTGTTGCCTTCACATATAGGATAAAACAATAAAATGTGTTTACATGTAAAGACAGTTTGTACATGAGTACAATATTAACTGCATGCATTTAAGATTGGAGATAGATATTGTTAGAGACCACCTTTAGAAATAAGAGATAACTTTTCAGTGTTTCCACCCCTTCCAGAGCACAGACTGAAACAGTCAATGCTGCGCACAGACCCTCAAGGATTGCTTGAGCGTACACTCTGTCTACATACTGTTAGAAGGAGAGTGTACAATGTTCCTGCTCCAAATTGCCTTTGGCATATCAATGGGAACCACAGGCTCATAAGGTAATGCAACAAACAATTCTTTTTAAAGCTATTTTTTGCAACTGGCAGAATAGTGTCAGCATTGTTCTTCATGTTAAAGGTAGATTCAGTGGTTTTGTCTGCTTGTATATGCACAGGTGGCGTATTGTCATACATGGAGCTATTGATGGCTTCAGCAGACTGGTGGTCTACCTGCAAGCTTCTGCCAACAATCGTGCAGACACTGTTTACAAACACTTCTGGCAGGCAACACAGAAATATGGCATCCCGTCACGAGAACGTAGTGACAAGGGAGGGGAGAACAGAGACGTTGCTTCCTTTATGATTAGTACCAGGGGAATGAACCGCAGTTCACACATTGCTGGGAGAAGCGTGCACAATCAAAGGTACTGCAAACACATACCACACACTGTCATTAAACACACGTTTGTATTCAGGTTCACACTGTACTGTTTAAAAGGGTATCATGATAGCACCAAAAGTGGATAAAGTACAGATATTGTTGGAGAATTTTATTGTACCTTGTAAATCTCATACTGTTGCAACCTTAAAAGCCTTCTATGACATTGGTACACACGTGACATTATTAAATGGAATGACCTACCCATCTGCACCCACTATCAGGCCTTGCTCCAACTCCTATAATTCACTTGGCCTTAACATGGTCACACTTGCTGTTTTTTAGCTTCAATTTACAGACTGCTAGCATATATCTTGTTTTAACAATATTTTGAATACATATTCTCTTAAGGATTCCTGTATGGCTGCAGTCATGAATGTTTATTTTATAAAGTTATCAAAGTAATAGAAATTAACCCCTTAACAGGCAGGCATTTTTTAAAATAAATGTTATTCCTGATATCACACACCTGCATCTGTAGAATTTTTATTAAAGCATTACATATAAAGGTTTCATGTTTGATAAGAAGTTATAACTGAAAATATGAAAGTAAATCTGCAATTGTCAAATTGCCTCTTTCCTAAATTTCATTTTAAAATAAATATTTCCTGAATACAAATCAAATGATTAATTTCCTATAAGCCTTTTGTTCTGTAACGATTGTTTAGCTTTTTTGTATATTTTCAAACATGCAGAATTGGGTTTGATTCCTCAGATACTGATCTGAAATTAAGTTTTCAGAATGTAAATAAGTTATTTTACTGCAGAGAAACATGCATGCATGGCCAAGGCCTGTTATGAGGTTAAATAACTTTTTACTTTTGCTTCACAAGTATACATAAAATACATTAGAGTAGTACTTATATTTACATACAGAGCTGTTGCATTAGTAATAGTATATAATAATTATAAAATTGTTGTATAGTAATATTTTAATTAAAAATATATTTATTTCTTTATATCTTACAGAATTGAGCGCCTTTGGAGGGATGTTTACCTCTGTGTAACAGATCTGTTCCACACACTTTTCAGGAGTTTAGAGAGTGAGGGCATCCTGTCTCCAGACAATGACTTGCACATTTTTGCCCTACACTGGGTGTTTCTTCCCAGACTACAGCAGCACCTTGATTCTTTTGTTGAAGGGTGGAACAACCATCCCCTAAGAACAGAGAGGAACCAGTCTCCTCAGCAGTTGTGGCACACAAACAGCAACAGTCCAGCCAGTCCAGATCCACCACAGGTACATTTGGAACACTTGAGATGGGCATGTATGTGCAAGCATTTGAAGAATAAATAATCAAATCATTTTTGCTTATACCTAGGTGGATGAACTGTATGGTGTAGACTGGAGGGGCCCACCTGGTGATCGGGATTTAGCCCTGGTCATTCCTGAGGTGCAGCTTTCCAGGGTGCTATCTCAAGAGGAGTTGAGCAGACTTCCTCAACAGAACAGAACTAATGATGACTATGGAGTTGCTTCTTACATTCAGGCCCTTGGGTTACTTACTAACTGGTTTGGTTGACCAATGTCTTCATGCATCTCTTAAGACAGATTTTTCTATATGCACACTTACCAGTGGATTGTTGACAGTTTGTTTGTATATTACACAGTTTCTGTCAACAGAATTTCTCACACACACACGCACGCACGCACGCACGCACAATCTCACACTTTTGTTTTTCTTTCCAAATAAATTAAGCATTACAAATACGTTGTATTTTTGTATTGTTTTAATCCATCTGAATATTGTATAAAAGTCATTTTCTGAGATAAAACTGTAGACAACTTCAGTCAGTGTATGTTATGTCAAGTATACAGTTGATGTAAACTCTCTCTATTCTAAAGACATCTGGATGAACACTAGACTTTCTAAACACTAATCCAGACTACTCCCAAGAACAGCACAACACAACAGGCAATCAATAGAACATTGGCTAAATCTGACACTTGTATTATAAATATAACTCTTATAATTAATGTATTTGGCTGCACCCATTGCTGACAGGTGTGCAAATGCACACACAGCTTGTCTAGACGTACAACCCTCTGTAGCAGACAGACAATCTATTGGCACCTTTCTTAATGTCTGAGGTGGGCTCCAACATTGAGCTGTAGAGCAGTGTTGAGGATAAGGTGGAGTGGTAACAACCTCACTCTAATGCTCTCGTTGCTGGATGAAATCCAGTCCTCAGAGCAGTGTTTTAAAAAGAAGTAGAACACCTCTTCAATTCGTCAATAATTTATTATTTGGTTAAGCATTTATTCTTTTGGTTTGGTAAAGAGGTGATGGTGGTCCAAAAAAAGCCTTCTGTGAACATCAGAGACAGTTACTCCAACAAAAGCAGGAAAAAATCTTGGTACCCTTAATTGGAGAAGAAAAACAGTAAATAACCAGTATCTGTAGTGATCACCTTCTAAATTCTAAGTCTCCATTGGTATGTGGAGAACTAATTTGAAAAACAACAAACAAAAAGTTGTGTACAAGGTGTACTCTGAGTGCAAAAAACTGCACAAAAGCTATACTAAACAAGTCCAAATCCACTGTCGGTGGTGGACACTGCAGCTGCAAGATCCATCTTAAATTCCCGATAAGACAAGTAGTGTCCTGGAATTTTGAGGGTTTCAAAACAGGTAACTGCAGTGGGCATGGACACCTTCTTAACTTTCACATAAAGGTGCTGGGGTAAAACAGCCCACCCAACCCAGAATTTGAGGAGCTCCAGAAGTTCATCCGATGTACCTGAAATGGTGTGAAGACATTTAATTCAGTCATGCTTTTTCAAAAATGTATTACCTGACAATAATCAAAGAGATGTTATTAATGATCTGGCCTCTAACATTGCCCAGTTAATCCTAAAATTAAAATCAACACTTACATTAAAGTTACTCTATTTCAGTAATTCAGTTACAAAATGTGAAACTCATCTATTATATAGATGTATTAAACACAGAATGATCTATTTTAAGCCTTTATTTATTTTATTGTTGATTTTTGCTTACAGCCAATGAAAACCCAAAAATCAATGTCTCAGAAAATTTGAATATTATATAAGACCAATTGATAATTTTGGCAGTGTGCCAAGTCCTGCTGGAAAATGAAATCTGCATCTCCATAAAAGTTGTCAGTAGCAGAGGGAAGCATGAAGTGCTGTAAGATTTTGTGGGAAAACAAAACTGCACTGACTTTAGACTTGATAATAAAACACAGTGGATCAACACCAGCAGATGACATGTCTCTCCAAACCATCACTGATTGGTGGAAACTTCACACTACACCTCGAGCAGTTTGGACTGTGTGTCTCTCCACTCTTCCTCCAGACTCTGCTCCCTTTATTTACTTTCAATTAAATGTAAAATTTACTGATGATTAGTGATGGTTTGGAGAGACATGTCATCTGCTGGTGTTGATCCACTGTGTGTGTTTGAAAGAGGGGGTGATGCTTATTCAGTGTAGCTCGGTTTATATACATACATATGTTCGCCTGTCCAATCTCTCCCCATTTTCCATCGTGTACATTAAAAATAAATGTTAAAATTAGAAGGAAAATGACTAGCTCTGTTTTAGTTTCTGTAACAACGTAGCCTGAGAGCTCGACGCAACAGTGTAAAGTTAGTTCTGTTTAGTAATATTTTAGAGTGGCTCTACACACATTTAATTTATTTTGCTTCATTATACTAACTGATAAGTGATTTACACATTAAACATATTACATGTTAAATAGTTCAGTAATAAAAAATCTGCTTTAATGTTTTATTTTTGAGCCAATATTAAAAGCAATTTTAATATTTTTTATTAAAAAAAAATGAATCTCTTTCAAGTTACTAATTTGTGTTTTATATTAGTGTTAAGGCATTTTTTAGGCTGTAATGGCCATCTCTTTCTCTTTTTTTTTGGGAAACAGGTTTAGAAATCTCAGCCAACAGCCAGATTATTAAAAATCTATTCAAAGTTTTAAAGTAAATAGTCTATATTTAGTTTAAAACACGCGAGTGGGGGCGGGGCTGGTGACGTCATGGGTCCTGCGTTGTGTAATATCGCGATATATATCGCAGAAAACCAAAACAATGCGATGTGAAATTTTTCCAATATCGTGCAGCCCTAACACACATATATATATATATATATATATATATATATATATATATATATATATATATACACACATATACATACATGTGTATGTATGTATGTAAAAAAAGGAAAGAAAAAAGAAAAAAAACTAGCTTAAACATGACAATAATAAAGAATAAAATGAATAAATATTTTACCTGACTCAATGTACTCCCGCAAATAGGCTGTGACACTGCACTTTGTAGAAATGTCAAGCCCGTCATCATATTCAGTGTCAGAGTCTGATGGCCATACAATACGATCAAGAATCATCTTTAAAAAAAAGAACAAAAAAGACAGTGAAATCATTGAAGAAGAATGTCCAATGTGTTACATATGTACTACAATGTGCGGTGTACAATGTACCTCTGGGGTAACAAAAAATTATGGATGCTTGAGGGAAAATGATATTCAGAGCATCAGGCCTTTCCTTTAGTAAAGGCATCAGTCCACTGTCTTTCAAGCCTCTTCTGAGTTGTCTGAGTTGCTCTCTTCTACGGCCAAGGACCTAGCAAAAGGCATGGAATTTAGCCAAATCCTGTAGTCAATACATATTGTAACGCGTTTTATCCCTTTGATGCACAACATGGGTCAAATGTGTCCCGGACAAGTTTTATTTTCTATATCAGAATTCAAGGTATTCCTCAACTAACTTGTTTTTGGGTATAGTTCATCATTATTATTTTTTTCTTTTCTTACTTTTTAAAATAAATACTCTTTTGTATCACTACCCCTCTCATGCAAACATGGGTAACAAATGACACAGATATTTTCTAATGTTATGTTAAAACAATTGAAATCAGTACTGAGTTAGCTGTGTGAGGGGAGCTGTTTTGAGCTATAGCTGAGTTGTAAAATGGTAAATGTAGGTTGTGTCTGACCTGTGTGTGTAAACCTGATGTGGAAAAACAAAAGCTTCTTCATAAATTAAGAAGAAAAAAAAAAAAGAAGATTTGAGCTAAAGAAACACTCATCCATACATGAATACACACTGAAAATGAACGTGGTTCATTATTGACCCATGTGTGCATGCATTAAAGGGGGTGTGATGCAAAGAGGGCTTTTGATTCAAAATGTAAGAAAGGTAAGAATAATATAAGCATGTGCAAAATAAGTTAATTGAGAAACACATTACATTTTTTAATGAATTAATTTATTGCTAAGATACATCATAGAACTCATACATGAAGTTGCATAGAAAATGAATGCGGGTCATGTTTGACCCATGATGTGCATTAAAGCAGGTGGTACATATGTTGTGCATCAAAAGGTTAAAAATAGCTTTTTATTTTCTTTAAATTTGTGTCAAACTTTTGTTCTCAAGACCAACACTTAGCGCATGCACTAGCACTTTCTCTGCAAGCCACCTTCGATTCTCAGTGTTAACAAACGGCAAGTCCCAGCTAAGGCAGAGAACATTCATTTTTGACGTCTGGCTCTGGCTAAGGTCATCATCTCCATCAAGCTGTGAATTGAATAAAAATGTGATATTACTCACCAAATCAGTTAGTTAATTATGAAAAACATGCTAAAATTGCTTGCAGACAACCTTACATTATTAAAACACACCTCTTGAATTATTTCTCGGAGGTCCGTGTCTGGACAATCTTGTAGGCATACATGCTCTTCATCTTGGCCAATCAGAGAGCTAAAAACTGAAGGACTCAAACTACTCAATCCTGGGCCGCCATGCAGGATTGAGTGTCCTATCATTCGTCCAGCAACCACATAGAGTCCACTGTCTAGAAGAATTTTAGATGTCGATGGCAACTGGTGATCTTCCTCTCCAAGAAAAAAAAGGGTTTTCCCAGGACCTTCTAAAAATAAATAAAAAAATACAATTATTAGTTAAGCATAGGACTTAATTACTAAATTAACAAAACAATTGAAGAGGACCAAAACTGCCAAAATAAAAAAATAAAAAAATAAATAAGTTTATAAGTAAGTAATATAGTGATTAAAATGATAAAGATTAATTTTCTCTTTTGATTAGTTTGTTTATTTATTTACATAACTATTTATTTCTGCAATCATTTATTTACCGATTTATTTATTTTTGTATTTATTAATTTCCCGATTTATGTATTTCTGTATTCATTTATTTTCCCAATTTATTTATTTCCTGATTTATTTATTTCCCAATTTATTTATTTCCTGATTTATTTATTTCCCAATTTATTTATTTCTGTTTTACCTTTTCCTTATATGATAATTAAGGGGCTGTCCAGCAATGATTTCACGGTGTCTTAGCATTTCTATTGGTTGATTGTTTTAGATAACCTAGATTGATGTCTTTCCCCTTTGGCGGTAACTTTGGTAGCGTAGAAGATTTTTGTAAAACACGCCCCTTCATTATCATATAAGGACAAGGAAATGTAGAAATAAATAAATAAAAAGTAAACAATGTTAATATTAAGAAACCCATAAATAACAAATAATTAAGATATTTACTTTTATAGATATGTATTTATTTTTATATTAATTCTAATTATTCTTTACCATTTTAATCACCATATTACTTTTATTGAGTAATTTACGTTTTTTATTTATTTATTTATTTTTAATTTTGGCTGTAACGAGTGAGCAGGAGGGAGGCGGACGTTTAAACGGGTAAGACATAACTTTATTAAATAACAAATAAACAAGTAAACAAAACAGGGGAATACGAAAATATCTATATACATAAACAAACAGGGAAAACCAACAAAGAACTAAGCTAAACTAAACAGATAATAACAAAACAAGGTAAGGGAATATATACAAAGGAATGATACGTAAATATATACAAAATAAACAAAGAAACAAACAAGAACTAAACGTGACTAGAAATAAACAAGAAATAAGCAGAGCGTGACGAAACCGTGAATAAACAATAGCTAACGTGGCGAGACAAAACGACAGAGGAAGGTGCAAAGACCGACAGCAAACATAGATTAACAAGTACTATTTATACTAAACATGAAACACAGAACACCTGGGAAGGGGCGGAGTTACAAATTAGACACACGTAATGCAAAATAACAGTGGAAACACCGGGGAAACAGAGGGAAACCTGGCGAGGGCGTAACAGAAGCCCCTCCCTAAACGCGCAGCTCCCGAGGCGCGTAAAAACGAACCCCGGGGGCCTGCGGCGGGGAGAGGCCGGGAAAAACAAAAGACGAGACCGGGGACTTGACATGAGGCAACACAGGAGACTGGACAGAAGACGTGACAGGAGACTGGACATAGAAAGGAGACTGAACCGGGGACGTGACTGAAGACTGGACATTGGGCGAAACAGGAGACTGGACGGGGAACTGGACAGGGGACGATGACTGGACATGAGACATAACTGGTGACTGGACAGGACTGGACATGGGAACGGGAACAAAAACATTAACAGGAACGGACACGAAAACGGTAACAGGAACAGGCACAGACAAACCAGACAGGACAGGAACCGGAACATAGACCGACACGGGAACCAGAACAGGAAGTGACATGGGGACCAGAACAACTTGGGGATGCCCAGGACTGGCTAAAGTCTGAGGGGAAGTTCGTGGAGCCAGCCTGGGCAAAGTTCTTGGGCTGGAATCCGGGGGCCTTGGGGCAGACCTGGGCACACGGGGCTTGGGGCGAAACTTAGTCCTGGGTGCAGGGACTGGCATGGGTGTGGTGACGGGCCTCGCTGGCGACGCGACGGCTTGGGCAGCAGAAGCTGGAGGCGCGGCGACTGGGGCAGCAGGAGCTGGTGGCGGTGCGGCGTCTCGGGCAGCAGGAGCTGGCGGTGCGGCGACTCGGGCAGCAGGAGCTGGCGGTGCGGCATCTCGGGCAGCTGGAGCTGGCGGCACGGCGACTCGGTCAGCAGGAGCTGGCGGTGCGGCGACACGGACAGTAGACACTGGCGGTGCGGCATCTCGGGCAGCAGGAGCTGACGGCGCGGCGACTTGAGCAGCTGGGGCTGGCGGCGTGGTCGGCGCTGGAGCGGTAGGCACCGCTGGCACAGGGACATGGACGGTGGGCACTGCTGGCTTCGGCACATGGGCAGTGGACACCGCTGGCACAGGAACATGGACGGTGGGCACCGCTGGCATCGGAACATGGACGGTGGGCACCGCTGGCACAGGAACATGGACGGTGTCTGGCACCGCTGGCATCGTAGCAGGAGCAGTGGGCACCGCTGGCATCGTAGCATCGGCGGTGGGCACCGCTGGCACAGGAACATTGGCGGTGGGCACCACTGGCATCGTAGCATGGGCGGTGGGCACCGCTGGCACAGGAACATAGGCGGTGGGCACCGCTGGCACAGAAACATTGGCGGTGGGCACCGCTGGCACAGGAACATTGGCGGTGGCGGGCACCGCTGGCACAGGAACATTGGCGGTGGCGGGCATCGCTGGCACAGGAACATTGGTGGTGGCGGGCACCGCTGGCACAGGAACATTGACATGAACAGACTTGGACCCTTGGGCTGTAGGTGTCTGTGTGACGACTCGGGCTGCTGAAGACTGCACGGAGACTTGACCTAATTTCACCGTAGCGTATTCAGGTTCCGGGGTGGCAGTAGCAGTACAGTGTAGCGCCGTTGTCATGGGAACCCCGGAGCGAAGATCTGCTGCCGCTACGGGTGACTGGAAGCGCTGCTCGGCGGCCGCCGTGGAAGCTGGGTCTGCAGCCGTAGAAGATGCGGGCGCCGTAGCAGCCAGAGAAACTTGACCCGTGGAAGCAGGAGATGCTAACTGCGTTAGCCGCGTAGCCGTGGGGATGCCTGGAGCTGTAGCCGCTGGAGAAGCTAGCTGCGTTAGCCGCGTAGCCGTGGGGATGCCTGGAGCTGCAGCCGCTGGAGATGCTAGCTGCGTTAGCCGCGTAGCCGTGGGGAAGCCTCGAGCTGCAGCCGCCGGAGGAGCTAGCTGGTTAGCCTCAGAAGCTAGCTGCGGAGCCGACGAGGTGGAGCGCGCCCTGGGAGGCGGGTGGAGGATAGCCTCCGCAAGCGGCGGCAAGCGGGCTCTCGTCGGAGGGTAGAACTCGTCCTCCGAACTGGACGCGGCTGCGAGGAGGTCCACGTAATCCCAGAAATAGTCCTCACAGTCCGCGTTTCTGCCCGCCTTGCCTACCTCGCGGTTCGGAGCGAGGCCGATGGCCCCAACCGTTAGCCCCCCCCCAAGAAAATCCTCCGATTTTTGGGACCTCTTAGAACGCCCAGCCCGAGGCCTTCTCCGGCCTCGAGGCCTCGGATTTTCCTGCGCCGAGGTCCCAAAGGGGGCATGACGGATGGCCAGCCCGGATCCAACCCAAGGGTTTCCCGAATAAACGTCCATGGCGGTCGGTCTTTCTGTAACGAGTGAGCAGGAGGGAGGCAGACGTTTAAACGGGTAAGACATAACTTTATTAAATAACAAATAAACAAGTAAACAAAACAGGGGAATAACGAAAATATCTATATACATAAACAAACAGGGAAAACCAACAAAGAACTAAGCTAAACTAAACAGATAATAACAAAACAAGGTAAGGGAATATATACAAAGGAATGATACGTAAATATATACAAAATAAACAAAGAAACAAACAAGAACTAAACGTGACTAGAAATAAACAAGAAACAAGCAGAGCGTGACGAAACCGTGAATAAACAATAGCTAATGTGGCGAGACAAAACGACAGAGGAAGGTGCAAAGACCGACAGCAAACATAGATTAACAAGTACTATTTATACTAAACATGAAACACAGAACACCTGGGAAGGGGCGGAGTTACAAATTAGACACACGTAATGGAAAATAACAGTGGAAACACCGGGGAAACAGAGGGAAACCTGGCGAGGGCGTAACATTGGCAGTTTTGGTCCTCCATAACAATTAACATACAAATGTAAGTAAATAAACATAGCTGGTGAAAAGTGAGAATACAAAAATTGCGCAATTTATGCTACATTTATCTAATATTTAACAAGGTTTCAGTTTATATAATATAAAATGTCAGCTAGTCCAGACTAACCCATCATAGTTTTTTATAAACAGCATACCTATGTTCAGTTCAAAACCAAACTGTAGTTTTGATATTGTTTGTGAAAAAAAGAATCTTTTGACGCCATCTCCCAATGCAGCATCACCTAAAACAAAATAAGTACACATTTATATATTAAAAAAAAAGAAAAGAAAAAAAAGTCATTTATTCAATAACAATAAAAACAAAAAGGTCAGTGACCTACCTTGTAAAACCACAGTAAGGTTTCGGGCCCAGTTTATGTTGGGGGCTTTGTAAAACTGCAGAATAGCCCTCTCCCGGTCCTCTGGACTATGTCCCATGTTCAGTTTGATTGTCAGATCCTCCTCAGACTCAGCAGCTTTCAACAGTTGATGTCTGTAAATGTCAACTGCTTTCGTAATATCTGGCTCAGTTTTCCACTCTGTAAAAGTTACAAAAATTATGCTTTACATAAAGCCATTGTGCTTTACATATACCACATGAGAGGAAAATGGACACAATGCAAGATCACAAACCTTCACTAGTGCAACTACCACTTTGTCTCTGCCTCAAGTCTCTATGTTCATTGTCTGTACTGTTCCGATTTCCCATTTCCCCTGGAGTGGTGTTCCCATCTTCTGTCTCCTTTTGTTGTCCGTCCTCTCTTTCCTGTTGTCTGTCCTCTCTTTCCTGTTGTCTGCCCTCTCTTTCCTGTTGTCTGCCCTCTCTTTCCTGTTGTCTGCCCTCTCTTTCCTGGTGCCTTCCAATACCATCTTGAGTCCTTTCAGCTTCTATATGCTCCCTTCGTCTGTTGTTTCCATGCCTGCCTGTCCTACCGTCTGAATTATGTCTAGCAATTTTAAAGTCAGAGAGATTAAAATTAAAAAGATATGTTCTTGGCTTGAAACATTACTCTACACACTATTCCCAATGCTAAAAACCAAGAAGTACAATTTATCATGAGAGCTAATTGCAAACTCCCAAAAATTATGCAATGCATAATGACATGCCTTAATTATTTAATGTGAATGAGCTACATAATAGGGCTGCACTATATTGGATTTTTTTTTTACATCGCATTGTTCTATTTTTTCTTGTGTTTACGCCCGCTCCCCCTCCCTCTCGCGCTCACTCAGAATGCTGTGTATCTACTTCTTAAGAATCAAAACACTGCAACGGCGTGTTTGTTTTTATTGCCACGTGACATCGCAGGGTCCGCGATGTGACTATCGCACGTGCACACATCGCAATGTCAATGCTTAAATTATATATTGTGCAGCCCTACTACATAGCAAAACTGACATTACAGACAAATAACCATAACTTACCTTGAACAAACATCAACATGTGTAGGGATGGATGCCTGTCTCATGAATTGCTTGCAGTACAGGCACTGTATGGTTGGACCACCTGACGATGTAGGAGTAGATATCTAATTGGAAAGAACAACTTTTACTTATGTTTTGTAATATATTTTATACACACAACACAAAAAATGTTGCACTCTGAAAGCACTAACAGGAACGAAAAAAGGGACAGGATGGATTTGGGCAACCTACACAAGCAGTGATGAACTATTTACAAAAAAACAATAAAGTTTATTCATTTGAACGTTAAATATCTTGTCTTTGTAGAGTATTCAACTGAATATAGATTGAAAAGAATTTGCAAAACAAAAAGATTTTGGTTTTGTAAAACAAAAAGAAGGAATGTCCAATGAATGACAGTTTGCATTTTAAAGTTAAATTCTCCACAAAAATGAATTTTACAACACTATTCTATTTTTTCAGATGCACTAGTATCTTCATGTACACATACATAATTATGGTGTTATAAGACTTTCTGAGAAAAACTCTGAAAGGGGAAGCATATTAAATATTTTTTCAACACTATATTAGTAGATAACATATAAAATATACTTACTCTTTCCATGCTAAGATTGGCTTGAAGTGGTCTCACATAAAGGATTGAAGAACCAACCCCTGCCTCTGTGGTGAGATACAAGGGTGTGTATCCACTCTCTGGACATGGAATTATCTCAAGCGTTTTGGACCGTGTCATTCCGCTAGTTCGCAACAGCTCAAAGCCCCCTCCTTCCTGAAGCTTTGGAAAGCTTTTTGTCAACTGATTTTGGAACTCTTGAGCATCACAAGCCCGGTCTATAAAATAAATATTGGTTATGTATACTTTTGATCTCTTTTGCAGCAGGCAGCAGGCAAAATGTTCCAAAAACTGGTCAGTTTTACAAATGCACACTATGCTATTAAAGAACCTCACCTGGGAAATGGATTTTCTTAAACCCCAAACCAGCAGTGGACAGATTTACTTTTTCGAATGCTGAGGGGACACTGCAGTCTTTCCTCCCTCTCAAACAGAAGAAATTGTGCGTAAATGACTGAAGCTGCACTCTCCACTTAGGGTTAGCAGCTGGCAGGACTAGACGTCTCTTTCTGGTTCCTGACTGATAGGGGGCAAATGCCCGGACGACCTCACCTTA
The DNA here is from genome assembly GCF_023375975.1 of Astyanax mexicanus. Taxonomy (NCBI): domain Eukaryota; kingdom Metazoa; phylum Chordata; class Actinopteri; order Characiformes; family Acestrorhamphidae; genus Astyanax; species Astyanax mexicanus. The sequence goes on along the minus strand of NC_064411.1, from coordinate 11,285,717 downwards.
AAAAAAAAAAATGCATATTTAGATGTTTGCTTTTCACATGGATTGACTTCAACATCTGTCTCCCTAGCTAGGGCTGTCGCGGTGAAAGAATTTCCCCTGCGATTCTATATGGTGGCTCAACACCGCGATATGCGGTGTGATGCGATATGTCCCCCTTACAGTACCTCTGCGGCCCCCTGGGGGGGCCCACAGGTTGAAAACCACTGCTTTAGTGTATTTATTGTTAAGGAATGATGTATATCATTGTTTTTAAACGGCAAAGATGACACAGTTTTAAGACTAGTTAAATACATACAATATACAATAGATGCAATAAGAACGCACAACCTTTCTCCTAAATATTTTAAGTACATATCTGAACGAGATTTTTGACAAATAAAGGGAATCTGTGTAAATATTTTAAGTACATATCTGAACGAGATTTTTAACAAATAAAGGGAATCTGTGTAAATATTTTAAGTACATATCTGAACGAGAATTGTCTGGCTCTCCTTTTTCATTTGGCTTGAAGCCGAAATGCTCCCAAACCGGCGACGTTGCTTTTAGTTTTTTGACCAGAATAGCTTCAATAGTCTCCATCTTTGAAAAAACAGAGACAGACTCCAGACCAGTGGTTCCCAACCTATGGGTCGCGACCCAACCTATGGGTCGCCAAAGATCCACGATGGGTCGCGAAGCCCTCTTGATTTTAAGGGGTTTCATTTTAATACTATATATAGTCTAGGGTAAGCAAAATTCGCCGCGCTGCGCTGCGCTCTCTCTGTCTCTCTCTCTCTCTCTGGCGCGCGCGCGGGCGCTCTCTCCGGCAGCGCGGAGCTGAATTCAGCGCGAGGCTGAATATAATAATATAATAATATAAGAATATAAAACTCAGTTTAGTTAAATAAATGAAAATGAGTGAGGGCCTGTAAAGTTAATCAATTATTGTCCAATATTTGGACAGGTTGAGGTTTTGGTGAGCTGTTTTACTGATTTGAAACTGAAACTGAAACTGATATTATTCTTTTTTTTTGTTGTTTGTTTTTATTTTATATAAATTATTTTTTATTCATTTTAAATAGTTGTATTATTTTATTGATCTAATTATTTTTTTCTTCATAAGATAAAAATTCCTTATGTTTTATGTATCAATTTTTCCTTTTTTACGTGTTTATTTTATTCATCTATAGTAAATGTCAGTTTTTATTTGTCATTTCTAACCCCCCCCCCCCCCCCCCCACCCCAACCCAATTATACACTTACATCTTTTACATTTGGGGGGGGGGGGGGGGGGGGGGTTATGTTGGGTCGCCAAAGCTTTCAATGGTAAAAATATGGGTCCCTGAAGAAAAAGGTTGGGAACCACTGCTCTAGACCACCAGAATTTGTGACCCTTTTCACCTCCATTTAAAATAGTGTAAAACCGACCAAATCTTCTCACAGAACACCTGTTAACACCGCCCATCTCCCGTCAGGCAGAGATCCAACCCCTACTAGATTATGATTTGTATATTCAAAATAAAGATCCTTTAAATTAAAATAACAATTGTTATAATTTGAGGGGCCTTTCAGTAATATTTAATGTATGCACGGTCTAAAAAAAAACAGCGTGGGGGCTAGTTTGACCGATGGAGGCTGACTTGACCGCAGTCGCACTCAGGGGGTGCAAATCGCAGCGGTTCGGCACATCACACATTCTGTATAACCACCTTTAATATATAATATATCGACATATATAATATAATAATATCGGCAAAAATATACCAATGTTACAGAAACACAATTCTCACCCTGAACAGCATTTTGAGCCGCTTGTGCTGCCCTTGAGGTGCAAGGCCGACTGCAAGATGGCGAGTTCTCTTCATTTGACGAAGGAGCTTCGTTGCTGCTGGTGGCAACAGATGAGGCGCCTTCGGCTTCTTCCAGGCCATTAAGAGCCTCTCGCAACAAACCTGCCACCCATGCTTTCTTTGTCATTTCTCTAGCTATTTTGATGCGAAAAAACAGCAAATATTAAAACTTTATGGCAGAAAACTGCAGCCGTTTACAGGAGCCTCTCGCAGAAGCCTGTAGGTAGTAGGTGGAGTTGGATATCCAGCCCTGCCCTCACTTGTGGTCTCTACGCAAACACACGACCTGCTGATTCTTGAGGCACTGTGTGGCACTTGAAATACGCATACAGCGCCGATTTTTCAAGAAGCACTGAAGCGCTTCAGTAATCGGTGATCGATTATATTTGTCCAGTCCAACAGGCCCCGCCCCAAATTTGAGGGAGCACTCCTATTGGACAGTTATTAAATTTACATGTGGCACGATTACAGCGCTTGCCTAGACGGAATGCAGTCCTATGCATTGTGATTTGCTTTTGCACATTCGCAGCGCCACACAGTGGAATACAATGCCGTTCGTTAGATTGCATTTTAAGGTGGCTTGTGACACTAATTCTGCGTTTCTTTCTTTAAATACAAATCCACACACACTGGAGCTATTGATTTTCATTGTGGCATGTTTTCATCACATCAGTGTTTAAAAGCAATCTCGTAAGTATTACATTTAAAGGAGGAGTTAATGTTTAAAGTACCTTATGGTGAAAAGTAATACCGCTGTGCCTTGATTACATTTCAAGGTGTATTTCATTAAATTCTGGCACTAATTCAGCGTTTGGTTTTGAAAATGCAAATAAGTGCGTATTGTTTTTCAATAAAGAGATCAAGTGCAATGAAATGTAATGTAAAAGTAGTTTTGCATTTCATTTTGGCACTTATTCTGCATATTAGTGAGGAAAAGCAATGCATTTTGTTGATTGTTTTTACATTTTTCCACCCTAGTGTTTGCTTTTCAATTTGGCACTAATTCCTCTCCATAGGAAGCAGCATTGCTTCTCTTTGTGATGTCTGTCCTTCACAGACCCACCAGCCCCAGCTAATCTGTGTTGAAAATCTGAGGGGTGCCGCAAAGCAACATGTCATCGTTGGAAAGAGTGACCGAATTACTATTTCCCTTGAAGACAGACATCTGCTGTGGACAAGCTATTTAAGCTCTACTGGGTGTGTAACCTGGCCTATCCATGTCAGCTAAGCTCCGTGTTCTGCTTCTTTCAACACATCTATGACATGCCTCTCTCAACTAGCCGGAAAGCTAAGGTACTGAAGCTCATTTCGAAGCTTAAAGCATCACAATTCACAGCATAATGTACACTTGTCCAGAATGTCGACAGTCACAATTCACAGAAGTTAAGAAGCTAATTTGGCATCTTCGTGAAATACATGCATTGTCAAAGGGACTGAACTTCATTCTTATTTGCAGCCAGGATGGTTGTCCAAGGACTTACCACAACATCAAATCATTTACTAAGCATCTTTACAGAGATCACCAGTTAACATGTACCACCGTGCACTATTTGTTACTTCACATACTGTACTTGGCCTAACATATAGAACAGGTGGTGTGCTGCCACTTAAAACCAAACACTGTGGAGGATGTTTGTTTGGTGAGATAATTCACATCATACCACGGGCTGATGCTGAGTCCTTTTTGATGTTTATCTGCATTCTTTCAATTGAGTACTTTGATGAGCATTTTTATGCATATGTCAAGCGAACTAATGACTATGAAATGATCGGCTTAGATGATGCTTCAGATGTTAGGCCTCTTGATGTACTAGCCATTTACAACACAGACAAGCTGTACTTGAATCCAAGATCCAAATTGTTTAGCCTCACGTTTTGTAGTTCTGTTTTTATAAAAAGGGAATTTTATTTCTGTACTGATGTTCAATGTTAAATTCATCAGGTTTTCTAAAAATACGTGAGAACAGTGAACAATTGTGACTAATTTTATATGAGCTATGTTTTATACACCCCTTTACTGTTTGGACTTTTGTTTTTAGGTGTTCATTATCACAAAAGACAATGAATTAGTCACAAGCATGCATGTTTTTACATTTAAAATATCTAAAAAACATTGAGTTAATTTATTTCTTATTCCAAACGAAACTGATTTTGAACTGTAACAAACATGACTGTTTTTACATTTAAAAATGTTACAAACACGTGAATGTTAATTCATTGCTAATTCCAAAAGAAAATTGAACCATATATAGGCATGATAATAAAAATGGAATTGAATTAATTCGTTTCATGCTTTTTTTTAACATATTTGATACATTATCTTGATTATGCATAATCAACACAAGTTGTGTAAAAAATTACACATTTGTGAGTTCATTAGCCTGACACATTTAGTGTGTAAAATTGGATTACACACTGGATGTGTCAGAATCAACACAACATGTGTCGTCTCTGAGCACACTCGCACAATGTGTTAAAATTCAACACAGTCTGAGTCATTTTTGACACATTTCTTTTTAGAGTGTACGTAAAAGACTTCCTAAAATCAAACTTGGGTAAAGGGAGGAACTAGAAGAGTTTGTGATACAGGGAGGAAAAAAGGAGGAAAAAAAAGAAGCGAGCCAGAGCTCAGGGTAAAAACTGGCATACATTTATTTTTATGTAAAACTAAGATCCAACACTGAGTGACTGTAGACAGGTGTTTCAGTTTCATTGTTCAACCCCGGTATGTCCCAAATGTGTCTATAAACTGGGTATAGGATATATATGATATCTCAATAAATTTTATAAAACATATTTTCTTTTTGTTTGTTTTTTTTAGTTTTCAGCTCAGAAAGTCCTTTTGTAACGTTTGTAATAATACTTTTTATTATTTTAAGCAATGTCTTTTTGTCCACAGATCTTTCAGACACATCCCATGTAAAAATGTCCCCAGAGCTCGTCAAGCTAGTCATACGGTTAGCTTATTAGAATAGGCAGCAGTGACTTCATTTAACTCACAATAGAAAAAAGGGCAATTCTGTTTATATTCTTTTTCCTAAAGTTCATAATAATACTTGTAAAGGGTTAATCATTTAGTGGGTGTTAACATATGAACAGCTCAGGCATGAGGGATTGTGGTAGCTGCCTACCGTTTCATACACAGCCAGTCTATCTCTGCTCTCTCCTACTGGTATGCCGATTAGCTAAGTGTCAAACGGTCAGGTTGTTACCGTCATTTAATGGTCCATATTATGTCAATTTACATTTGAGATTTGTAGGTATAAACATACACATATTCACATACATATTTTTTCACAGTTTATTTTTTCACCTGCATATCCGATTAGCCTAAATTTTACCCTGTATATTTAATTCCCAGCGCCAGAGAGCTTTATTTTCGTGATAAATATTTCTTAAAACTGCATTGACACTAATGTGGTGACGTGTTCGTGTGTGTTGTGTTGGTACATGTAGATCAGGTGCAGCAGTGCTGCTGGGGTTTTTAAACACAGGGTTCAAACACCTTTTACAAGGTAAAATTCAAGCACTTTTCAAGCACTTTCAAGGCCCATTTTCAAGTTTTTTTCAGCACCTTTGAGCAAAGTGGTAAATTAATGATAACGGTGATATCTCAAAACTGCGATTCAGCAATAATCAATATATTGCAAAACTATTCTCCACACTTCACAGCGACTGAGCTACTGAGAAAAAAAACACTTCTATGTAAGTAAATAGCAGGAGTTATGGATTTATTGGTGTCAGTTTCACACAAGTTAAATACCAATGTTCTCAAAATACTGAGTATCTCAACATAATGTGTATCCAATAAATTTCGTTCCACTTCACGATTGAAAGATTATTGATCTACTGTTCGAATTATGATGTATCTGGCATGATACGTCATAAAGAAGAAAAGGAGATCCAGTCCAAAATTGTAGTTCCGTCAGATTTTATTCAAAGAATCTTCTGAGCAAAACAGTTTTTTTGGATACATCAAAAATTGAGTAAAAAGATTATTGAAAAATGAATTGAAATAAAAAGGTGAAAATAAGAGGAAAACCCCAAAGGTGAGAAAAGTTGGGGTTTCCAGAGTTCTCGGCTGTGTGAACAGGACCTGTGGCTCTGTAGTCCCTCTCGGGAGAAGCTCTCCCGCCCAACTCTACTCTTCTTCCTAGACAGAGTCTAATAAAAACAGGCATTCGCCTGGCCTCAGTCTAATAGTGTGTGAGGAGGCTCCTCACACCCCCCCGGATCCTGATACTGATAAGCCGTTATTCATCCTATACGTCAGCCGAGAACTCGGTCACCCCAACCTTATCAGACTATAGATTACATGTACAGAAACTCATGGTTCCGCTGGAAAAAATCAATCATGCTAAGTTGACCCTTTAATCAATGAACAATGAACATAGTAAGGCAAAACTCCTCCGTATTCTTACACACTTGTTAATTCTTCACAAAAAAACAAACAAAAAAAATCATATATTTATGTTTAAAACCTAAAATGTGGCAAAAGTTTGAAAAGTTCAAGGGGGGGCCGAATACTTTTGCAAGGCACTGTATATAGTGGTTGCTTGAATGTATGTTTGGCTGTGTACAAAAGCTTTTGGCTAAATGCTTAAGTTGAAAGAATAGATAAGATTGCAGATCTTGCAATATAAAAGCCTTTTATTGAATCACATAGATATGAATATGAGTAAATACATAAGGTGATGTAAAACAACGATAATAGCTGGTACTGGATAAAACAATCAATAAACTAAATGGATTAGATATTTTTAGTACCTTTAGAGATATAAAAAAAAGCCCTTTAGCAAAATGATACCAAATAAGGAAAAGATAACAGAGTATATAACTTTAGCAACACAACACAACCAAATATCCCTGTAGATTAACTTGCAGATTTTTAATCAGACTGACTGAACCATAGACCAATGAGAAAACCAGTAGAGCAGGGGTGTCAAACTCATTTTGGCCGAGGGCCACATTGGCATATTGGCTGTCCTCTGAGGGCCAGATGTAATTTATAAATGTAATAAAATGTAACCAAATGTAATATAAAATGAATGTAATTACTCCTTAATGTTAAATAACTCTCAATATACTATTTATTAAATCAAATATTACAGTTGCATGGAAAAAAATGTTTGCTTGTTGCTCTATTAACATAAATCCTTTTAATTTGTCATGTTATGAAATCCAAAAACTCCATCAATCAAGAACCAAACTAGTCAAGTGAATAGAAATGACATAAAATACAAGTTACATTAACTTTGATCAAAACGTTTGATACTGAAATAAGGCTTAATAAATATAAAATTAAAAATTGTGAGCTGTTAAGAACATGTGATAGATTTAGCATTTCCTCAGATTTAGCAGTTCCTCATACAACCACTAGTCGAAGCTGCAGCAGCAGCAGCACAAGCCCGCAGTCTTTACTCAGTCAGAGCTACAGCCCAGCCACGGGCTACAGGGCTCAGCTGAGCCAGTCTGGAGCGTTTTTACAGTTTTTAAAATTCTTCTGTGTAGAAAATAAAGATTTTAACCTCACTAACCGAGTAATACAGCTCTCTACAGTTCATCTTTCAGCCCAATCACCTAACAGCAGCAGTTTAGAGCAGAGTCACGGAGTCACTGCTCGGATTACATTATAAACAGGTCAGTTAGCGCGCTGCTAACCTCAGGATGTTTATAACTACGGAGTTTAGTGAACACACCACGGCTGCAAGGTTAGACTGTTGAAGGCTACTGAAGACTAATTAAAGGCTATTAGAGGTTATTGAAAGGGTTATTGGGGGCAGAAATCAGTACAGGCTGGTTAGATAAGTGATTCACGTGCTCCTCCTTTGCTGAGGTGAAACTGTGACTAGCGCTGTCACAGTGATGTTTATTAACGTCATTAAAACAGATTTTGTCAGCTATTGTCTTATAAATATTTACACAGAACTTATATCTCTTCTAAAAAGCGTTTATTTTGGTCAGTAACACTCTTCGTAACACAAAAGGCATACCGGTCTTTCGCCTTGAAGCACAGCCGTCCGTCTGCATCAGCTTCTCTTTTTCTGGACATTATGGGATAAACGTTTGTATGTCTCAATTCCACCCGCGAAGTTACGCCTTCCCTCCAGCAGGGTTTCCACATCAATGACTACACTGCCGTGTAGTGGCAGTAAGCCGTAACTTCGCAGGCAATACAATCGACAAGCATTGTGGGAAATGTAGTTTTTGGTCAAAGAACGCTTCTGACCTATTTATTATAGACACTAAGATCTTACAAGCTCTCGCTTGGATGTGGCCACATTTGGCCCGCGGGCCTTGTGTTTGACACATGTGCAGTAGAGGGAATCAAGGATCCTGCAGTCTTACTGCTGCATAGCCTGCTGAGTGTTGCTTTCAGTATGGAAACTACAGCTAGACCGTTTTTTTTTTTTTTTTTTTAACTCTGAAAAGGATTTTGTTGGCCTTTTGTTGCAAGCTAAGAATATTCTCTACTCCTAAGAATACTCTACTCCTTTAAACTACGACATCTAAATTTTAAAAGACTAAGTAATGCTAATCTAACATCTGGAGCAAACACTGGCAGTGCCCTCGCTCCAACTACAAACTACAAACGTGGAGTGGAGGAAAAAATAAAGAAAGTTTTTATATGTAAACAATTGAGAATGTGTTAAGGCTGTAAATGACATAAGTTGACCAAATGATCATTTCCTACTTATGGCAAAGCATATTCAATTTTTAAACCTAAAAATGTCCCAGAATGATAAAATCCTCACTTTTGTTTATTATTAGTTCTAAAGCTAATGCTGAGATTTAATATACGATTTTACTCTGAGCTAGCATCATCGCTTTACTATTTATTCAGCATATCACTGAAAAAATTGTAAAAATGTATGTTCCTAGTTTATGCTGTTAGTGGTACCATTTATGATTCTGTGTGTAAAAACTTCTTAAAACACAACACTAAGTGTTGAAGAGCTCTGCAGGCATTAACTAATGTAGGTATACAAACATACATAAAAACACAGCATGAAATTCAGTAAACATCATCTCTGGATAAGATTCATTTTTCTGAACCTGTAAAAAGCCATTTTTAAATGAAGTTCTTGTAACAGAGTGAAGATTTTGTGCATGATGAGGTGTTTTTGGCTGTCTGAAAGATTTAAGGTTTGCATTTTTTATGGCAGAGGAACAGATTTGGGATACTTTTCTATCTTTTGTGAATGCACTGATGTAATATAAGTTCACTCTGTAAAGTAAAACTCTTCCCACAGTCTGAACAGTGATACGGTTTCTCTCCTGTGTGAATGCGCTGGTGCAGTTTGAGATGACTCTGTGTAGTAAAACACTTATCACAGTCGAAACAGTAATACGGTTTCTCTCCTGTGTGAATGCGCTGGTGCAGTTTGAGATGACTCTGTGTAGTAAAACTCTTCCCACAGTCGAAACAGTGATACGGTTTCTCTCCTGTGTGAATGCGTTGATGTATTTTGAGATCACTCTGTGTAGTAAAACACTTATCACAGTCTGAGCAGTGATACGGTTTCTCTCCTGTGTGAATGCGCTGGTGTATTTTGAGATGACTCTGTTGAGTAAAACTCTTCCCACAGTCTGAGCAGTGATACGGTTTCTCTCCTGTGTGAATGCGCTGGTGATTTTTGAGATCACTCTGTCTAGTAAAACTCTTCCCACAGTCTGAGCAGTGATACGATTTCTCTCCTGTGTGAATGCGCTGGTGATTTTTGAGATCACTCTGTCTAGTAAAACTCTTCCCACAGTCTGAGCAGTGATACGGTTTCTCTCCTGTGTGAATGCGCTGGTGATTTTTGAGTTTACTCTGTTCAGTAAAACTCTTCCCACAGTCGAAACAGTAGTACGGTTTCTCTCCTGTGTGAATGCGCTGATGCAGTTTGAGATGACTCTGTGTAGTAAAACTCTTCCCACAGTCTGAACAGTGATACGGTTTCTCTCCTGTGTGAATGCGCTGATGCAGTTTGAGATTACTCTGTTGAGTAAAACTCTTCCCACAGTCTGAGCAGTGATACGGTTTCTCTCCTGTGTGAATGCGCTGGTGTATTTTGAGTTTACTCTGTTCAGTAAAACTCTTCCCACAGTCGAAACAGTAATACGGTTTCTCTCCTGTGTGAATGCGCTGGTGTATTTTGAGTTTACTCTGTTCAGTAAAACTCTTCCCACAGTCGAAACAGTAATACGGTTTCTCTCCTGTGTGAATGCGCTGATGCAGTTTGAGATGACTCTGTGTAGTAAAACTCTTCCCACAGTCGAAACAGTGATACGGTTTCTCTCCTGTGTGAATGCGCTGGTGTATTTTGATATCACTCTGTTTAGTAAAACTCTTGACAGAGTTCTGATGTTTCTCCATGTCGGGACTTGGCTCCATCTGTCTGTGAAATGTAGCAAACAATTTCTGCGTTTTCAGGAGATTCTTCTGGATGGCTTGTGCTTCACCTCTTTCAGCAGTTTAACACTGCTCTTTATTAAATATCCTGGTTGTTTATTCTGGAAAAACAAAGAAAAAAAAATTTGTGTATTAAAATAAAAGCAGGTCAATTAACCAAAAAGAATTACCTACATTAGTTACACTATATGGAGAAAAATACTGGGACACCTTCATACTACAATAAAGGCTTCAGTACTTTTATCCCATTATAAATTCACAGACATATTAATATGTAGTTGTATCTTGACTGTCAGCAGGCTGCAGCTGCAAAATGTATGTAGCAGAAACACTGCTGCTGTCCTGAGCACTGAATACAGTGTTATACTACTACTTTAGTAGTATCACACTTTACACTATAATCCGTACTACTAAAACTTGAAGCTCGGCTGCGCTCCGGTCCACACCTAGAACCTCCCGCTATGAAGCCGAGCGGAGCGCAGTGCGGCCGAACCGAGTTCCTCGATTAGGCTCGGCCCTGATGCAGAATTTTAGATTTTAGATGCAGAATGAGCACACCTGATGCTTCCACAAGTGATTAAACAGGAGAGATAGTTGAGGGAGGCAGGTCTAATTCAGTGGTTCGGCTTTCAAAGGTCTGATAAACTTCAGCTTGCTCCCAATTGTGCCGGAAAGTGGAGTTGACTAGCAACGGTAATGCATCTAATCTGTTCCACCACCTCAAGCAGTTTCACTACACACAATATCTTCCTTATTCTGGCTGAAGCACTTATGTAGTTTATGTTGTATCTAAGTTATTTATAGTTGATATAGGTTTGTTTATTTGACGGTGATATCGTGTTCCTTTTATATAAATGAAGGCTTTCTGCATTCTTTATCCTGGATGAGGCACTTTTGTTTTGATCTGTTAAATATGTTTACAAAAGGATAAGAAGCTCTGCCTCTGTTGTAATGTAAAGTTATTTATATTGGTAAAATGTAAATAGGTTATTGGTTTGTGTTTGACAGAGATGTCAGGTTTTTATATTGCTACATGCAAATAAAGGTGAGCATTAATTCATTCTGACCATTTTTTAATTTCTAAAGTATTATACAGTTTTTTATGAGAGGAGGCTTTAAAGACAGTAATAGGTACAGATTTCCATTGCAGGGATTCCTAACAGTTTTTCTGAGGCCTTCCAAATATTTATATCGATATCGAAATTATATTGTATTGACCGAAATTAAGGAATGTATCGTGATATAAATTTTGGCCATATCGTCCAGCACTAGCTGTAAATATGTCATACTGCTCTAACAAAGTGTATCTCATTTTATCTTATAAATATCTTTGTAATTTTCTGACTTGCAGTATATCTCTACCCCTCACCTTTTATAATCAAATATTTAGTTTTTCAATACAATAATTTCAGTGACCGGAAGCAGAAAAAGCCTGTATTAAATGTATATGCTTGATGAAGAGTCTCGACCTACCCCTTCCTGTTTTTATGTTCTAGAAATTAGATAATATTACTTTTTTTATTCAGGTGTAGGACCATTTATGGGATAATTTATCTGCATACAATCACAGCTCCAGAAATGTTGCCAATATTTTTGAACATCATGAACTATATTACCCTGAAATATGGAGCCATATCACCCACCCCTAATTATCACATTCAGGGTAGTACTTTCTTGCTGTTTTAAGCAAAAGAAAAATTCACACTGTTTTCATTTCCTATTATATATCTTCTAGAGACATTTTATACATGTTTATGTCCAGTATAATTTATTTTACTTTAATCCTGCATATATGGAGTGCATTATTACCCAGCAAAAAGCTACACATCGGCCCTTCGTGGGCTAAGTGCGGGCACTGTGGGCAGGGGCTAGCCCATTAAAATTCCAAACAGGCCCAACATGGGTTTTCTGTGGGCAGCCTGTTCATTGGCTGGCCCACTCAAATCCTATAAAAGGCCGCTGTGGGCTAGCCTAAACTGGTCCAGTGCATTAATGCCCCTGTAGGCCCAGTGTGGGAATTATTTGGACAGCCAACACTTTGATGCACCCACACAAATCCCAGGCAGGCCCACAGTGGGTCAGCCCACATTTAGCCTGCTCCATTTCACACCCTGAAGGGCCAGTGTGGGATATATGTGGGCAAAGCACAGTTTAGCATGCCCACACAATTCCCATGCAGAGCCAGTGTGGGTCAGCCCAAATTCAGCCTGCACCATTTCATACCCGGTATGGGTTATATGTCGGCAACCTGCACTTTGGCATGTGCACACAAATCTCATGCAGGGCCACTGTGGGTCAGCCCTAATTCAGCCTGCACCATTTACACACTGTAGGCATTGTGGGTTATATGTGGGCAGCACGCACACATATGTGAGCATGCCCACACAAATCCTATGCTAGGTTACTCTGGGTCAGCCCAAATTTACCATACAATATTTTACAATCTGAAAGTTTGTGTCATAACAAGTTCATATGAAGGGTATCTGAATATTTTTTATTGTTTTTGTCTGTGAGAGCTAGGTAGATTAGCTAGCTTAGTGGATAGGAGCAACACTGTGTGAAATGTAGTATCAGCTCTGAAAGATTTTCTAAACCAAAAGTGGAGAAAAATCAAGGTACCACAGCAGAGTTGTGCAGAGACCTTTGGAGGGGCACACACACACACACACACACATAGTAACATCTCATATTTTTCAAGACATATACTGTATAGCTATACATTTTTATTTATAAAAATATTTTTATTTAATATTTTGGATAGCTACGAATTTGCTCCATGGTGCTGATTCATAATCTCACCTTTATTATTGGTAGTGCTGATAATAAATAAATAAAAATATTAAATTATAAATGTTTTTGTGCTTGACTATACACTTTGTGTAAGCCAGCAAGGTTATAAAAGTTACATATTTTTAATTTTTGCATGTGATATTTAATTGTGAGGATCATGTAACCAACGAATCCACCCCCCTCCCCTCCCCCCTCCCTGCACGTGCCTTTACCACAGAGCAACGATCAAGCTTAAAGGCAAAGTCAGTGAGTGACTTTGGTCTGTCAAAGTGACTGAAAGGTAAGTTATAATTTCTGTTCTACTATACGCTTTTCTATTTTTTGCCACTTAAGCTAAGGGAAAGATAGCCAGTTAAGCAAAGGGAAAGCTAGCCAGTTAAGCTAAGGGAAAGATAGCCAGTTAAGCTAAGGGAAAGCTAGCCAGTTAAGCTAAGGGAAAGATAGCCAGTTAAGCCAAGGGAAAGCTAGCCAGTTAAGCCAAGGGAAAGATAGCCAGTTAAGCCAAGGGAAAGCTAGCCAGTTAAGCTAAGGGAAAGATAGCCAGTTAAGCTAAGGGAAAGATAGCCAGTTAAGCTAAGGGAAAGCTAGCCAGTTAAGCTAAGGGAAAGCTAGCCAGTTAAGCTAAGGGAAAGATAGCCAGTTAAGCTAAGGGAAAGCTAGCCAGTTAAGCTAAGGGAAAGCTAGCCAGTTAAGCTAAGGGAAAGCTAGCCAGTTAAGCTAAGGGAAAGCTAGCCAGTTAAGCTAAGGGAAAGCTAGCCAGTTAAGCTAAGGGAAAGCTAGCCAGTTAAGCTAAGGGAAAGCTAGCCAGTTAAGATAAGGGAAAGATAGCCAGTTAAGCTAAGGGAAAGATAGCCAGTTAAGCTAAGGGAAAGCTAGCCAGTTAAGCTAAGGGAAAGCTAGCCAGTTAAGCTAAGGGAAAGCTAGCCAGTTAAGCTAAGGGAAAGCTAGCCAGTTAAGCTAAGGGAAAGCTAGCCAGTTAAGCTAAGGGAAAGCTAGCCAGTTAAGCTAATGGAAAGCTAGCCAGTTAAGCTAATGGAAAGCTAGCCAGTTAAGCTAAGGGAAAGATATCATTTTAAAAAGTTTTGGTATTTTTGTGAACCTGATATCCTGATATCGGCCACATCACATGTTTATAGAATGTAACTACCAGTCACACACAGTGACTGTAAAGGCTATTTATGTTTCACCATGAATAGCCTGAAGAAATTCTAATTCAAATAACTATCACTATATAAGAATCACTGTAATCAAATACAGTCTGCAAATTTCTCTAAAATTAAGCATTGTACATGAAAAGACACTAACAGATGTAGTATTTACCTGACTGCATTCTCATATCTCTATATTATTATTTTAAGAGGCCGTGAGGAGATCAATCATGTCACCACCAAAGGATGCAGAGATCGAGCAGGTTGCAAAGGTTTGGCTTTGGAATGCACGGGACCGTTCAGGTGGACGGAAGCATCGTCTCATGCAGTCTCTTCAAAAAAATAGTTAATTTATGATCTATGCTATATTAATGCATAAACAATATTCCTTTTTGATATTATGATTAACTATATCTGTTCTATTTATGTAAAGTACATCTATTTTCTCCTTCATTATTATTGCTGTGAGATAAAAACCTTAATGCAAAAACTAATGTTATATTCAATTATTATAATCATTTTGGTTCCAAGTCTACAAGCAAGAGGAATAAAATTAATAATAGAGATCAGGGGTGGGTTTCCTGAAAGCTTCGTTACGCTAAGAACTTCGTTAACTCGTACTTAAGATTGATCGTTAATTAAAGAGTGTTTCCCAAACCCGTGCGTAACTAAAGTACTACGTAAACTCGCTCGCAGATTAACGAGTGCCCTCACCCAGTCGTTATTCTTAAGAGCTTCTTTAGGGGATCTCTACTTGCAGTTCAGCACCTTAAACACCAGGGACCGCCAATTTTGAGGGAGAAAAATTATAATTTCCCTGCTTGAAGCAATTATATTATGTTACTATTAATTATAATCAATTATATTATATATATAATTATTATTATAATAATTAATATTATTATATTATATTATATCATATATTATATTATATATTATATTAAATTATATTATATTATATATTATATTATATTATATTATATTATATTATATATTATATTATATTATATTATATTATATTATATTATAATGCCAACTTTCTCTGTGTAGTCTAACTGGGCATACTGGAATTGACCAATCAAACCCATAAATTATTAAAAATCCAGATTCCTGCAGATGATGCTCACGGTCTAAGCAAAGCTGCAAAGTCACCAAGTCCGTGGATTCTGTAATCAGGCTGTTATGTGCCATACACACACTTATATACACTTCCCACCAGCCCGGGACACAATACAATATATTTCCATGCTATTGGGAAAATCCCTGGTACTGTAGGTCCGGTGCAGGGGACGCCTGCAGTGTCTTTACTCACACCTACACGTATTGTAAAGGGTATCGGTGAATGTGCAGGTAATATTTAATATTATTCTTTATTTAGGTGCTTCTAACCAACATTGTGTCCGTTCATCTGGGCAAACTCTGGGGTGTGTCAGCTTGCAAATATATAAATACCAGTCAAAAGTTGACACGTCTCATTTTTTATTTATTTATTTTTTTTACATTGTCGATTAATATTAAAACTATGAAAACAATTAATTGACGCATATGGAATTATCTAGTTAACAAAGAGGTGCATGGCCTTTACAATCCCCTGACCTAAACCCAACTGAGATGTTGATTTAGGATGAGCTGGAGCTTTACAGAGTGTGTGTGTGTGTGTGTGTGTGTATATATATATATATATATATATATATATATATATATATATATATATATATATATATATATATACACACACACACACACCGGAATATATGTATATGTATTATTATATTATTTTTATATTATTAATAATTATAATAATAATAAATTAATATTATTATCAATATTACTATTAATAATATTAGTACAATATCTATTAATATAATATATTAACAATAATAGTTTTAAGTTTAATGTTTATTAAACATTTATATATAAACATATGACTTATTTATTTAGCCATATGTATCTGTAGGAGTATTTTATTAATGCCAAAGTACATCCTTTTGTAATTTTAAATTTCAAAATATGTATAATATTGATGATTACAACACTTTTTTACATTTTTAGGGTGTAGTACTGAATAAATACTGCATAATAATCGATATTTGTGGATCGATTGAGTGCGCTGTTTCAGGGGAGGAGTCAACAAAGACGCTCTTTAACCTCCTTTGTTAATTTTCACCTTGCGAAGCTCTTTTGGAAACACTCGCAGAACTGGCTCGTTCTTTACTCACGTCATTTGTTAGCTCGTTCGTTATTCACTAAGGTTGATCGTTTTCGGGAAACCCACCCCAGAGGCTTTGTTCCAGTAGCAATAATAGTATCAGTTTATTATTCATCTACTACATCAGTCTAGTGCATTTAAGTATTTATTCAAGAATATGATTTGCTGTTTTTATTGATGTTTATATATATATATATATATATATATATATATATATATATATATATATATATATATTAATTTAAGTTGTATAATTCTTTGTTATTTTGTATTATGTTTGATATTTATATCATACTGTTTATTATAAATACTGTTTTTGCAAATGGAGATATTTATGGAGTACATGTTTATCTACATGCTACAATATAAATTCGGGATTTATTATTAAGTAATTTACTTAAATAATGTTGTGTGTTGTTTATATTTTATACATGATACTTTGTAATAAATTTATTAATTTACTATACACTTTAAATTGTGTTATTTATTTAATTGTTTTACAGCCAGTTGCAAAAAATGTCAAAGTGCCAATAGCACAGCTTTAAATTTTCTTCCTTGAAAAGTGTTCTCTGTTCAATATTGCACAGTTCTAAAAATTTGGGGCCACAATTGGTTTTCCACTGAGGGCATGAGTCAGTGTGTGTGTGTATGTGTGTGTTAGAGCTCTGCAAATCTCTGTTGGCCCAATGGGCCAATGCTTTGGTGTTGATTTTGCATAGAGGAGTAAATCTTCGCTGGCCAAATGTGGGCTGCCTGAAAAGGGCCCACGCCGTGGGGCCGACGCTATACTGGTGAGCAAATCTCCATTGGCCCAATGTGGGCTGCCTGAAATGGGCCGACGCCATGGTGCTGGTGCCGTCCCGATGAGCAAATCTCCGTTGGCCCTAAGTGGGCTGCCCATATGGGGGCGATACTGCACCGACGTGCAAATCCCCAATGGCCCGATGTGGGCTGTCCATACGGGGCCGATGTGTTGGCCCATATTGGGCCCTCATTGGCCCAGTGTGGGCATGTTTGCTGGGGTGCCTAGCCTAGCCTAGCCAAATCTAACCTAGCCTAGCCTAGCCTATCTGAATACGTGCCTGTGTAATTACGTCATCACGCACAGACATAGCTCAGCTACGGAGACTGTGTTCAACTCTGGGGCGAGCTTACACCAGTAAAAAATGCCTGTCCGTGTAAATAATACATATCGATATACCACAAAAATGATGTCCCCATTATTGAAACATTTCTTATCGCAATAAATACAGATATCAAATTATTGTCCAGGCCTAGAATAGAACAAGTCTTTCTTCATTCCACAGCTTTAATATCAAACCCAGGCACTTCCATCTGATCTATATAAATGCAGCACATCAGGATTTCCTCATTTCTAATACTAATGTAAACCCAGACAGCGTGTGGTAAAATCCGAGACGGATCCTCACAATGGATCTGGTCCAAAGATCACTTTCACTACAGACTAATCCGATCCAGATTTTGAGCAAATCGTCACTTTTATGTTAAAAAATATGGACCATATTTTTTAACATAAATATGCAACCACCTAGCAACAGCATAATATCACTACAGCAACCACCTAATACTGTTACTGTGCCAGAAGGAAACATATTATTAATATTAACGAATAGATATTAAAGGCAGATATTTACTTTAAATACAGATTAGAAACACATTCTACTATAAGAATAACTGGCTGGTTTGTTAAGCGTTTCTCTGTTTTTAAATACAGCACAGGGTTCTGACTCTGGTCCAGGAGAAACTCTGTTCTCAATATTTTAAAACTGTAAAATATGCAGATCACAGCTCCAGGATTAGAGCTGAAACCATTACAATACAAAACTACTTTACATATTAAACCCATCACTTAATTTACTCACTTTAGGACAGGAGGTCCTCCTCCACTGCTGGAGTTCTGAAGATCCATCATTTACTCTTCTTCATTCACACACAGCTGAACACTGCCGACACCGACCCCTGAGAACAGATCAGCCGTTACAATAAAACCTTTATTCTTACAGTAATGACATTATCATCAGAACTGCATTAAACAAAACCTGATAAACTAACAAAACAAACCAAACAGAGAACGATACATAACAGTGTGATTTACCCTCATTACACATTATTCTACAGATTACAGAAACATTTACTGTTATTATAATGATTATAATTTAATTATTATTAGTAATATTACTTCATTACACAACATTATAAATATACACACTGTTCTATTATAATTAATATTATTATTATGTTACTGAATCAGAATAGAGAGATTATTTAAGTATAATATAAAACAGCAGGATTAAAAACACTAACACACCACGTGATCTTGAGCTCCGTTGCTCCCCCTGCTGGTTGAACAGCGCTACTGCATATAAACACGCCTTTATAGCAGTTCCGTGTTTTTATCTCCCCAACAGATCAAAGCCCACATTAAGCAGTAATGCGCTTTAAACAGCATAAACTACACTGTGATCAATAAATATCAATCTATATCTGCGCATTTCTCTTCAGTTTACAGCATTATTGATCTGTTACAGCTGATTGTTCTCCAGCCGGTCTGATCTAGACCAGGTCCAGGTCTGATCCAGGCCCGGTTCAGATCTCCATGCTGATCCTGGTTCTTCCAGTGGAATCGGACACTGAGCTGAGCTTAAAGAACCGGTTCTGGATCTTAGGAACCTTTAGAACCGGTTCTGACTTTAAGCTACACGGTTCTGTTCTACATTCTCTTCAGTTCTGAACTTACCGAGTGAATCCAGACTTCTGTCCTCTTCTAATGGCGGAGACTGAACTTACTTTCACTTCCTCCTCACTGCGTCACACCGCTCTCTCTCTAAGCCCCGCCCCCTAACTCTCTCAGCGAATAGACGCTGGGAGGGCGGAGCCATTGTTCGTCAGCCAATCATATTACACGGTTGAATGGAATGTTTGAATATTCATGAGTCTGAAGTTTCTCCCACACAGCTGTAAACCCCCCCAGTTTTCAGACCGGTGTTCTGCCGAGTTCTGCTACCCGTCCAAAAGTGCTCCTCCCCGCACTGCGCATGATCTGCCCCACATTTTATAACGTTCTCATGAGTTTTTCAAGAAGATTCTGTTTTCTATGACTGCCTTAAACAGCCTGAGCTCACTGTCATTACTTATTTAAGGGTTACATAATGGTAAATGACAAACAAAACAAAACAAAAAAATAATAATAAGCTATTTAGAAACAAAAATCACTAAATAATTTCATTTACCTCTTAAATACATTTTTTTAAATAAAAAACAGTTGGTTAATTTTATACTCTGACGTGACTATACTGCATGTGTGCACTGTGATAATAATGCTGGGAGAAAGGAGCACTGCCTCCATCTAGTGTCTTTGAGATGTTCTGCATTTTATATAAGGGTGGTTGACATCACATGGATTTTTTTTGGTCCAGTGTGTCAAATATATGTAAATTATAGAAAAACATGTCAAAAACTGTGGTGATATTGTTCAGAAATTGCTGATTTATATGAACTTACAGAGCATTCATAGGATTAACATTTTTTTCACAATTTTCAGTAAAACCAAAAAAATGCTCACATGGTGTTAATGTTACAATCACATTTCATAAAGTTATATTTTTAATAAAAACAAGTAAATGAGGACTAACAGTTGGACATGGTAGGAGTAGCAGGGTGAGTGGTGAGCTCCTGGTCTAACTGGAGGATAAAAGCTTCACTATCCAGCTGATCACCAACGTCAATAGAAATTCATTTCAGGTTGAATGTTGATCATGAAGTCAGATGAAAAAAAAAAAAAACGTCAGGATAAAATCTAAAACTGTTACGTACCTGCACTCTTAAAAATTCAACAAACTTTAACTCAGAAAAACTTGATGGATGAGTGGAGCAAAGCAAACAGAGGCCGATAGGAGGAATAAAATAAGATTATCCTCTGAGTTCTGCCCTTTACGTTCTAGCCATAATGATGAAAGAATACAAGGTATTAAAAGAGGAGATTATTTAGTTAAAATCACAGCTTATGCAGATGATATTACAGTTTTTATTACAAAAAAAGACTTAGACCTTATAATGGAATATTATACATTTTATGAAAAAGTTTCTGGTGTAAAGCTTAATATGGCTAAATGAATGTGTGTGGATTGGGGATCAAAGAAAGAAGTTCAGAGTCGATGTTCCAGATAAAGAGCAGATAAAAATTTTAGGTGTGTATTTTAATAATGGTGACTGTGTGGACAGTAAGTGGAAACAAAAAGAGGAAGTAGTTTCTGAAGAAATTAAATCCCTCTAATAACACGTCCAACGATCAGTCACCCAAACCGAGTTCAACCAGACGCAGTGGAGGAACCAGGTCCAAGTGAAGCTCTCTACAATGGAAGTGAAAGAGTAGAGGATGGAAATGACCGTCATCATGAAGATTTAAGTAGCAGCGGAAGCAGCAGCAGCAGCGGAGAGACAGACGGAGGAAATCCGAACACCAGCACCTCGTCTGAAGGAGACAGCAGCGAGGAGCACGAGTCTGCAGCAGCCGAAACACAAGCAAACCAAGTTCCTCCTCCTTCTTCATCACCTCTTCTTCCATCTATGACCAGATCTACCACCAAACATACGCACAGGGGCTGCTGCACCAACGAAACGAAACGGAAGAGTAAACCTAAAAAAGGAGGTTAGAAGCAGAATGAACGGTACACTAAGAAAAATAAAAGAAATAAACATTTCTTTATCTCCTCTGTCTGATTTAATATTGCACTATGCAGTGTTGGGGGATTCAGTATAAAAAGAACAGGAATGAGAAATTTTGTATATTTAAAAGAAAAAAAAGCAGAGATTTGGTGTGTTGTGTTTACAGTAAACAAAACTAAATACATATGAAGATATAGAAAATCCAAAAAAATATGGGATAATGGTTATTCCTTCTTTTCTATTGGAGAATGTAAAGCTGATGGAATTGGTTTATTATTCTATAATCAATTGTTTGAAATAATTAATTACAGATAATTGATTCCTGGAAGGTTAATCTATAAATTTATCAAATCTATCAATTTATAATGAATAATGTTAACACAGCTCAAGATCGAGTTATTAAAATGACACTTTTTAGAGAACTTAATGTCACGCAGATAATTAAATGGATTAGAGATGAGCATGGGAATGTAATAGAAAACAAAAAAGAAAAACAGAAACTACACAGGAAACAAAAAAATTCACAATCATTAATCAGGCTGTTCAAAATTACAAGCAGAGGACCTCTCGTCAATGTCAACCAATTACAAAGGAAGAAATTGTTAACCTGCAAAATGTATAATCCTGTATAAATGAAATTATAAGTTTATTACAAAATTATTTTAATGAAGGTATTAGAGATGGAAAAATGAATGAATTGTTCTATAAATCTGTGATTACCTTGATTTATAATAAATGAATACATTTAAATAATGATAAGGAATTTTATATAATTACTTTAGATTAGAAAAAGGCTTTTTTTCCAGGGAATATTTATGGAATGATTTGCAGCACTGTGGTTTTCCACCAAATTTCCTCCATAAGATCAAGTTATTATATGAAAAATCAGAAGCTCAAGTTAATGTTAAAGGGTATTTTAAAATAATTTAAGACACATAGAGGAGTAAAACAAGGCTGCCCTTTAAGTGCAGTATTATGTGTGTGTTAAAAGTTAGTCCTCTTTTAAATAAAATTAAAAATTATACCAGAATTAAAGGAATTGATGTCTTTAGGTAAAGAATCTTTTAAACTTACAGACTTTGCTGATGACGACATCACAGTAATCGTAAGAAATCAGAAAGAGTTCCGGATTATAAAATTCATGAAGATGTAGCAGGAGCAAAATAAAATTTGGATAAAACAGAAGACATCTGGGGTACGTTTCCCAAAAGCGTAGTTGCTAACTACGTTAGCAACTTACTTAGTCTGGACGATGCAGCTGCGACGCAGGTGTTTCCCAAAAGCGTGGTTGGAACTATGGAGGTAACCACGTTAGTAACTTGCATAGTGCAGCACTTAGTTAAGCTACTCAGGTGTTTCCCAGAACCGTGGTTCCAGCGAATGTTCGCAACTACCGTGGTTCAGCTGCGTCGTTCCAACTACAGCTCTTGACCTGTCGTTAAGAGCTTAGTTCCTGGTGATTAGTGCAGACGATGGACGGTAGGATTCAGAAAGCTGATAAATCACATTAATATTGCTGAACGAGGATTTAAGATATCAAAAGTACCTATTTCTTTTTAATGTTTGTGTTTATTACATTAATTGAGCCACTTCACTTTTACCAATGTGCGCCCAGGTAAAATAATAAAATTCAGTCCTTTTTTTAATGTATGTCTTTAACATTTAGCTTTATTTGGCAAACATGAATTCAGTGTAGTGAAAAGAGAAGTGCTCTTTAGCTAAAATGTATTTTACAGTCTTGGAAAGATGTATGCCAATTATTCAAGCAGGCATCTCTTGAGTAAAGATAACTTGTGCTGTGAACATTTATGAAATAGTTAATAATTATTTTTTTAAACCCATTGTGCTATATGCACTCTGTGAATAAGATATGCAATAAGCAGGTGTTTTGAATTACCTAATTATCCTCTGCAGGTAACAGGGCCAGACAGAGTGTGAATAAAGAAAATTTATTATTTAGCCAATACAACGTGTTTCTAGGCCTATACAAATGTTATCAATTAGTATTTGTTAAATAATATATTACAGGAAATACGTAGAAATATGTAGGCTACATTAATATATATGTAAAAAATAATAACATTAATTGCCATTATGAAAAAAAAAAACATTAAGAGAATAAAACCACGACTGGGATTCGAACTAGGCGTCCATCCGGTGTCTGTCGAGTTTTGCTACCCTGTCAAACCGTATTATCCTAGTGCATATTTAATTTTTAAATATAAAATTGCTAGAAAAAGCCCCATATTTAAACATGCTTTCGGTAGAATATTTGGAAAGCCTGAATCAAAATATCAGGAGACAGTTTTGGGTTATTAGGGTGATTATAAACCTTATTTTTTTATTATTGCTAACTTATAATTACTTTCATTATCATCAGCTGTCATTTACGCATTTGTAATACTCAGAAATAATGGCAAGGGGTTCCTGTTTTTTTAATGCAACCAAAAAGAACAGAATTACCATAAAAAACAATAAATAAATAAAAAATGTTTCCACGCATGGGCGCTGGTGTTGAGAAGCACATCTCGATGGGTTGCACAATTCGACAGAACACCGCGCGCTGCACGTCGTAGGCGCTCTGCTCAACCACTGAGTAACACATTTCTCATGTCTCATTTTAATAAGACTTCTTCAGAATGGTGATTATTTTATTTAAAAAAAATATTGCAATAGCAAATATGTGTATGTTTTTTTAAGTAACACTGTCTGTTACAAATAATAATGAATATATAGCAATTATTGTCTACATTTTACTTGCAGTTCATTGTTATTTTATTAATAGTATTGTTGTCCGTTATGTTCTGGTGATAATTACAATATAAATAGCCTAAATGATAACGTTACATTAGTAACATATTTTTGGCATAATATTTTAAAGATTGTGAGTTTTGCACGTTTTCTGCTTTGAAAGTCTGGCCGAACACATCTGGAAACACCTTAGTTAAGACCACGGTGGTTCAAACCAACATAGTTCAGACTTCTGTGGTACCAACAAAGTACGATGGTTTCGGGAAACGGTCGTACTTCAGATGTTAGTTAGTTTAACGATGCATCGTACCACGTTAGTTCAATGCTAGGCTTCGTCGTTGTACGGGAAACGCACCCCAGGGGTACGTTTCCCAAAAGCGTAGTTGCTAACTACGTTAGCAACTTACTTAGTCTGGACGATGCAGCTGCGACGCAGGTGTTTCCCAAAAGCGTGGTTGGAACTATGGAGGTAACCACGTTAGTAACTTGCATAGTGCAGCACTTAGTTAAGCTACTCAGGTGTTTCCCAGAACCGTGGTTCCAGCGAATGTTCGCAACTACCGTGGTTCAGCTGCGTCGTTCCAACTACAGCTCTTGACCTGTCGTTAAGAGCTTAGTTCCTGGTGATTAGTGCAGACGATGGACGGTAGGATTCAGAAAGCTGATAAATCACATTAATATTGCTGAACGAGGATTTAAGATATCAAAAGTACCTATTTCTTTTTAATGTTTGTGTTTATTACATTAATTGAGCCACTTCACTTTTACCAATGTGCGCCCAGGTAAAATAATAAAATTCAGTCCTTTTTTTAATGTATGTCTTTAACATTTAGCTTTATTTGGCAAACATGAATTCAGTGTAGTGAAAAGAGAAGTGCTCTTTAGCTAAAATGTATTTTACAGTCTTGGAAAGATGTATGCCAATTATTCAAGCAGGCATCTCTTGAGTAAAGATAACTTGTGCTGTGAACATTTATGAAATAGTTAATAATTATTTTTTTAAACCCATTGTGCTATATGCACTCTGTGAATAAGATATGCAATAAGCAGGTGTTTTGAATTACCTAATTATCCTCTGCAGGTAACAGGGCCAGACAGAGTGTGAATAAAGAAAATTTATTATTTAGCCAATACAACGTGTTTCTAGGCCTATACAAATGTTATCAATTAGTGTTTGTTAAATAATATATTACAGGAAATAAGTAGAAATATGTAGGCTACATTAATATATATGTAAAAAATAATAACATTAATTGCCATTATGAAAAAAAAAAACATTAAGAGAATAAAACCACGACTGGGATTCGAACTAGGCGTCCATCCGGTGTCTGTCGAGTTTTGCTACCCTGTCAAACCGTATTATCCTAGTGCATATTTAATTTTTAAATATAAAATTGCTAGAAAAAGCCCCATATTTAAACATGCTTTCGGTAGAATATTTGGAAAGCCTGAATCAAAATATCAGGAGACAGTTTTGGGTTATTAGGGTGATTATAAACCTTATTTTTTTATTATTGCTAACTTATAATTACTTTCATTATCATCAGCTGTCATTTACGCATTTGTAATACTCAGAAATAATGACAAGGGGTTCCTGTTTTTTAATGCAACCAAAAAGAACAGAATTACCATAAAAAACAATAAATAAATAAAAAATGTTTCCACGCATGGGCGCTGGTGTTGAGAAGCACATCTCGATGGGTTGCACAATTCGACAGAACACCGCGCGCTGCACGTCGTAGGCGCTCTGCTCAACCACTGAGTAACACATTTCTCATGTCTCATTTTAATAAGACTTCTTCAGAATGGTGATTATTTTATTTAAAAAAAATATTGCAATAGCAAATATGTGTATGTTTTTTTAAGTAACACTGTCTGTTACAAATAATAATGAATATATAGCAATTATTGTCTACATTTTACTTGCAGTTCATTGTTATTTTATTAATAGTATTGTTGTCCGTTATGTTCTGGTGATAATTACAATATAAATAGCCTAAATGATAACGTTACATTAGTAACATATTTTTGGCATAATATTTTAAAGATTGTGAGTTTTGCACGTTTTCTGCTTTGAAAGTCTGGCCGAACACATCTGGAAACACCTTAGTTAAGACCACGGTGGTTCAAACCAACATAGTTCAGACTTCTGTGGTACCAACAAAGTACGATGGTTTCGGGAAACGGTCGTACTTCAGATGTTAGTTAGTTTAACGATGCATCGTACCACGTTAGTTCAATGCTAGGCTTCGTCGTTGTACGGGAAACGCACCCCTGAGCTAGCTAGCTAAGCTAGGTGACTGAAGCTAATTTAGCGATTAGCATGTAGAATTAAAGAGGCTAAAAACAGCAGTAAAACAGCAGGTAGGTGTTCATACTGTCCCCTGTGTGTGTCTTTTATATTGTAATTAGTGTATTTAGCCACAGTGGTGTTAGAACTCGGCTATGTGAGCGGTTGCTATGGCTTGTAACTAGGTAGCTAAGCGCTAGCTAGCTAGCTAGCGTAGCGGCCTCTATTTTCAGCCATTTCAGTCAAAATTGTGTAAATCTAAACTTACTGTAAATAAATGTAAGAGCTTTACTCACCCAAATAATCAGTTTTAATGAGAGAAATATGTGTAGATTAAAGTCCAGCACTCGTTTGACTTGTGTCAAAAGTTTTTTTAGGAAATTAAAGTTTTGTTTACTTCGGTGCCCCCCTGCTGAAGGGTCCCCTATTTTACATTCAGATTAAAATACTCTATATTAACTAGAAAATATATTCACTTAAGCTTTTATTTTAATAGTAACAGCTCTTACTCTGATATTGGTGGCTGATAATGTGTGTAATAATGCGTATTTTATGCCTATAGGAGACATGGTGTTTCTTCATTAGGCTCCCTAAGTAGTGTACAAGATAAAAAATCTAGAAAAATAGCCTCACGCTGCGGAAATGCGGAAACGTGTTTTTAATTTCCTTAACGCAATTGTTTGTTTGTTTGTTAATTTATTAATCATAAATATTTGTATATAATACAATATAATATATAATGTGTGTGGATTTTTAATGTAATAGTTTTCTATGTAATACTTATTTTTTTGTGTGTAATAATCTTGTGACTTGTTGTTTTGTCAGCTTTGTGTGGTGTGTTCAAACAAGTGCGTGAATATATTACAGGTCCAGATACAGTAAATTCTTACATTAACTTTTCTTTTGTTTGTTTGTTGAGATGATTTTATTCAGCAGCTTCCATTATCTGCTCCTGATCAGATTTCTAGAGGAGATGTTTTTTGGTGGAGCTTGGAGGCCATCTGCTGGTGGAACACAGACACTGCAGTGATTTATGAATGAGTGAGAATACAAATCTGTTTACCTGTTTTGTAATGTTTTATTTCTTTACATGAATTTGGATTATGAGGGTCACATATGGTTGTCTAATAGTCTAATAGAGTTTTTAACTGAACTAAAGTCTGAATTATTGATATAAAATGTACAATAACTTACACACTTTTTATTGTTTACTTATTAGGGTTCAAGCACCGAAGGTGCGTAGAACCCTACCCTGATAGCAGACTACTCCGATCCGGATCCGTTTTACCTCCGGCAGATCCGCGCTACAGTCAGGTCTGTTTAGTGGATCTGGTCCGGTGTTCTGACGATTTGTCCTACCTTGTCGAAACGTCCTACCGTGGCGCAGAATGATAGATTATATCTGTCGATTTATGCTACTTTGTCGAAAAATACTACCGCGCGTGTTTTGTGTTTCACTTTCTATTTGATAATACTCCTTTCATTAAAACTATAGGTAGGATAATTCGATAGCCTAATTATAATCATAAAACAGTACTCCCTTCATTAAAACTATAGGTAGGATAATTTGATAGCCTAATTATAATCATAAAACAGTACTCCCTTCATTAAAACCATAGGTAGGATAATTTGATAGCCTAATTATAATCATAAAACAGTACTCCCTTCATTAAAACTATAGGTAGGATAATTTGATAGCCTAATTATGATCATAAAACAGTACTCCCTTCATTAAAACTATAGGTAGGATAATTTGATAGCCTAATTATAATCATAAAACAGTACTCCCTTCATTAAAACCATAGGTAGGATAATTTGATAGCCTAATTATGATCATAAAACAGTACTCCTTTCATTAAAACTATAGGTAGGATAATTCGATAGCCTAATTATAATCATAAAACAGTACTCCCTTCATTAAAACCATAGGTAGGATAATTTGATAGCCTAATTATAATCATAAAACAGTACTCCCTTCATTAAAACCATAGGTAGGATAATTTGATAGCCTAATTATGATCATAAAACAGTACTCCCTTCATTAAAACCATAGGTAGGATAATTTGATAGCCTAATTATAATCATAAAACAGTACTCCCTTCATTAAAACCATAGGTAGGATAATTCGATAGCCTAATTATAATCATAAAACAGTACTCCCTTCATTAAAACCATAGGTAGGATAATTTGATAGCCTAATTATAATCATAAAACAGTACTCCCTTCATTAAAACTATAGGTAGGATAATTTGATAGCCTAATTATAATCATAAAACAGTACTCCCTTCATTAAAACCATAGGTAGGATAATTCGATAGCCTAATTATAATCATAAAACAGTACTCCTTTCATTAAAACCATAGGTAGGATAATTTGATAGCCTAATTATAATCATAAAACAGTACTCCCTTCATTAAAACCATAGGTAGGATAATTTGATAGCCTAATTATGATCATAAAACAGTACTCCCTTCATTAAAACCATAGGTAGGATAATTTGATAGCCTAATTATAATCATAAAACAGTACTCCCTTCATTAAAACTATAGGTAGGATAATTTGATAGCCTAATTATAATCATAAAACAGTACTCCCTTCATTAAAACCATAGGTAGGATAATTTGATAGCCTAATTATAATCATAAAACAGTACTCCCTTCATTAAAACCATAGGTAGGATAATTTGATAGCCTAATTATAATCATAAAACAGTACTCCCTTCATTAAAACTATAGGTAGGATAATTCGATAGCCTTTATATGATCATAAAACAGTACTCCCTTCATTAAAACTATAGGTAGGATAATTTGAT
Organism: Astyanax mexicanus; assembly: GCF_023375975.1. Taxonomy (NCBI): domain Eukaryota; kingdom Metazoa; phylum Chordata; class Actinopteri; order Characiformes; family Acestrorhamphidae; genus Astyanax; species Astyanax mexicanus. Next base: position 11,256,804 of record NC_064411.1, on the reverse strand, counting down.
AGCCTAATTATGATCATAAAACAGTACTCCCTTCATTAAAACTATAGGTAGGATAATTTGATAGCCTTAATATGATCATAAAACAGTACTCCCTTCATTAAAACCATAGGTAGGATAATTTGATAGCCTTAATATGATCATAAAACAGTACTCCCTTCATTAAAACTATAGGTATGATAATTTGATAGCCTAATTATAATCATAAAACAGTACTCCTTTCATTAAAACCATAGGTAGGATAATTCGATAGCCTAATTATGATCATAAAACAGTACTCCCTTCATTAAAACTATAGGTATGATAATTTGATAGCCTAATTATAATCATAAAACAGTACTCCCTTCATTAAAACCATAGGTAGGACTGTAAAATCTCATTGATAATCTAATAAAGTATTTAATTGTATTATGTAGATGGAGATCTGTTTTTTGGGAATCAAAGAAGGGTTATTAAAACCAAAGAAGAAGCCATGTTGCTGTTCCAGGAGTTTCATTCCTCTCCCATGGGTGGACATTCAGGAATCTTAAAAACACGGACAGCCATGTGTTCCAGATTTTACTGGCATGGAATGTCAATCGACATTGACAACTGGGTATGTATTTTTTTTCTCATTTGTTAGTTTTTTTAACCAATTACTGTATTTTCAAATAATTGCAAATAATAGGTACTGGAATGTGATAAATGCCAGAAAATTGGAAAGCCTTTGACCGCTGCACAACCACTACAGTGCATTAAGGTAAATAATTGTGTTTTTGTACTGAATAATTCGCATGTGGTTGTGATTGCTTTTACCAAGTTAAACCAAAAAGAGAGTTTTCTCTCATTGCATGTTGAAAATGTAGTGAACTGAGCTGCACAATATAGACGTTGCAACACTATTCAATTATGGTAGAAACTCATAATGCCAATGAAAAATAAAGCCATAATACATGCTCCTGCATCAATTTTCTCATTTATGGTTTCAGCACATAAGCTGTCTTTTGCATTTTATGAAATGTCCTAACCAGTGGAGCAATGAAATTACTGCGAAATATTTAGTAAAACCTCCGTATATCAACTTAAATATTCATTATAAGCTACAAACTTTTGCCATCTCCTTTAAAGTTACTGGTTTGAGGTTGCATGTTTTTTTTTGGACTGCAACAGTGTCATGTTTCCAGTGACTAATTCAAACTCCTCCTTACCTTCTCCTTAACTTAAACAGTCTAATGAAATAAAGCCAAGTAAATCGATCAAAATATAATGTCATGGTTCTTAAATAATTCTGACACAGTGTCATTCTTTTTTTCTGAAAGTGAGAAAAATTAAAAGACAAGCAAATACTCTCCTTCCATTTTATTCAACATGTTATATCCTGAACTGCACAAATTCCAACTAGATATGATTGATTGTGCTCTTTTTGTAATCAACAATGTCCATGATCAAAAAAATAATTATGTAAGAAATATAGTGACCAGCCCTACTTTTATTTTTCTACTGCACTACCTCATATCTACAACTGATTACTTCCATACTTTATGTATAGTTTTTGTATTTATATATTTATGTATATATTTTTAAGTCTCAGTTTTGAATTTTAGTTTAGAGTCTTATATCCCTTACTGTGCTCTCTTATTGTACTACACCTATTGTTTTTCTACTGTGTTTTGTAACTGCTACTGGCTGCTAAATTTCCTTTGGGATCAATAAAGTATCTATATATCTGTCTTTAATTATAGCTTATTTGTTTTTTGCTTTGTAGGTGTCTGCGGTCTGGGAGCTCATTGGGATAGACCTAACAGGACCATTACCAAAAACTTCAGATGGCTTTCAATACATTTTGACAGTTACAGATTATTTCTCAAAATGGGTAGAGGCCTTTCCTTTGAAAACTAAATCTGCAGCTGAAGTGGGTAGAAATCTTTGTTCTATCATTTATAGACATGGCTGTCCAAAGCGCATCCTTTCAGATCAGGGACGGGAATTTGTTAATGATGTAAGTGTTATCATTAAACTGGAAAACTTTTGAGCCCTCTGTTTATTAGGATTCATAGTTGCTGTCTTGACACTATGCTTGTGATGATTGTGTATTTATTTTGCATGCAAATTGAATGTTTTTATAAATATATTTGATTACAATAATCATATATTTTTAAAGCTTAACCATAGGCTTTGTGAATTGCTACACATCCAAAGGAGCGTAACAGCAGCCTATCATCCACAAACAAATGGCCTGGATGAGAAGACTAATGACAATATAAAAAGGTATATTTTTGTATTTATTACAATGCTTGCAAGGCAAAGCCAATTCAACCACACCCTATATAGTGCCTTATGGAAAGTGGCAAATGCATGTAATACAAAACAGTGTCCCTTACATTGTTAATGGCATTGCAGACAGTGTGGACTCAACATATTTCCTGTTTTGTCTGATCAACTTCATGTTAATTGCATGTCATACATTAGTTTTAGATTTTAGGCCTTCAACACAATCCTAAAAGGTTGGGATAGTACAGCAATACAATTTTGTAAAATAACGAAATATTTCTTCGTTGTTTGATATCCTTGGTGCCTAAACCAATTATGATCATCGTGAGAAGGGCACTACAAAGTAGTAAATGCTTCACTGTGCCAACTTTAAGGATGTGCTATAGGCCTATAATACAGTATTTGAAGTATATTAACAAATAAGTTGTCTGCAATGAAATAAAGGGACATGTAAAAAACACTGGATTGTTTGTTTGCATTTTCCACACTTTCCCAACTTTTTCTGATTTGGAAATGCATAAAAGCATTGCTCTAAAACATGTCACATGGTGTTTTTTTGTGCATAAACTTGATGATTTCATTCTTTTCCAGCAAGCAATGCATTTCCTTTAGCAAATTAATATAGATCATTTGTTCCCCTAACTTTTGTACAGTTAAGCACCCCTTCATACTTTAACAGCAGTCACACTTCATTCAGCTTTCAGCACAGGATAAACTACTAGTCTAATAAATCGTCAATTTAAGTTGAAAAAGTGATATGCAAGTGGGACCAGGGAACAACACATTACTCTGTATCATAACTAATTCATGATAAAGAGTAAAATATTAAGTAAAATAAATGTTTGGTCATGTCCTGGACATATAGTGTCTGTACAGATAGTTAATGGAATGAATGAAATGAAGATTCATTTCAGAGATGTAGCCAAAACGTCACTGGTATTCCACATGGTGGATATTGGGAACCACTTATATATACTGGCATTAGCTATTATTTATTGGTAATTTGGTTTACGAAGCAATTTTTTTAATTAATTATATTTTTGCATTTTAGAGCCCTTAAAAAATTGGTCAATGACCAGCAAAACGATTGGAATGTCTATCTGGATGCCACCCTGTTTTCATTGCGGTCTAAAGTGCACACTACCACAAAATTCTCCCCGTTTCTTTTGATGTATGGGAGGAAGGCAGTGTTCCCTTCAGAGGTTCCTGTTGAAGTGCCAGTAAGTATGTTTTTGTCTTTACAATTGTAATAAAATTATGACTCTCTATTAGTTTCTCAGATGACAGTCTTGGAAGTCTGTTGATAATTTTCTTCTTACCATCATAATCCTAAATAACATGTAACAGTGTTGAGGTCTGGACTCTGGAGTGGTGAGTACATTATACTGAGAACACCAGAACCTTCCTACCTTCCTTGTTTTGTGTCTGTATCTTCCTTTCTCATTGAGGGCTTTATGACTGAAACACATCCTTCTAGACCCATAACATTCAGCTGTCTTTTCACAGAGGAAGGATGAACAAAAACACCTGAAACTGGGGCTTGTCTGTCTCTCTCTCTCTCTCTCTCTGTCTCTCTCTCTCTCTCTCTCTGCTCAAACTAATGTTTATCTGATGCAGGCAGTTTGGATAAGGCAGTTTACTCTGGTCTACTGTATTCACTAATTGGGGTAACATTTGCTGACTGTTTTTCAATTTAGCTTTCCAAGATTATTCTCCCTGAAGGAGGATACAGCGAGTTTCTTGATTCAAAACAAAAAACATCGGAAGCTGTTAAAAAAACAGCAGAAGATAACATACGTAAGTCTCAAGAAAAACAAAAAGAAGCATATGCCAGAAAAGTGCAGAAGAAATACCAAAATGTTGAGTATAATGATGGGGATGAAGTACTTCTACTGAATATGAGGAAGCGAGGAAGGAAAGGCGGAAGAATAGAACCGGATTTCTCTGGTCCATATGTTATCCAGTCAGTCCGTGGCAAACTTGTCACATTAAAAAACCCTGAAGGAGCCATCCTGAAAAACAAATACAACATTGGCCATCTAAAACCATATAGAAGAAGCCAGGCAGCCGACAGTAGCAGCAGCATCTTCTCTCCTTGTCCTCAGCAGTCTTCTTCCAAGAAGAAGAGTTCAGAAGAGTACACAGACCCAAATGTACAACGGTGCTCAGTTATACGTTTAGCTTCAAAACAAGCTGATGTCAAAAAACATGTGCAAACAACCACAGTAACTGAAAAGCCTGCAACAAAGAGCTCATCAAACACTGAAACAACTTCAGTAACTGAAAAGCCTGCAATGAAGAGCTCATCAAACACTGAAAGAAGCATTCAAGAAGAAGGTGGCATAGTTACAAAGTTCAGATTTTGACCTGTTGGTCCGTTTGTTACCAGTTTGGTCTAACCCAGAACATTTTTGTTCATGGAGGTTTGCCCATGATAAACTGTTTTCTTCTTCTTCTTCTTCTTTCTATAAGCCCCCTGGCTGTGTTTGAACTGTTGGTCTTAATCTTGCCATTTCACATTTTAGGGTGGACAAAATAACCTATGAAAATGCAAGGTATTTGATGTATCGAAGGAATTCTTCTCCAGCCCCTAGGTTGGATTTTTACACCTAACATCTTATGAATTAGGCTATGCACACTACTTTCCATTGATTCTCCCACAGTCCTAGATGATTCCTTTAAACATATTTGTTAAATAACAATCATTGTTTAGGTTATCATGTCCATCCCATTTATTTTTGCTTTTTTTGTTTGCATGAGGCCTGTTGGCCTGTTTGTTTTACACTGTTTGTTTTATTTTGCCCTGTTTTAGCCTTGTTTATCAGTATATAACTGATATGGTGATGCTAATGTTTACATATTTATTTTCAGTAATGAGACTCTGGTCTTCAAAGGACAACAATCAGGTGGAAGCAGTTGCCGGGCCATACAAATTGTATGATTCTTCTTTTAGAACACTGCAAGGGACCGAATGTGTCGCTGATGAAGTAAGAATTAGAAATAAATAAAGTTTAATTAGTCCTTCTCAGGATTTAGTTCCAACTGGCTGGACACTTTTGCTGCTGGATCAAACTGTTCAAAGAGGCCAGGCAGTTGGAACAAAATCCTTAGAGAGATTTTTTTTATAAACAAATTGTTTATTTGTTTATTAACAATTATTGTGTGAATATAGGTGATTGATGCATACCTGAACCATCTGATTGAACAACATAAGGCAAGTAGGGTTTAAGGATGTAGTTATTTTGAGATTCTTTGATATGTTCTTATCATACTAATTGCTGGTTGCTGTTTTACAGACGCCTGTATATCAGCTGTGTGCAGTGGTTGCTTCTTCTTTAGCTGCTGGACAGTTTCGATGTCTCAGAAAGGTAATGCATTTACACATAAAGTTCTGGTGATTACTTAACCCATTTAGAACCATAACTAATATTTTCTGTTGAAAACTTAAACGCAGATGAAGTTCCCAGTTGAGGACACATGGCTGTGCCCTGTCAATACCGGAGGACATTGGATTCTTGTGGTGTGTGTTCTTAAAATTACATATTTCCAGTAATGTTGCTTTGTTCATTTCCAGTTATGGGTCACAATATATTGTCAGGATATATATTTCAATGCATACTACAGTGGAAAACACTGAAGTTCATAAAATCAAATTCAAGCATTTAATTCTTAGTTCCTATTTCACCAACAAGGGTATTTTTAAAGGGGTTAAACACTGAAATATTTTGGAATGAACAGTGATCTGAGTAATACTGTGTGTACGTAAAATACATTGGACAATCTTAAAGAAAGATTTGTTTGAGGTAAAGAACCATTTTTGTACACAATATAAATAAATGCAGGATGTAATAATGTTAAATTTATTTAAACCATATCATATCAATGCATGAAAATGCATTGTTTTAAATTTAATACAAGCAACAAATTAAAAAAAAAAAATGTTCACCACTGTGTTAATCATTTGGGAACTAAGGACGGGGAGACACATAATATACTCAGTCATCTTACTGACCTTTCAAATCAAATAATTTTTTCCACCGGGTGTTTTTAGAATTATTCAGCTTTTGTACATTTTTTTGTGTTACTTTTTTTGGAAATAGGATTGTATTTGGGAAAAAAAATTAACAGAAAATCACTGTTAAACCAAAGTATTTACATTAATTTTTTTTAGATTGTCAGCATGTCAAGAAAGATCCTCTCCATCATTGACCCCATGGGAAATGAGGGATTATATGAGAGAAAGATTTTGCGGAACTGGAGGTAAGCTTCTTATTAAGAAACCTATTTCATCTTTTTTACAAAGAAACATACGCGTTCTGATTGCAAATATTATGTTTTGGGCCAAATAGGAATTTTTTAAAGATGATTGGACACCAAGATCACAGCGCTGAATGGCGAACAACAGTATTGAAACACAACCCACAGCAAGATGCGAGCAGCTGTGGCGTTTTAGTGCTAAAGGTATGTTAACTTTTTCAGCTTTTGTTCACATAAATATCTTCAGGCCAATTGGTGTATGGTTTAAAAGGTTTGTAAATAATATTGCAGTTTGCAGAAGATTTTCTTTCTACTGGAGCTATCGACAATGTGCAGACAACACAAGCAGCTATTAGCACCGCCCGAATGGGGATAGCCTGTTCATTGCTTGAACGTAAAGGTGAGTTGTGTAGCAGTGGCCATTATTACCATATCGTACATTATATTTTGTCTCTCACCTATGCTCTATGAATCAATTTTGGTTAGGTGATATAGTATTTTATGTATGAATCAAATTGTGTAGTGATGCTTGTCATCAGTGAAATACAACCATAAAATACTCACAGTTCTTTCAGTGTGTGTTGTACTGGTACATGTGGGTGAGACACTACAGTGTTGCTGTTGTTTTCGAACACTGTCCATTCACTGTCCACTCTATTATTAATTTCTAACTGGTAGGTCTACCTTGTTAATGTAAAGTTAGAGATAATAGCTGCACAGTTTGTGTTCCTCTAGTCCTTGATCAGTGCAAACATGACACTGTTGGCTGGATGTTTCTGGTTGATGTATTATTCTCAGTCCAACAGTGACACAGTTCTATTTAAACACTCCAGCAGCACTGCTGTGTCTGATCCACTCACATCAGAACAACACAAACTAACACCACCATTTCAGGGTCACTGCAGTCATGTAACATTGTCATTGCAGTAGCATTTTTCTTTTTGTGCAAAAAAAAAATAATGAAAATGAATTTGCTTCAAGGCAATGCAGAGGACTACTGCACAGTTTGCTCTATGCTGGAAGGGGATGGAGACAAGAGCATGACTGAAATGGTAAATATTTACATGTCTGCAAGTATGCAGTACTCTCATTGTTAATGAGTTACAATAAAATAAATAAGTAAATATAATCGTTTTTAATGTTTTCTTTTTCCTATTTGTCACACATTGTTAATGGATATCAATTTGATTTTTTTTTTTTTTTTAGGTGCAGTGTGATGTGTGCAGTCGCTGGGCACATTTTGAATGTGTCCAATATAGTAAAGAGATTTCCGCCAACTACCACTGTAGAAAGTGTACAGTTAACAAATAACCTGAATGTATTTTTTCCTGGATTAAGCTGCACTTTGCACTGTTTGTTTTAAAATGTAAAATCTAAGTACACTGTATAATATGTTTATAAAAATGTGTGTTATTGGATTACAATGCAATGTTCAACTTAATTAGTAAAAGTATTAGCAAACCATGAGAAAAAAAAACTTTGGGGATTCAGTAAAATCACAGTGAACCTTAATCAACTCCCATCAGGTCATCCGATTGTGGTTATTTCTGCTATCGAATTATCCTACCTATAGTTTTAATGAAGGGAGTACTGTTTTATGATCATTTTAAGGCTATCAAATTATCCTACCTATGGTTTTAATGAAGGGAGTACTGTTTTATGATCATAATTAGGCTATCGAATTATCCTACTTATGGTCTTAATGAAGGGAGTACTGTTTTATGATCATATTAAGGCTATCGAATTATCCTACCTATAGTTTTAATGAAGGGAGTACTGTTTTATGATCATATTAAGGCTATCGAATTATCCTACCTATGGTTTTAATGAAAGGAGTACTGTTTTATGATCATATTAAGGCTATCAAATTATCCTACCTATGGTTTTAATGAAGGGAGTACTGTTTTATGATTATAATTAGGCTATCAAATTATCCTACCTATGGTTTTAATGAAGGGAGTACTGTTTTATGATTATAATTAGGCTATCAAATTATCCTACCTATGGTTTTAATGAAGGGAGTACTGTTTTATGATTATAATTAGGCTATCGAATTATCCTACCTATGGTTTTAATGAAAGGAGTACTGTTTTATGATTATAATTAGGCTATCAAATTATCCTACCTATGGTTTTAATGAAAGGAGTACTGTTTTATGATCATATTAAGGCTATCAAATTATCCTACCTATGGTTTTAATGAAAGGAGTACTGTTTTATGATCATATTAAGGCTATCAAATTATCCTACCTATGGTTTTAATGAAGGGAGTACTGTTTTATGATTATAATTAGGCTATCAAATTATCCTACCTATGGTTTTAATGAAGGGAGTACTGTTTTATGATTATAATTAGGCTATCAAATTATCCTACCTATGGTTTTAATGAAGGGAGTACTGTTTTATGATTATAATTAGGCTATCGAATTATCCTACCTATGGTTTTAATGAAAGGAGTACTGTTTTATGATTATAATTAGGCTATCAAATTATCCTACCTATAGTTTTAATGAAGGGAGTACTGTTTTATGATTATAATTAGGCTATCAAATTATCCTACCTATAGTTTTAATGAAGGGAGTACTGTTTTATGATTATAATTAGGCTATCGAATTATCCTACCTATGGTTTTAATGAAAGGAGTACTGTTTTATGATTATAATTAGGCTATCAAATTATCCTACCTATGGTTTTAATGAAGGGAGTACTGTTTTATGATCATAATTAGGCTATCAAATTATCCTACCTATAGTTTTAATGAAGGGAGTACTGTTTTATGATTATAATTAGGCTATCAAATTATCCTACCTATAGTTTTAATGAAGGGAGTACTGTTTTATGATTATAATTAGGCTATCAAATTATCCTACCTATAGTTTTAATGAAGGGAGTACTGTTTTATGATCATAATTAGGCTATCAAATTATCCTACCTATAGTTTTAATGAAGGGAGTACTGTTTTATGATTATAATTAGGCTATCAAATTATCCTACCTATAGTTTTAATGAAGGGAGTACTGTTTTATGATTATAATTAGGCTATCGAATTATCCTACCTATAGTTTTAATGAAAGGAGTATTATCAAATAGAAAGTGAAACACAAAACACGCGCGGTAGTATTTTTCGACAAAGTAGCATAAATCGACAGATATAATCTATCATTCTGCGCCACGGTAGGACGTTTCGACAAGGTAGGACAAATCGTCAACGGATCCGGATCGGAGTAGTCTGCTATCAGGGTAGTTAACTAGCGTTGGCTAGCTATGGTAAGATAGATAGATAAGTAGCTAACGCTAGCTATGTTATCTTTTAATTGTCAGTTTATCTAGACTTTCGGTAACGGTACCTCTCGCTGCTCTGCTGGGTGAGCGCGGTGTTCTCGTTCCGTGCGGCTCACAGCTGCTGCTCTCATAGTAACGTTACCCTCAGTCGGACGGTCTGTACATCCCAGCTGATCAGAGGAAAAATAAAAAACGGAGGAAAAAAGCCTTATTATTATATTATAATAATAATAATAATAATAATTATTATTATTATTCCAAGTACTAATGTTTCTCAGAGAGAGTTTGGCTTCTTATGGATTATAATCTGCCTTGTAAAATCTAAAAAATGGAAACAAAAAGCACGATGACTGTGGATTATCTACTGGTATCAAATGGAAGAGGTTTTTAAAATGTATTTGTTAAACTAAAGACTTAAAATTAGGGACTTTATTAAACTTGTATTACTGTGTACTTTTACAGTACTTGGGAAAATGTGAATATACTGCTGCGAATTGTAAATATTTAACTAAACCAGTAAAATAATTACACAGAATATATTTGAAATATATTATATACATATCAGAGGACAATGTTTGGCAATCACACTAATATTGTATTCAAAGAAGGAGCCTTACTTTTGATACAGAAAGTAAGAGCAGTTATAATTTATAATAAGTAAACAATAAAATGTGTAGTAAGTTATTGTACATTTTTATATCAATAATTCAGACTTTAGTTCAGTTAAAAACCCTATTAGACTATTAGACAACCATATGTGACCCTCATAATCCAAATTCATGTAAACAAATAAAACATTACAAAACAGGTAAACAGATTTGTATTCTCACTCATTCATAAATCACTGCAGTGTCTGTGTTCCACCAGCAGATGGCCGCCAAGCTCCACCAAAAAACATCTCCTCTAGAAATCTGATCAGGAGCAGATAATAGCAGCTGCTGAATAAAATCATCTCAACGCAAACAAACAAAAAAGTTAATGTAAGAATTTACTGTATCTGGACCTGTAATATAGTCACGCACTTGTTTGAACACCCCAGCAAACAAGGAACGTCCCGGGGACGTTCGCGGACGTCCCTGTTTGGGCATTTTTGTAACGTTCTCTATAGGACGTTTGTAGGACCAAACTGACGTCCGCAGCAGGTCCTATTACCGTCCAAACAGAACGTTCCGAAACAGCCCTTTAAAGGACGTTCGGTAACGTCCGCAGCAGGTCCTATACTCATCCATACATAACGTTCCCGAACGCCCCTTAACAGGACGTTCGGTAACGTCCGCAGCAGGTCCTATTCTCATCTAAACAGAACGTTCCCAAACGCCTCTTAATAGGACGTTCGGTAACGTCCGTGGCAGGTCCTAACAGAACTTACCTTTGAACGTCTGGGTGTGTTTTTCTCCATGGAGCAGGTGCAGCTGATTAAAACACTGTTGATTTTCACATTACAGAGCGGTTGGGGAGCAGCCCATCACACAGACTAGACCAGACGTGGGTATTTTCCTTTGTCTTTCCGTATCTGTCCCTTCTCAGAAATGGAACCGAACTGCTCTTTTTCAAGCCCCAAAACAGGCTAGATTTAGAGTTAATTAGGCTACAAACCAAATGACATTACTTGTTTTTAATTTAATGCTAATCTACTGCAATGTGTAAATATTAATATTAGCGTTTTCACTGTGCAAGCATCACATTTTCATTGCCTAAATTGTAATCTACTACCATCACCAATGGCTTGTCAAAACCATACAATTACTGCAATTATAAAAATAGCATTAAGCCAAACTGAGGCATAGCCCTCCAAAAAAATTCCAGTGTATCTTGTGTGTATCATACCAGGAAATAAAAATAAATGTATTTCACTTGTGGGGGAAAATCAACATTTATTCCATGTATTCCTGATTTACTTCATGTATTCATAATCAATTATACTGATTATTCCTGTTAATCATTCAATATTCATCCTGTTAATCATTCAATCAGTATTTTATCATTGAGTGTTATGTGAACTTATATTCTCTGATAAGGCCATTCATTCAGACTTAAGGGCAAAGATTATAAAAGCAGGGGTCTGCCTGGAGACTAGCGGGTCATAGCAAATGGTGTTTTCTGATTTATGAATTATTCTCTCCTCAAGGAATGAAAATCAGGTTTGCCTGGAAACTGTTTTGTCATAGTAAAATAGAGCTTTCTGATTCATGAATTATTCTCTCCTAAAAAGCTTATCTTCTGGTACGTGCAGTTTCTGTTCCTCTTTTTATATTTGGTAGTGACCTGTTCCAAACAGATCACGAGGGGATTGCCTCATGTATGCAGGGGGGGACTGTATAAAAATGCCCAGTCGACACAGAAAGGGGCTTTTTCCGACTTTCCTGACTACTCTCATTCTTCATCCATTGCTTTTGCTTTATTTTTCCTTTTTGCAACTTCAAAATAAAAACCTTCTCTTTTTGGCATCCCGGCTCGTTGACTGTCTTTGTCGATTTCCACGACAAATTGGCGTCCCTGGGTGGGCTGCTCGTGCACCGGGACCTCTAGACCCTGCAAGAAAAGCGGAGGACGCTCTTGGGTTAAAAAAAAAAAAGAAACCCAACCTTAGAACCTCAACTGTTTTTTAGAGGAAAAGGCGTTTTCTCTGGGGGTCGGGGGGTGTCCGGGGCCGCTGCAGCCGCACCACGTGTGAGTATATTTTTATATCTTTCTTCGTCTGGTTTGAGCCCCCTGGCACACAGTCTGAGTTGATGTGAAGAGGTTAGAGGCAAAAGGAGGAACCTGTAATTTTTTTTGGTGCTGTGTGTTTGCCTCAATCCAAGATTTGGGGCATAGCCCAGAAAAAACTGGTTCCTGGGGGCCGGATAACCCGCCTTTGTATGACGATATTTAAAGGTTAAAGATTTTTTCCCCTGGTTTTTTGTGAGAAAACGGAGGGCACAGTCTGACGGGGCTGTGAGCACATAGGCACAGCGATAGAGTCGCGAACCTGCTGGTAAAGAAAAATGGATCGATCCCTCATCTGTGTGTTGAGAGCGGGGGGTTTCGGGCCAGAGGGGAAACTTTGTTAAAGTACATTTTTCTAAGGGAAAATGAACGGGGATGCCGAAAGACAAGTGTCTTATAAATTTTTTTGCTATCTAAATTTTTTTTTGGCTTTGCTCCGCACCGCTTCCGTTCTTTTCTCACTTCTAAATTTTTCTGTCTGGTTTTTATCCTCTCGTCTTTTCCTGTTTAGAGTGAGTGAAACAGAAGTGTGTGCGACAGTGCGACTGACAGAGAGGAAAAGAAAAGGGTGTACGAGTGTCTGTTAAAGGGATTAAAAGTGTACCTGTGAGTGTGAAAGTGTGCGGGTCCAGTTTTCCTGAGAGAGAAACAGAAAATGTGTATCTTGTGTTGGCGGAGAGAAAGAATGTGTGTGTGGCAGTGAGTGAGAAAGTGTATGGCAGCGAATTAAAGAGTGTGTGTACGAAGTCGTGAGTGACAACGAAATAGGAAATGGATGAGTCCCACTGCAGGGGAGGAGTCCAAGGTGAAGTAGTTGGAGTTGGTCCAGCCCATTGGGTTTTAGACTGAGAGGTTGATTTTTAATTGTGAATTAACGCTTGTGAGATATCATAGAAAATAGAACATAAGTTCAGTAGGGAAATAGAATAATACACAGTGAAAACAGGGGAAAAAGGCTTTTGTATGGGTAGATATATATATATATACATATAAGAAAATATAAGGATATAAAAAACCTAACTATACAAGGTGAAGATCTATCTGTAAACGGAGCAGTGCGGTAGATGTTACTAATGGTCATAAATAATTAAATAATTAACAGAGTAAAGTGCAATGACATCTATTATGACAGTGACTAATGTGAAATAGAAATATAATATAATATACATATGCATACGCTATAAGACAGTTCTAAAATAAAAATGTGAAAATGTGAATACCCAATCATGAGTACAGTGTACTTTAATGAAAGCAAGGTTGGGGGAAAATGTTAATATAAATAATTAAGTTGTTGAATAATGTCGGAGAGGTATGTGACTGGATAGAATTTATAGAATTTAATAAAGGGATTATGGGGTTGGTTAGCAAAACAAATTAAAAAATAAAAGTAACTGGAAATTCCAAAATATACTATGCCATGCAGTACTGCTGTGTCAGATGTCCTCAGAGCAGGACAAATAAACATGGTTTCTTGTTTGATTGTTAAATAAATAAGTTTAATAAATAGAAAATGCTACATAGTGAATAGTGAATGAGTTAATGAGTGAGCCATTCCAAACACAGCTTTTTCTATCAGGTGATTTAGTCAATTATCTTACTATTCGTTTTCTCATTCAGACTGATCTCAGTTCAGTCCTAGCTGAATGAGACTTATATAAGACGGATGTAATATCTAATTTCTCTATGTTACATTTTGATCCTCATAAGAGGGATAGTTGATTTCAGAAACCAATGAGAAAAGACCTTATTTATTTGAAAATGAAGGTCTTTCTCATTTTAAATAAGGGGAAATAAAATGTGTTTGAAAATGCAGCTCTCTGTTTTGCTTTACAGTATTAAATTAGACTAGAAAGAGATCTGGAAAACGGCATAGATTTAGTTTTCATGCTTATACAATGCCACCTATAAAACAAATGCATAATTTTCTGGCTGTAGCATGAACAAAATCAGCTAAGCAATATAAAATTGTTTCATCTGCATAATGGTAAAGTTTGCAATCTGAAGAAGCAGAGCCAGTAATATAATTTATATATATATATTAAATAAAACTGGACCAAACTTTAACCTTGTGGTACATCTGTGAGATACAGATGCCAAATCTGAATAATTATTCATTGACATGCACTCTTTTGGGTCTATTCCAGAGCAGTGTTATCAAAGCAAATAATTTAAGCTAAATTCAGTGGGAGAGAAAGGGTGATACTGATGGTAATAAGGAAAATCTGTATACAATAATAACAAATAATAAACTATGGGTACTCGGTGCCTTGCACAGGCTTTTCACGGCGAACACCAGAGTGTGAGTTTGTGACAGTGTGACATACCTGGGTTTGTGCTCCCTGCAGAAACACTACAGCACTGAATGTTGATGAAACAGTGCTGCTACGCTGTGTGTGGTTCAGTGGGCTAGGCTGGTTAGCCAAAGACGGGTAAGATCCCAACATATTACACAGGGGCAACCTAAGACAGGCACAGTCTCGATCTGACCACCACATGCATTTCAACAGAAAACGGAGAAAACATCGTGGAAGGGAAGCGCAGCCCAGGGGGAGAGTGAGTGGATGAATGACGTGATGGGGTGTGTGTTCAGTGGAGGCCTGGGCAGGGTAGACCAGCCCAATGGACAGTAAAGAGGGTGAAGCAATTTTGTGTTAAGTTCTCTGAAACAGAAATTCTGTTTCAGAAAAAGGGGGAGAGGTAAATAGATGATCATTATTGCCACCATTATTTGCCCAATAATTATTTTATAGATATAGAGCATTTTTTTTTAAACTTTTAGCTTGTTTTATCTTTTAAAGTTTGGTTTTAAAACAACCTCTATGCAGATGAGCAATTACTCTCAGCAATATTGTAACAGTCTTAACTTTAAGACACACCCAATCCTAATTTAAAAAGAAGAAATAAGAAACTTAGAAATCACAAAATTGAACTTTCACTATTCAACATGTGAGCCACTTTTGGAGCAAGGGAAACAGTAAGTGGGATTTGATAAATTGTTTAAGGAAATATATGTATTGTTGATAATTGTGAAAAGCAATCTGCTTGGCATTGTATATGCATAAATACATATTGAAAATATTGAAAAGTAAATGTAAAGCATTGCTCGGATTTACTTGCTATAATAACGTGGACAAAGCAAAGCATAACATCTGTGTTTATTAATATTGATAATATTATTGTTTGTAATGGAACGATTGATACAGAGAAAAATAATCACGTTCCACTTATACCAATTCTTAAAGCACTAAATAAAATCAACTAAATCTAGAAATCAAGGCTTTATAAAAATCTTGGGAACTGAATAAAGTCAGAATCATAATTTCTTAATAAATAGCACACCGCAGAAAATTAAAGTGGCAGGTAAAATAATATAGCCACAAGCGGTGATGCAAAAGTTAAAGCAAAAGTAACCCAAGAAAGCCCAGTACATCAACATGGAACCATTCCTGAGACAAAAGCCACATTATGTGTAGTTTGTGCAGAGTGTAAAACTTTGGGCCCTGATATTCTATCAATCAGTGTGGAGATAAATCGGAGAATAGAGCAGCTGATCATCAAAAGTTTGCATGGAGCAATGATAATAAACATGATTCAGATATATTTCCAAATGTTTGTTCCTTATTTATTATCTATGTAGTACTATCAATACAATATAAGAGGATATGCAGGAAGCATTCAGTGGTAGGTTTAACAGCAGGTGCGTTTAAAGCAGCAGCTTTGGGCTGTGAAGCAGTAAAATATGGTCTGTACAATGATGGTGCAGAATTGAGGTGTGTGATCTTTAGCTTGGTTAGTGTTTGTGAGAGTGGAAGTAGAAGTGTTTGAGTTTGTTTATGTGTACTTGTGTGTGCGTTTGTGTGTGTGCATGAGACATAGTGTGTGTCTAGTGGTAAACTAGGTGTTTGTAAAAGCTAATTTGGCTATAAGAGAT
Organism: Astyanax mexicanus; assembly: GCF_023375975.1. Taxonomy (NCBI): domain Eukaryota; kingdom Metazoa; phylum Chordata; class Actinopteri; order Characiformes; family Acestrorhamphidae; genus Astyanax; species Astyanax mexicanus. The sequence continues at coordinate 11,240,379 of NC_064411.1, read as the reverse complement.
TAGTTATAGCCATGGGGAAGCAGTTACACTAAAAGGGAAAGGGATGTGAACAAAAGTAAGGGAAAAACAGTAATTAATGGTGTTGATAATTAAATGTTGCAATTTAAAATTGAAAAATGACTAAATGTTAGGGATTTAAAGCACTTTTGACAGTAAAGATCATGATTGAGTATAACTGAAAATCAGGGCAACTGAAGAAGGTAAGAAAACAAAATTGGGCTAAAATCTGTGCACAGACAAAATTTAAATATGAAATAATTAACTTCCAAGGGAAATTAGAGCTCAAGTTAAGTGTGATAAATGTATTTTAACCATGTATTTTAACTTGCAGGAAGGAGACACGGAGGACCCCTTAACAGACTTCCAAAATGAATAGAGAACCTTAAACATGATTATAACGAATCGAAAGTCTTGTTTCAGATCTGTTTACACAGGGGGAGAAGGAGAACGTGGTGCAAAGGTGGACCAGTCCAGACACAGAGTGAGGGCTACTCCGCCATTGCGCACGAAAGGGGAACGAGCATGGCTGGATTGAGCCTTTCCAGGTGACTGAGAGAACAACGCACGCAGATCAACTGAAAGGCGAGGGTTCTACAGCTGTGCAGCAACAGAGATCGCTCACAGAGCAAGCGGGAGGAGACGAGACAGCAGCAGCTGAATCGTCTGACTCAGACGAAGGCCGCAGCAGGAAGGAGGGGCAGCTGAAATTGCCCACAGCAGCAGCAGACAGCAGGGGCCGTCAGTGCCTGGCTGTGACCGAGGAGCGGAATTGAGGAAGTAACTCATTCAGCAACGTTTCGTTTGCGTCAAAGTACACTACATACAAAGACTCTTAACACATCTCATTAAAAACACACATAGTCTTATCACACACCAACTCATACTTTTCATTCACTGATATTGCAGACATCAAAAGCCAGAATAAAGCTCTTCGTACGTGGGGCTGAGGTAGTCTACGAGAAAAAGGAAGCCAAACCACTATAGACGATGATTTTCATGTATTTTTTCCTTGTTGCTCTGGGAGCAGGACAACAGCAGGACATTGTGCATTTGACCATCACAGATATCATTGTAATCAGCATTTATGTGTTGAAAATTATTATTATTATTATTATTTTTTTTTTTTCTTATTGTTTAATCAAAATGAAAATTTTTGATTAAAAGGGGGGAAATGTGGGGGAAAATCAACATTTATTCCATGTATTCCTGATTTACTTCATGTATTCATAATCAATTATACTGATTATTCCTGTTAATCATTCAATATTCATCCTGTTAATCATTCAATCAGTATTTTATCATTGAGTGTTATGTGAACTTATATTCTCTGATAAGTCCATTCATTCAGACTTAAGGGCAAAGATTATAAAAGCAGGGGTCTGCCTGGAGACTAGCGGGTCATAGCAAATGGTGTTTTCTGATTTATGAATTATTCTCTCCTCAAGGAATGAAAATCAGGTTTGCCTGGAAACTGTTTTGTCATAGTAAAATAGAGCTTTCTGATTCATGAATTATTCTCTCCTAAAAAGCTTATCTTCTGGTACGTGCAGTTTCTGTTCCTCTTTTTATATTTGGTAGTGACCTGTTCCAAACAGATCACGAGGGGATTGCCTCATGTATGCAGGGGGGGACTGTATAAAAATGCCCAGTCGACACAGAAAGGGGCTTTTTCCGACTTTCCTGACTACTCTCATTCTTCATCCATTGCTTTTGCTTTATTTTTCCTTTTTGCAACTTCAAAATAAAAACCTTCGCTTTTTGGCATCCCGGCTCGTTGACTGTCTTTGTCGATTTCCACGACACACTTTAAAAAGGTTTGGTCAGAAGTGTCCAATATTAATCACAGAGAACAAAAGACACATTGCATTCTTAAAAATCTCTATTCTGCACCTGATCTATTTGTTAGACTTTTTGTCAACTTAATAAATACATTCCATACTTTCCATACATTCCTTACCAAAGTACAACTACTGGCTGAACTTTCCTCACCTTAGAAGCAACACAGACACTTGTACAACTCTCAACAGTACATTTCTATTATGAAGGACCAAGATTATATATGATTTGTAGCTGTCCTGTGATTGATTGAAACTAAGGGTGCTTTCATACCTGAAAGTCCGGACCATGGTCTGAACCAACATTCATGGGTTTACACTGTATCCATTTGGTCCAGTTCAGTTTGATTTCACACTACAGTTTAGTGAGCGGACTAAAGAACTTTAATATGTCCTGTCATCATCAGCTACATGGGCTGCATCTCTCTATATTCTCTATTAATTGGTTTATAGAATAATAGGTGTTTGTGAGTTGCTTTGATTATGTGATAAATCTGACTCGCCTTTGCGGGCACGCATGTGCCGCAGCAGAATGAGTTTAACAAATTCTCATCATATTTTTTTTTCTGTGTATAAGTAAGACTTAGTCTATTGTTACAGTTAATAAATTAATTCCCAGTGTAAGTGCTTGTGTCCTATAATGGTGATGCGCCTGCACGCCAAGGGGAGTCAGATTTCAGTTCAGCACCAATCCTTTCCTCCTCTAGTTTGTTTAAAGGGCTGCCTCTGCTTTCTTTAATTGGTCTGAAAGTCTGAACCATCTAGAAAAGTGCTTTCACACTGCAGGCGAACCAGAGCATAGTTCAGTAGATCCGGACCGAGACCACATCTCTTGGTCGGACCAAACTCTGGTCCTTTGGTCCGGACAGTGGTTTGCAGCCCCTTTCACACCTAAAGGCCCCCTAAAATTTCTGACTTTTCAGAATCTAGGGAGTTTTAGCAGTAACACAATCTCTAGGTATGATTGGGTGTCCACATTAGTATCAGATATCCATTCATGAACATAAATTGCTTAAGGACTCCATTGTGATCTAACTGATCTGGAACACAGACAAGCTCCACCAAAAAACATCTCCTCTAGAAATCTGATCAGGAGCAGATAATAGCAGCTGCTGAATAAAATCATCTCAACAAACAAACAAAAAAGTTAATGTAAGAATTTACTGTATCTGGACCTGTAATATAGTCACGCACTTGTTTGAACACACCACACAAAGCTGACAAAACAACAAGTCACAAGATTATTACACACAAAAAAATAAGTATTACATAGAAAACTATTACATTAAAAATCCACACAAATTATATATAATATTGTATTATATACAAATATTTATTATTAATAAAGTAAATCAAACAATTGCGTTAAGGAAATTCAAAACACGTCACCTCCTGCCTTAGACGAACACTAAAACTTTATTCTTACAAAAAAAAACTGTCAAAAAACATTATTTTAGTATCGCTAACAATGTTGTAAATCAGTGCGTAAGAAGCTGTGTTGAGTGCGCACCGCATTTCCGCAGCGTGAGGCTATTTTTCTAGATTTTTCTAGATCTTGTACACTACTTAGGGAGCCTAATGAAGAAACACCATGTCTCCTATAGGCATTAAACATACATTATTACACACATTATCAGCCACCAATATCAGAGTAAGAGCTGTTATTATTAAAATAAAAGCTTAAGTGAATATATTTTCCAGTTAATATAGAGTATTTTAAGCTGAATGTAAAATAGAGGACCCTTTTAATTCAGCAGGTCTTGTCTCTGGGGGGCACAGAATAAACAAAACTTTAATTTCCTTAAAAACATTTTTTTAAAAAGTCAAACGAGCGCTGGACTTTAATCTACACAGATTTCTCTCCTTAAAACTGATTATTTGGGTGAGTAAAGCTCTTAGATTAATTTACAGTAAGCTTAGATTTCCACAATTTTGACTGAAATGGCTGAAAATAGAGGCCGCTACGCTAGCTAGCGCTTAGCTACCTAGTTACAAACCATAGCAACCGCTCACATAGCCGAGTTCTAACACCACTGTGGCTAAATACACTAATTACAATATAAAAGACACACACAGGGGACAGTATGAACACCTACCTGCTGTTTTACTGCTGTTTTTAGCCTCTTTAATTCTACATGCTAATCGCTAAATTAGCTTCAGTCACCTAGCTTAGCTAGCTAGCTCAGAGCAGGTAGAAAACAAGCTACCACTCTAACTTACCTGTGTCTGGTGAACCGTGTTGTGTAGCAAAAATAATATATTATATTATATTAACTATATATTGTAGCAAGGAACACATTTTTTGACAAAACAAAAGTTTTAATTATCTGGATCCTAGTTTTATAATTTGCAATTTTCCATTTAATTTTATTTTCAACTTCCTCTTCCTTATTTTCCCAGTTTATTTTAGCACATTTATCTTTTGTTATATCATTTCATCCCATCCAGATGTCTTCTGTTTTATCCTAATTTTATTTTGCTTCTGCTACGTCTTCATAAATTCTATAATCCTGAGCTCTTTCTGATTTCTTATGATTACTATGATGTCGTCATCAGCAAAGTCTGTAAGTTTAAAAGATTCTTTACCTAAGATATCAATTTTGGTATAACTTTTAATTTTATTTAAAAGAGGACTAACTGCTAACACACACATAATACTGCACTTAAAGGGCAGCCTTGTTTGACTCCTCTATGTGTCTTAAATTCTGTTAAAATACCCTTTAACTTTAATTTGAGCTACTGATTTTTCATATAATAACTTGATCTTATGAATGAAATTTGGTGGAAAAGCATAGTGCTGCAAATCATTCCATAAATATTTCCTGGACACATAGTCAAAAGCCTTTTCCTGATCTAAAGTATTTATATAAAATTCCTTATCATTATTTAATTTTATTAATTTATTATAAATCAAGGTAATCACAGATTATAAAACAATTCATTCATTTTTCCATCTCTAATACCTTCATTAAAATAATTTTGTAATAAACTAATAATTTTATTTATACAGGTCTTATAACATTTTGCAGGTTAACCGTCTGGTCCTGGAGTTTTCCCATCATGTAAACCCTTATTTACTTCAACAATTTCTTCCTTTGTAATTGGTTGATATTGACGAGAGGTCCTCTGCTTGTAATTTTAAACAGTCTGATAAAAATTGTGATTTTTTTTGTTTCCTTTATAATTTTCTGCTTTTCTTTTTTGTTTTCTGTTACATTCCCATGCTCCTCTCTAATCCCTTTAATCATCTGCGTGACATTAAGTTCTCTAAAAAGTGTCATTTTAATAACTCGATCTTGAGCTGTGTAAACATTATGAATTATACATTTCTTGTTGTTATAAAAACAATCAATATAGATTAACCTTCCGGGAATCAATTATCTGTAATTAATTATTTCAAACAATTGATTAAAGAATAATAAATCAATTCCATTAGCTTTACATTCTCCAATAGAAAAGAAGGAATAACCATTATCCCACATTATCCCAATTTATTTAGTTTTGTTTCCTGTAAACACAACACGCCAATTTTCTGCCATTTTTTTTTTAAATATACTAAATTTCTCATTCCTGTTCTTTTTAGGCTGAATCCCCCAACACTGCATAGTGCAATATTAAGTCAGACAGAGGAGATAAAGAAATGTTTATTTCTTTTACTTTTTCTTAGTGTACTGTTCATTCTGCTTCTAACCTCCTTTTTTAGGTTTTCTCTTCCGTTTCTTTTTGTTGGATGCAGCAGCCCCTGTGCGTATGTTTGGTGGTAGATCTGGTCATAGATGGAAGAAGAGGTGATGAAGAAGGAGGAGGAACTTGGTTTGCTTGTGTTTCGGCTGCTGCAGACTGGTGTTCGGATTTCCTCCGTCTGTCTCTCCGCTGCTGCTGCTGCTTCCGCTGCTACTTAAATCTTCATGATGACTGTCATTCCCATCCTCTACTCTTTCACTTCCATTGTAGAGAGCTTCACTTGGACCTGGTTCCTCCACTGCGTCTGGTTGAACTCGGTTTGGGTGACTGATCGTTGGACGTGTCGTTAGAGGGATTTAATTTCTTCAGAAACTACTTCCTCTTTTTGTTTCCACTTACTGTCCACACAGTCACCATTATTAAAATACACACCTAAAAATTTTATTTGCTCTTTATCTGGAACATCAGCTCTGAACTTCTTTCTTTGATCCCCAATCCACACACATTCAGATTTAGCCATATTAAGCTTTGCACCAGAAACTTTTTTATTAAATTTATAATATTCCATTATAATGTCTAAGTCTTTTTTTGTTGTAATAAAAACTGTAATATCATCTGCATAAACTGTGATTTTAACTAAATAATCTCCTCTTTTAATACCTTGTATTCTTTCATCATTATGGCTAGAACGTAAAGGGCAGAACTCAGAGGATAATCTTGTTTCATTCCTCCTATCGGCCTTGGTTTTTGCTCCACTCATCCATTAAGTTTTTCTGAGTTAAAGTTTGTTGAATTTTTAAGAGTGCAGGTACGTAACAGTTTTAGATTTTATCCTGACGTAATTTTTTTAATCTAACTTCATGACCAACATTCAACCTGAAATAAATTTCTATTGACGTTGGTGATCAACTGGATAGTGAGGGTTTTATCCTCCAGTTAGACCAGGAGCTCACTACTCACCCTGCTACTTCTATCATGTCCAGCTGGAAGTCCTCATTTACTTGTTTTTATTAAAAATATAACTTTATAAAATGTGATTGGAACAGTCACACCATGTGAGCATTTTTTTAGTTTCACTGAAAATTGTGGGGAAAAAATGTTAATCCTATGAATGCTCTGTAAGTTCATATAAATCAGCAATTCCTGAACAATTTCACCACAGTTTTTGATGTATTTTTCTATAATTTACATATATTTGACAAAGTGGATAAAACAAAGACCATGTCATGTCAACCACCCTTATATTAAATGCAGAACATCTCAAAGACACTAGATGGAGGCAGTGCTCCTTTCTCCCAGCATTATTATCACAGTGCGGGGAGGAGCACTTTTGGACGGGTAGCAGAACTCGGCAGAACACCCGTCTGAAAACTGGGGGTTTTACAGTTGTGTGGGAGAAACTTCAGACTCATGAATTTTCAAATATTCCACTCAGCCCTGTGATATGATTAGCTGACAATAGCCAAAAACGAACGATAGCTCCCCCCACCCAGCGTCTATTCGCTGTGAGAGAGCAAGGGGGCGGGGCTTAGAGAGAGACAGGTGAGACTCAGGTGAAGGAGGAAGTGAAGGTAAGTTCAGTCTCCGCCATTAGACGAGGACAGAAGCCCGGATTCACTCGGTAAGTTCAGAACTGAAGAGAATGTAGAACAGAACCGTGTAGCTTAAAGTCAGAACCGGTTCTAAAGGTTCCTCAGATCCAGAACCGGTTCTTTAAGCTCAGCTCAGTGTCCGATTCCACTGGAAGAACCAGGATCAGCATGGAGATCTGAACCGGGCCTGGATCAGACCTGGACCTGGTCTAGATCAGACCGGCTGGAGAACAATCAGCTGTAACAGATCAATAATGCTGTAAACTGAAGAGAAATGCGCAGATATAGATTGATATTTATTGATCACAGTGTAGTTTATGCTGTTTAAAGCGCATTACTGCTTAATGTGGACTTTGATCTGTTGGGGAGATAAAAACACGGAACTGCTATAAAGGCGTGTTTATATGCAGTAGCGCTGTTCAACCAGCAGGGGGAGCAACGGAGCTCAAGATCACGTGGAGTGTTAGTGTTTTTAATCCTGCTGTTTTATATTATACTTAAATAATCTCTCTATTCTGATTCAGTAACATAATAATAATATTAATAATAATAGAACAGTGTGTATATTTATAATGTTGTGTAATGCAGTAATATTACTAATAATAATTAAATTATAATCATTATAATAACAGTAAATGTTTCTGTAATCTGTAGAATAATGTGTAATGAGGGTAAATCACACTGTTATGTATCGTTCTCTGTTTGGTTTGTTTTGTTAGTTTATCAGGTTTTGTTTAATGCAGTTCTGATGATAATATCATTATTGTAAGAATAAAGGTTTTATTGTAACGGCTGATCTGTTCTCAAGGGTCGGTGTCGGCAGTGTTCAGCTGTGTGTGAATGAAGAAGAGTAAATGATGGATCTTCAGAACTCCAGCAGTGGAGGAGGACCTCCTGTCCTAAAGTGAGTAAATTAAGTGATGGGTTTAATATGTAAAGTAGTTTTGTATTGTAATGGTTTCAGCTCTAATCCTGGAGCTGTGATCTGCATATTTTACAGTTTTAAAATATTGAGAACAGAGTTTCTCCTGGACCAGAGTCAGAACCCTGTGCTGTATTTAAACACAGAGAAACACTTAACAAACCAGCCAGTTATTCTTATAGTAGAATGTGTTTTTAATCTGTATTTAAAGTACATATCTGACTTTAAAATCTAATTGTTAATATAAATAATATGTTTCTTCTGGCACAGGAACAGTATTAGGTGGTTGCTGAGGGGATTTTATGCTGTTGCTAGGTGGTTGCTATGGTATGGGGTGGTTGCATATTTATGTTAAAAATATGGTCCATATATTTTAACATAAATGTGACGATTTGCTCAAAATCTGGATCGTATTAGTCTGTAGTGAAAGTGAACTCTGGACCAGATCCATTGTGAGCATCCGTCTCAGATTTTACCACACGCTGTCTGGGTTTGCATTAGCATTAGAAATGAGGAAATCCTGATGTGCTGCATTTATATACATTACATTACATTACATTACATTTGGCAGACGCTTTTGTCCAAAGCGACTTACAATAGTCAAGTACAATGTAAAATAAGTTTAAAGGTAAAACATCTTTGGATAGGGATAAAAGGAGGACAAAGGGGAGTAATAGGATAGAGGAGTGAAGGAGAGGAAGAAGGAAATGAGGTTAGAAGTAGTTAGTGTGTTAGAGGTGTTAAGAGAGTAAGTGCTCTTTGAAGAGCTCTGTCTTCAGGAGTTTCTTAAAGATAGCGAGAGATTCTCCTGATCTGGTAGTGGAAGGTAGTTTGTTCCACCATTGGGGAACTCTGTATGAGAACAGTCTGGATTGCTTTGTGTGAGTTTTTGGCAAAGCGAGGCGACGTTCACTGGAGGAGCACAGCGGCCGGGAGGTAGCGTAAGCCTTCAGGAGCGAGTGCAGGTAGGAAGGAGCCTGTTCTGTCATCACCTTGTAGGCGATTGTAAGAGTTTTGAATTTGATGCAAGCATCATCTGGTAGCCAATGGAGCTCAATGAGCAGCGGGGTGACATGTGCCCGTTTTGGCTGGTTGAAGACCAGACGTGATGCTGCGTTCTGGATCATCTGGAGTGGTTTTACTACACAGGCCGGGAGGCCAGTTAGCAGGGCATTGCAGTAGTCGAGGCGTGAGATGACGACCGCTTGCACCAGGAGTTGGGTGGCCTGTTGCGTCAAGAACGGTCTGATTTTTCGGATGTTATAGAGCGCAAAGCGGCAGGACCGAGCAACTGAGGCCACATGGTGCGTGAAGGAGAGTTGGTCATCAACCAGAACACCCAGGTTCCTAGCAACCTTTGTCGGTGAGAGAGAGAGAGAGTCGATACTTATAGAGAAGTTGTGTTGAAAAGATGGTTTTGCTGGTATAACGAGAAGTTCAGTCTTTGAGAGATTTAATTGAAGGTGATGCTCCTTCATCCATGAGGATATGTCAGAGAGACACTGCGATATCCGTGCAGAGATTGAGTGATCTTCAGGTGAGAACGACAGGTATAGCTGGGTGTCATCAGCAAAGCAATGGTAGGAAAATCCGTGTGAGCGGATAACCTGACCAAGAGAGGTGGTGTATATGGAGAAGAGAAGGGGTCCCAGTACCGAACCTTGGGGAACCCCAGTGGATAAGGAGCGGGCTGAGGACAGCTGTCCTTGCCACGACACCTTGAACGAGCGCCCAGTGAGGTACGATCTGAACCATGACAGCACATTGTCTGCGATCCCCATGTTTGAGAGTATAGTTAGGAGGAAGTCATGGTTGACTGTGTCAAATGCGGCCGAGAGGTCCAGCAGAATGAGCACTGAGGACTGACCTGCAGCTCTGGCAGTTTTCAACGCTTCAGTCACAGACAACAGAGCCGTCTCGGTAGAGTGTCCTTTTTTGAACCCAGATTGGTTCTGGTCCAGAAGGTCATTCTGGGAGAGGAAGCCAGAGACCTGATTTAAAACAGCTCTTTCTAGTGTTTTAGAGAGAAAGGGTAGCAGTGAGACCGGTCTGTAGTTGTCAACCTGGGCGGGGTTGAGAGAAGGCTTTTTAAGCAGTGGTGTCACATGCGCTTGTTTGAAAGCAGTCGGGAATACACCAGAAGTTAAAGAGGCATTGATCGTGTGAGTGATAGCCGGAATGATTGCAGGTGCGATAGTTTGCAGTAGGTTTGAAGGAATTGGGTCAAGCGGACACGTAGTAGGACGGCTACGTGTTAGGAGAGCCAGTGTCTCGTTCTCAGTGAGAGGAGTGAACGAGGAGAAAGCAACGCCTTCGGTGGAGGGACACCGGGCAGTAGAGGATGCAGTAGGACTGCTACATTGTGCGTCAGTAAACTGGTTGCTGATGGCCGCCACTTTGCCAGTAAAGAATGAGGCAAGTGTTTCAGTCGTAAGGCATGTAGCCGGAGGAGGAGGCGGAGGGTTGAGTAGTGATTTAAATGTAGCAAATAGTTTCTGGGAGTCTGTGAGAGAGCAGAATTTATTGTGATAAAATTCAGCTTTAGCAGTAGTGAGGTTGGCTGAAAAAGAAGCCAGGAGCAGTTGGTAATTATTTAGGTCTGCTTGTTTTTGGGTTTTTTGCCATTTTCTTTCGGCAGCTCGGAGTTTGGAGCGTAGTTCCCTGAGTGTGTCATTTTTAAGCCATGGCTGCGGTTTGTTTGAGCTAATGGCTCGAGATGTAAGAGGACAGAGGTTGTCCAAACAGGAGCTTAGTGTGGAGCAGAGAGTGTCAGTAGCATCATTTACATTGAGTGATGAAAATGAGCCTGGCGGAGGCATATTGTCCGTCACCAGCGAGGAGAACTGGTCTGCTGAGAGATCTCGAAAATTTCGGCGGAACGAGACCATAGTAGGAGTAGCTGTGGGTTTATTTGAAATATGAACATTGAGTTTCATAAAGTAGTGATCTGAGACGTGCAAAGGAGTGACAGTTAGAGAGTCGGTGTCACAGTTACGAGTGAAGATCAGGTCTAGTTGTTTGCCAGCTTTATGTGTTGGAGGGCTGGGGACCTGCTCCAGTTCGAAAGACTGCATGAGGGATAGGAAGTCTGTGAAGCTGGTACTGTCATGGTGGATGTTCATATCCCCTAGAATGAGCATGGGACAATCTTGCTCAGGGATAGAAGACAGTAGCATGTCAAGTTCATGCGTGAACTCGCCCATTTGTCCAGGAGGACGGTAGAGAACAATAATGGCAAGTTTTGCTGGAGTATTAACCAGTGTGGCATGATACTCAAATGTATTGAATGTGTTTGCCGGTAATAGTGGAGTATGTTTTAAGCCATTAGCGATTAATAGGCCCGTTCCACCTCCTCGTCCAGAGAGACGAGAAGTGTGGGAGAAGGAATAATAATTGGAAAGAGCCGCCGGTGTAGCAGTATTTTCAGGTTTGATCCAAGTTTCAGTCAGTGCCAGCAGTTGTAATGACTGATGATTCGCATAAGAGGCGATAAAGTCTGCTTTATTAACAGCCGACTGGCAGTTCCATAGCCCAACAGAGAATGAGGTAGTAGTGGGCGTGGTTTGTTTTAGTGGACGCAGGTTAGTATGATCCTGGCGCCTGTTTGTGTTTTTACGCCTTCTGTGCGTGCCGGAAATAACTGAGATGTGTTGGGAGCACATTTTAGGAGGCAGTAGGACGGGCTGCCTTGTCAGTGGCCTTGCTCGGTGGACTCGCGCAGGTAGACTCGCAGGTCTTTACCCGAGTTAGGTCTTCACACGAGAGATAGATCAGATGGAAGTGATTGGGTTTGATATTAAAGCTGTGGAATGAAGCTTCTCACAGAAATACTTGTTCTATTCTGTTCTGATCTGTATCTCTGTTAGAGTTCAGTATAAAAATATACCTTGTAGTTTATTATACAGTATAATTGTGTAATTGTGCAGCTCTTACCAATACATGTTATTAACTAGTCTCAGATCTATAAAATACATATAGTAAATATGATCTAATCAGGTGATGACATTGTGACATCATAACAAACACACAAATATATTCAACAGTATTGTTAAAGAAATTAAAATATGTATATTTATTAGACGAGCGTTTTTCAGTTTGGGGCAGCTGACAGAAAGCTTCGGGACGCTTCTGGGACGGTTATGAAGAAGTTAGTCTGGAACCTGTGAATAAGTTTTAGTAAAGGAACACATTACTCCACACTTTACTCTCATCATGGATCATCATGAAGATCTGTTTACAGGGAGAAGAGAGCAGCATCTCCAGCCCCCAGTGGAGTGTCTATGAAGAGTGACCGGTCCATGGGTCATCCTCCAGCGTTCAGCAGTGGAGGAGGAAGCTCTGGGTCTCGGTACATAACTGCACTAAACTACTGTTCTGTTCTGAGAGTGAAGCTCTTCAGTTCCTGATCTTTATTAAAGATGTGCTGTGTGTTGGAGTTTCACTGTGTTTAATGTTAACAGAACTGAAACCCAGAGAGGAGCTTCTCCAGAACCCAGCTGTGTTTCTATGAAGAGTGACCGGTCCATCGGGGGTCGTCCTGATTTCAGCAGTGAAGATATGACCTCTGACCCACAGTGAGTGAAACATCACTTACATCATTTACTGATTTTTACTATAATTTACATTTTTAAAGCATAACACTCTCTCTCTCACACACACACACACACACAGTTTTTCTGTATGTAATGATCGTTGTACACAGCTGTGTGTGATGGGGAGGCAGGGTTTAGATTAGACTGACTGACCTGAACAATGAGAGTAAATTACAATATCAGCTACAGGTTGGAGAATTACACATATATCTGTATTAGGGGGGTGTGATACTGATAGAATCATTATCTAAATGATATTTGTAATTTTGTCAGATAAAAAAAAACAGTATTTTGCTTTATTCAAAAACATGTTTAGAAAAGTATTATATTGTAATAAACTGCAATTCTTAAATGATCGTAAGATTTGCTTACTAAATGTATTAATGAAAACAATATATTTAATATTTAAACATTAAACTCACACCTTCAAATATTCAACAGTGCACCATGTGACCTACCAGATATCTTTGAATAAAAGCATCAGTGTTAGATTGGCAAAACTAAATTATATTTATATAAGGTATATCAATCAAATTAAAACATTAATTGTATTAATCACAACAATATTCTGTGAAGGGGAACAACAATCATTGTGCAGTGTGTTGTGTTTGACAGACTAGATTATTCTTTGTTTTATTGTTAATGTCAGTATAAATGAGAATATTTTAATGTGCTGAGTAACTGATTTTAACTGAGCTTTAATGGAGGAAATAAACACCAGAGTAGCTCCATATTCCACCTTTAGCAGAATGGAAAGAGAAAACATGGCTTCAGCTGTGTGTGTGTGTGTGTGTGTGTGTGTGAGAGGAGAGAGAGAGAGAGAGAGAGAGAGAGACAGAGAGAGATTTGGAGGGAAATGAAGCGTGAATGAAAAACCTACAATGGTCACAGAAATAACTTGAATGTGACAAAAGTAATACTAAATAAAAAACTCTATGAAAATAAATAAATTAGTGTCCACTAATTAGCATCACAGGTGTCTAAATCTTGTAATCAATCAGTGGGTCTATATATATATATATATATATATATATATATATATATATATATATATATATATATATATATATATATATATATATATATATATATATATAATATGTATATATAGGGCTACAGGTAGTCACTGTGCTGTTTGGTGAAGTGGTGTGTACCACACTCAACATGGACCAGAGGAAGTGAAGAAAAGGGTTTCAGGAGAAAATTTAATTAAATTAAAAGCATGTTAAAGTTAAAGGTTATTTTTTTTAGCTAACCTCCCTGGACGTGGCCGCAGGAGGAAAACTGATAACAAATCAAAGAGACGGATAAAACGAAAGGTAACAAAAGAGTCCAGAAAAACTTCTAAAGAGATTAAAGGTGAACTTTAAGCTTGAGGAGCATCAGTGTCAGATCACACCATCACTGTTTGGGCCAAAGTGAACTTAATGGGAGACGACCAAGGAGGACACCATTGTTGAAAACAAAACATTAAAAAGCCAGACTGGAAATTGCCAAACTACATGTTGAGAAGCCACAAAGCTTCTGGAACTTTTTGACAAGACACATCAGCTCTATGTTTACAGACAGAAAAGTGAAGCGTATGAAGAAAAGAACACTGTCCCTACTGTGAAACATGGTGGAAACATGGTGCTTTGCTGCACCTGGTACAGGGGGTCTTAAATCTGTTCAGGGTACAATAAAATCTCAAGACTATCAAGAGATTCTAGAGAGAAATGTGCTGCTCAGTGTCAGAAAGCTTGGTCTCAGTCGCAGGTCATGGGTCTTGAAACAGGATAATGACCCAAATCACACAGATAGAAACACCAAAAAATGGCTCAGAGGAAAACATTAGACTATTCTGAAGTGCTTCTATGAGTCCTGACCTAAATCCTATTGAGCATCTTTGGAAGGAGCTGAAACATGGAGCCGTCTGGAAAAAGCTCTTTCAAACCTGAGACAGCAGGAGCAGTTAACTCATGAGGAGTGAACCAAAATATCTGCTGAGAGCTGCAGGAATCATTTAATTGCAGTGATTACCTTAAAAGGTTGTGCAACTAAATATTAAGTTAAGGGTACCATCATGTCTGCCCAGCCCTGTTTCATTAGATTTTTATATATATATTTTAAATAATTCTGTTGAACCATGAATTTGTCAGATTCAAGTTATTTCTGTGACCATTGTGGGTTTTTCTTTCATTAACTGCAGGGTACCAACAGTTTTGTCCATGTGTGTACGTGTGCTCTGTTCTGTCCTCTTTTATGCTTAAAACCCAATTAATGCTACTTCTGCTGAAATTGCTCTGCTAACGTATCTAAAATATTATTGATGGTAAACTAAAGCTTATATAAGCACTTAATCGTTTCTCCTAACTGTAGGAAAAATATTCTCCACTCAAAGCTTTATGACACAGAGCACATTAGCGCCATCTGGTGGCCAAAACCACAAAGTGCTTTATGTGTCTGGTGGAAACTAGGATTATTGCTTCTAAAACTATGTTCCAGTGTATTGAAAACATGACATTTATTGTTTCTTTAATAGCATTAAATAAAACTTCATAATTTGTTGTGCATGTATTTATCATCTCAGTTGCTGGAGTACATACATCCAGGAATGGGAGAATGTGTTCTAGTACAGTACATAGACCAGTAATGTATTCAGAATAAGTTAGAATACCGTTTAGAACATATTTTGTTAAGTAATTCTGGAGAACTTTTTTGCTGTTTTCTTTCTAATTACATTCACATTGTTGCTGATTGGCACTGTTCATCATGTATTTCTATTTAAATATTGTGTTAATTGTAGAACAAATTAACTATTGACACACTGGTTCTAAGCAAAAGGTTCTTTGACGTACGTCAAAACTTCAGAAAAAGAGAGAGACAAAAATCTTTATTTACATTATTAGACGGTAAAGCTCTGTTTTAACCTTTAAAGAAACATTTTGTCAGTCCTAACGCTGTCAGTCTGCTCTGGACTGACAAACTCAAACTCCATTTCCCAGCATTCTCGCTTTCAGGACTACAATGCCTTATCACAACCTGTGAAGCTAAGGTGTTCCGGTTCATTCAGCTACTGATATCTCACCTGAACTTTTGAGTATAAATACCCTTATTAGTTGCTGAGAATTGAATCTAGGTTCCCTAGCTCTTCTACGACAGTATTCCTGATGCATTTAGAAAATTATTGATTTAATGCAGGCTTTAATTACAGAGCAGGTTTTTATTTGTACCTGTTATTTGCTTATATTCTTTATTTTATTAATACTTTTATATATGCTTTTGCATACCTCAGGCGACTCTGTTTGTGGCGTGCTTGCAGAAATGGCTTCTTTCGCATCACTCTCCCATACAGCTTCTCCTTGTGCAAAGTGCGCTGTATTGTTGACCGATGCACAGTGACACCATCTGCAGCAAGATGATGCTGCAGCTCTTTGGAGGTGGTCTGTGGATTGTCCTTGACTGTTCTCACCATTCTTCTTCTCTGCCTTTCTGATATTTTTCTTGGCCTGCCACTTCTGGGCTTAACAAGAACTGTCCCTGTGGTCTTCCATTTCCTTACTATGTTCCTCACAGTGGAAACTGACAGGTTAAATCTCTTTGTATCCTTCCCCTGAACAACTATGTTGAACAATCTTTGTTTTTAGATAATTTGAGAGTTGTTTTGGTGAGCCCATGATGCCACTCTTCAGAGGAGATTCAAATAGGAGAACAACTTGCAATTGGCCACCTTAAATACCTTTTCTCATGATTGGATACACCTGGCTATGAAGTTCAAAGCTCAATGAGGTTACCAAACCAATTTTGTGCTTCAGTAAGTCAGTAAAAAGTAGTTAGGAGTATTCAAATCAATAAAATGATAAGGGTGCCCATACTTTTGCACCGGTCAAATTTTGGTTTAATGCATATTGCACATTTTCTGTTAGTACAATAAACCTCATTTTAATCCTGAAATATTACTGTGTCCATCACTTATTAGATATATCAAACTGAAATGGCTGTTGCAAACACCCAAATATTTAGAACTAAAAATGATTATGATTAATAGGGGTGCCCAAACTTTTTCATATGACTGTACCCCTATTAGTTGCTGAGAATTTAATCTAGGTTCCCTAGCTCTTCTACGACAGTATTCCTGATGCATTTAGAAAATTATTTAAATACAGAGCAGTTTTTTTATTTGTATCTGTTATTTGCTGATATTCTTTATTTTATTAATATTTTTATTAAAACAGAAGCTTTTTAGATCAGCTGATTTATTCATGTGGATTACAGTGTGGATTTTCTGTTCATCCACAGAAAGAACAAAAACAACTATTCCAGAGAAAAACTGGACCACATATTCAAGGTTAGTCCTGAACCATATATGTGATGTTAATCTCTCTGTTTTCTTTTACATAAAAATTTCATTTCACTTTGAAGTTTTGATACGAATCATAGAGTTGCAAGAAAAAGTATGTGAATCCTTTGCGATCACTTGGATTTCTTCATAAATTGGTCATTAAATGTGTTCTGAAGTCACAACAAAAGACAAACACAGTCTGCTTAAACTAATACCACACAAAAATTATATGTTTTCCTGTTAGCATTCACAGTGCAGGGTGGAAAAAGTACAGTACCTGCCAAGAGTTTGGACATACCTTGTCCTTTTTAATGCGTTTTCTTTATTTTCATGACTATTTACATTGTAGATTCTCACTGAAGGCATCAAAACTATGAAATAACCAGAGATGGAAAGTAACGAATTAAATTTACTCACGTTACTGTAATTGAGTAGATTTTATGAGTAATTTGTAATTTTTTAAGTAGTTTTTAAAGTATGGAATTTTACTTTTACTCAAGTAAATTTTGACTCAAATAATTGACTTCGCTACATTAGAAAACTCCCCGTTACTGAGTAAAAATAAAATGCTGGGGGAAAAAAAACAATTGTCTGAATAAAAAAAATAAACTGTCGCGGATGCGCCGGTGCACGGATGCTCGCGCGTGGAATAACGAGGCAAGCACGTCCTCATAATAAATTATCTACATTTATAACCTAAAGCTTATTAATACTGTATTGTTATAGTTAAGTAATACAGTGTTTAGATTTTGCGAGGCGTCTCTACCCAAGGCCTCACCTATATTGCGCTTCGGCTTCGGGACCCTCGCTGCGCGAGGCCGCGTCCTGAGAGCGCGCCTTGGTCCCCGGAGGTCTTCAGTTTCTTTACTTTTGTTATTGCGATCAAAAGAAACGTAAATACAACCAGTTCCAGAAATAAACCTTTTACTGATGCAGGAGGACTGTCTCTGTGTTATCAAATATACTGTAAAATATTATATGCGTGTTAACCTATGTTTTGTTGATTGACTTAGTTCCAACTGTACACTGTAAAAATGAGGAAAGAAAAATAATATAAAAAATGTATATAATGGAATTTGGGACAGTTTTGATAAATCTGATAATTTATTCCAATATTTTAAATGTGTTTTAGACGTGACCAAATGTAATTGTAAGATGTAGGACAAATTATATCAACATATTACATTAAAAAACTATTATCCTTTTTATAGAATTAATTTGTAAGCCTAATATAAATTAATTGGAGAGTAAAACGGGTGTTGTTGAAAGTAATTTCTTTAAAATCAGTTATAAAGAAAATAAAACTGCTGAGCACCATGCGCTCTCCCGGCTACGCCTCCACGGCAAAATCTGGGCACTGTATAATAACACTAGAGCACTAGAGCAAGATATAAATGTAAATAACTGATAATAATCCCAGCAGCCCTGTAACAGATCATCTCAACAGAGCTTCTTAAATTGGCCACCCAGTTAGCCTTCTTTTCCTATTTAATATTATCATTTTATTCTCGAAGTCCGCTATTTTTTTTTTTACAGTGCTCTCTGGCGTACCTTCAGTGTCACTTTCGTCTCCAGGCAAATTTTTATTCGAGATTGTGCTGTGCTCTTCATCATAAAGGGTGCTGAGATGAGAGGGGTATAATTTCGGCAGATGTAAATATCAGGTATTCAGATTTGAACTTGCTTATCTTTACGATTAAGCTGTGTTTACCATATTCTCCTAATAATGATCATTATGGCTAAAACGCGTTAAGTCCCACAAGTTATTTAGTTCTACAATACCCGTCTTTCTTTCGTTATATACAACTAAACTAGCACTGTCTAACAAGAGTCTTAGTTTGGCTTTATATATTGCTGTGTTCTGAGTGAAATATAAATATAAAGCGTTATTTGCACACAAAAAACAACGGACAGCGCGAGACATGTTTACCAGATGCGCGTGCACTCGGAGAGTCGGATTCTGCCGGGGAGTCAAAATTCGGCACACCTGTTCTTTATATTATGATTAAAATACATTTAATTAAATGATATCTCACGCTTTTTATCCAAGCCGTCCACTCAGCTCAGAGCACCACTTTAAATGCGCGATTCATGCTGATACGCAGCTGCTCCAAATACTTTGTTGTCCTGAGGAGCCCTGGATTAAGCTTTAAGTTTATTTGGGTGAGTAAAGCACGTGTGAAGCTCGTTAGCCCGTGAAAATTTAAATTAAAAAAAAATAAATAAATAAATAAATAAAATTATATTCTAGTTTCTTCAAAATAGCCTCCCTTTGCTCTGATTACTGCTTTGCCCACTCTTGGCATCATTCTCTCAATGAGCTTCAAGAAGTGGCCACCTGAAATGGTTTTCCAACAGTCTTGAAGGAGTTCCCAGAGGTGTTTAGCACTTGTTGGCTCTTTGCCTTCACTCTGCAGTCCAACTCACTCCAAATCATCTGGATTGGGTTCAGGTCCAGTGACTGTGGAGGCCAGCTCATTTTTTGTTAAAGCTCACCTTCCGTCGTTTTTTCTTTCATTTTAAAATGTCTAGTTGTGGTCTCTAGTATGAATGAATGACATGTGAGCCGTTTTTGTAAAAAAAAAGTGCTCAGGTGTCTCTGTATAGCTCTTTTTTAATGGACTGTTTTAGGGGTGTGTCCAAAATGACCGGATTCCAGCTTTGCTCATGAATATTCATACATGCAAACAGCATGCAAATATCTCTCCTCTGATTGGCTAGGAGCACTGCGACGCCCCTCCACCGCTCTGCCGCTCACTGCCTCCCACCTCCTAACTGATGTGCGGTGATGTTGCGTCGCTTCAGCTCCACCTCTGGGAGTTTCTCGAGCCAAGGTGGGCTGGTCTGTGAGTTTCTGCCTACGTAGGCAGAAAGATAATTCAAAATTCACCCGTTTTTCGGAGGGGGGGAGGGGGGATTTCTTTGCTTAGCTCCTGCAGACAATGGTGGCTGCAAAACAGTTTAATGTGCAGGTGTACACATTCAACTCGGAGAGACCTACTGTATTCCACAAAAAACAAGAAAAATCGGATTTTCGCGGAAGGTGAGCTTTAAGTGCAAAACTCCACGTGTTCATTTATGGTTTTGATGCTTCAGTGAGAATCTACAATGTAAATAGTCATGAAAATAAAGAAAACGCATTGAATGAGAAGGTCCATACTTTTGGACTGTACTGTATGTGAACCTTGGATTTAATAACTGGTTGATCCTCCTTAGGCAGCAAAAACCAACCAACCAACCAATCGTTTCCTGTAGCTGCAGATCAGACCTGCAGAACGCTCAGGAGGAATTTTGGATCATTCCTCTTCACTAAACTGTTTCAGTTCAGCTATAATATTATGGGATATCTGGTGTGAATCTCTCTCTTGAGGTCATGATGTCACAGCATCTCAATTGGGTTCAGGAGGTCAGGACTCTCCAGAAGGCGTATTTTCTTCTGTTGAAGCCGTTTAGGTTGTTGATTTACTTCTATGTTTTGGGTCGTTGTTCTGTTGCATCATCCATCCTCTGTTGAACTTCAGTTGGTGGACAGATGGTCTTATGTTTTCCTGCAAAATGTCTTGGTACACTTGGGAATTAATTTTCTATGATAACGGCAATCCATCCAGGCCCTGAGGCCCCTCCACCACATTTCACAGTTGGGATGAGGTTTTGATTATGGTGTGCTGTGCCTTTTTTTCTCCACACATAGCGTTGTGTGTGTTCCTTCCAAACAACTCAATTTTGGTTTAATCTGCCACAGTATATTTAGCCAGTAGTGCTGTGGATCATCCAGGTGCTTTTTTGCAAACTTCAAATGTGCAGCAATGTTTTTTTTTTTTTGGAGAGCAGTGGTTTCATGTCCTCCCATGAACTTAATTCTTGTTTCATGTTTTCTTTATTGTAGATGTGTCCACAAAAATGTAACCTTGTGCCAGAGATTTATGTAAGTCTTTAGCTGACACTCTAGAATTCTTCCTCACCTCATTGAGGTTCAGTGCTGAATTTCTTCATTTGTAGACCGTCTGTCTTACCGTGGACTGTCTTACCGTACACATCAAGGCTTCAGAGATACTTTTGAAACCCTTTCCAGCTTCATGCAAGTCAACAATTCTTGAATGTAGGTCTACTGAGAGCTCTTTTATGTGAGGCATGATTCACATCAGGCAATGCTACTTAAGAACAGCAAACTCCAAACTGGTGTGTGTTTTTATAGGGCAGGGCAGCTTTAACCAACACATCTAATCTCATCACATTGATTGGACTCCTGGCTCCAATGAGCTCTTAGAAAAGTCATAAAGACATACTTTTCCCACCTGAACTTTGAATGTTAACATGTTGTGTTCAATAAAACCATGCAAACATATATTTTTTGTGTGTATTAGACTGTGTTTGTCTATTGTTGTGACAGATGAAGGTCTGAACACAATTCATGCAGAAATCCAAATAATCCCAAAGGATTCACATACCTTTTCTTGCAACTGTAAATTATTCATCCTCAGTTTTATAGAGTTTTATAGAGTATTATAAATGTAATAATGTTAATACTAATGCAATAAGATGCTGCTCAGTAACACAATGTTTAAAAAATTTACACACCAGAGTAGGGCTGCAGCTATCGATTCTTTTTGTAATCGGGTACTCTACTGAAAAATTGATTCGATTATTCGAGTAATCGGATAAAACATTTTTTTTGTTAAAGAGCAGTTAAAAAGGAATTTTACTCAATAATGAATGACCAATTGGTTTCCTTTTTTAGATAAGTTATATTTTTAAATTCACAACATTTCCAAATTGCAAATACAAATAAATAAAACACAATAAATAAATAAATAGCACAATAAAAAAAAATAAATTTAATTACATTACTTTCACATTTGGATTTCTTGTAAATAACAAATATAGGGTATAAATCAATAAAAAAGGCATAAACATCGTCTTTGTGTTGTGCATCTTAGCTTCTGAGACGTTGTCAGTTCTGCCAGTGTTGGATCAGTGTGCTGCATTCTTTTACCACCAAGCCGCTTCTCCAAAATATATCAGGACCTGTGCAATAATTGTGACACACAAGTATTACAAATGTTGCTTTTTTCTTTATTTATATGTTGGACTATTTGGGTCTAATTACATCACTAAGACTAATAACTCTAATAATAAGTTCATGGCCGTGCATTTATTAAGATTGACACCTATCGCATTGGGGCACATTAGACACTAGTGGTAATCAATATTTTACCCAATAAATAAGAGACACACTTCCTTATATGAACAACAGTGTTCATACTTTTTTGTCTCACTGGCCAAATGTACTCTTAGATGAAGAAATCAAGCATTTAGTTTCCAGCCAAAGTAACTTCAGTTTAGCTAACTTTTAACATTTTTATTGTTTATATTCTGAACTCCACAGCGCTGTGTATACTGTTTACATAAAGCCTGTATGAACTCTGTTCTAATAAACTAACCACACATTATAGACAGTGCTTCTATTAATTCACACTCCAAAGCGCTGTCGTTTTGTTATTAATTCACATTAATGTTAATCTCATTGATTTATTATAAGTTATATTTACCTGCTCTCTCGGCGTCCTCGCGTCTCGGGTGTCCTCGGCTCAGATGGTGCAGCATTAAAACGCGCTGTTTTGGCACTGCACCGAGTACAGGTCACAGTTCGAACATAAAATGCTTTTATTCCTTTAAAATCGCTGTTTTCTCTCGCCACTTCCATTTTTGCCGCTGCTCAAACCTCCGTCTCCTTGTTCCCGGGCAGGGTGACGTAACGCTGAGCGCGTTGTCAAAATAAAAGTCGCGAAAATACCGCGCGCTGAGTTTATTAATTAAATAAACGATTACTCGAGGCACAGAAAATTAATCGATCAATTTTGTGAATCGAGTTACTCGATTTACTCGAGTAATCGTTTCACCCCTACACCAGAGCATCCATAACTCTTTTTCTCCTCAGATCAGTGGCATCATCTCTCTCTCTCTGTACTGTAACAGCTTTAGTGATTCTCTGATGTTTGTTCTTAACCAGGAGCTGCAGGAGAAGTTTATCTTTCTAGTGAAGAACGAGCTGAACACATTCAAGAAGCTCCTGAGTCCAGATTACCCAGCATGCTCTGAGGGAGAGGTGAAGGATGATCAGAAGGAGGGGGTGCTGAAGGTCACACTGCATATCCTGAGGGGCATGAATCAGACAGACCTCGCCAACACACTAGAGAGCAGTAAGAGTTCAGGGTCATGAGAATGGGTACCAACTTAAAGGGCTAATTTATTTCCTCAGAGGAGTTCTGCTTTTCAAATTTGAATATAATAAGCAATAGTTATCTGGATTTTGTAATTATAAGATATTGTGTCACAGCATCAAATGTATCCTTAAACCTAAAACTTATCTACTGTATTAGAGTCGTTCTACACAGGGGTCTTTCATGAAGATCACAGCTAATTACATGTTCCTTATTCTCTTCCTCTGCTATCAGAATTTGCCCCAGCATGTCAACGAAAGCTCAAATCCAAGCTGAGAGATAAATATCAGATACTTAATGAAGGAATTTCAGGCCATGTAAAGTCAGCACTTCTGAAGGAGATCTACACAGAGCTCTACATCACAGAGGGAGGGTTTGGAGATGTCAATCAGGAACATGAGGTGAAACAGATTGAAGCTGCATCCAGGAAAAAAACAACACAGGAAAAACCAATCAAATGCAACAACATATTTAAACCATTACCAGAACAGAAACGACCCATCAGAACTGTACTGACTAAAGGAGTTGCTGGAATTGGAAAAACAGTCTCTGTGCAGAAGTTCATTCTGGACTGGACTGAAGGAGAAGTAAATCAGGACATTCTCTTCATATTTCCACTTCCTTTTAGAGAGCTGAATCTGATGAAGGAGAAGAAGCTCAGTCTGGTGAATCTTCTTCAGGACTTTTTCCCAGAAACACAAGATTTAAAACTAAGACATTATAAGATCTACAAGGTCATGTTCATCTTTGATGGACTGGATGAGTGTCGACTTCCTCTAGATTTCCAGAACAATGAGAACTTGGTGAATATAGAAGAGCAAACCTCAGTGGATGTTCTGCTGACGAACCTCATCAAGGGGAAGCTGCTTCCCTCTGCTCTCCTCTGGATCACCTCTCGACCAGCAGCGGTCAGTCAGATCCCTCCTGAGTGTTTTGATCAGGTAACAGAAGTGCGGGGTTTCAGTGACCCTCAGAAACAGGAGTACTTCAGTAAGAGGATCAGTGATAAGGACCTGGCCAACAAAGTCTTCACACACATCAAGTCTTCAAGAAGCCTCTACATCATGTGCCACATACCGGTCTTCTGCTGGATTACAGCCAGTGTTCTAGAGAGAATGCTGAGTGAAGCTGAGAGTGGAGAAATTCCCAAAACCCTGACGCAGATGTTCACACACTTCCTGATCTTTCAGATCAAACACAAGAGTCAGAAGTACAGTGGGAAAAGTGACATTGATCCTCAGCAGACTAGAACAAGTATCCTGGCTCTGGGGAAACTGGCGTTCCAGCAGCTGGAGAAAGGAAACCTGATCTTCTATGAGGAAGATCTAAGAGAGAGTGGCATCGATTTTAGAGAAGTGTCAGTGTACTCAGGAGTGTGTACCCAGATCTTCAGGGAGGAACATGAGCTGCACCTGGGGAAGGTCTTCAGTTTTGTACATCTGAGCGTTCAGGAGTTTCTTGCTGCTTTATATGCATTTCTCAACAGAAAAATTCCAAAAGAACAGTCCACTAAACAACAAACCAGTAAACTCGTCAAGTTTTTCAGCAAGTCAACAATGACTGACTTCCTCAGCAAGGCCATAGAAAAAACCTTACAGAGTGAGAGTGGACACCTGGACCTGTTCCTTCGTTTCCTCCTGGGTCTCTCACTGAAGTCTAATCAGACTCTATTACGAGTCATACTGACACAGACAGAGAGGATCTCTCACAGCAATGAGGAAACAGTCAAATACATCAAAATGAAGATTGAGGAGAACTCATCTCCAGAGAAATCCATCAATCTGTTCCACTGTCTGAATGAACTGAATGATCATTCTCTGGTGCAGGAAGTGCAGAAATACCTGAGGAGAGGTGGTGAGCGTCGTCTTCAACAGGCCAGGCTCTCTCCTGCTCAGTGGACAGCTCTGGTGTTTGTGTTGGTGAACTCAGAAGAAGAGCTGGAGGAGTTTAACCTCAGTAAATATGATGCATCAGAGGAGTGTCTTCTGAGGCTGCTGCCAGTAGTTAAAATATCCAGAAGAGCTGTGTGAGTATTTCCATTCAGGTCTTCACACAGCTTTTAATCAAGTGCTGATGTGTAGAATCAGTTTTCATTCAATATAATAATTAAACCATCATTTTAATGTAAAAAGTACATGAAGTTTCTGTCTTAGTCTGATTAAATACAATCTTAAAAAAGGTTTTGGGCAAGTTATATGTTTTTGTTAAAATAAATGCACATCTCTTGCAGATGGATGGATGGATGGATGGATGGATAGATGGATAGATAGATAGATAGATAGATAGATAGATAGATAGATAGATAGATAGATAGATACTTCTTTATTTATCCCAAAGGAAATTTAGGGTACATCCAACTTTAGATCCACTCTAAAGTAGCACTGTGTGATTTGACTGAAGAAATCATATCTCTATATGCTTTGGAAAAATGATGATTAGCAATACAACATAAGAATTTTATATAGAACATACATTTTAAGTGTCTGTATTTATTTCTAACATATACATGTGGCATAAGGTGTAATGTTTTTCTATTTTAACTATACTATAATTTGTCCCAGAGCTTTTGGTGAACTGTATGCTCATGCGGATCACAAATAAAGTGGAGAAATCTGCATGTTATTTCAGTATAAAGAAACACCAGCTCTCTATTCTTTGTCAATCCATTCAAATATTCTTCTTTGGGTTTATTGTAAAATCATTTGTTTAATCTTGTTTTTTAGACTAGCTTCATGTAATCTTGGAGTAAGGACATGTGAAAATCTGGATTCAGTTTTAAACTTGGAAAACTCCTCCCTGAAAGAGCTGGACCTCAGTAACAATGACCTGCAGGATTCAGGAGTGGAGCTGCTCTCTGCTGGACTGAAGAGTTCACAATGTAAACTGCAGATTCTCAGGTCAGTGTTTCTGTTATTTTTCATTTGAAATTATTAGGGCTGTCAGCGTTAAATCATTAACTTACGCTGTTAAGTTGGAATCAGTAACGCGTTACTATTTTTTAACCCAAGTTTTATTTCGGCACCAAGTTTGACCCCACCTTCTGCCGTAATCTGCACCGCCTTCACCCAACATGCAGATTTCTTTTCTGGTTTAACAACTGAAATGCTTTAATGTGGTGTCCAGCTGTAACAATCCGGTTCAGACTTCCAGCTCAGACCTGGATAGAGAGCTTTGTTGCTCTCTCTCCATCTCTCTGTTTGTTTTTGTCTCTCCGTTTGTTTCTCTCTCTCTCTCTCTCCGTTTGTGCCAAAAGTTTTACACAAAAAAATAAAATCCGCAAACAAAATGTTAGGAATCAAAAGCAAAAATTGTTTGTTGCAAATTCAAAAGAAAAAAAATATATAGCATATATTTTAAATATACTTGGTTACTTTACTTCAGTTTGAATTTTGCTAGTTTTTGCTTTTTTTAGTGTTTTTGTGATTTTTTTTGAGGATTTGTTTTGCATTTTTCTGCTAAAGAATTTTGCTTCAGGAATCTCTCCTTTGCTTCTGCTTTAGTTTTTTGCGGACAGCTTCCAGTGCACAGTAGCAGCAGCAGATACTTTTACAATTAAATTTCATACAAACGTTCTGTTCAATGTTATATTATTCTCTGTTTCACTCCATTAAAAAGCTCACTTTAGCGTGATGTGCTAAATATTCATGCACAAAGTAGGTAACTGGCTCAATGACTAGGTAACTCACTAGTTCACTGATTAGGTAACAATCTAATTCACTAGCTCACTGAGGAGATATGTAGCTAAGTCAGTAACACACTGACTATGTAACTCACTAGTTCACTGACTAGGTAACTCACTAGCTCACTGATATATGTGGGAGAAGGTGTAATGTTTTTTCCAGAGTTCAACTTGGAAAGTAGAAAAATTCACACACTTTAAAAAGCATTGCTCGTTCTCTGTTTTTTTAAACACTTTATTTTCTATTTTAACTCATTATAATCTGTCCCAGGTGAACTGTATGCCCATGCTGATCACCAGCTCTTTAGATAGACAATACATTTTACAGTTTAATTCTGTTTTCTATTCTTTGTCAATCCATTCAAATATTCTTTTTTGGGTTTATTGTAAAATCATTTGTTTATTCTTGTTTTTCAGACTAGCTTCATGTTATCTTGGAGTAAAGACGTGAAAATCTGGAATCAGTTTTAAACCCTGAAAACTCCTCCCTAAAAAAGCTGGACCTCAGTAACAATGACTCACTAACTCACTGGCTAGGTAACTAACTAGCTCACTGAGTAGGTAACTAGCTAACTCACTAACTCACTGGCTAGGTAACTAACTAGCTCACTGAGTAGGTAACTATCTAATTCACTAGCTCACTGACTATGTACCTATCAGACTTTGTGTATGAATATTTAGCACATATCGCTAATGTGAGCTTTTTAATGGAGTGAAACAGAGAATAATATAACATTAAACAGAATGTTTGTATTAAATTTAATTGTAAAAACATCTGCTGCTGCTGTGCACTGAAAGCTGTTTGCCTTTCCGTGTTTGGAAGGACACTTGCGACCTGGCGGGGTGGGCGTGGTCAGTCTCAGACGAGGGTCCAGGGAACCAGTCAGTCCAGAACCAGCTGACCAATGAAGATTCAAGGGGAACGCCTTCTTCTTAGCCCCGCCCACCCGTGAAAAGTGTGCCAAAACTCAGAAGCAAAAAACTAAAGCAAAAGCAAAGGAGAGATTCCAGAAGCAAAAGACTTTAACAGAAAAAAAAATTAAAGTAAAAAATAATAAGTAATAAATATAAAAAATTATAAAGTAACCAAGTATATTTAAAAATATATATTTGCTATATATTTTTTCTCTTTTGAATTTGTAACATACAATTTTTGCTTTTGATTCCTAACTTTTTTTTTTGTCCGCCACCACCCCCCTCTTCGGAGGACCATTAAGACTTTATTTGTATTAATATAAATTTCTGATATCTGAGGTCACTGTGCAGAGGGAGGACATAACAATGTGTATATATACAAATTAAACCAAATAGAAAAAAATATATAGGAGAAGAGAAGATAGAGAGAGAAAAAAACACAAAAGAAGAAATTGTGCCCTTGAAAGAAAAAGAAAAAAAAAAATATAGTATGGCTTCCTTTATTTTTTTATTTATCCATCCCTAACATTAAAAACACACAGAATAACAAAAAAAAGTAAATAAAAATAGCTAAATGTCTTAAATGTTAAATGTGTTATGTAACTGTGTGCATGTGTGTGTGTGTAGGAACATTCATGTAGCGGTGATGTATGGATGATGTGTTTATAGACATATAATGGATGTGTGTAGGTTATCTGTTAAAGACTGATGGAGTCACTGATGTAGGAGGTTGTTTAATGCTGACCAGGTTTTTATGTGTTCATGATTTCTGTTTTTGAGAGATGCAGATATTTTTTACATTTTCTATGTGTTCTGTGAGTGAGTTTTCCCATTGACTGATGGTGATTTTTAGGGCCCGAGCACCGAAGGCGCAGGCGAAGCCTGCACCGGAGGTGCAAAGCCCTATTGTTTTTGGTCCGTTTATTATTATTATTATTATATTCAGGTTCGCCCATTTTTGAGGCCTTTCCGATACTCGAAAACTCATACAAATTGGCATAGGCCTAAAACTCAGCGAAAATGAAAAAGTTACATAAGGCATGGGCGTGGTCGTGGTTCAGGAGCTCTATAGCGCCCCCAAACGTAGGCAGTGGCCGGGATGAAGTTTGTCCAATGTGCACCAACTTTGGTACGCTCATTGACCTTCTCATAAAGAACAAGAATCACTTGGATTTATCTGACTCCACCCAACAGGAAGTCGGCCATTTTGGCAGGAAATCGCAAAATATAAAGTTTCCCGCTGGGTTTCGGAGGGGTTATGATGTTCGAAAACTCATAAAACTTGAAAAGCTTATTTGGCTCAGGATGTACTTTGATAGTGAACTCGAATTTCGCACTTTTGATTTTCATCAGCTCTCTAGCGCCACCAATTTTACATGACATTTATGGAAAGCGCTCAGCCTCTTGATAATTGGCAGATTCATTAAGGCCTCAAAATGATTTAGATATGTATTGTCATTTTTGTTGTGTGTAGCTAGATGACTCTACAGCGCCCCCAATTGGTTGGGCTAATAAATTAGCCGTGACCTTCTCAAAAATTCTCAGATATTCTCGATTTTTGGCAGAAACATAGACAATATGATTCCGCACATATTAGCAATCGGCATGCATTGGCTCCGCCCAACAGGAAGTCGGCCATTTTGGAATTTGTGGAATTTTTACACATTTTTCACAAACTCATTCGAACTCCTCCTAGAGTTTTCGTCAGATTATCTCTAAATTGTCTGTGGATAGGCTTCAGACATACTTGGTGATAAATTGCGAAGGAATAGTTGATAGCTGAAACGACGACGTAACAGCGGGTAATTAATTTAATGGAGACGCAACACTAGCCCAAATAGAAACATTAGCATGGTCAGAACACAGGTGTTTGAAAAATCATGAAACTTTACAGAAACATAATAGACATCATTACGCACATTGTCACCATTGGTGTGATTGACTCCGCCCAACAGGAAGTCGGCCATTTTGAAACACGTGCATTTTACACACATTTTTTGCATACTTTGTCGAACTCCTCCTAGGGAATTTGTTGAATACTCTTGATATTTGTCAGCAATAAACAACTACCATCCGTGATGATAAATTGTGAAGGAATAGTCGATATCTTAAATGAGGACGAAATAGCGGACAGTTGAACTGCTTGAGATGCCCCATTAAAACAGGAAGTGAATACATTCTGGTGTTAGTAGGTGTTTGAGGAGGTTAAAAAGGTTGAAAACTCTCGAAAATTTACAGGCCTGCTTGATTTAAGCAGTACTTTGATCTGAAATTAAAATTTCATATATACGTATTATATTTGGCTCCATAGCGCCACCTAGGTTTCAATGCATATTAGACATTACGGGAATGCTCAAAACCTCTTGAAAATTGACAGATTGCATAAGACCTAAAAACACTTTACAAATATTTTGACAATTTTTTCATGTATAGCTAGCGGACTCTACAGCGCCCCCTAATTGGTTCGTTTAATAAATTAGCTGTGGATGTGTCAAAATTTGTCTAATCTTCTCAAATTTTGGTAGGATCGTAGGTAGTATGACCCTGCACATATTTGCAATTGGCTTGTATTAGCTCCGCCCAACAGGAAGTCGGCCATATTGGAATTTGTAATATTTTTACACATTTTTCACAAACTCATTTAAACTGCTTCTAAAGTCTTTGTCACATTACCTCTTATTTCGCTGTAAATGAACAACAGACACATTTGATGATAACTGCCAAAGGATAAGTCGATCGGTAAAACGGTGACCCAATGGCGAGCAATTGATTCACTAGAGACGCAACACTAAACCAAAGTGAAACAATGACACGGTCAGAACACAGATCATTGAAAATTCCTGAAACTTGGCAAAAACACAAAAGACATCATTACACACATTTTCAGCATTGGTAGGACTGACTCCGCCCAACAGGAAGTCGGCCATTTTGAAATATCTGCATTTTACACACATTTTTTGTGTATATTGTCAAACTACTCCTAGCAAATTTGTTGAATTCTCTTGGTATTTGGTAAAAATAAACATTGAACATATCTGATGATAAATTGTGAAGGAATAGTCGATATCTCAAACGAGGACGAAATGGCAGATGGTTGAATTTGTGAGATGCCACATCAAAACAGGACGTCAAAACCTAGGTAATGCCAGGTGTTTTGAGGAGGTTATAACGGAGAAAAACTCACAAAATTTGACCGGCCTGCTTATCTGAGGCTGTTGTTTGATGTAGAATTAGAATTTCAAATACATGTATTTTAACAGCGCTATAGCGCCACCGTTATTTTAAATGGATATTTCACGTTTAACATGATAGAAAACTCTTGAAAATTGGCACACTCAATAAGACCTTAAAATTACTTTCACCGGTTTCTCGGTTTGGCCCGGTACGATTTGCGCTGTTGTGCGAGGGCCCTACGTCCCCCTGTGACAGGGGGACAACTCGTTTTTCTTGATTTCCAGTTTGTGAGAATTGCTTTTTTTGGCGATGGTTAGCACCACCAAAAGTGCTCTGCTTTCCTCCTGGTTTAGGTTTGTGGTTCATGTGTCAAGCAGGCAGAGTGATGGGGATAGAGAGATTGGCTGTTTAAATAGTGGAGTTAGCCGAGTTATAACAAGCTGCCAGAAGTGTTTGTTTGGTGGGCAGTACCATAGAGCATGTATGTAATTGTCTGGAGTGTTTAGTGAGCAGTGTATGCAGATTTCTGAATCTACTAGTCCCATTTTATGTAGCTTTTGCTTAGTGTAGTGTACCCTGTGAATTGCTTTATATTGTATAAGGTGGAGGTTAGTATTGTTAGTCATGGTGAATGTGTTTTCCATAATGTTTCTCCAGAAATCAGCATTGGCAGCATTTTTTATTGGGATAGCGACTGTTTGGTCTAATTTGAATAAAAGTCTATATATTTTTGATAGAATTTTGTCTAAGGAAGAGATATTAAAGAATTCTGAAATTGGTGGGCTAGGTTCTAGTATTGCGTAATCTATGATTTTTGAGTTTAACATAGATCTAAGTTGGAGATATTCCAAAAACTGGTTCCTCTCAATGCTATATTTCTGGGTTAGATGTGAGAAAGTAGCCAAGTTATTGTTGTGTAGAACGTGGTGTAAATGTGTAATACCTTTTTCTTTCCATTTTTGTGTTTTTTTTGGTGGCGGGAAGTCGGGGTCGTGCTATATGGGTGAGTATTTAGTGGGTGCAAGTCTAGTGTTTGTGTTCTTGTGAATTTTCCACCACAAGCTGTCAGAGTCGAAGATATAATTGGGTTTTTGAAACAAGGGTGGCGATTGATTGTTGTGCTAATAAATGGTAAGTCTGAGATTTGTATTTCGTTAATTGATGTTTGTTCTTCTTATCTCCATATTTCATCAGTTTGATTTGGTTTTATCCATTTAATAATGTACTTTCATTGGTTTGCAGAGAGGTATTGTTGGAAATTTGGAGCTTCTAGGCCTCCCTGAGTTCTTTGTTTTTTGTAATGTGGTTAATTTGATTCTGGGTGTTTTATTTTTCCAGTAGAATTTAGAGTTGATTGCGTCTAAGGTTTTAAACCAGGTTTTGTAGAAATAGTAGAATATCATTTGCATAAAGGCTGATTTTTTTGTTCGGTAGTGTGGGTATGGATACCATTGATATTTGGGCATTGTCGTATAGCTGCTGCTAATGGTTCTATGAAAATAGATGCAGAGAAGACTTTCAATAAGATTAATTGGAAATTCCTTTTCAATACACTACATTAACTAGGTTCTGGAGAATCATTTATAGAATGGATTGAAACCCTCTACACATCACCCAAAGCCACAGTCAATGTTAACAGTACATGATGTTTCTGTCTTAGACTGATTAAATACAATCTTTAAAAAAGGTTTTGGGCAAGTTATATGTTTTTGTTAAAAAAATGTACATCTCTTGCAGATCCACTCTAAAGTAGCACTGGGTGATTTGACTGAAAAATCATCTCAATATGCTTTGGAAAAATGATGATTAGCAATACAACATAACAATTTCATATAGAATGTACATTTTAAGTGTCTGTATTTATTTTTAACATATATATGTGGAAGAAGGTGTAATGTTTTTCCAGAGCTCACCTTAAATAATAGAATAAATTCACACAGTCCAAGAACCCTTGCTCGTTTTTGTGTTTTGTTAAACATTTTCTTTTCTATTTTAACTCATTATAATCTGTCCCAGAGCTTTTGGTGAACTGCATGCTGATCACAAGTACAGTGGAGATTTCTGCATGTTAACTATTTCAGTTTAATTCTGTTTTCTATTCTTTGTCAACCCATTTATATATTCTTCTTTGGCTTTATTGTAAAATCATTTGTTTATTCTTTTTTTTTAGACTAGCTTCATGTAATCTTGGAGTAAAGACGTGTGAAAATCTGGAATCAGTTTTAAACCTGGAAAACTCCTCCCTGAAAGAGCTGGACCTCAGCAACAATGACCTTCAGGATTCAGGAGTGGAGTTGCTCTCTGCTGGACTGAAGAGTTCACACTGTAAACTGCAGATTCTCAGGTCAGTGTTTCTGTGATTTTTTCATTTGAAATTATTAGGGCTGTCAGCATTAAATCATTAACATACGCTGTTAAGTTGGAATCAGTAATGCGTTACTGATTTTTTAACCAAGTTTTATTTCGGCAACAAGTTTGGCCCCAAATTCTGCCGTAATCTGCAGAAAAAAAGGCAAGAAAAAAAAACGGAAATGCAAATGTTAGGAATCAAAAGCAAAAATTGTACGTTGCAAATTCAAAAGAGAAAAAATATATGGCAAATGTATATTTTTAAATATACTTGGTTTCTTTGTTTCAGTTTGGATTTTGCCAGTCTTTGCTTTTATTTTTGTGTTTTTGTGAATTTTTTGTGGATTTTTCTGTTAAAGACTTTTGCTTCTGGAATCTCTCCTTTGCTTCTGCTTTAGTTTTTTTCTTCTGAGTTTTGGCACACTTTTCACAGGTGGGCGGGGCTGAGAAGAAGGCGTTCGCCTTGAATCTCCATTGGTCAGCTGGTTCTGGACTGACCACGCCCTCCCCGCCAATTTCAAGCGTCCTTCCAAACATGGAGAGCAAAAGGCTTTTAGTGCACAGCAGCAGCAGATTGTGTTTACAATTTAATTTCATAGAAATGTTCTGTTTACTGTTATATTATGTTATAATATTCTCTGTTTCACTCCATTAAAAAGCTCACATTAGAGTGCTCAAAGTAGGTAACTAGCTAACTCACTAGCTCAATGACTAGGTAACTTACTAGTTCACTGACTAGGATTCTCACTAGTTCACTAATTAGGTAATTAGCTAACTCCCTAGCTTACTGAGTAGGTAACTAGCTAACTCACTCGTTCACTAATTAGGTAATTAGCTAACTCCCTAGCTTACTGAGTAGGTAACTAGCTAACTCACTAGCTCACTGGCTAGGCAACTCACTAGCTCACTGGCTAGGTAACTTACTAGTTCACTGAATAGGTAACTATCTAATTTACTACCTCACTTGCTAGGTAACTAACTAGCTCACTGAGTGGGTAACTAGCTAACTCACTAGTTCACTGACTAGGTAAGTAACATACTTTGTGCATGAATATTTAGCACATCTCACGAATGTGAGCTTTTTAATGGAGTGAAACAGAGAATAACATAACATAATATAACATTGAACAGAATGTTTGTATGAAATTTAATTGTAAAAGTATTTGCGGCTGTGCACTAGAAGCTGTTCGCTCTCTGTTTTTGGAAGGACGCTTGAAACTGGCGAGGTGGGCGTGGTCAGTCTCAGACGATGGTTCAGGGAACCTGTTAGTCCAGAACCAGTTGACCAATGGAGATTCAAGGGGCCTTCTTTTAGCCCCACTCACCCATGAAAAGTGTGCCAAAAATGCAAAAGAATAAAGCCAAAGCAAAGGAGAGATTCCAGAAGCAAAAGTCTTGAACAGAAAAATCCACAGAAAATTCACAAAAACACAAAAATTAAAGCAAAGACTGGCAAAATCCAAAATGAAATAATTTTCAAATAACTGCAAAGGATAATAAAGTAACCAAGTATATTTAAAAATATATATTTGCTATGTATGTGTTATATGACTGTGTGCATGTGTGTGTGTGTGTGTAGGAACATTCATGTAGCGGTGATGTATGGATGATGTGGTTATAGATATATAATGGATGTGTGTAGGTTATCTGTTAAAGACTGATGGAGTCACTGATGTAGGAGGTTGTTTAATGCTGACCAGGTTTTTATGTGTTCATGAGTTCTGTTTTTGAGAGATGCAGATATTTTTTACATTTTCTATGTGTTCTGTGAGTGAGTTTTCCCATTGACTGATGGTGATTTTTTTTCCTTGATTTCCAGTTTGTGAGAATTATTTTTTTGGCGATGGTTAGCACCACCAAAAGTGCTCTGCTTTCCTCCTGGTTTAGGTTTGTGGTTCATGTGTCACCAAGCAGGCAGAGTGATGGGTATGGAGAGATGGCTGTTTAAATAGTGGAGTTAGTCGAGTTATAACAAGCTGCCAGAAGTGTTTCATTGGTGGGCAGTACCATAGAGCATGTATGTAATTGTCTGGAGTGTTTAGTAAGCAGTGTATGCAGATTTCTGAATCTACTAGTCCCATTTTATGTAACTTTTGCTTAGTGTAGTGTACCCTGTGAATTACTTTATTTTGTATAAGGTGGGGGTTAGTATTGTTAGTCATGGTGAATGTGTTTTCCATAATGTTTCTCCAGAAATCAGCATTGGGGGTAATTAAGATATCTTCTTTCCATTTTTTATTGGGATAGTGACTGTTTGGTCTAATTTGAATAAAAGCCTATATATTTTTGATAGAATTTTGTCTGAAGAAGAGATATTAAGGAATTCTGAAATTGGTGGGCTAAGTACTAGTATTGCGTAATCTTTGATTTTTGAGTTTAACATAGATCTAAGTTGGAGATATTCCAAAAACTTGTTCCTAACAATGCTATATTTCTGGGTTGTATGTGAGAAAGTAGCCGAGTTATTGTGGTGTAGAACGTGGTGTAAATGTGTAATACTTTTTTCTTTCCATTTTTCTAGTTTGTTTTTTTTTTGGTGGCGGGAAGTTGGGTTTGTGCCATATGCGTGAGTATTTAGTGGGTGCAAGTCTAGTGTTTGTGTTCTTGTTAATTTTCCACCAAGCTGTCAGAGTCGATGATATCATTGGGTTTTTGAAACAAGGGTGGCGATTGATTGTTGTGCTAATAAATGGTAAGTCTGAGATTTGTATTTCATTAATTGATGTTTGTTCTACTTCTCTCCATATTTCATCAGTTTGACTTGGTGTTATCCATTTAATAATGTACTTTAATTGGTTTGCAGAGAGGTATTGTTGGAAATTTGGAGCTTCTAAGCCTGCTTGAGTTCTTTGTTTTTGTAATGTGGTTAATTTGATTCTGGTTGTTTTATTTTTCCAGTAGAATTTAGAGAAGATTGCGTCTAAGGTTTAAACCAGGTAGGTGGAGGTTGGATGGGAATACTTGAGAAGAGGTAGTTTAATTTAGGTAATATCGTCATTTTGGTTGTGGATATTGGTAGAGGATAGTGGTAGGTTCATCCAGCATTGGATATCATTGTTGATGGTTGTGAGTAGTGGTCTAAAAATAAGTGTGTGCAGCTCAGACAGCTGGGTGGAAATGCCCAGGTATGTGATGTGTTCAGTGCACATAGGGATAGGGAGTGACTGAACTGCTGTGTCTGATAAGTTCATGTTAAATGGTAGAACGGTGGATTTAGAGCAGTTAATGGAATAATCTGAGATTTTAGAGAATGTTTTAATTATTTGTGTAGTCTGAGGAATTGAGGAGAGTGGGTTTTGTAGAAATAGTAGAATATCATCTGCATAAAGGCTGATTTTGTGTTCGGTAGTGTAGATATGAATACCTTTGATATTTGGGCATTGTCGTATAGCTGCTGCTAATGGTTCTATAAAAATAGAGAACAGCAGAGGAGAGCGTGGGCATCCTTGCCTAGTTCCTCTGTGCAGTGTGAAAGCAATTAGCTTTGTGTCTGTGTTAATTAGTGACAGTGGACGGTAGCTGGATGGTAAAAGGATCTTTGTAGGTTTAAGATGGAGTGATATTGTAGCTGTATTCATTTCTGTTGGTAGTCTCTGATTTTGTTTAATTTCTGCTGTTACTCTACTGAACAATGGGCCAAATATTGACCAGAAGTGCTTGTAGAATTCTGCAGGAAAGCCATCTGGTCCTGGTGCTTTGTTATTAGGCATCTTACGGAGGGCTTTATGGAGTTCTTCTGAAGTTATTGGCTTTTCTAATATGCTTTTTTGTTCTTCAGTTAGTTTAGGTAGGTGTATATTATTGAGGAAAGTGTGAATATCTATTGGGTCTGGATCGTGTTCTGGTGAGTATAGATTTTTATAGAATTTCCCAAATACTTGATTAATTTCATTTCATGTTTGGCTAATTATTCCGGTCTCATCTTTAATTGATGGGATTGTTTTTTTGTTTTTTTTTTTGTTATGTTTTACTTGGTAAGCTAAGAACTTACCAGATTTGTTATTGTGATTAAATTGTTTATATCTTAGTCGTTGTATTAAAACTTGAGTCCTCTTGTTTATAAGTTCATTTTACTGTGATTCATATTCTTTTAACTCTTTTTTTTATTTTATCTGATGGGTTTTTTATCATTTTATTTGACAATTCCCTGATGTTGTAGATTAGACTCATTTTCCATATCTTTCTTCTTCTTACAGGAAGAGTGAGAGATTAGTTTGCCTCTTAGTACTGCTTTCCCAGTTTCCCACAGTATTGTTGGTGTGGTTTCTGGAGAATCGTTTATTTCTAGGAAAGATGCCCACTCTTTTTTGATGTAGCTGTCAAATTCTGGGTCTGTAAGTAACAAGGAATTTAGTCGCCAGCTGAAAGTTTTATATAGTGGATTTATGTTCCATATAAGTGAAACTGGAGCATGGTCACTGATTATTATAGGGTGATATTTTATTTCTGATATATTAGCTATAATAGAATTGCTGGTTAAAAAATAGTCAACGCGAGAATATAAGTGGTAGGCTGGAGAACAGAAAGAAAAATCTTTAGTGTTTGGGTTTTTGAGGCGCCAACCATCGCTGAGCCCCAAGTCTGTCATGTATTGTTTAATGATATCTGTTGAATGCCAGTAACGTGTATTGTGTGCCATATTTAATCTGTCTAAATGGTTCAATGATTGAATTAAAGTCGCCTCCAATTATAACGGTGGAATCTGATATATTGTTTATATGGTTGAAAAACTCATGAAAGAAGGATGGATTATAAATGTTGGGGCCATACAAACTTGCTATTGTTAAGGGTTGCTGATGTTGATGTTAATTATGATATATCTACCTGTGTCGGATATAGTGGTGTTATGTGTGAAGGGGATTTTTTGGTTTATTAGTATTGATACTCCTCTTTATTTGGAGTTATAGTAGGCTGAGAATATATGGATGAATTGTGGTGATCTGAGCTTATGATGATTTGTTTCTGATAGATGTGTTTGTTGTAGTAAACAAATGTCTGCCTTTAGTGAAGTGAGATGGTTTAGTACCTTGGCTTGCTTAATCTGTGTCCCGATACTACGAACGTTCTGGGTCATAAATTTAAGTGAAGACATGTTGTGATGTATGGATTAATAATGTTTATCAATGATATGATATGAGTGTGCAGATGTTTGAGGATATTTTCTGGTGTTTGGGGGATGGAGTTTAAACAAAAATGCATTTTTCGGATCTGGGATATATAGTAGTAATAAAATAGAGGTTGGTGCAAAGAGATACAGAAAGGAGTGATTAAATGCAAACAAAGTAGAAGAGACATAACATAAGATAAAAAGTGTTGGATTTGGTGTGACATACAAGTTATGACATTGAGACGTTGCATGCATTAAGTTATTGCTAAGTGGTTCCTTGTGATTTTTATGGGATTTTGTGAACGGATTAATGTGCGTGCATTAGTATATTTGCATGTGCGTGTGTATTTGGATGGATGGATGAGGTGGCATTAGGAATTTTAATAAACAAGTAAATATTAACAAAATGATAAATATAGAATCATAAACAACGTCCTTTGGTCTATCTTGCACATGTTTAAAAATGAACATTATAAATATAATATTTGTTATTTTTTTACATTTTAGAGTAAAATTCTCATTTCCGCAACATGTCCATATCAGAATTTCAGTACATTGTTTGGAAATTTTAATATTTAAACATTTAAAAAAATACTTAAATGCATTTCATACTATAAAGACTTTGAGTAAATAAACATAAACGATTTTACATTGAAAAGTAAAAACAATAAAATTAATAAAGAAAAGGAATGTGTCCAACACTAATTTTCTCATCCTCCGCAACAATTTTCAATCATTGTTTAAATCCACAAATAACTTAAATTTTCAAGGCATTTTCAACATTAGGGAAGACATTGGCCATGACACTCAAGATGGCTACCATGTAAGCAGTTCTTCTCATATGTTTCTGGATAAAAGTTAAAAGATTGCTCATCAACTTGTCTGCACGACTTTTTCATTGTCATTACCGATATATCGATATAAGTTTTGAGCCTACAGTTTGAAGTTACAGTCTGTATTTTTGATTATAATATAGTATATTAAGGTCTAAATGGACACTGTATGTGAAAATTTATCTAGCCCTCATGGTGCCTTTACAGTTAGCATAAAAGTTTAAAGTCACTCATCCTCCGCAACTGAATTCTCACTTACTGCTACATTTCAATACCTGTTGCAGTGATGAGATGCACTATTTCGGTAATGAGAATTTGATTAGGAAGCATAATACAGATGCCTTTTTACTTCCTGATTGTCATAAAATGAGCGTTACCCTGAACATTTTCTCCAGTAGACCATTCTAACTTAGCTATTGCAAACCACCAGTAGAGGTCACTAATGTTTAGTCTTATCTGGCCTGACACTAAATCTAATTTCGTACACAGAATTAGATGTTAGACCACATAACTACAGAGCTTTTTTTCCATCTTTGATATATATTTTTTGTAATATGCGATGTGTATTTGTTTACAGGCAGGTAGCTATTGAGAAAAGAAAGGCAGCAGCAAAAGCAAGGCTGTCAAAGTTTAGGTAGAACATTTACAGCAAGAATTACAACATTTAGAAAAACAAACACACATACTCAACGACACAGACAGTTGTTCCAGTTGGAGTTACTTTCACATGATATTATTTGTGTACAGTCCATTCTATGGAATTGAGCAAAACCTGAAATGGATATCATAATTTTATATTTGCCATTTCCAATGGAAAAATAAAGACAACACGTGATCTGACCAAAAAGTACCATGACGAAAAGAAAAAGCAATGGAGGAAAAAAGATCAGCCAGATATTACAGAACTGACATATGCCTGACATATGGGCAAAACACAAAAAAACTACGTAAATGACTAAAAATAAAAGTTTGGTCTTAGTAGGCATACAATGCTGGATGGTGCATAAAGATAGACAAGATTTCAGAGTTTCTGAGAGGTCTTTCTTTGACATTTGTTGAATGGTTTCCAATAGTTAAATGAGCTGTTTTATTAATGAAGGTGCTATAGTCTACATGAAAGATTATTTTGATATACAAATGTTTGCATTGTAAATTGTCTTAAATAATATGAAATGTTCTTGAAAATAAACATTCTTTTCATAATGTAGCATTGTGTGTGAGTGTAAGCTAATAAGTCTTAAACCCTTGCTTAACTGTAAATGAACTGAACTGCTTAACTTTGATAAAAAAATTGCATTTTTATCATATATTAGATGTCATATCACATTGCGGTAATGATACATTTTTGTGGACTTCATCTATAAAATGCTAATAAAATATGCAATAAAATGGAACAAATGTTCTAAAAATAATATTCATAGTAAGTTTAGACCTTAATCTTAAATCCTCAAAAGGAAATTTGTTGTTAAATGCATTTTGCAAATTTTCATATTGGATGTCCTCTGAATCTGGATTTTGTGAGAATGACCCGAGTAAGTGGGAGTGGAAGAAAGAGAAAGAACGAGAGAGAAAGGAAAGTTTAGGGGAAATATATATATTGTGATTCGCCCCTGGGGTTAGGGGCGTGATCACTGTGACCCGGAAGGAGGAAGCACAGAGAGATCATACCTTTTATTGGTTTAAAGGTCCTCCACCACACCCAGAATAAACTCAAAACAACATAACTCAGCCCAGTGGGGTTTTAGAGTTCAGTAGTTTCTTTTAAATTTTAAATATAAGTCCGTGCAGCCTCAGCCCTCAGCTCTCCAGTGAAAATACTCTGAGTGAGGGCTGAGGCTCAGTTTATATGCCAGTCCCAGCTGGCTGTTTAATCAGTCCTGATGCAGACCAGCTGGGACAGACAGGGCTGAGCGTTCCTGCGTGGGACGGACCCCCGGTTCCCCCGCCTCCTCACGCCACAATATACATTATGGATCAATTTTATGAGGTTATTTGAGTATTGACCTATATGTTAGAGATCGTGCAACGAGAGCGCAACGCGCATGAGAGAGAGAGAGAGTGCACAAATGAAAGCGCTCAGGGGGGAGAGAGAGAGAGAGAGAGAGAGAGAGAGAGAGCACTATTTAGTTACAGTTAAAGAAATTTAGAACAGCCAGGGAGTTATGTTTTTGTCACAATATAGCTGTCCATCAACATAAAGTTTGTTGCACAACATAAACTTTTGGCACAAAATTCACTCCATAAAATATCCACTATAAAAATTTCAGTCTTACGAAAAACAAGTGCAATTAATCACAGAATTTTGGTAGGTTTAATTGGATTGCATTTTTTAATTGATTGACACCACTAGAAATTCTACATGTATAAATGTGTAAATATTCAGGTGTTTACGATGATAACAAATCAAACAAGAAAAAGTGTTTAACGAAAGTCAGAGTATACCAAACAAACAAATACGAGTCTTCTGCAGTCGTCTTAAGAATGTCCAACTTGAATGAACATTTGAGATACATCACACATTGATTTACAAAATTGTGATGCACAAGCAAAAACAATTTTAGAAAAAGTTAATATGAACTCAATTCTTTGGTCCACATCAATACTAATGCAGTATTCACAGAGATGCTTACTGTTGAGGTTTGGGTTTCATGTTAATCTGTGTCAACTGTGTTAAGAAACTTTAGTTTTCTATAGATATTTATTTCAGATTTTGTAGTGTTATTTAAAAAAAAGAGACTAATATCAAAGTGCATTATCTTCATCAGTCTGCTATGTTGTCTTTCTTTCTTTCTTTCTTGTTTTCTGTCACTCACTCACACATTCTCTTGCTCTGTCTGCAGATTATCTGGTTGTATGATCACAGATAAAGGCTGTTGTTCTCTGGCTTCAGCTCTAATTTTAAACCCCACCCACCTGAAAGAGCTGGATCTGACCTACAACCACCCAGGAGAGTCAGGAGTGAAGCTGCTTTCTGACAGACTGGAGGATCCACACTGCAAACTGGAGAAACTCGGGTAGGTCTGAACTAATAATTATATTATCAACTTATTCTAAGATAAATATTGTTGTACATGTTGTACATTTTAACATTGTAAATCTAGTTGTAGTCACCAGGTAAACATGGTGGAGCAGCATGTAACCTTCATTCTGTCATTCTGTCTTATTTTTGTTTACACAGCCACTGTTAATTTGTTATGCTCAAGCTATCTGCACTGAATGCCAAGTACTTTGCTGTAATTCTGTTTTGGCTCATCTTTCTGTTGGTAAAAAGAACCAAGGTTTAGTTTTCACTCCAGAACAGGTGGAAAACTTCAGTGATGGAGAGCTGCCCTGAGCATCGATTCAGGATAAAAGTTACATAATAAAAACTGATCTCTACTAACTTTATACACACTGAGAGTCAAGCACCCCAGCAACCAGCCCATGTCTTTATGGTAAAAATAATCAGTGACTGCAAAACCAGAATCCTTTCTGAACACTAACCTACACCCTGTGCAAGGTGGTCTTGATGCTTATTGCTATCTTACTCCCACCAACAGTGTATTTTCATGCTCTTCACCTGTCTTGTTTAAACAGCAATGTTGATTTTGAATATATCTACGCCGATGAAAAACATTGGTCAATTCCAGGTAGCTGTGCCATTTAAATAGCAATACGCCAAAGTCAGACCGCACCTGGCTCTTAAAGGGAATGGCAAATGACATGGTGATTGGTTTATTTCATGATACATGCTTTTTGTACATTTTGAGCCTCTTTTGAGCAACTTTTCCTATCGTAAAGACACAGTGACACACCCTAAATCAAGTTGCATGATGCCCGGCTGACAGCTCACCTACGGATCACTAAAATAGAGCCCTTAATTTCTAAAGAGATCCGATTAATGTGATTGAGTTGGTTTGTTGGCTTTATTTTAAAATGTTGCCGTTGTTACATTTTAAATTTTTGAAGTTTTCTAATGACCAGTGGTATAAAATTATTTTGAAAACTTTTTGCACAATAATTCCATGAAAAATGTATGGTCCAATAAAAACAGT
This sequence comes from Astyanax mexicanus, assembly GCF_023375975.1. Lineage (NCBI taxonomy): Eukaryota > Metazoa > Chordata > Actinopteri > Characiformes > Acestrorhamphidae > Astyanax > Astyanax mexicanus. The sequence continues at coordinate 11,197,121 of NC_064411.1, read as the reverse complement.
TTTTGTGACGGGAGTACACTCGGGTATGGATATGAATGCAAAAAACATACTTTAGTAAAGTTTAACCCTTTTCTGCAAGCCCACAAGAAACCATTTTATCTTATCTAGGAGACCATTTTCACCCAGTTTCTATCTTATTATTGAATCATTAACACTGATCTTAACTGAGGCGAGTGAGATCCTGCAGTTCTTTAAATGTTGTTCTGGGTTCTTCCTGGATGAGTTGTTCATGCTCTTTTGGAGTAATTTCTGTAGGTCAGTCACTCCTGGGAACTTTAACTACTGTGCCATGTTTTCTCCATTTCTGAATAAAAGCTCTAATAAAAATAATACTACATATTGTGCATATAAAGCAGAATAAGATACGGTAAGTATTAAAACTTTATACATGCAGTCAAAAATATATTTAGAGAAGTAAGAGTTAATCTTCCTTAATCTTCCGTTTTTAAACTGATTTTATGCAGTGTGTATTGCAGTTCCGTACTTTACCACATGAGGTCACTAATTTCCGCTCTCTCAAATGTTCGCTCGTTTTCACGCAAAGTATTTCTTTGTAAATCAGTTTCTAAAAATCTCACACTGTGCTGATCTGTGTGTGTGTGTGTGTGTGTGCGTTTAGAGTGGAACATGGAGGGAAGATCAGAATCAAACCTGGATTAAAAAAATGTAAGTTACACACACACTCGCATACACACACTACACACACACACACACACACACTACATACAAACACTACACACACACACACACTACACAGACACACACACACACACACACACTACACAGACACACACACACTACACACACACACACTACACACACACACACACACACACAACATACAAACAATACACACACTAAATATAACACTACACGCACACAAAGTACAAACACGAACACTCACATACAGACACATACACTCTACATACAAACAAACACACAAACACACTACACACAAACACTACATAGAAACAATACACACAAACACTACACACACTACATACACACCCAAATACACACACACTATATACACCCAATACAAACACACTACATACACACCCAAATACACATAAACTACATACACATACATACACTATATACAAACACTACACACACGTACACTACATACACACAATACACACAAACACTAAACATACCACTACACACAGACACTAAATATACCACTACAGATACACTACACACAATACACACAATACAAGCACACACATACACACAATACAAGCACACAAACACACTACATACACACACATTCACTACATACACATTAATTATAACACTACACACACAAAAAATAAAACACTACACACACACTAAATTAACACTGCACACAAACACTAAATATAACACTATACACACACTAAATATAACACTACACACACTACATATAACACCACACACAAACACTAAATATAACTCTACACACACACTCTAAATATAACACTACACACTATAAATATAACACTACACACACACTAAATATAACACTGCTCACAGACACTAAATATAACGCTACACACACACACACACTAAATATAACACTACACACACACTAAATATAACACTACACACACTAAATATAACACTACACACTAGGGATGCAACAGTACAGTGTGGCCACGGTTCGGTTCGTATCGCGGTTGTTGGGCCAGATTAATTCAAATCACAATATCTATTATAAAAAAGGAGCACTTATTCTTACCATTAGTCAAAAACAGGTAACTGAATCACACTGTGCTTTACCTGCTGACTGTCTTTTACCTTGATTATCAAACTCAACGCTGAAGCCAAAATGTCCCGAACAGCGGATTTATAAGATGACGACGCCTCTTCAAATATCCTTTTCTCCGTTTAGCGTTCACTGGCCCTGATCACGCAGCTGAGAAAGTTTTGTTTAATTAGTCCTCAAATCATCAGCGTTTGCCTTCAGAGCTGATTTGCTCCGATAGAAGTAATATATAAAAAACTATCAACTATAAAATATAATATACTTAAAATCTGCACAGTAACTATAAGTTATTATTAGTTATATTTATATCTGACATTTATAAGGATTTAAATTTCTGTTCAGTACACAGACTTAATAACTGTAGCTTAATATAGCAGTTATAGGCAAGGGCGTAGGAGCGGGCTTGATATTGGGGGGGGGGGGTCTGTGTGTAAAAAATTATGCATCCAATGTCTGAATTATATACATAGTACAAAAACTGATCAGTTATCACCTAATATTTAAAATAATATAACAGTATTGGTTATTATTATTATGTATTGTATGTCAATTCTGTTGTATATTTACATTTTCTTTGGTTCCTGCGCTTTAATTTTTTTTTACTGAGAACACTTCTTTCTACTGAGAGAATGTAACTACGTTTCCTAGAGATTTTTGGCAGAAGTTAATATAAACGTCAGGACATGTGGTCTTACTGTGAACTACATATGAACAGAAGTCAGGTTAGATCAGTGTTTCTTAACCCTGTTTATGCCTCCCTTTGATATAATGACGACAGCACAACTGTTCTTAATACACTGATTAGGGGTTTATTCCTAAACGTGAAAACTGTAATACAAAAAATTATACAACAATAAGATAAACAAAATTACAACTTTGCATATAAACTACCATGAACAGCATGAAATTGCATATTAAGTTTCATTTATGTGTTTTAGCAGATACTAGAAACAGTAGCACCAATACACTCATTAATCTTTCTTAAACCAATAATACAAAAAAGAGTAAAACAAACCTCATTGGCTGCATAAATAACTCAGGGAGGGGTATGGCTTCCTTTACAGTGTCCCTTACCATGTGAACACACCTTTAAACACTTAAATTTAACTTAGGAAAAGACATGAAAATGCCCATTCTGCTACCTGTCCGTGCATATAACAGGTCCCACCAGGAAACCTTTGTGGACATGTAGTTCCGCCTCAGCTCTTAAAGTAGAAATAAAATACACTGCCCAGGTATGCAGTTACACTCCCACCAAATTTATGATTTCTAACTCTAGATTACTCAGGATGAAGAAAAATAACAATAAAATAAATAAATTATAGCTTCAGTTTTGACTTCTCCAATAATGGTCACAAGGTTGCATCTAGATAGAGATAGAGTGTGAAGAAAGAGAAAGAAAAGATAGGAGAAGGTGGGAAGACTAGATTCTTCAGTTTGCTTCCAGAAGTGTCACTGTTTTATGGATGGGCCTCTCTAGGTGGACAGGTTTGGAGATACGCTTTCCCTTCTCATCAAGGCTGGAGTCACTAATAAGCAACTTCAATCTTCTCACTCTTCCATCCTTTCCAGGGTATACTTCGATGACCTTTGCCATCTTCCACTGGTTACGTGCTGTGTTATCATCCTGCAACAGAACAACATCATTGACCCTTGCATCTCTGCGGTCTTTTGTCCACTTCTGCTTCTGTCTGTATTGGAGATTCAGAAGGTACTCCTTCTTCCATCAACCTCCAGAAGAGGTTGGCCAAGAACTGAACACGATGCCATCTCTTGCGGAGGTAGAGATCTTCCTTAACAAACCTTCCAGGAGGTGGAGCGAGAGTCGTTGACTTCATTGTCAAGATGTGGTTTGGGGTAAGGGGCTCTGGGCTGGATGCATCATTAAGGCAATCAGTAGTCAAAGGTCTGCTATTGACAACTGCCATGACTACATACAGGAATGTTCGTAAAGACGAGCAGTCAAGTTGTCTGGCTGACTGTTCCATGATTGATGTTAAGACGCTCCTGATGGTGCGAATTTGTCTTTCCCAGACTCCACCCATATGACTTGAGGCTGGGGTATTCATAATGAACACACATCCAATTTCCTTGAGCTCTTCCTGATCCATTTCTTTCAGTGCTTCAGCAAGCTCTCGTCTAGCGCCGATGAAGTTTGTGCCTTGATCACATCTTATCTGGTGTACCATTCCACGAATAGCGATGAATGAACGCAGAGCGTTGATGAATGCATCTGTGGTCAGATTGTCTAGCATCTCGATGTGCACTGCTCTGGAACACATACAGGTAAGTAACAGCCCATAACGCTTTAGCTCCTTTCTTCCTTCCTTAATATAGAATGGTCCAAATCAATCCATCCCAGAATAGGTGAATGGAGGGGTGGTTTGCATCCTATCCTCTGGGAGGTCTGCCATCCTTTGCTGTTCTGGGCTTCTTCGGAACTTCCTGCATGTTGTGCAGTTGTAGACATGTGATGATACTGCCTTGCTGCAGCCAAGCATCCATATGCCACTGGATCGGAGTGCATTCAAGGTCATTCCTCGTCCCTGATGGAGCACTTTCTCATGATAATGCTTGACTAGCAATGCTGATACATAACTGTCCTTTGGAAGGAGTGCTGGATGTTTAATATGTGGATGTAAAGCGGCATGGGTTAAACGGCCTCCCACTCTAAAAATACCTTGTTCATCAATAAACGGACTCAACCTGAATAGCCTGTTGCCTTTGACTTGTGTCTCTTTATGTCTCAGGAGATACTGTATCTCCTTTGAAAAGGTTGCTTCTTGAACCATCTTAATTATGAACAGCTCTGCTTCTCTCCTTTCTTCAAGACTGGTGGCTTTACAGGACCTTGCCTGGAGACCCTTGACTTCTTTTATATGGCGCTTGAGTCTGGCGATAGCTTTTACCATTCTGGACCAGTCGGAGAACTTGTGCAGGTGTTCTAACAATGATCTTGTTTCATTTGCCTGAACATTGTGGACCTGGACCTTCTTGAGTTCAGGATCACCACTTGAGATTTCTTCCATTTTTACTTTACTTGGTAGTTCCTTCTGCCACAGAAACCTTGGGCCAGTGAACCAGTCAGAGGATACAAGCTGCTCCACTGCAAGACCTCTTGAGGCGTGGTCTGCTGGATTTTCTTCAGAAGCCACAAACCTCCATTGAGAGAATTTTGTGCTTTGCCTGATACGTTCCACACGATTTGCTACAAACACGTGAAATCTACTGGCTTCATTATTGATGTATCCAAGGACAACCATAGAATCAGTCCAGAAGAATTCTTGTTGACACTCTATGTCCAGCTCTTTCTTGAGCATGTCACTGATGCGGACGGCTACTACTGCTGCTGACAGCTCAAGCCTTGGTATGGTTGTGACTTTGGTAGGGGCAACTCTTGCCTTACCCATAACCAAGTAGCAGTGAACCTCACCTGATTCATTGACTACTCTGAGGTATGAGCACGCACCGTAGCCTGACACACTGGCATCAGAGAAATGGTGAAGCTCATAGTGCTGTGCCTTGAAGCTTGATGGAACGTAGCATCTTGGGATCTTAACATTAACCAGATGTTGTAGATCTTGGAGCCATCGTTCCCACTGAGGTTGCAGGTCATCGGGTAAAGCATCATCCCAGCTGAGCTTGTCCCGACACATCTGCTGTAAGATCTGCTTTCCAACTAGGATGAAGGGTGCCACGAATCCAAGAGGATCATATATTGAAGCAACTGTGGACATGACTCCTCTTCGGGTAAATGGACTCTCCTTGATGACTACTCTGAACTGGAACTCATCAAAAACCACGCACCACTGCACACCGAGGGCTCTTTCCATCTGCAGTTCACCCAGTGCCATGTCCCTTTCTGTAGCAGCTTCAGCACATTCTTCTTTAGGAATGGTGGCAAGGACTTCTTTACTGTTAGAGATGAACTTGTGCAATCGAAGTTTGCCTGTACTGCAAAGCTCTCTTGCTTCTTTTACTAGCTGGATTGCTTGACCTGTGGATGATACACTTGACAAGCCGTCATCAACATAGAAGTTCCGCTGTATGAACTTGATGGTGTCTTCACTGAAACATCCTTGACCTTCAGCTGCAATGTGCTTAAGTCCATAGTTGGCACAGCCAGGTGATGAAGCTGCATCGAAAAGATGGACCTTCATTCGATATGTGGAAGGTTGTTCTTCAAATTTTCCGTTCTCCCACCAAAGTAATCGAAGGTAATCTTGGTCTTCTGTCTTCACGTGGAACTGGTGGAACATGCGCTCTATATCACACATGATTGCGACCTGGCCTCATGTGTGAAGTAGAACTCCCACCAAGGTGTTTGTCAGCTCTGGACCGGTCAGAAGATGGTCATTCAAAGACGTCCCTTGGAACTTGGCGGAGCAATCAAAGACGACACGAATTCTCCCAGGCTTACGTGGATGATAAACCCCATGATGAGGGATGTACCATGCTGGAGTTTTATGCATGTCTTCCTTTGGGACTCTTTCCGCATCACCACGGGTTATAGTCTCATCCATGAAGCTCTTGTAGTCCTTATTGTATTGTTAATCTCTTCTCAGCATTCTTTCCAGGCACTTGAGACGGTGGAAGGCACACACCTTGTTATCAGGTAAGTTGGGTCTATCCTTCTTGAATGGCAGTGGCATTTCATAATGACCATCACGCTTAAGTTTGATACCCTCTTTCAATGTTGATAAGAATCTGCGATGTTCTTGAGAGATGTAGCTAACTTCAGAAGCTCTTTCAGCAAAGTCAGATTCCAACACCTTGATGACATCTACAGGTAAGATGACTTCTTTGATCTGTGTTCTACAGACATAATGCACTTCACTTGTAAGGTCTGAAGAGGACTGCACACTTGGCATCACCTGCTTCACTATGACTTGATGGCTTATTCCAATTGCATCTCCATAGTTGAGGCATGGATTACCATAGCCAACAACACTCCATCCCAAGTCTGTCCTCTGTGCGAAGGGTTGATTTTCTTCACCAGGCACCACTTGTCTTGGTATTAGGGCTTGAGGACAATTATAGCCAATTAGCAGGCCAACATCACAGCTTTGCTGAGGAGCTCTCTCATCTGCAATGTGTTCAAGATTTGGTTTCTGTTTGCAGGTATAAATTCTCTTGAGTAGGTCACTGGAAGTGGAATTGTCTTATCTGAGTAAAACCCTCTAACTTGTAAACCAGTCAGTTTCTGGCAGGACACAACAGTGTTTCTTGAAGCCAGTGTGGACAGCCTTAGCTGTACTGGTTCACTCTTTGTGTTGAGTGCCCTTGCCGTCTCTTCAAGGATAAAAGATGTGTCACTGAGTATCGAGGAGTGCATACACAAGAACTTCACAATTTGGCTCAGTGGTGGTGGAGACCCACACTGGAATTATTTTGGATGTGTGTGTATCTCTGCCATTCTGGGTGACTCTATGAGATGTTGCTTCACGTGATTTGCTTGGTGCTAGACCTTGTGGTTGAACTGAATTCTCTTCTTTGAACTTGTCATGGTCCTTACTTATATCAGTCCTTGCCTGCATTCTTTCTTCCTTTGTGCGATTATCATGGAGGCAAGTTGGATGTCTTTTCTCACATGCATTGCAGATACTCCTGTGTCTACAGTCCTTGGAGCGATGGCCCAACTTCAGACAGCCGAAACACAAACTCTTTTCTTGAACGAACTTGACTCGTTCTGTAATTGTCTTCTTTACAAACTTACGACACTCAGGCAGACTGTGTCCTACCCTCTCACAGAAGAAACAGCTTGTGAAGCTGGCTTTCTCCTCTGAGCCTGTTACTAAGGCCTTTGCTCCAGGACTTCTGTTCTTTAAAACCTTGCTCCATTCTCCTTGGCTTGACTTCAGTGCATGAAGAGAAGTAATTGGATTGCAGGCAATTTTGGCTTCATGTGTGAGGAACTTGACAAACTGGCTAAAACTTGGGAACCTCTGACTTTCTTCCTCCACTTCCATGACCTTCCTATTCCATCTTGATGTCAACCAATCTGGAAGTTTAGCAAGTATTTTTTGGTTCTCATTACAGTCATTAAGCACTTCAAGACCTCGGATTTGAGGCATTGCGGACTCACAGCTGCGAAGGAAGTCTACGAAGTCTTGAAGTTCTTGACTGCCCTTTGCACTTATCTTGGGCCATGCATCAATCTTATCTCTGAAGGCTTTGGCAATGAGGAACGGACTGCCATATCGCTCCTCTAGGATGCACCATGCTGCAAGGTAGGCGGACTCAGTGCCTAGTAAAAAGTAGCTCTCTATGGCCTTTTTTGCGGATCCACCCACATACCTACGTAAATAATATATCTTTTCTTCAGCTGGTATGCTCTTCCTGTCAATGAGGGTCTGAAAAGAAACCTTCCAGTCATTGAATCTGAGTGGGTCACTGGTGAACATGGTAGGTTCGGGTACAGGCATGCGACTGGCACTGATGGATTCAGTGAGTGCTCTGATAAGAGCTGCTGTATTATCTTCAGCTGGATGTGTTACAACTTGTGATGGAGAATGGTGCTGCTGTGGTCTTGTTTCCTGCTTGACTTGCTCTTTAACATTCACAGGAACAGGTTGATGGAGCAGCTCATTTATTTCATCATCTGAGCATTGACTGTATCTAGATGTTCGTTGTGAGCATTCGCTCTGTTCATATACTTGCTGACGTGCCTTTGCAGCCTTTAGTTTCTTAATTGTGTCCAGACGTTCCAGTTCTCTGCGCTTGGATTGTAATACTCTTTGTCTCTCTGCATTTTCAGCCTCCTGTTTAGCCTTTAGCTGAGCAGCTTCAGCTTCCAACCTCTGCAGTTCCTCAATATGAAGTTCTTGCTCTAGCAGTACTTGTAGGGTGGCTTCATTGGCAGCAACTTCGGCAGCTGCACTCTTTCTGCTGGCAGAAGTTAAACGGGAGTGAGTGGAGGGCTAAGTGCTAGTGCTACGAGAGCTGGAACTTGTCTTGCTTGACTTTGTCTCTTCACGACCCTTTTCTTCATCCCCTTGGCCATTGGTTTTGTCTAGAATATCCATTGCCTGCTTAACAATCCTCTGTGTCACGGTTTCACAGGTATCCACTCTACGACGCATGTCATGGTCAGGAACGCTGATGCGTCTCAACTCTTCATAAACAGCATTTAGGTTCCTTAAAGCATCATTCACTTTAGTGACATGCTCATTCAGAAGGTCGGTTGAGCAATGTCCACATAGAATTTGGTTGGCATTCTTTATGATCTCCTTCCACTTCGTATAGCACACACTGAACTGACGTGTATGTTTTCTTACTTGCTCATCGTGCAGTTCTTGACCCTTCTCCGTCAGCTTACGGACTCTTTGGTCTCTTTGTGGCTCTTGCAGAGCAACGAAGTCACAATCACATTCACCCTCAGTCACAGGTAAATACATGTCTGCAGAAGGCTGTAGCTCCTCTTTGTTACTTGCTTGTAGATTCATGTCCGTACGACTCTGCAGCATATACGCATCTGCCCACACTACTTCACTCTAATATCTTGTTTCTCAACTGTAGACCACTACTCTCTGGTGCCACCTTCTTGAGCAGTTGAGTTTCACTATGCGTCCCTTTGATATAATGACGACAGCACAACTGTTCTTAATACACTGATTAGGGGTTTATTCCTAAACGTGAAAACTGTAATACAAAAAATGATACAACAATAAGATAAACAAAATTACAACTTTGCATATAAACTACCATGAACAGCATGAAATTGCATATTAAGTTTAATTTATGTATTTTAGCAGATACTAGAAACAGTAGCACCAATACACTCATTAATCTTTCTTAAACCAATAATACAAAAAAGAGTAACACAAACCTCATTGGCTGCATAAATAACTCAGGGAGGGGTATGGCTTCCTTTACAGTGTCCCTTACCATGTGAACACACCCTTAAACACTTAAATTTAACTTAGGAAAAGACATGAAAATGCCCATTCTGCTACCTGTCCGTGCATATAACAGGTCCCACCAGGAAACCTTTGTGGACATGTAGTTCCGCCTCAGCTCTTAAAGTAGCTGATCAGTTGGATCTGATGGAAAACACAGTTTTAGGGCAGTGATGATCAGGGTTAAGAAACTGCTTTAAACTACCAACATTACCCAGTGTTGTACTAAATTCTGTCTATCCTCTACATCCAGCTTCTAGCTAACCGCAATCCTACATTAATAAACAGTTTGAAAATGAAACAGTGATTAGCTGATCAGGTACAGGGCAAGTTGAACATTACGTAGATAGTTTTTTTTCTTTAATCTTGACTCCCAATCAAGGTAATTCCAAAGTTAAGCTATCATTTTTGGGGGGACAAATCCACCTGTTTCTAATATTGGGTGGGACATGTCCCACCCATCCCCCCCGGTTCCTACGCCAATGGTTATAGGCATTCTGCTGTTTGAGAATTTTAACAGATGCTTATTCTCACTCAAATGCTGGAGTTTTAGAAACAAAAAATTAAAAGAGGAAAGCACTTTGACTGAACAGGAATTTATTTTATTTCACAAACATTTGAAATACACAGAAATATAAAGCTATATGTTAGCGTTCGTTTCTTATCACCAGGGCAGATTTATTAAAATATAAAGTATATTAATTCATTAAACAAAATCTCGTCCAGCGCTCTAAAAAGCTGCAGGCACACGTAGCGAAGTTTGGCAGCGCACGGTGCGGGATTACCTCTGTTTTCTTAAAGAAAAATTGTTTTTATGAATAACGACGGATCAAGTGTAGTTTAAAATGCAAAACCATGATATAAAACTCAATATAAAAACACCACTGTCATATAACCAAGAGAGACATCAGGCAAAATGCACTTCTCCCCTCTCTCTCTTTCTTTCTTTCTTTCTTTCTCTCTCTTTCGAAGCTCAATTCAGAGCGACGCTACAAATAATATAAAACTCAGTTCAGTTAACTAAAATAAGATGAGTGCGGAAACGTTAATTAAATATTGTCAAATATAAATAATAGCTTGAGGTTTTGGTGAGCTATTTCCATGTTTTGAAACTGAAACTAACTGAAACTGAAACTTTTATTACTATCAGGCTTTTTATTCAGAAAGCCTGTGGTTGTTTTCAATTAGTTTTTTATGGGTTTATACTTTATATTACTTATTTATTTTTATTATTTTATTTATCAAAATAGTTTATATAAATAACTACATCATATATTTTATGTATATATATATATACACTCCCCATGATTTCCATGTTCTTAGTTGAATATTAATTTTACAATTTCTTATTATTTTTATCATTTTATTTTATTGTCACTACTATTATTTTTTCTTCATAAGATATAAATTCTTTACTTTTTATGTGTCTTTTTTATGATCTTTTTAAAATGTCCTATTTTTCCTTTTTTACGTATATATTTTATTTGTGTAGAGTAAATGTTATTTTTTATTTCTATTTTTTTTTTAATATATATTTTATCTGTTTTAAACTGTAAATGCTCAGCAGCATTGTAAATGAGGATCCCCCTCCAGTGTAAATAATGGTTAATTGCTTGATTAATATTCAGTGTTGTAAACCCAGTTTTTACATAAACAATAAAGAGAATAGAGAATAAAATAACATTACTCTTCTCTTATATGAGCTGCTGGTGAATCTTCACAGTGTGACGGCGCAGTCCCCCAGCACGCGCTCAGCAGCCCCTCCCCCTGGCCATGGGCGGGGCATGTACAGCGGGAGAGCGTTTGTTCACTCTGTTAGTGCGCACCCAAATACCACCGTCCATCCGGGTGTATCAAACCAAACAGACCGATAAAATACAGAGAACCGTCGCATCCCTAATACACACTAAATATATCACTAAATATAACACTACACACACTAAATATAACACTACACACTAAATATAACAACACTACACACTAAATATAACACTAAATATATCACTACACACATTAAATATAACACTACACACACTAAATGTAACACTACACACACGAAATATAACACTACACACTAAATATATCACTACATACACTAAATATAACAACACACACTAAATATATCACTACACATACTAAATATAACACTAAATATAACAACACAGACACTACATATACCACTACACACACACTGAATATAACACTACACACACTAAATACACTGCTCAAAAAAATAAAGGGAACACTCAAATAACACAATATAACTCCAAGTAAATCAAACTTCTGTGAAATTAAACTGTCCACTTAGGAAGCAACACTGATTGACAATCAATTTCACCTGCTGTTGTGCAAATGGAATAGACAACAGGCGGAAATTATTGGCAATTAGCAAGACACACTCAATAAAGGAGTGGTTCTGCAGGTGGGGACCACAGACCACGTCTCAGAACCTATGCTGTCTGGCTGATGTTTTGGTCAGTTTTGAATGTTGGTGGTTCTTTCACACTCGTGGTAGCATGAGACGGACTCTACAACCCACACAAGTGGCTCAGGTAGTGCAGCTCATCCAGGATGGCACATCAATGCGAGCTGTGGCAAGAAGGTTTGCTGTGTCTGTCAGCGTAGTGTCTAGAGGCTGGAGGCGCTACCAGGAGACAGGCCAGTACACCAGGAGACGTGGAGGAGGCCGTAGGAGGGCAACAACCGAGCAGCAGGACCGCTACTTCCGCCTTTGTGCAAGAAGGAACAGGAGGAGCACTGCCAGAGCCCTGCAAAATGACCTCCAGCAGGCCACAAATGTGCATGTGTCTGCACAAACGGTTAGAAACCGACTCCATGAGGATGGTATGAGGGCCCGACGTCCACAGATGGGGGTTGTGCTCACAGCCCAACACCGTGCAGGATGCTTGGCATTTGCCAGAGAACACCAGGATTGGCAAATTCGCCACTGGCGCCTTGTGCCCTTCACAGATGAAAGCAGGTTCACACTGAGCACATGACAGACGTGACAGAGTCTGGAGACGCCGTGGAGAGCGGTCTGCTGCCTGCAACATCCTTTAAAATGACCGGTTTGGCAGTGGGTCAGTAATGGTGTGGGGTGGCATTTCTTTGGAGGGCCGCACAGCCCTCCATGTGCTCACCAGAGGTAGCCTGACTGCCATTAGGTACCGAGATGAGATCCTCAGACCCCTTGTGAGACCATATGCTGGTGCGGTTGGCCCTGGGTTCCTCCTAATGCAGGACAATGCTAGACCTCATGTGGCTGGAGTGTGTCAGCAGTTCCTGCAAGATGAAGGCATTGAAGCTATGGACTGGCCCGCCCGTTCCCCAGACCTGAATCCGATTGAGCACATCTGGGACATCATGTCTCGCTCCATCCACCAACGTCACGTTGCACCACAGACTGTCCAGGAGTTGGTGAATGCTTTAGTCCAGGTCTGGGAGGAGATCCCTCAGGAGACCATCCGCCACCTCATCAGGAGCATGCCCAGGCGTTGTAAGGAGGTCATACAGGCACGTGGAGGCCACACACAATACTGAGCCTCGTTTTGACTTGTTTTAAGGACATTACATTAAAGTTGGATCAGCCTGTAGTGTGTTTTTTCACTTTAATTTTGTGTGTGGCTCCAAATCCAGGCCTCCATTGGTTAATAAATTTTATTTCCATTGATGATTTTTGTGTGATTTTGTTGTCAGCACATTCAACTTTGTACAGAACAAAGTATTCAATGAGAATATTTCATTCATTCAGATCTAGGATGTGTTATTTGAGTGTTCCCTTTATTTTTTTGAGCAGTGTATATCAATACACACTCTAAATATAACACTACACACTAAATATAACACTACACACACTAAATATAACACTACACACTAAATATAACACTAAATATAACACTACACACACACTAAATATAACACACACACACACACTACATATACCACTACACACACACACTAAATATATCACTGCACACGCACTAAATATATCACTACACACACACTAAGTATAACACTACACACACTAAATATATCACTACACACACTAAATATAACACACACTCTAAATATAACACTACACACACACACTAAATATAACACTACACACACGCACTAAATATAACACACACACACTACATATACCACTACACACACTACATATACCACTACACACACACACTAAATATAACACTACACACACACTAAATATATCACTACACACACTAAATACACTCTGTGTGTGTTGTTGTGTTCAGGGTTCTGTGATTTCACTCTGGATCTGAACACAGCGCAGCATCGTCTCTCTCTGAGTGAGGAGAACAGGAGGGTGGAGTTTAGAGAGGAGCTGCAGTCGTATCCTGATCATCCAGAGAGATTTGATGGGTGGTCGCAGGTTCTGAGTAGAGAGAGAGTTACTGGTGTTACTGGACGCTGTTACTGGGAGGCTGAGTGGAGCGGAGGAGGAGGAGAAGCTGAAGTAGCTCTGAGTTATAAAACCATCAGCAGGAAAGGAGACGGATCAGACTGTCTGTTTGGACGGAATATAAACTCCTGGAGTCTGTTCTGCTCTGATAACAGTTACTCTGTTCTTCACAATAATAACAGAACTGCTCTCTCCACTCCTCCCTCCGGCTGTAGGAGAGTTGGAGTGTATGTGGACTGTCCCTCCGGCACTCTGTCCTTCTACAGAGTCTCACTCACACACTCACCCTCACACACTCTCAGACACTTACACACATTCTACACCACCTTCACTCAGCCCCTCTATGCAGGTTTTAGGGTTTATGGTTCTGGTTCCTCAGTGCGTCTGTGTAAGATAGATTAACCCTGTGTGTAACAGAGATTCGATGTGTGTATGTGTATCACTGTGTGTGTGTGCGTGTGTGTCTGTGTGGGAGGGAGAATGTGTGTATAAATATAAGTATGTAAATATTTTATTTATATTTTATTTTATTGATTTTGTAATTTTTTTCCAGAACCTTTTCTTTAATTACTGTTATCTTTATTCACTACTGTTATTATTGTTAATTATTGTTTTATTTTATTGTAAAATAGGTTCATATTAATAAAGCTAAATAAATGAAGAAAGGTGAAGAGGAGTCTGATGATTTTTTGTGTGTTTTGCTAAATGAAATTTAGATCTGAAAAAAGTATCTACTGGAATTAATGTCACAATTGGTTCTCTAACAACGGCACTGACCTTTCCATAGTAATTAGTAGAGGTGTATTCAACTAAGGATTTCCATTTAGTCAACTAATAGTAAAATCATTTTTTTTTCCTAGAGCACCGTAAACGGGATCCCCGTTCTCTTCTGGACTTTTTTCCACTTCAAAGGAAAAACCTAAAACACTCAGATCAATGAATAAACATGGTAGGTTGGCTTTATTTAGCTTTTATTTATTTATTTACTGAAACCGAAGAGAACATTTACAAAAAAAAGTCACCGTCAGTGCAGTGCGCATATCGCACATAAAACAGGAATAAAACGGCTTTTAAAACAACAAAATGTGCGTTCTCTCATCTCTCACTTAGCAACCTAATAGCTTTAAAATAATTCTCAGTTGGGAAACGTGTTGGCTAACTTCGTTAGACAGGCACTGTGCAAAATGTCAAATATTTTAAATAAAATATGCCTGCCTGAAAGTATAAAAACAATTTGCCACACGACAGCAAAAAAATATAAATTAAAGTAAGGGTCAATTAACGGGGTTTAAAAAGCAAACAACAACAACAAAAAATGTTTATAGGCCTACTTGCCGAGACCCACCGCGTTCAGAATCCGACTTGTGTTGCAAAATTAGATACGATTTGTAAAAAAAAAAAAAAAATCAAGAAAAAGAAAAAAGGTTCATAACGTATGAAAAGCCCGTGTTCTACTGCACCTGTAATCCTCTGATTTTTGAGTTGTGTGCCAGAAAAACCAACTTGTTGACGTTGGACGGATGAAGGGCGCTCCGCGCTCTCCTGGCAGCTCTATACAGTTTTGTGTACCTCTCCTCATTTTTTTGCCACCATTCCAGTGGACCTCCGCTGCATTTCGTGAAGTCTTTTGTATAAGCCTTCATCTCACTGTTTTCATCCTCCGCCTGGTCCTTCTCATCCTCATCACTGGCCAGCAGCATAGCCATCATTGTGTCTTTATGTCTGGGCACAGTCGGCCCAGCATCCACCACCATGTCACTTTCCTCCAGGGATGACCTGTCAGTGAGACTCTCGGCTATTTCTGCTACCGCTGAATACGCCTCTTCTCTTTGCGCATCAGAGAGAAAGGAGAGCTTCTTAAAGCGGGTCTACTACAGCAGCACTGATATAGACGCTCCTTTCCAAGCCTGGATCTTTCAGCTCCTATCGCCTGTCTATCTCATCCGACAGTATAGTTTTGATGTTTTTTGTGATTTTGCTGTCGTCATCACGCACCACCAAATGCTGTTTTTTAATGCTCATGAGCATGGGGACAGTAGCAGACAGGGATACGTTGGTGTCTTGTGACAAAATCTCTGTCAGAGTGACCATTGGTTTAAGAACAGCAACTATGTCCTCTGCTGTGCACCACTGTGATGTGGAGAGATCCAGGTCACGATCTGACCGTTTGCTCACACTTGTATCCGTCAGTACGGCTGAAACGGGCACCTTTTACTCAATAAGGCGATCAAGCATCAAATAGACATCAAATTACAACATCCTGCACTAATTTATGCTGAGGGACATTCTGTTCTTTCTGTTTATCTTGGAGTGCTGAGGTGGCCTTTGCCTTTTTTTTCTGAAATGAGAAACACTGCGCCTTGCAGCAGCAACAGTACGGCAAATAGGGTCCTGTTTTAGCGCACTGTTAATGCACAGTTGTAGCGTGTGGCCCACGCAGCGCACTCCTTTCATATTTCCCCACGCTGGCTGCTGGGTCAGCTGACTGGTGCACGCAACCATGTTTGCCGCATTGTCATGTACCACAGACACTATTTTAGTGCTTTGGATGTCCCACTCAGAAATGATCTCCGTCAGATCTCTTGCAATGTGATCGGCTGTGTGACTGTCATCCATTTTTTTTGTTTCTAAAACGAAACTTGTTTTAGTCGCCAGTCTTCAGTGATGAAATGTGATGTGACTGTGAGATAGGCTTCCATCTGGATCGAAGTCCAGATATCTGTTGTGAAGCTGACTGCTTCACAGTTCTGTATTGCCTTGTATACCTCTGATCTTGTTGATAAATATTTTGTGTGCAGGACATCCATCACTGTTTCTCTTGTGTAGCCCGGTTCAAGTGTGCGCAAAAGTTCTTTAAATCCCTCGCCCTCAACAATGCGCACTGGTCTCATATCAAGCGCGACAAACTCCGCAATTTTTTCAGTAATTTCCGTTTTTCTTTTCTGTGACAATGGTGGTCTCAAATCAATTGTTTTTTGTGTTAATCTCGGGCCGCTGGTGCTGCAGACATGCTGGCTGAGCTGTCAACATGAGTCTGCGGGTGTAACTGTCAGAAAAAAGACACGTAACTTAATATTTGTTTTATTCGATGCCCGCATTGATAAACGGCTGAACTGTTTTTTCGCCTTACCCGTTTCAAATGATACGCCATGTTGGTTGTTGTCGTGTGATATGCAAGAAGTTGAACTTGCACTTTACTTTCTTGGGATCATTTTTATCTACCTAATATAAATCCACAACAAAAATAAAAAGGGGGTGGACAAAAGTATTGGCACCCTTTGAAAAATCATGTGATGCTTCTCTAATTTGTGTAATTAACAGCACCTTTTACTTACCTGTGGCAACAGGTGGTGGCAATAACTAAATCACACTTGTAGCCAGTTAAAATTGATTAAAGTCGACTCAACCTCTGTCCTGTGTCCTTGTGTGTACCACATTGAGCATGGAGAAAAGAAAGAAGATCGCAATGATTTTCTGGAAGAAATGGAGTATTATCTACACTTTCTTCCGTATTTAAACCATCACTTCCTCTCTACCTGCTTGTTGAACAACCAAATAGGTCAAGGGCGTGGGTTAATACAAGCAAAGGTACAATATTGGTCTTTACAGGGTCAAATGTGTTCCCTCTGAAGTACAAAGCCATTCCTAACAGCAATAAGTACAGATTTGTACTATTTATCACTGCACTGATAAACAATATATATATATTTAACTGAACATTTTTACTTAAAAGCCAGACAATTTTGGTTAATCAAGTTCTTGACACATTCAGTTGATGATAATGTTTAGAGTCTTTATAATTTTCGCTGGCACAAAAAACATGGGTACATAAAAGGACTTTAACTAAAAGGCGCTATATAAGTTGAACTTCATTCATTCATTTCTCATTACTGAAATGGTTGATTATTTACAAATAAATTCATAATCAGAGTCATATTTTGTTTGCAAGTATATTTACATAATTCATAAATCATCTTTTTTCATATATTTATTTTTAACACAACATCCTAAAAAATGTTGTAAAGCATTGACTGTCGTGGTAATGAGAGAAATTTAAGACATTTAAAAAAAACAAATATGAAAAAATACTCTAATTTATGTAACCCTGACAGTAATCTGATTTCAAAATTGCCAAAAATGTGCATTTCTAATCATATATCAGATGTCATATCACATTGCAGTAATGATACATGTGAAACATTGTGGACTTCATCTTTAAAATGCAAATTAAATGTATTTATTTATTTATTCAAAAGGGACAGTGCACATTGATGAACATTTCAGTTTCAGCATCAATATAAACGTACCAGAGTTAGCTAAAAAGCTAGTTTTCATATGTAGTCCCTGGGAAGGTTGTTGGAAGAAAAAAAAATGTGTCAACAGCTACACACACAATACAATAACAGCACATACACAGTATACCTACAGTACCACAAACATTTCATAAAATATACCTGGCTATCAGTGATTACAGATTTGTTTTGCTTTCAGTTTCTATTTAAAAGTCAGGTAATTTATACATGTTGGTAACTCAGTGGGTAGACTATGGACTCAGAACTAGAACAAAACAGACTATGGAGTTAAATCAATGTCACCAGAACCTGAAACAAAAAACATATTTCTTGAATATAAACGGTGTGTAATCTGCTGTTCTTGAAAAATTGACCTTCAAATATTTAGATATTTACAACTCAGGTATTAAAGGTTCAGTTTAGAACAGTTTTAAAATGACAGATAGCCCACATTTCACCTAAATAAAATAATTAAGGTACAAACATTTTAAGTTAAAAAAAAAAAGTAGCAAAAAAATACTTTAACGATTAAAAATTCAGGTAAAAAAAATCAGGTTGTAGAAATTCAGGTTAAAAAAAGGTTATAAAATGTTTATGTTCCCAGGCATAACTGCTATTGGTGCTTTGAGAGGAAAAATAAAGTCCCCATCTACACAGGCAATACAGGAAGCTCTGTTTTGAACAAAGCCTCTTGAAAAAGGGTTTACAAAGCTTGTCTCTGCCTTAGCCCCGCCCTCTCATCTGTAATCCCTCCTGTCTCATTTGTAACCCCACCCCCTCGTTACTTACACAGGTGTCCCTTGTGTGTGCCTGTGTATAAATACCACATGTGCTTCTTTTGTTCTCTGTCGTGCTTTTTGGTTGAGCCTGTCTGATGTTTTTCTGTGTTTGTTGAGCGGCTGACTTGCTGTCTTTTTGTCTATAGAGTTCTGGTTTGTTTTCTATATATTGTTTGATTCTTCGTTAATTTCACTTCTTTGTTAAGACCTGGTGTAGTCTCTTATTTTATAGTCTTTGTTTTTCATTGTCTCAGTTTTTATTTGTTTTTGCTATATGGAAAATAAAAGCGACTTGCATCTATATCCTGTCTCCTCCATGTTCCAGTGAGGAAAGGAAGTCAGTGGAGTCACTATGTGACAAAGAGCTGGTGCAGATGTATTCAGAAATATACCGCTCCTTATCCACAAAGGAAGCAGTCTCCATCTTAATGAATGTGGACAAACTGCACACAAGCAACCTGCCGCCAGTAAACCCAAAAGCTGGAGAGGTGTACATTTATGTGTGCAATAATGAGAATACCAAACAAGACTGGAGAGCAGACCATATCATGTGGAAAAATGAGGGCACAAGAACCCTTAAACCTGATAGTGGTATCCTCAAAGTGCGCTACTTTGCTGTGAAAAATGAAGAAAAAGTTGTTCTGGAAAAAGGTATACGAACTATGCAGTAGCAAATCATCATACTTTCCTTTCTTCACTACTTGAGAGATGAGACCGACTACGTTCCAAAACCACATGGGAATTCCAAAGACTGTGACCGGGATTTCGTCAGAACTGCTCCCTCGGTTTTCAGTCGCATTAAGGAGAAGAAGAGATGACCCCCTGCATCTGTGTACAGAGACCTCATTTATCAACCAGATTCTTACAGCAAGGAGCACATGGAGACTCATCTCCCAAGAAACATGATGCAGGTAGAAAACAATCAAACGTGTGCTCTTACAAAACATGCTGCACCAAAATGATGTAATTGCAACGTACATACTCAGCGAATACCTTAAAGGTTTTGTGCATGATGTGGGCTGATATATCTACCCAGAGTTGCTCATTGTTGCCGCAAATTACAGAAGTTAAGGATACCGATTGCCTATATGGATAGTGGTGTCCCAATCCTCCTTCATTATGACACAACATTCGATTTGGGAGATTATTATGTCTCTCCCCTTCTTTTCCGTTATGAGGCTTTTAAAGAGTGTCCCATTATCCCCTTAGCCTTCCACATTCACCAGACCTGGAGTGCAAAAACTCACAAAAGCTTATTCACAGATTTGCTTGATCTTTTTCTGGAACTCATCTCCTCACAGTTTGTCATATGCACTGATCGAGAGGCTGCAATAGACCTGGCTATACGTTCAGTGCTTCCAGCAGTTGCAATAGTAAACTGCTAGAACCACATTCTACAGAATGTAAAGTTTAAACTGCGAGAGTTGAAAGTTGATCATGATGTAAATATGTACACCAACGATATCAGAGATCTTCTAGAGTCTTACACCAAAGAAGACTGGGACAGGAATCTTGAACTGTCCAACAAATGGAGCTCAGCATTTGCTGAGTATTTCCGGAGGCACCTGGAAGTCCGCCAGATTTGCACTGCAAAATCTAGGCCCAACACTTTCTGAAGTCACAAATAATCCTTCAGAACGTTTTAATGCGACCCTTAAAAGGTTGGTGGACTGGAACGAGGTCAGACCAGAGAAGATGGTTCTCTCACTCTGCATTCTCCGGACATACAATTTAAATGAAGTCCTGAGAGGCTGCTGTAATCTGGGGAACTACCACCTAAACAAGGTGAGTTTGAGAGTTTGGAGAGGGACATAAAAGACACTAATTTCCCACCTGATGTGATGATTCTACAGGAAATTTCTGGGTTACACAGAGACCAAGTGTCTCAATCCAATCAACAGACCTTTGCTTCTTCAGAAACAGGCTTTGACATCGAGACTGTCGCTTGCACAGCTCATCATTTCCATGGACAGATTAATCCTTGTGCCAAAATCACAGTCTTTTATTATTAAAGGGTGGATGGGGAAAAATATATTGCCTCACTGGCCCCAAAAGAGCAGTGCTCCTGCAATTCTGTCTCACAGTGCTGTCACATCCTAGCAACCAGACTGGCTATTGGCTAAGAAGTGGGGCAGAAGAAAAACTTCTATTTGAAGAAGGTGGTGAGGAGGGCTGGTAGGAGAAGATCGGAGTTAAAAGGTCCAACTAAAGAAATATGTTCAGAGAATAGCATTACAAGTTATATGTCACAGTGAATTAAATGTAACTGCTCACCCTCAGCCTGTAACCACCCCACCGGCAGGAACCACTATCAGCAAGCAATAGTCCCTCTCTTGAAATCAATAATGATATATAAACATATGTCAGTCGCCCTGGGGACCTCCTCCGCATAATTGAGTTTCCCCTTTTGCCCTTTTTTTTGCCACGAAAACCTCAAGGTGGTCTTGTGGGGCCTAGGTCAAAAACCAGTCCTGGCTTGAAAAATCTATCTGGGTGCTTAAAATTTACAGTGGTTGTACCGGTTCCAGAGAGGAAGTGGAGTCGGAACATGTGTGGGAGCCCCGCCCACCACCAAGTGGCTTTAGGAGCGTCTAATCGAGTTGGACGTGAGCGCCGAGCACTGACCCCTGGTGGCTAATCTGGCCTGATCATTTTATTTGGTTAGGACTTGGGATCTGGATTTCCAGACAGTTTGGCCAGACCATCTGACTTTTCTATTGAATGAGAAAGTTCACAGTCCATGTTAAATCTGACAGATTGGTGAGGAAGTCCCTAACGCTAACCCTAACCTAACCCTAAACCTATCCTCAAACCAAACCTCAAATCAAACCTAAATCTAACCATACCTAACCTTACCAAAAAGGTGCATTATGTAGGACCTGAGAGCGAGTGTTTGAAATGGCTACAGTAGTCCAATTTCAAAACACCACAGAGAGAAGTCTGCTCCGCCCACCGCTTCCCAGCCACAAAGGTTATTTGGGTTGCCAAAGTCAGGAGGCTGATTCTACACAATGGTAAGACTAGTAGGAGAGGCAGAGAACAAAGAGTACGAGCAAGAGGAGAAATACAGCAATTCTAAACTCCTCTAAAACCCGTATCTAGCGTTATATTGACTGTATGTTACACAAGGAGCACTGAAGCAGCTCTGCTAGCTGGCTCCTTTGCTGCAGCGCAGATCGATGTAGTGTAGTGTTACGTGCTGGCAACCTCGGTGGGAGGAGTTAGTGTTTGCGAACAAGCTGCAGGAGGAGTCAGAGGATAAAACAAACACAAAACCCCGGGACGGCCTGCACATTTAAAATAGGAACGTACTGCTGAAGCCCTGCTGACAAGAGATGCCAGTGCTGTCAAGAAAAACAAGAGATTTAGACAAACAAAAAAAACACTCACACCAGTGGTGTGCAGTGAGGCCCTTCCAACCCTTCAGAGAAGGGGTGACTAAGTGCATGTAAATAATTACATAATTTTCAATCAGGAAATATATATTATATTTATTGTAAGTGTATGGACCTTTTTTTATAAATGAACTAAAATTATATAAAAAAAAAAACAGCAACTAATTCAAAGCATTAGTCTGTGTTTTTCAGTTGCTACAGGACTGATAGCGATTATCTGACTGATAGCGGTACTGACTAATCAAAGCTTTTTAAAATGGCTTCTGCCCCTGTGTGTCTGCATGGAATCTTCAGTCTGTTAGCAAAGTCATAGGACAATCTAACCAATCAGATTCATGATTTTCACTCCAGGGGTGGGGTCATGCTGAAGGGGTAAGTGTTGATTAGTCGTTAAACCACGCGCATGCTGGCCTAGTTCAGTAGTTAGCTAACTGGAGCTTAGAACACGCAAACCAATATGCCTATTGGGAGACTCCAACCTAGCCAAGATCACAGAACACAAATACAGTGAGCTACAGATCTACAGCTATCCGAGAGGAACATTTAGACAGGCGCAAAATGTCCTCAGCAAAGCCACAGTGCACACTAAGGTACAAACAGTCATTCTTGTATTTGGCATTAACCACTGCAACCAAAAGTGCAAAGAGACTGCTGTTAAACAAATGCAGCATGCTGTGAAGGCAGCTGGAGAAAAAAATCCAGGTGCAGCAGTCTGGATCCCATTTCTCAAAACAACTAAAGCTGGAAGAAAGAGAACTAAATGCTTACATCAAAAAGCACATGGCCTACCTACCTCTGCTCACAGCTGAGCACTTTAAAGTAACTCAGGACAAAGTTCACAGGACACCAGACTGTGCTAAGGCCATGTTAAATAATTGGACCAAACGATTGAACTTTGCAGGCCTTTAAACCCGAAACCGGGATTGCAAAGAGGTGGTGAAGTATTAAATCTGGCTAGACACTTCATACCTACTGAAGGTCAATTAAAAATATCAGTCCATTATAATAAGATACACTACATGACACAGAAATGAACTTCCTGGACACTAACTTTTAAAGGAAGCGGGTTTGCAGACACTCAAACTCGACATTAGGGTCTATTTTAAAGATACAGACAGACATTCCCTCTTATTCAAATCCAGCTATCACCCAATGCATACCTTCAAAGGCATTGTTAAATCACAGCTTCTGAGGTTTTGTAAAATCTATACCCAACAGGGAGACTTTTGGGAAGCAAAAACAACCCGTTTCCCCAACCTCTCAGGAAAAGGGGTTACTCCCGACCTTTCCTGAAACAATGCCATAGGAACTTCTTATCTAAAAAGAAATAATCAGACACAGAAATAATCCCATTAATCACTACAGAGCGAGTCTTAATCTAGGCAGAAATTTAAAAGCAAATTTTGAAAGATTCATAGAGAAAGATAAAATACTGGACCACCACAGGGTAATCTCTGCCTACCGCAAGAACAGGAACCTGAAGGAGCTACTGGTTCAAAGCAAACTACCCCAACAACAAAATTCCCAAAATGTATCCCGAGAATTCATTGAATTCAAACCTAAGAACTGGATCTCCAACCCACGCACAGGGGAATTATTCAAAATCTGACCACCCTTAGAACACATTAGCAACTGCATTTATCTAATTTACTGCCAAAAATGTAATCTACAGTATGTGGGGGAAACTAGGAACATCTTGGCCACTAGAATGTGGCAACACAGACATTACATTATAAGCAAAAAAGAAACAGACCTGGTTAGTCCAACATTTTATTAAAACACTAGGTTCAGTCTTTGAGAGTCATGGGACTGCAATTTAATACATCATGGTCCCAACCAAAAAAGTTTGGATTAATAAATTAGGATCATTATATCCAGGGCGACTCAATGAGCAAATCAGCCTAGATCTGAAATTAGGAACATTGAACGTGATCACCATATGGGGAAGGGGGAGACGGTAGGACAATCGTCGCCCAACGAAGGTTCTGGACCGGTCCAGTCTTGCTGGACTTGTTTGGGGCTTTGGAAGTTTGGGTCCCTAACCCAACTCTCTAAATCTAACCCTAACCTAACCCTAAAACCAAACCCTAAATCCGGCTTTTGCACTTTGCAAAATAGCTGACCATCAGCAGACCGGCTTCCCCTGCCTGGAACAGGGCATCTGGAAGACTTCTCCACACAAAATGTGTTTGGTGGTTTTGTTAATGGGTTTTTGTTAAGGTTAATCACGATGGGCTGACTGTTTCTCTCTGTTTCAAAGAAAGTGTGTCCAATCTGCAAGAGGAACTTTGCAGACATGCCCAACTTGCGAGTGCCCAGTTCAGAGACAATTTGGGCTGCCCCTCTCCATGAAAAAAGACTTTTGAGGCTGGACAGGCACCTCTACAGCAGACACAAACTATCCTGCAGTGACCTAGAGGTAGTATTGTTCTCAGCCAAGCAGGACTATATACAGGACAAGTACCTCCACTCTCAGAAAGGCTTCGCCCTGACATCCATCAAGGTCATGCTTCTCAATGCCTTTGCCTTTGTGAACAATTTCAAGGCCTTTTATTCAGATTTTTGGGCTTAGTTCAACCAAGCTGGACCATAGTCAACTGCAGCTTCAGCAAGCATGTGCAGTGCTAACCCACCAGCTCGGTAAAAACAGACCGTGCCTTTGGTAATGCGCTTCTGGTTCTCTAGGGCAGGGAGCAGAGCCCATGTGACTGAACCAGCTTTCCACACTCCAGATTCGGTTTCAGTTTAGGTGTTACATAGGCTACGTTCACATTGAAGATTTTTTGCTCAATGTGGCTCAGATCTGATTTTTGCATTGCTATGTGAATGTGCCAAATCTGTTTTTTTTTTTAATCTAAATCAGATTTGAGTCACTTTCATATTTGGTCCTAAATCAAATTTGATCCATGGACATGCGACAACTCAACTGAACTCACTAAATGCACTGATCGAGAGACAATTCAAAAAAAGACATTTCACATTTTTCTGACAACTGCTGGAATCATACTCTTGTGAAAATGTGAAAGTCAAGATATCGGGAAGATATCAGAAGAAAAGGACATTGTGCATAAGTCCATGTGCAACATCAGATCTCTTTAAACATAAATTTGAAGACTGGAAGAAAACTTGCTAAACATTCTACTGCTTGGAGTTTGGAATTCTAGAAATATTTTGGAAATTTAGAAGTCCACACAAAAAAAATCAGACAGGTTTGCCATACAAAATCGTGGCTTAACACAGTTCACTGTAATCAACAACAAAGTATGGAAAAAGGATGGTCGAAGGGAACCATGTCAGACCATACAGGATGCTGGTAACCCAATGAGATTCTGAGGGGCTGCTGTGATGGTGGGAAATACCACCTAAAAAAAAAAAAACCCTAACAAATTGCCACTGATCCCAATTGTAAATCATTTCACCTGATGTATTGAGCATGGCGGACATCATCAAGCTGTACATAACATAACATAAGCCCCCCAAAAGAAGAGGAATAAGACATAGTGATGTCATTAGCAAAGCTGCTACTTTCAGAAAACTGGGTAGACACTGACCCTAGGTCCAAATCATTTATTGTTGTCTGATGGATGGGTCAAAAACATTTGACTTCACAATGCTGCCAAATATTGGCAGCCAGGCTCTCTTTTTGGTGACGAGGAAAAAAAAGCACTTTGAAAAAGGTAGACAGAAAGCCAGAGAGAAAACATTCTGGATGTAAAGTTGATGAAACGGAATTGAACAGATTAGAAAGTGGTACATGCTGCAGATTGTGTCAGTGCGCCTCTCTCTCTCTCTCTCTCTCTCTCTCTCTCTCTCTCAGCACTGACCACAAAACACAGATTATTTTAGAGACTGCAGATGCAGATGAAGCTGTAGAAGCTGGGACTGATAAACCTGAGACATTCACAGGTGACATTATAAGTGGAGACATCATGGCCCAAAAATGCTAGGTCATCGAGTGGGTTTGGACGACCCACTATATTGACTGCAAGCCACTTGTTTTCACTGTTTAGATTTGCAGTTTTGTCCCTGAATTGAGGTCTCTGTTTCTTGATGCTAAATGTCGTGTCTTGGCCCTGTTCCATGTCTGTCCTGTTCCGGCGCTGTGTTTTTTACTGCCCTCCTGTTTTTTATCTCCTCCATGTGATCTGCTGTTTATTCTTCAGTATCTCCACCCCCATCTAGTGCCTTCACCTGTGTTTCATCTGTAGCTCCGCCCCCTCATTACCTTCTCCTGGTTTGACCGGTTTCTTTTCTTCATCTTGTGTGTGTGTGTGTGTGTGTGTGTGTGTGTGTGTATTTATAGCCCTGTGTTTCCTGTTTCCTTTATCAGTTCTTGTACATTATGTCAGTTCAGGTTGTGTCTATTCATGAGTTTTCAGAGTTGCTGTTTTTTGGTTTATAGTTTGTTTCTTCATGTTGCTAATAAATACTTCCATTTGCGTCCTCCTCTGAATCCTCTCCCTGCTCCTACCTGACTCTAAATAAAGGGTCACATCCAAAAGCTTTCCTAGAATCATTGTGTATTTCTATATTAGACAATTATATATACTGAAAGCTTTTCCATTTCAAACAGCATTCTGTATGGAGGCATGTATGTTTTGTGTTCCTTGCTGTTAGGAGCAGGTTTAGATGGCTTTTTTCACCTCATGAGAAAAAAGAGAATAGTATGCAATTAAGAACCTCGACTCTTTCACTGTACAGTACCTCACAAAAGTGAGTACAGCCCTCATATTTTTGCACATCTCTAGACCTAAACCCTATTGAGTATCAGTGGGGCATTCTTAATGGAATATGGAGGAGCGCAAGGTCTCTTAACATCTACCAGCTCTGTGATGTCATCATTTTGGAATGCCATTGAATGTATTCATTTCTGCCAGGCAGCTTCTATGACTTTATTAATACAAGAAGTGTTCACTTTCCTTGTAATTATGTCTTTATATTCATCAAATAGACGTATAAGTAACTCCTGTTGAGCAGCAGAGAAAAAAGCAGAACTTTCTCTCCATTTTTCAAAAATTTTCTCAGCTTTTCAGGGTTCGATCACTGAGCCTTTATTACAAAAGCCTGTCTTGAGTTAGTGGGAACAGGTTGCATCTGGATTTCATTAGTGGAACGGAACTGACTGGAAATTAATTGTGTGGCTAACTCAAGCGAGGCTTACTCAAATAAGCACTGCTTTTTTAAGCTCGCTTCATGAAACAGCCCGCTGGTGCTCTGGCTTTATCAATAAAAATTAACGGACAAACAATACGGCTTTGGGCCCTTAATATGTGTGGTGACCATGGCACTGTGGTCACTATGAAACGTCGAGCAGACATCTAAAAGATTGGTGCCTAGAGACGCAGCCTGATGATAGACTAAAATAAATAAATAAATAAATAAATAAAGATAAATAAAGAGATAAATCTCGATTAATTTCTTGTTCCTAACTGGTTCAGAACTGATTTAATTCAGAAATTAAGCTTAAGAGGATATCTTCTGGTTTCCTCAAACAGTCAAATCTGATTATAAACTGAACTCCATTAGAGACTCTGCTGTTAAAGAGCACAGTGTTACTCAGTTTACACTGAGAGAAATAAAGTCTGATTCTGATCACAGTAAGAAGAGTTTGGGCAGTAAATCAGATTTTATAGAGTTTTTGTTGCTGTGTGAACACAGTCATTATCACAGCTTCTTTATACAGAGTAACCATCCCTCTGTCTATCTGCCCCAGTCCTGCCTTATATTCACCTTAACCACGCCCCCTCATTATCCTCTACACCTGCTGGTAATCTGTAACTCCACCCACTCATTACTGCTTCCAGGTGAGTGTTGTCTGTGTTTAGTCTATATATAGACCTTTGTTCTCCCATTCTGATGAAATGTGTGTTAATGTGGGTGTTTGTGGGTTTTGTTTGTTTATCTGACCTTTACCAAACATTTAGCTTTTTGAAGATTCTTCTTCTCAAAACCAGTCCTCATGCACAACATGCCAAATTCCTACTGCACTGTTTAAACACTGACAAGATTCACACAAGCACAGCAATGACTTAACAAAATTGTGGTTTTAACATAGATTTACATTTAACAGACCCTCAGTTTTATTCAGAACGATTTCCAACTTTTTACTAAAAATATCTTTAACTAGTTGATACTAGAACCAAATGATCCATCAGACCCTGTTAAATCTCAGTACAGATCAGAGTTTGATCTCTGCTATCCAGTACAGAGGGAGTCTGTAGGACAGAGTCAGGGTTGTGAATCTGATCTGAGCAGCTACTGGAAGACAGTGAAGATCAGTAGAGGAGATACATGGATGATCTGAAGACTGAAGATGAGTCTGCCTGATGCTGCAGTAGACCGGTGTTAAATATGAGACTGCACAAGCTCTATAGGCTTCTAAAGAGAGAACTGTGGTTCTCAGGTGGAACATCCACCTTTAGATCAGCAGAAACTGGAGTTTTAATCACCTGAAAATGGATTCAGTCTAAAGGGAAATGATGTGAAACCTTTACTCATGATCCAACCTCTCTGAGATCCAGCCGAGAGTCTGGATCATGCAGAGATCTTAATTCCTCTGTACCTGGAGAAAAACCTGTTCATGAGAAATCTCCCACAGTTTATAATAACAGTGATTTATCAGCTTCCTACAACAGAAATCCTGTTTAGTTCAAATGTTTGATTTGGAATTCAGTCTCGCTCTATGTAGATCCCCAGCTAAACCACACCAGTGTAAATTTAATGCAGGATCTGCTGTGCATCAGTTTCATCAGATGGTTTTAGTTTCTAGAAGGACTCTGAAGAACCAAGCTCAGGATTTTGATGGGGAGGAACTCCTACATGGCTCCACACTGTACAGGTTTAATCTTCCACCTGATAAAGTCTTTGTATCACTCTGTTTAGCAGTGGTTAAATACCTCCATAAATCAACATAAATTCCTCCCACAATATTTCTAATACCAAAGTTATTTTCAACAATCCATCTAAAAGAGAACTCGTAAGGGACAAACCCAATCAGAAACATTGTTTTTGTTTTCATCTCTTCAGTTCATAATTCCTTTATTTTCTCTTATATGTGGTGTTTGGACTCCACCAATCCACAATCAGACAGATTATTGTGTACAATTCAATTCAATTTAGGGCTCTATCTTACACCCTGGGCAAGGTGTGTTGTGATGCTCATTGCCATCATAAACGCCACCATTTTTAGACCTGCTTTTTTAAATAGCAATAGTGCTTCTGAATATATCTACACTGATGGTCTGGAAGTGAGGTGTGTTCAGGTAAATTTTTGGCTTATTGCTATCTTGGCAACGTGAAACACAGGTGCTACACTGACTGAATCTGAATCTCCCTCTCACCGACCCAACTTTTACATCAACAATTAACAGAATACTAAATAAAATAATATTGATGTGTGATAAGGCGTGTACCAAAACTACAGAAAAAGGTAGTAAAGGTAACGCTTTATAGGTAGAGTTGGGCCAATGATCCAAAGCACCAGAACAAAAAACAGCAGATGAACGGCAGATGTTCGTATTCAAATCTATTCAAACCTTTATTTTGCCACAACAGTGCAGAATATTTACAAGCGTGCTCAAAAGGAGAAAAAAAAAGAAAAATAACGGAGGAAAAAGACTGACCGCGAAGTAATTTACATCTTACACACAATCACATGCATCCCTCACACAGGTGTAGCTAGTGTCTGCTACCTATCAGGGAAGAAGAACCCCTGTACCGCCATCTTTACGAGGTATATATACACAGGTTGCCTTGCCCTGGAATATATTAATTCTAAATACAGGTGAAATTAAAAATATTAAGACAAATTATTAATCACTGGAAACAGTAAGAACAGCAAATATGAAGTGATAAAAATTGACACAAAACATACCCAATACTAATCATGCATCATATTTACAGTGTACAAATTGTATTAAGTTTTCTTTTTCAGGTTTCCCCCTCCCCTTCTACAGAGGATAGACTCAGGTAAGTATTAGCTCAGGGAGTTAGCCACTGGTACTCTTGACACGGCACAGGTAAGTATAAGCAGCACTAGTTTAATACAGGAAAGTACATATACAGAATTGTCTATTTGATAATGTGTAGAGCATCTTACATCATTACATGCTGTTCCTATAAATGAGCTTCTGAAACACCTTCACAACATAAACGAGAAGGTCAGCTTCCTCAGCTGAGAAGCGTTGGACACATCCAGGTACTGCACTGTTAAAATAGCAATATCACATTGGTGATTACTCCAGTCTTCAACCTCACATCATCAGTTCTCATGACTCCAGATCCATGGAAATCCAGAAAACCCAACTCGCCGCAGAGGAACGTCAGCGTTGTGGAGGATCCGGTCACGTCAAGGCTGACAGCTCCCTTCGTCCACAAAATGTCAAGGCAACGACCCCGGGCAAGGTGGTGATAGCGTGGTGTGTAGCCCTTCCTCAAAGTTGGCTTAAAAAAATTCCAAACTGAAGTCACTGTCTCTTGCCCAACTGGTGTCTTTTCTGTTTTACTACTCAGATTCTGGGTCGAAGGGAAATTATCAGCAAGGAGCTGGTTCCAACCAGACTCATGCTCTGTCTCATCGCCATCCTCGCTATTGAAGGGAAACCCATCTGCTCCAAGCCCAACTCACACATCAGACTGTGCCCCTGAAACTCCAAACCAGTGCCCTCCATATTGAGAACTCCTCTTGTTTGTTCTCCCATGTACTGAACACCATCTCATTCTAGGTCTCCCTTGGCTAAAGACACATGACCCAGTTATTTCCTGGAATCAGGGAGATATTGCTCCTTGGTCCTCTCACTGTCACACTTACTGCCTAGCCCTAGATAAGCTCATTGTACACTCCACCACAGTAGAAAGCCCTAAGATCACCACAGTCACCATGATTCCCCCTGAATACTCTGACTTTGCTGAAGTTTTTAAATTTCGCCACGTTTTACCTCCTCATCGCCCCTTTGCCCAAGTCCTATGTTTACCCCCTCATTAGAGATAATTCTTTACCAATGGATGAATGTTAGTGAGGCTTTAGCGCAGGGTTTCATTTGGCCATTCAAAATCTCCAGTGGGTTGTGGATTCTTTTTTTGTGAAAAAGGACTGTGGTTTGAGACCCTGCAGCGATTACCGTGGGCTCCCGAATACGCATATCCTTCCCTTTATTCCAGTCGCCTTAGAACAGCTCAGGGACGTGTCCTATTACACCAATCTAGACTTGCGTGCGTACAATTTAGGGAGGGGGACAAATGGAAAAATGCATTCTCCACCACTAAATGGGCATTACAGGTACCTCGTAATGAGATACGGCCTTGCCAATGCCTTGTCTGTCTTTTAGACCTTTGAGTACTATATTTTAAGAGATATGATCAGAAAATGTGTTTATTCCCCAGTGTATTTATTTTGCTATATTTAAAGCAAACAACCCACACTATGCTAACAAAGTGCAACGAAAAATGGGTAAATTAATTTGAAAAAGCAAGTCAAGAAAATACTGTAGACACTAAACACAGCAGTCCAGTATAACAAAGTAAAGTAAGTAGCAGACAATGGATTAAACAGTTAGCTACTGATAGAGACAGAACAATCACACATTGAATCTGACAAAACTTTGCATGACAGACAAACGCATGGTACGTTTGTGGATATGTGTCTTCAGCCAGTCGATTTGGGTCAAGAAATATTAGATCAGTAAATTAACATTCTAAACAAAGCTTAAATTACTTTGCCAAAAGCTTTCCAGCGCTGTTTCCAAATGGTGGGCCAACATTTCATGATTTTAGAAATCAGAGGCTTAGACACTCACGTTTTTTTAACAATCTTATTTTGGATGCAGATAGTAGGTTTGCAAATAATAATGAATACATCTTTTATGCCCAGTATATGAGTGAAGTAGAACAGGTTTCATCTAGCATATCAATAGCAATGCGCAAAGGCCACACATTACACATCTAGAGAATGCTCTGTAGAGTTAGTGAAATAAGCAAACGCTAAAGTGGTTTCTGAACTGTGATGGTTCTAGGTTTCTTCAACCCATCAGAGGAACTCCTGTGCATTGGTCAGGTGTTTAAAAAGATTCGTTTGCTATGGTAATGCAGCCTGGCATGCCTAAATAAGAGCGGGCACACTACGAGAGCAAACAGGAGCTGAAGCTACACCAGACTGCGCTTTTACTCCATTTTAACTGCAGCTACGCTGTAAGAGCAACAGCAAACGCGCTTTTCAGCGCGCTTTTTCGGACAAGGCTGAGCGATTCTCACTTGAGCGGGGCGTGGCAAACCCCCTCATTCACACATTCTCTGTCTACACACCTCAGGGGCGTTACTCACGCTTTAAAAGACAGTCTGGTGGAGCTGATTTCCTATATCGCCAGCACCTGCGCGCAATTCAGACTCCTATGTCGTCACTCACAGAGGCGTAGGCGTCAGCTGTTGTGTGAAGACCCTCTCGTGTGAAGACCTAACTCGGGTAAAGACCTGCGAGTCTACCTGCGTGAGTCCACCGAGCAAGGCCACCGACAAGGCAGCCCGTCCTACTGCCTCACAAAATGTGCTCCCATCACATTCCTGTCATCTCCGGTACGCACAGAAGGTGTAAAAACACACATAGGCGCCAGGACCATACTAACCTGCGTCCTCTTAAGCAAGCCATGCCCACTACTACCTCATTCTCTGTTGGGCTGTGGAACTGCCAGTCGGCGGTTAATAAAGCAGATTTCATCGCCTCTTATGCAAATAATCTCTCACTACAACTGCTGGCTCTGATTGAAACCTGAGAACACTGCTACTCCGGCGGCACTTTCCAATAAATATTCCTTCACCCATACTTCTCGTCTCTCAGTACGAGGAGGTGGAACTGGCCTATTGCTCGCGAATGGCTTAAAATACACTCCACTATTACCTGCAAACTCATACAACTCGTTCGAGTATCATGCCACACTGGTTAATACTCCATCAAAACTTACTGTCGTTGTCATCTACCGTCCTCCTGGACAAATGGGCGAGTTCACACATGAACTTGACATGCTACTGCTCATTCTAGGGGATATGAACATCCATCATGACAGTACCAGCTTCACAGACTTCTCATCCCTCATGCAGTCTTTCGAACTAGAGCAGGTCCCCAGCCCTCCAACACATAAAGCTAGCAAACATCTAGACCTGATTTTCACTCGTAACTATGACACCGACTCTTTAACTGTCACTCCTTTGCACCTCTCGGATCACTACAAACTCAATATTCATATTTCAAACAAACCCACGGCTACTCCTACGATGGTCTCGTTCCACCGAAATCTACGAGATATCTCAGCAGACCAGTTCTCCTCGCTGGTGACTGACAACATGCCTCCACCAGGCTCATTTTCATCACTCAATGTTAATGATGCCACTGATACTCCACATTAAGCTCCTGTTTGGACGACCTCTGTCCTCAAACATCTCGAGCCATTAAACCAAGCAAACCCGCAGCCATGGCTCAAAAATGACACGCTCGGGGAACTACGCTCCAAACTCCGAGCTGCTGAAAGAAAATGGCAAAAAAAGCAAAACCAGACAGACCTAAAAAACTACCAACTGCTCCTGGCTTCTTTTTCATCCAGCCTCACTGCTGCTAAAGCTGAATTTTATCACAAAAAATCAGCTCCTTCAGACCTTCTGCAAACCATTGCACCTGCAATCATTCCGGCTATTACTCACACGATCAATGCCTCTTTAACATCTGGTGTGTTCCCGACTGCTTTTAAACAAACACATGTCACACCACTGCTTAAAAAGCCTTCTCTCAACCCCGCCCAGGTTGATAACTACAGACCGGTCTCACTACTGCCTTTTCTTTCTAAAACATTAGAAAGAGCAGCTCTCAATCAAGTCTCTGGCTTACTCACCCAAAATGACCTCCTGGACCAGAACCAATCTGGTTTCAAGAAAGGGCACTCTACTGAGACGGCTCTGTTGTCTGTGACAGAAGCGTTAAAAACTGCTAGAGCTGCAGGACAGTCCTCAGTGCTCATTCTGCTGGACCTCTCGGCTGCTTTCGACACAGTCAACCACGACTTCCTCCTAACTATACTCTCGAACATGGGGATCTCAGGCAATGCGCTGTCATGGTTCAGATCGTACCTCACTGGGCGCTCGTTCAGGGTGTCATGGCAAGGACGGCTGTCCTCAGCCCACTCGTTATCCACTGGGGTTCCCCAGGGTTTGGTACTGGGACCTCTTCTCTTCTCAATATACACCACCTCTCTAGGTCGGGTTATCCGCTCACATGGTTTTTCCTACCACTGCTTTGCTGACGACACTCAGCTATACCTGTCATTCTCACCCGATGATCACTCAATCTCTGCACGAATATCACAGTGTCTCAGACATATCCTCATGGATGAAGGAACATCACCTCCAACTAAACCTCTCAAAGACTGAACTTCTGGTCATACCAGCAAAACCTTCTATTCAAAACAACTTTGCCATAACCATCGACTCTCTCTCTCTCACAGACAAAGGTTGCTAGGAACCTGGGTGTCATGGTCGATGACCAGCTTCTCTTCACGCACCATGTGGCCTCAGTTGCTCGATCCTGCCACTTTGCGCTTTATAACATCAGAAAAATTTTCTGACGCAACAGGCCACCCAACTCCTGGTACAAGCTGTGGTAATCTCACGCCTCGACTACTGCAATGCCGTACTAACTGGCCTCCCGGCCTGTGTACTAAAACCACTACAGATGATTCAGAATGCAGCAGCACGTCTGGTCTTCAACCAGCCAAAACGGGCACATGTCACTCCGCTGCTCATTGAGCTCCACTGGCTACCGGTTGATGCTCGCATCAAATTCAAAGCGCTTACAATCGCCTACAAGGTGATGACAGAACAGCTCCTTCCTACCTGCACTCACTCCTGAAGGCTTACGTTACCTCCCGGCCGCTGCGCTCCTCCAATGAACTTCGCCTCGCTTTGCCAAACACTCACACAAAGCAATCCAGACTGTTCTCATACAGAGTTCCCCAATTCCACTACCAGATCAGGAGAATCTCACTATCTTTAATAAACTCCTGAAGACAGAGCTCTTCAAAGAGCACTTACACTCCTAACACCTCTAACACACTAACTTCTTCTAACCTCATTTCCTTCTTCCCCACCTTCACTACTCTATCCCATTATTTCCCTCTGACCTCCTTAAGGCCCTATCTATAGATGCTTTATTTTTAACTTCTATTATTTTTGTACTTAACCTCTTCTATTATTTGCACTTCAATATTGTAAGTCGCTTTGGACAAAAGCGTCTGCCAAATGTAATGTAATGTATATTTGCTCATTCAGTTTAGCAGATATGAGATGAGAACCTGTATTACAAAGCATGCTGCAACAGGAAAACAGGACTGATAGTGTAGACAGTTTAGATTGGGCAGATAAATGTGGCCTATTGCGACGTAACCCAGTTATAGCAGCACGCATGTTTGATTTTAGATGGCATACATTTTTTATCGCGTGGAGTTTCAACAAAGAGGAAGTCCCCATGTACATCCAATGTTTTGGGTGGACAATGCTGCCCAAATTGATAAAGATAATCACAATGATGTGGTAAAATTCATAGACCAATATATATCATCCGAATTACCAAGCAATGACAATGAACTTGTTGAAATTGTCTCAACAGTTCAAATGCACAGTAGGAGGCATTCAAAAACGTGTCGAAAGCGTAACAGTGTATGTCGTTTCAATTTTCCGAGACCACCTTCAAATAAAACCTTTATTTCTAGAAAAACAAAAGAGAAATCAAGTAAAAAGTGCAGTTGCAGTGCAGTTCCATGTACATGTTCTTATGAAGTCTCAAATAAGGTCATGAATAAAGAGCAAGCAACAAAAATATTAGCTATGGTAAGGTCAGCCATATCTACAGATACAAATACTAGTAGTACAGTTGTTTGCCAGTATTGGTATTGACCAAGAAATGTTTGAACTGGCCTATAACATTGCTGGCAGAAAAACTAAATTTACAGAATTGTGGGTATTTACTGAAGGCTTGGAATGCTAACATGATACTCAGTATATAGTAGATGCATATGCATGCATTGTATACATTATTTCATACATTTCCAAGGCTGAAAAATACATTGTGAAGCTTCAAAGCACAACAATGTTGATGTAAAAGGCACATTGCAAAAATTGGGCAGTGTTTATTTATATAATCGTGATGTAGGTGCTCAGGAAGCAGTATATAGACTAACAAATATGCATCTAAAAGAAGCTTCACGTAAAGTAGAGTACATTCCCACAGGTGATAATTGTGTTCGGCTGAGCTTACCGCTAAAAGTGCTTCAGCAGAAAACAGTCAGATGAGCTTACAGAAAAAGCCATGTGGATGACAAACCCTGTTAATAGATATAAAGCAAGGCCAGAAAGAGTTCCTTTTCAGAACATGTGTATAGCAGTATTTGTGTCTCAATATCGTGTTGTGGGCAGAACAGAGAAGTGTGCAGACAAAATTCAGCTGCAAAACAATGCAGGGTTTGTTAAAAAAAGGACTAGATCAAAACCAGCGGTTGTAAGGTATGCAAGATTCTCTGTTGATTCCAATCCGGAAAAATATTATCAGAGCATTTTGCAATTATTCTTGCCATACCGCAATGACAATAAAATAAAACCAGCAGGTTTTCCAACATATGAACTGTTTTAACACAATGGCCAATATGAAATAAATGGCTCAGTGCAATATGTTAAAAATGTAGTAGATGACAATAAGCAATTATTCAAAAAAGATGAAGAACTTTTATCTCAAGTTGTAGTTGATAATGGTAATTTAGAAGATGCATGGTGTCAGATGTGTCCGGAGCAAGAAGCAGAGCGCTTAGAATGCCAGGAGGAAAAAACACAAAGACCAGTAGAGCCTGAGGAGCATGTAGATCAAATTCCTGATTTATCCGTCCCAAGTGGAAAAAAATATCATTTTGAGCTAAATTTGAATGTACTCTGTAGATCAGATGCTCTCAATCTGCTGAGGTCTCTTAACCCTGAGCAGAAAGACATATTTTATCAAGTTAGGCAATGGTGTTTAGAGAAAGTTAGAGGGGAAACAGCCAGAGCCTTTCCATTTGTTCATTACTGGAGGTGCAGGAACAGGGAAGACACACTTGATCAGGAGCATTCATTATGAAGCAACCAGGCTTTTATCCCAGGTTTCAAGTGCTCCAGACAAGGTGTCAGTGCTATTAACAGCTCCTACTGGAATTGCTGCATTTAACTTGGGAGCTGGCACAATTCATTCTACCTTTTCAATAGAAACAGATGTAGAACTTCCTTATACACCTTTAGGAGAAGAAAAAATATACATTGCATGTTTTATGTAGTGATTTGCATATTTTAAAATCATAGATGAGATATCTATGGTAGATCACAGCCTTCTAGCTTATGTTCATGGTAGGTTAAGACAAATAAAGCAGACAGGCGACTACTCTCCTTTTGGGAAAGTTAGCGTAATTGCAGTAGGAGACTTTTTTCAGCTGCCTCCAGTAAAAGGAAAACCACTGTACTTGGAAAATGCCCCATTAGATTTGTGGAATGGTATGTTTTATAAGTCAGAGTTAACCACCATTGTTCGACAAAAAGACTCTGCTTTTGCTGAAATTTTAAACAGATTATGTACACATCACAGGTCTACACCATTATCACTGCAGGATGTAAATGCACTTAAACAGAGGGAAACTGGGGAAACATCTTCTGCGCTGCAAATCTTTGCAACAAATGCTCAGGTAGAAGAGCATAATGTTAAGCAAATTATAGATTACATCTTGCGCTAAACATTTGTGTAAGAGGCCCAAGATTACAAAAAAAAAAAAAAAACGTCAAACTGGAAAATGCAGCTTAAAGTATCTAAAGTGTGTGATTCGTGCTTACCAGAAAAGTTGTTAATAGGAGAAGGTGCACAAGTAAGGCTCATTAAAAATTTTGACGTCACTGATGGGCTTGTAAATGGTGTCTGTGGTACTGTTAGAGACATAACACCAGTGAAAACTGTTCAGTTTGATGATGAAAAAGTTGGACAAAATACTCCAAAGCATACACCACCACCTATATCAGGGGTGTCCAAACTTTTAACCCGCTAACCCGACAGATCCGGCGAGCGATGGTTGCTACACGCGAGAGCCCGGGCAGTAAACCCTGGCAGACAGAGCGGGTTGCTCCGGGCAGTAAACCAGTAGGTCGGCATAAGAAGTCTGTCTTAAAATCAGAGCACCATGCTAGTGTTTTTATTTCTGTGACTCAGAGTGTCTTCAACAAGTCTTCATTAAACCACTCAAGCAAGGTAAGCACAAGTGTTTTTTCATGTTTCACATTCACTACTCACACTAACTTAAAAAAAACTATGTTTACCTTCCTTTTAGAAAATGTCCATCTTCAGTTCACCTTCGAAAATTCCGAAAATCCAGGATCCAGAGGCAGACAGGATGTGTGACAGATTGCAGCTCCTTGCTGTAAGACACATTTTGTCATGCCTGGCACCGTAAGGCATCTAACTCTCCCACACTCGGCTCTACCTGCGCTCTCCAGTCTCCGGACCACGTCACCCAGAGCGCACCTGGCCATTTCATCATACGATCACATGACTCTGCACCCGGCACTTCCTGGAAGCTAATCATTGTAATTTTCCACACCTGTGAACTCTGTAGAAATAGAACTGCAGCACACACACTCCTCCTCGAGTAATTGTTTGGTTTAATTGTTGGGTCTATGACCCCGGATTGTTTTATCACCGACTCTGATTTTTGCCTGCCCTCTGATTCTGCTCTGCTGTGTATGACCCCTGGCCCGTTTATGGTATGTCACTCCTTTATTATAGCCTTTTGCTGTTTTGTGTTTTCTTTAATAAAACGTCTATGCTACCTCTGCGTGTGTCCTGTTCCAAGATGACAAATTTCATTAATCTAAAATTGTATTTTAATCACATTGTGTTCCTGTACAAATCTCACATGCGTACAACCTTTGCTTCTCTTTTTAACAGTACTAATGCCGTGACCCAGCAGCCAATCAAGGAGAGACGGCCCAACAACTTTGCACAGTGTCCACTGACATTATGGCAACGATGTCTCAGTGGACAAAGCGAAGTGCTGGACTTCAGCAGACTATAAAAATGTTAAGAAAAGAAAGAGAAGAACTTCTAGAAAAGCTCACAAAAGCAAAGGCAGCAAGTGAAGCAATAGCTGCAACAGCTGTTTCTGCAAAGATGGTAAGATGTTTAAGTTTTATAAATTCAAACTCAGTTCATCTCATTACATCAGTCTGAGTCTCTAACAAATAAAATGTATCAACAATACAGAACAACAGGAGAGATCCACACAAACTCCAGACCCACTGGAGGATGATGAACACACAGACCAGACCAAAGATGACATCACAGATCATGAAGACATCTAAACATCATCACAACAACAAAAACCTAAACAATACCTCCTCTCATAATCACCACAAAGTAAGCAAAAAAAAAAAAAGTGTAAATGTATATACTCTTTTACTTTTGCATGTTTCATTTATTTATGTGTATTTTAAAGTTTAATATTTAAGTATGTGCACTTTTATTTTTTGTGATCCCTTTACATTTTTGCTTTTTAATGTTAATAAAAACAAAATTTTTAAGCAAATAACCCCTTCACAATGGCAACAGTCAAAGTTCTTCTGGGTGAAAACTGCATGATTTGGATTGCAGGCTGTTATCTAGCACCTTTCTGTGTGCTGTACACATAATAAAATCACCCATTTACATTCAAATGATTGGCATTAATTACTTCACTAGTGAGTTAATTTATTTCTAAACAAGAACGAGCCCCTTTAGCAAACTGTCTTTATAAACTGGTCATATAGTAACATTTAGTAACAATTTATTTATATTGTTAAAATAAATCATACTGAAATACATTCTCATTATTAAAAATAACACTTTTCTTAGTAACATACATCGCATGCCTTAGTGCATATCCAAATTATATAATATCATTTTATTAAACAAATTAACTTTATTATTTAAATTTAATTAAACTAACCTCAATTATATTTAAATTGTTCAAACATGATCTGTTCTACCAATCATATGGGTTAACTGGCTCCAGTTTCTTGGTTGCACCCTACATCCCCCTGTGACGGGGGGGAAAGATTGCATCTCAAAACATACAAATTATTTAATCATGGGTGTGTTTTGGTCCTTATTCAAAAATAAACCAATAATTTCGTCACTTGCCATTCTCTTTAAGAGTCAGGTGAGCTCTGACTTTGGTGGATTGCTATTGTAACGGTGCAGCTACCTGGACGTGTCCAACAAACTCTTCTCAGCAGAGGAAACTGAGCTGCTGGTTGACGCTGTGAAGGAGCTCCAGCAGCTCATTTACAGGAACAGCAACGTTATTTTACTTACTATTCTGTTTATTGTTGATGTAAAAGTTGGGTTGGTGAGAGAGATTCAGATTCAGTCAGTGGAGCACCTGTGTTTTCCACTGGCAAGATAGCAATACGCGAGAAATGTACCTGAACACACCATTTCCAGATGACCACGCACATCAGTGTAGATATATTCAGAAGCACTGTTGCTATTTAAACGAAGCAGGTGTGAAAATGGTGGGGTGTAAGATAGCAATGAGCATCACGACACACCTTGCCCAGGGTGTAAGATTACTAAATTTTCAAGTCAAGACACACGACTATTCCAATCTCCTGTCCAGCCTCATCAACTCTTAGTCCACTGGTAGGTCTATACCTACAGTGCAGTTCTATAGATTCCAGTGCAGTTCCTACAGGTTCCTCATGATTACCAGTAAGGAAATTTAGTCTGTTGCACCAGATTAAAACTCCAGGGTTCATCATCAGGGATTCGACTTGTGACCTCAGCTTCAAGTTAAGAGTCATTAAGGGTTTTTATAACCAGGCATCTGCATAGACTGAACTGATTTTTTTAGCTCATGGCTCTCCTGACTTTAAACTTGATTTTTTGTCTAAAACATCCTTTAAATTAAATATTTTTGCTAAATTAGGCTGAAATTAGGTCTTTTTTATGATGGTCCTAAATTTCCTCCATTTGTACACAGTAATCTGTCTGACTGTGGATTGATGGCAGTTTAAACTCTTTAGAGATGGTTTTGTAAACTTTTTCAGCCTGATGAGCATCAATTACTCTTTCTGAGCTTCTCAGAAATCAAATTTATTCAGGTTATGATACACTTCCACAAATACATGTTGTGAAGAGCAGAGTTTGGTAGACACCTGTTCGTTAAATAAAACAGGCTCCGCCCACTCACACCTGATTGTCTTCCATTGATTTAAAACTTAAGACTTTAATTTTACCTTTACAAACTGCTAATCCTAGAGATTCACATAGTTATACCCTCAAAGTACATAGTTATACCCTCATAATTTTCCTCAATATATAAATGAGCAAGTGTAATATTTTTTGTCTCATTAAACTGATTTAACTGGGCTCTCTTTATTTGCATTTAGGACTTTTAGATGTTTTAGATTAGATTAGATGTTTATGCAGAAATAGGGTTCATAAACTTAAGCAACACTGTAGTTTGAACACAGTTTAGCTACTAATATTTTAAACTCTACACACAGCCATGAGCTCAGTGTATCAGGCAGATAGATGTACTGTAGAAACAGTTTTTCACTGAGATTTTCACAAAACTGTAAATAAACCATTCAGATATGAAACGAAGACTCCCATAGATTTTCATCGTAGAACAGATCTGAGAACTTAGCGTAAAATAGCATATAACATATTTTGCCAGCACAGAGTATTGGTGGGGCTTTTAAAGAGTTCCCAGCATGCTCAGCAGCTGCCTTTTTTCTCTTTGATTGTGTTATTTGGAGGCTTGTGTTTGGTGTGTTTATTTAGTTTATTTAGTGCTCCCAGTGGGGTGTCATTCAGCCTTCTGGTGTTGATATGGGGGGTGAAGAAGGGTCTCTGTTACTGTGTTGCCATATTAAGAGAGAACCTCTGCTAGTTGTGGTTATTTCTCTGCTCCAGTAATATGGCTTGGCCTAGTTACTCCACCCAGGTGATGCTTCAATATCTCTCACACCAACACAACACCACATATTATAAAAAAAAATAAAGTAATTATAAACTGAAGAAATGCAGACCAAAATAAAGTTTCTGGTAGTGCAACACAGACTGAATGGGTTTGTCCCTTACGAGTTCTCTTTTAGATGGATTGTTGAAAACTTTGGTATTAGAAATATTGTGGGAGGAATTTATGTTGATTAATGGAGATATTTAACCACTGCTAAACTACCATCCACATATTGAGCACAGTCTTTATCAGGTGGAAGATTAAACGTGTACAGGGTGGAGCCATGAAGGAGTTCCTCCCTATTAAAATCCTGAGCTTGGTTCTTTAAATTACTTCTACATACTAAAACCATCTGATGAAACTGATTCACAGCAGATCCTCTACAAAATTGATGTGGTTTAGCTGTGGATCTACATATAAAATGAGACTGAATTCCAAATCATAAACGTTGTATGAAGCCGATAAATCATCACTGTTATTATAGACTGTGGGAGACTTCTCATGAACAGGTGTTTCTCCAGGTGCAGAGGAATTAAGATCTGTACATGATCCAGACTCTCAGGTGGACAGAATCCATTTTCAGGTGATTAAGCTCCAGTTTCTGCTGATCTAAAGGTGGATGTTCCACCTGAGAACCAGGGTTCTCTCTATAGAAGTCTATAGAGTCTCTGCAGTCTCATATTTAACACCGGTCTACTGCAGCTCTCCTCTGACTGCTCTTCCTATACGAGCATCAGACAGACTCATCTTCAGTCTTCAGATCATCCATGTATCTCCTCTACTGATCCTCACTGTCTTCCAGTAGCTGCTCAGATCAGATTTAAAACCCTGACTCTGTTCTACAGACTCCCTCTGTACTGGATAGCAGAGATCAAACTCTGATCTGAACTGAGATTTAACAGGATCTGATGGATCTTTTGGTTCTAGTCTCGACTGTTTACAGATATTTCATCAGTAAACAGTGAAGTTGGAAATTGTTCTGAGTCTGTTAAATGACTGAAATGTAAAACTACGTTAAAACTACGTAATTTTCTTAAGCAGAGTCGTTGCTGTGCTTGTGTGAATCTTGCCAGTGCTTAAGCAGTGCAGGAGAGTTTGGAATCACGTGCATGAGGACTGGTTTTGAGAAGAAAAATCTTCTAAAAGCTAAAGGTCAGATAAACAAACAAAAGCCCTCAGTGCCAAAACCCACAAACACCCACATTAACACACATTTCATCAGAATGGGAGAACAAAGGTCTATATATAGACTAAACACAGACAACACTCACCTGGAAGCGGTAATGAGTGGGCGGAGTAACAGATTACCAGCAGGTGTAGAGGATAATGAGGGGGCGTGGTTAAGATGAATATAAGGCAGGACTGGGGCAGATAGTCAGAGGGATGTTCACTCTGTATAAAGAAGCTGTGATAATGACTGTGTTCACACAGCAACAAAAACTCTATAAAATCTGATTTACTGCCCAAACTCTTCTTACTGTGATCAGAATCAGACTTTATTTCTCTCAGTGTAAACTGAGGTACACTGTGCTCTTTAACAGCAGAGTCTCTAATGGAGTTCAGTTTATAATCAGATTTTACTGTTTGAGGAAACCAGAAGATATCCTCTTAAGCTTAATTTCTGA
The DNA here is from genome assembly GCF_023375975.1 of Astyanax mexicanus. NCBI lineage: Eukaryota > Metazoa > Chordata > Actinopteri > Characiformes > Acestrorhamphidae > Astyanax > Astyanax mexicanus. Next base: position 11,152,923 of record NC_064411.1, on the reverse strand, counting down.
ATTAAATCAGTTCTGAACCAGTTAGGAACAAGAAATTAATCGAGATTTATCTCTTTATTTATCTTTATTTATTTATTTATTTATTTATTTTAGTCTATCATCAGGCTGCGTCTCTAGGCACCAATCTTTTAGATGTCTGCTGAACATTTCATAGTGACCACAGTGCTATGGTCACTACACACATTAAGGGCCCAAAGCCATATTGTTTTTGTCCGTTAATTTTTATTAATAAAGCCAGAGCACCAGGGGGCTGTTCCACGAAGAGAGCTTAAAAAAAGCAGTGCTTATTTGAGTAAGCCTCGCTTGAGTTAGCCACACAATTAAATTCCAGCCAGTTCCGTTCCAGTAATGAAATCCAGATGCAACCTGTTCCCACTAACTCAAGACAGGCTTTTGTAATCAAGGCTCAGTGATCGAACCCTAAAAAGCGAGAATTTTTGAAAAATGGAGAAAATTCTGCTTTTTTTCTCTCCTGCTCAACAGGAGTTACTTATACGTCTATTTGATGAATATAAAGACATAATTACAAGGAAAGTGAACACTTTTTGTATTAATAAAGTCATAGAAGCTGCCTGGCAGAAATGAATCCATTCCATGGCATTCCAAAATGATGACATCACAGAGCTGGTAGATGTTAAGAGACCTTGCGCTCCTCCATATTCCATTAAGAATGCCCCACTGATACTCAATAGGGTTTAGGTCTAGAGATGTGCAAAAATATAAGGGCTGTACTCATTTTTGTGAGGTACTGTACTGTGAAAGAGTAGAGGTTCTTAATTGCATACTAAAAAAAGATGAAAAACGTAATCTAAACCTGCTCCTAACAGCAAGGAACACAAAACATACATGCCTCCATACAGAATGCTGTTTGAAATGGAAAAGCTTTCAGCATATATTACTGTCTAATATAGAAATACACAATGATTCTAGGAAAGCTTTTGGATGTGACCCTTTATTTAGAGTCAGGTAGGAGCAGGGAGAGGATTCAGAGGAGGACGCAAATGGAAGTATTTATTAACAACATGAAGAAACAAACTATAAACCAAAAAACAGCAACTCTGAAAACTCATGAATAGACACAACCTGAACTGACATAATGTACAAGAACCGATAAAGGAAACAGGGAACACAGGGCTATAAATACACACACACACAAGATGAAGAAAAGAAACAGGTCAAACCTGGAGAAGGTAATGAGGGGGCAGAGCTACAGATGAAACACAGGTGAAGGCACTAGATGGGGGTGGAGATACTGAAGAATACACAGCAGAGCACATGGAGGAGATAAACAGGAGGGCAGAAAAACACAGAGCCCGAACAGGACAGACATGGAACAGGGCCAGGACACGACATTTAGCATCAAGATCTAAACTAAGATCTAAAATCTAAACAGTAAAAACTGTAGGCACTTGAATCCTGAGACACAGATTTAATTCATTAATGTCTGGTAAAAGAGGACTGAACCTCATCCTGACAGAAAGAGAAACTGCAGTCTTTAAGTATGTGGAATCTGACTCACATTTAAAGTAATGTAACATTGACTGAGTTGCAAAAAATTGCATTCATAAAATCATTGATTTCATCCACACGTCCTCATTTAACTTCATAAAACCATCCCCCACAGCAGGTTCACCTGTGTGCAGCACTGACTCTACAGCACTGCTCCCCCCAGCCTGTTCCCTCCCCAACTCCACCAGGTCCACCTACCTGACTGTCCTGCCCCTCTGAGTGTGTTGGTGATTTTAAAAATGGACAGATTAGAAAATACAGTGTTAATGTTAAACGAGTACTGTTCACCAACCTTATCTTAAAGTGAAAATGTTCCTCACACCTTAATATTTTTGACAAATGCTCCACAGCGGTGACCTCTTGTCAGTAGGGTTCTTAGATTCACCCCCTCGATGACCTCGCATTTTTGACCCACGATGTCTCCACTTATAATGTCTCCTGTGAATGTCTCAGGTTTATCAGTCCCAGCTTCTAGAGCTTCATCTGCATCTGCAGTCTCTAAAATAATCTGTGTTTTGTGGTCAGTGCTGAGAGAGAGGCGCACTGACACAATCTGCAGCATGTACCACTTTCTAATCTGTTCAATTCCGTTTCCCCAACTTTACATCCAGAATGTTTTCTCTCTGGCTTTCTGTCTACCTTTTTCAAAGTGCTTTTTTTTCCTCTTCACCAAAAAGAGAGCCTGGCTGCCAAAATTTGGCAGCATTGTGAAGTCAAAAGTTTTTGACCCATCCATCAGACAACAATAAATGACTTGGCCCTAGGGTCATGGCCTACCCAGTTTTCTGAAAGTAGCAGCTTTGCTAATGACATCACGATGTCTTATTCCTCTTCTTTTTGGGGGCTTATGTTATGTACAGCTTTATGTCCGCCATGCTCAATACATCAGGTGAAATGATTTACAATTGGGATCAGTGGCAATTTGTTAGGGTTTTTTTTTTTTAGGTTGTATTTCCACCATCACAGCAGCCCCTCAGAATCTCATTGGGTTACCAGCATCCTGTATGGTCTGACATGGTTCCCTTCTACCATCCTTTTTTCCTTTTTAGTGTGCAGATGAAACTTTGTTGTTGATTACAGTGGACTGTGTTAAGCCACGATTTTGTAGCGCAAACCTGTCTTTTTTTGTCTGGACTTCTAAATTTCCAAAATATTCCCAGAATTCCAAACTCCAAGCAGTAGAATGTTTAGCAAGTTTTCTTCCAGTCTTCAGATTTGCATTTAAAGAGATCTGATGTTGCACATAGACTTAAGCACAATGTCCTTTTCTCCTGACATCTTCCCAATATCCCGATATGACTTTCACTTTGCAGAGTGTGATTCCAGCAGTTGTCTGTTAGAAACATCAGAAAAATGTGAATTGTCTTTTTTTAATTGTCTCTCTATCAGTGCATTAATGAGTTCAGTTGAGTTGTCGCATGTCCATGGATTAGATATGTATTCAGTTTAGGACCACATATGAAAGTGACTCAAATCTGATTTTGAAAAAAAAAAAACAGATTTGGCACATTCACACAGCCATACAAAAATCCGATCTGAGTCTTATTGAGCAAAAAATCTGATTTAAATCACTTTAGCCTGGTAATGTGAACGTAGCTTATGTAACACCTAAACTGAAACCGAATCTGGAGTGTGGAAAGCTAGTTCAGTTTCTGGACCTGCTTGCTGTTCCACTGGAACACACATGGACTCTGCTCCCTGCTGTAAAGAGACCGAAGCGCATTCCCAAAGGCACTGTCTATTTTTACCAAGCTGATGGGTTAGCACTGCACATGCTTGTCATGACTCAGCCGCTGAAGCTGCAGTTGAATACGGTCCAGCTTGGTTGAACTAAGCCCAGAAATCTGAATAAAAGGCCTTGAAATTGTTCACGAAGGCAAAGGCATTGAGAAGCATGACCTTGATGGATGTCAGGGCGAACCCCTTCTGAGAGCGGAGGTACTTGTCCTGTATACAGTCCTGCTTGGCTGAGAACAATACCACCTCTAGGTCACTGCCGGAGAGTTTGTGTCTACTGGAGAGGTGCATGTCCAGCCTCAAAAGTCTTTTTTCACGGAGAGGGGCAGCCCATTTGTCTCTGAACTGGGCACTCGCAAGTTGGGCATGTCTGCAAAGTTCCCCTTGCAGATTGGACACACTTTCTTTGAAACAGAGAGAAACAGTCAGCCCATCCTGATTAACCTTAACAAAGACCCATTAACAAAACCACCAAACACACTTTGTGTGGAGAAGTTTTCTAGATGCTGAGGTTTGGTTTGTGGCCTCTTTTATAGGCCCTGTTTTGGGCAGGGCAAGCCGGTCTGCTGATGGTCGGCTATTTTGCTAAGTGCAAAAGCCGGATTTAGGGTTAGGTTTAGAGTTGGGTTAGGGACCAAAACTTCCAAAGCCCCAAACAAGTCCAGCAAGACTGGACCGGTCCAGAACCTTTGTTAGGCATGGGCCTACCACACGTCACCAAGCCCGACCATTCTCCCACCGTCTCCCCCTTCCCCATATTGTTCCTAATTTCAGATCTCGGCTGATTTGCTCATTGAGCAATAATGATATAATGACCTAATTTATTAATCCAAACTTTTTCCATGTCTTTCCTTTTTTGGTTGGGACCATGATGTATTAAATTGCAGTCCCATGACTCTCAATGACTGAACCCCGTGTTTTAATAAAATGTTGGACTAACCAGGTCTGTGTTTCATTCTTATGTATAATGTAATGTCTATTGCCACATTCTAGTGGCCAAGGTGTTCCTAGTTTCCCCCACATACTGTAGATTACGTTTTTGGCAGTAAATTTGATAAATGCAGTTGCTAATGTTGTGTTCTAAGGGTGGCCAGATTTTGAACAATTCCCCTGTGTGTGGATTGGAGATCCAGTTCTTAGGTTTGAATTCAGTGAATTCTCGGGATACATTTTGGGAATTTTGTAGTTGGGGTAGTTTGCTCTGAACCAGTAAATCCGTCAGGTTCTTATTCTTGCCGTAGGCTGAGATAACCTTGTGGCAGTCCAGCATTTTGTCTTTCTCCATGAATTTTTCAAAATTTGCTTTGAGATTTCTGTTTAAATTAAGACTAGCTCTTGAGAATGTTGTAAATAATGGGATTATTTCTGTGTCTGAATCCTTGTTTTTAGATAAGATGTTCCTATGGCATTGTTTCAGGAAAGGTCGGGAGTAACCACTTTTCCTGAGAGCTTGGGGAACAGGGTTGTTTTTGCTTCCCAAAAGTCTCCCTGTTGAGTAAAGATTTTACGAAACCTCAGTAGCTGTGATTTAAAGCCTTTGAAGGTATGCTTTGGCTGATAGCTGGATTTGAATAAGAGGGAATGTGTGTCTGTATCTTTAAAATAGACCCTAATGTCGAGTTTGAGTGTCTGCAAACCCGCTTCCTTTAAAAGTTATAGTGTCCAGGAAGTTCACTTTTGTGTCATGTAGCGTATTTTATTGTAATGGACTGATATTTTTAATAGACCTTCAGTAGGTATGAAGTGTCTAGCCAGATTTAATACTCTTTGCAAAATTTGCAAAACCACCTCTTTGCAAAATTTAATTGTTTGGCCCCAAGATTTAACATGGCCTTAGCACAGTCTGGTGTCCTGTGAACTTTGTCCTGAGTTACTTTAAAGTGCTCAGCTGGGAGCAGAGGTAGGTAGGCCATGTGCTTTTTGATGTAAGCATTTAGTTGTTCTCTCTCTTCCAACTTTAGTTGTTTTGAGAAATGGGATCCAGACTGCTGCACCTGGAATTTTTTCTCCAGCTGCCTTTACAGCATGCTGCATTTGTTTCACAGCTGTCTCCTTGCACTTTTGGTTGCGGTGGTTAATGCCAAATGCAAGGATGACTGTGTGTACCTTAGCATGCACATTTTGCGCCTGTCTAAATGTTCCTCTCTGATAGCTGTCGATCTGTAGCTCACTGTATTTGTGTTCTGTGATCTTGGCTAGGTTGGAGTCTCCCAATAGGCATATTGGTTTGCGTGTTCTAAGCTCCAGTTAGCTAACTACTGAACTAGGCCAGCATGCACACGGTTTTACGACTAATCAACACTTACCCCTTCAGCATGACCCCACCCCCGGAGTGAAAATGAGTCTGATTGGTTAGATTGTCCTATGACTTTGCTAACAGATTTATTCCTACATTACACTTCTCAAAATCAGGAGAAGAGTCCACGCAGACACACAGGGGCAGAAGCCATTTTAAAAAGCTTTGATTAGTCAGTACCGCTATCAGTCAGAGAAGAGTCCTGTAGCAACTGAAACACAGACTAATGCTTTGAATTAGTTGCTGTTTTAATTATTTTAGTTCATTTATAAAATAAGTCCATACACTTACAATAAATATAATATATATTTCCTGATTGAAAATTATGTAATTATTTGCATGCACTTAGTCACCCCTTCTCTGAAGGGTTAGAAGGGCCTCACTGCACACCACTGTTTTTTTTTTTGTCTAAATCTCTTGTTTTTATTCTTGAAAGCACTGGCATCTCTTGTCAGCACGGCTCCAGCAGTACGTTCCTATTTTAAATATGCAGGCCGTCCCGGGGGTTTGTGTTTGTTTTGTCCTCTGACTCCTCCTGCAGCTTGTTTGCCAAGATTAACTCCTCCCACCGAGGTTGCCAGTACTTAACACTACACTACATCGATCTGCGCTGCAGCAAAGGAGCCAGCTAGCAGAGCTGCTTCAGTGCTCCTTGTGTAACATAGTCAATATAACGCTAGATACGCTCTTTATGTTCTCTGCCTCTCCTACTAGTCTTACCATTGTGTAGAATCAGCCTCCTGAATTTGGCAACCCAAATAACCTTTGTGGCTGGGAAGCGGTGGGCGGAGCAGACTACTCTGTGGTGTTTTGAAATTGGACTACTGTAGCCATTTCAAACACTCGCTCTCAGGTCCTACATAATGCACCTTTTTGGTAAGGTTAGGTATGGTTAGATTTAGGTTTGATTTGAGGTTTGGTTTGAGGATAGGTTTAGGGTTAGGTTAGGGTTAGCGTTAGGGACTTCCTCACCAATCTGTCAGATTTAACATGGACTGAACTTTCTCATTCAATAGAAAAGTCAGATGGTCTGGCCAAACTGTCTGGAAATCCAGATCCCAAGTCCTAACCAAATAAAATGATCAGGCCAGATTAGCCACCTGGGGTCAGTGCCCGGCGCTCACGTCCAACTCGATTAGACGCTCCTAAAGCCACTTGGTGGTGGGCGGGGCTCCCACACATTTTCCGACTCCACTTCCACTCTGGAACCGGTACAACCACTGTAAATTTTAAGCACCCAGATAGATTTTTCAAGCCGGGACTGGTTTTTGACCTAGGCCCCACAAGACCACCTTGAGGTATTCGTGGCAAAAAAAAGGGGAAAAGGGGAAACTCAATTATGCGGAGGAGGTCCCCAGGGTGACTGACATATCTTTATATATCATTATTGATTTCAAGAGAGGGACTATTGCTTGCTGATAGTGGTTCCTGCCGGTGGGGTGGTTACAGGCTGAGGGTGAGCAGTTACATTTAATTCACTGTGACATATAACTTGTAATGCTATTCTCTGAACATATTTCTTTAGTTGGACCTTTTAACCCCGATCTTCTCCTACCAGCCCTCCTCACCACCTTCTTCAAATAGAAGTTTTTCTTCTGCCCCAATTCTTAGCCAATAGCCAGTCTGGTTGCTAGGATGTGACAGCACTGTGAGACAGAATTGCAGGAGCACTGCTCTTTTGGGGCCAGTGAGGCAATATATTTTTCCCCCATCCACTCTTTAATAATAAAAGACTGTGATTTTGGCACAAGGATTAATCTGTCCATGGAAATGAGCTGTGCAAGCGACAGTCTCAATGTCAAAGCCTGTTTCTGAAGAAGCAAAGGTCTGTTGATTGGATTGAGACACTTGGTCTCTGTGTAAACCAGAAATTTCCTGTAGAATCACATCAGGTGGGAAATTAGTGTCTTTTATGTCCCTCTCCAAACTCTCAAACTCACCTTGTTTAGGTGGTAGTTCCCCAGACTGCAGCAGCCTCTCAGGACTTCATTTAAATAGTATGTCCGGAGATTGCAGAGTGAGAGAACCATCTTCTCTGGTCTGACCTCGTTCCAGTCCACCAACCTTTTAAGGGTCGCATTAAAACGTTCTGAAGGATTTTTTGTGACTTGTTAGAAAGTGTTAGGCCTAGATTTTGCAGTGCAAATCTGGCAGACCTCTCCATTGGGACTTCCAGGTGCCTCCGGAAATACTCAGCAAATACTGAGCTCCATTTGTTGGACAGTTCAAGATTCCTGTCCCAGTCTTCTTTGGTGTAAGACTCTAGAAGATCTCTGATATCGTTGGTGTACGTATTTACATCACGATTACCTTTCAACTCTCGCAGTTTAAACTTTACATTAAGTAGGATGTGGTTCTAGCAGTTTACTATTGCAACTGCTGGAAGCACTGAACGAATAGTCAGGTCTATTGCAGCCTCTCGATCAGTGCATATGACAAACTGTGGGGAGATGAGTTCCAGAAAAAAGATCAAGCAAATCTGTGAATAAGCTTTTGTGAGTTTTTGCACTCCAGGTCTGGTGAATGTGGAAGGCTAAGGGTATAAAGGGACACTCTTTAAAACCCTTTTAACGGAAAAGAAGGGGAGAGACATAATAATCTCCCAAATCGAATGTTGTGTCATAATGAAGGAGGATTGGGACACCACTATCCATATAGGCAATCGGTATCCTTAACTTCTGTAATTTGCGGCAACTCTGGGTAGATATCAGCCCACATCATGCACAAAACCTTTAAGGTATTCGCTGAGTATGTATGTTGCAATTACATCATTTTGGTGCAGCATGTTTTGTAAGAGCACACGTTTGATTGTGTTTTCTACCTGCATCATGTTTCTTGGGAGACGAACCTCCATGTGCTCCTTGCTGTGAGAAGCTGGTTGGTAAATGAGGTCTCTGTACACAGATGCAGGGGGTCGTCTCTTCTTCCTCTTAATGTGACTGAGAATCGAGGGAGCAGTTCTGACGAAATTCCAGTTACAGTCTTTTGAATTCCCATGGGGCTTTGGAACATGGTCTGTCTCATCTCTCAAGTAGTGAAGAGAAGAAAGTATGGTGATTTGCTACTGCATAGTTCGTATACCTTTTTCCAGAACAGCATTTCTTCATTTTTCACAGCAAATTAGCGCACTTAGAGGATATGAATATCATGTTTAAGGGTTCTTGTGCCCTCATTTTTCCACATGATATAATCTGCTCTCCAGTCTTGTTTGCTATTCTCATTATTGTACACATAAATGTACACCTCTCCAGCGTTTGGGTTTACTGGAGGTAGGTTGCTTGTGTGCAGTTTGTCCACATTCATTAAGATGGAGACTGCTTCCTTTGTGGATAAGGAATGGTATATTTCTGAATACATCTGCACCAGCTCTTTGTCACATAGTGACTCCACTGACTTCCTTTCCTCACTGGAACATGGAGGAGACAGGATATAGATGCAAGTTGCTTTTATTTTCCATATAACAAAAACAAATAATAACTGAGACAATGAAAAAACAAAGACTATAAAATAAGAGACTACACCAGGTCTTAACAAAGAAGTGAAATTAACGAAGAATCAAACAATATATAGAAAACAAACCAGAACTCTGTAGACAAAAAGACAGCAATTCAGCCGCTCAACAAACACAGAAAAACATCAGACAGGCTCAAACAAAAAGCACGACAGAGAACAAAAGAAGCACATGGGGTATTTATACACAGGCACACACAAGGGACACCTGTATAAGTAACGAGGGGGCTGGGTTACAAATGAGACAGGAGGGATTACAGATGAGAGGGCGGGGCTAAGGCAGAGACAAGCTTTGTAAACCCTATTTCAAGAGGCTTTGTTCAAACAGAGCTTCCTGTATTGCCTGTGTAGATGGGGACTTTATTTTTCCTCTCAAAGCACCAATAGCAGTTATGCCTGGGAACATAAACATTTTATAACCTTTTTTTTTACCGGAATTTTTATAACCTGATTTTTTTCAACCTGAATTTCTACAACCTGATTTTTTTTACCTGAATTTTTAATCGTTAAAGTATTTTTTTGCTACATGATTTTTTTTTTAACTTAAAATGTTTGTACCTCAATTATTTTATTTAGGTGAAATGTGGGCTATCTGTCATTTTAAAACTGTTCTAAACTGAACCTTTAATACCTGAGTTGTAAATATCTAAATATTTGAAGGTCAATTTTTCAAGAACAGCAGATTACACACCGTTTATATTCAAGAAATATGTTTTTTGTTTCAGGTTCTGGTGATATTGATTTAACTCCATAGTCTGCTTTGTTCTAGTTCTGAGTCCATAGTCTACCCACTGAGTTACCAAAATGTATAAATTACCTGACTTTTAAATAGAAACTGAAAGCAAAACAAATCTGTAATCACTGATAGCCAGGTATATTTTATGAAATGTTTGTGGTACTGTAGGTATACTGTGTATGTGCTGTTATTGTATTGTGTGTGTAGCTGTTGAGACATTTATTTTTTCTTCCAACAACCTGCCTAGGGACTACAGATGAAAACTAGCTTTTTAGCTAACTCTGGTACATTTATATTGATGCTGAAACTGAAATGTTCATCAATGTGCACTGTCCCTTTTGAATAAATAAATAAATACATTTAATTTGCATTTTAAAGATGAAGTCCACAATGTTTCACACGTATCATTACTGCAATGTTATATGACATCTGATATATGATTAGAAATGCACATTTTTGGCAATTTTGAAATCAGATTAATGTCTCTCTTGTACAGGGTTACATAAATTATATAGAGTATTTTTTCATATTTGTTTTTTTTAAATGTCTTAAATTTCTCTCATTACCACGACAGTCAATGCTTTACAACTGTTTTTAGGATGTTGTGTTAAAAATAAATATATGAAAAAAGATGATTTATGGATTATGTAAATATACTTGCAAACAAAATATGACTCTGATTATTAATTTATTTGTAAATAATCAACCATTTCAGTAATGAGAAATGAATGAATGAAGTTCAAAGTATATAGCGCCTTTTAGTTAAAATCCTTTTATGTACCCATGTTTTTTGTGCCAGCGAAAATTATAAAGATTCTAAACATTATCATCAACTGAATGTGTCAAGAACTTGATTAACCAAAATTGTCTGGCTTTTAAGTAAAAATGTTCAGTTAAATATATATATATTGTTTATTAGTGCAGTGATAAATGGTACAAATCTGTACTTATTGCTGTTAGGAACGGCTTTGTACTTCAGAGGGAACACATTTGACCCTGTAAAGACCAATATTGTACCTTTGCTTGTATTAACCCACGCCCTTGCCCTATTTGGTTGTTCAACAAGCAGGTAGAGAGGAAGTGATGGTTTAAATAGGGAAGAAAGTGCGAGGAGTAAGGGCGTAGATCAATCTCCCAAAACTAAGTTACAGTGCTGGCCAAAAGTATTGGCACCCCTGCAATTCTGTCAGATAATACTCTATTTCTTCCAGAAAATGATTGCGATCTTCTTTCTTTTCTCCATGCTCAATGTGGTACACACAAGGACACAGGACAGAGGTTGAGTCGACTTTAATCAATTTTAACTGGCTACAAGTGTGATTTAGTTATTGCCACCACCTGTTATGTGCCACAGGAAAGTAAAAGGTGCTGTTAATTACACAAATTAGAGAAGCATCACATGATTTTTCAAAGGGTGCCAATACTTTTGTCCACCCCCTTTTTTATGTTTGTTGTGGAATTATATTAGGTAGATAAAAATGATCACAAGAAAGTAAAGTGCAAGTTCAACTTCTTGCATATCACACGACAACAACCAACATGGCGTATCATTTGAAACGGGTAAGGCGAAAAAACAGTTCAGCCGATTATCAATGCGGGCATCGAATAAAACTAATATTAACATTTATGTGTCTTTTTTCTGACAGTTACACCCGCAGACTCATGTTGACAGCTCAGCCAGCATGTCTGCAGCACCAGCGGCCCGAGATTAACACAAAAAACAGTTGATTTGAGACCACCATTGTCACAGAAAAGAAAAACGGAAATTACTGAAAGAATTACGGAGTTTGTCGCACTTGATATGAGACCAGTGCGCATTGTTGAGGGCGAGGGATTTAAAGAACTTTTGCGCACACTTGAGCCGGGCTACACCGTCCCTACAAGAGCAACAGTGATGGATGTCCTGCACACAAAATATTTATCAACAAGATCAGAGGTATACAAGGCAATACAGAACTGTGAAGCAGTCAGCTTCACAACAGATATCTGGACTTCGATCTCACAGTCACATCACATTTCATCACTGAAGACTGGCGACTGGAGAGTTTCGTTTTAGAAACAAAAAAAATGGATGACAGTCACACAGCCGATCACATTGCAAGAGATCTGACGGAGATCATTTCTGAGTGGGACATCCAAAGCACTAAAATAGTTTCTGTGGTACATGACAATGCGGCAAACATGGTTGCGTGCACCAGTCAGCTGACCCAGCAGCCAGCGTGGGGAAATATGAAAGGAGTGCGCTGCGCGGGCCACACGCTACAACAGTGCATTAACAGTGCGCTAAAACAGGACCCTATTTGCCGTACTGTTGTTGCTGCAAGGCGCAGTGTTTCTCATTTCAAAAAAAGCGCAAAGGCCACCTCAGCACTCCAAGATAAACAGAAAGAACAGAATGTCCCTCAGCATAAATAGTGCAGGATGTTGTAATTTGATGTCTATTTGATGCTTGATCGCCTTATTGAGTAAAAGGTGCCCGTTTCAGCCGTACTGACGGATACAAGTGTGAGCAAACGGTCAGATCGTGACCTGGATCTCTCCACATCACAGTGGCGCACAGCAGAGGACATAGTTGCTGTTCTTAAACCAATGGTCACTCTGACAGAGATTTTGTCACAAGACACCAACGTATCCCTGTCTGCTACTGTCCCCATGCTCATGAGCATTAAAAAACAGCATTTGGTGGTGCGTGATGACGACAGCAAAATCACAAAAAACATCAAAACTATACTGTCGGATGAGATGGACAGGCGATAGGAGCTGAAAGATCCAGGCTTGGAAAGGAGCGTCTATATCAGTGCTGCTGTACTAGACCCGCTTTAAGAAGCTCTCCTTTCTCTCTGATGCGCAAAGAGAAGAGGCGTATTCAGCGGTAGCAGAAATAGCCGAGAGTCTCCCTGACAGGTCATCCCTGGAGGAAAGTGACATGGTGGTGGATGCTGGGCCGACTGTGCCCAGACATAAAGACACAGTGACGGCTATGCTGCTGGCCAGTGATGAGGATGGGAAGGACCAGGCGGAGGATGAAAACAGTGAGATGAAGGCTTATACAAAAGACTTCACAAAATGCAGCGGAGGTCCACTGGAATGGTGGCAAAAAAATGAGGAGAGGTACCCAACACTGTCTAGAGCTGCCAGGAGATTTCACAGCATCCCCTCCACCTCCACGCCATCCGAGAGGATATTTTCTAGGACGGGTTTCATTGCAAATAAAGCGTGGAGCGCCCTTCATCCGTCCAACGTCAACAAGTTGGTTTTTCTGGCATACAACTAAAAAATCAGAGGATTACAGGTGCAGTAGAACACGGGCTTTTCATACGTTATGAACCTTTTTTCTTTTTCTTGATTTTTTTTTTTTTTTTTTTTACAAATCGTATCTAATTTTGCAACACAAGTCGGATTCTGCACGCGGTGGGTCTCGGCAAGTAGGCCTATAAACATTTTTTGTTGTTGTTTGCTTTTTAAACCCCGTTAATTGACCCTTACTTTAATTTAAATTTTTTTGCTGTCGTGTGGCAAATTGTTTTTATACTTTCAGGCAGGCATATTTTATTTAAAATATTTTTGACATTTTGCACAGTGCCTGTCTAACAAAGTTAGCCAACACGTTTCCCAACTGAGAATTATTTTAAAGCTATTAGGTTGCTAAATGAGAGATGAGAGAACGCACATTTTGTTGTTTTAAAAGCCGTTTTATTCCTGTTTTATGTGCGATATGCGCACTGCACTGACGGTGACTTTTTTTTGTAAACGTTCTCTTCGGTTTCAGTAAATAAATAAATAAAAGCTAAATAAAGCCAACCTACCATGTTTATTCATTGATCTGAGTGTTTTAGGTTTTTCCTTTGAAGTGGAAAAAAGTCCAGAAGAGAACGGGGATCCCGTTTACTGTGCTCTAGGAAAAAAAACTGATTCGACTATTAGTTCACTAAATGGAAATCCTTAGTTGAATACACCTCTACTAATGACTATGGAAAGGTCAGTGCCGTTGTTAGAGAACAAATTGTGACATTAATTCCAGTAGATACTTTTTTCAGATCTAAATTTCATTTAGCAAAACACACAAAAAATCATCAGACTCCTTTTCACCTTTCTTCATTTCTTTAGCTTTATTAATATGAACCTATTTTACAATAAAATAAAACAATAATTAACAATAATAACAGTAGTGAATAAAGATAACAGTAATTAAAATAAAGGTTCTGGAAAAAAATTACAAAATCATCTATATAAAATATTTACATACTTATATACCAATTCTCCCTCCCACACACACACACACACACACACACACACACACACACACACACACACACAGTGATACACATACACACACACAGTGATACACATACACACATCGAATCTCTGTTACACACAGGGTTATTCTATCTTACACAGACGCACTGAGGAGCCAGAACTATAAACCGAAAACCCTGCATAGAGGGGCTGAGTGAAGGTGGTGTAGAATGTGTGTAAGTGTGTGAGAGTGTGTGAGGGTGAGTGTGAGTGTCTGTGTGAGGGTGTGTGTGAGGGTGTGTGTGTATCAGAGGAGACTCTGTAGAAGGACAGAGTGCCGGAGGGACAGTCCACATACACTCCTACTCTCCTACAGCCGGAGGGAGGAGTGGAGAGATCAGTTCTGTTATTATTGTGATGAACAGAGTATCTGTTATCAGAGCAGATCAGACTCCAGGAGTTTATATTCAGGCCAAACACACAGTCTGATCCTCTTCCTTTCCTGCTGATGGTTTTATAACTCAGAGCTACAGCAGCTCCTCCTCTCCCGCTCCACTCAGCCTCCCAGTAACAGCGTCCAGTACCACCAGTAACTCTCTCTCTACTCAGAACCTGCGGCCACCCATCAAATCTCTCTGGATGATCAGGATACGACTGCAGCTCCTCTCCACACTCCACCCTCCTGTTCTCCTCACTCAGAGACAGACGACGCTGCGCTGTGTTCAGATCCAGAGTGAAATCACAGAACCCTGAACACAACAACACACACAGAGTGTATTTAGTGTGTGTAGTGATATATTTAGTGTTATATTTAGTGTGTAGTGTTATATTTAGTGTTATATTTAGTGTGTAGTGTTATATTTAGTGTTATATTTAGTGTATTTATTAGGGATGCGACGGTTCTCTGTATTTTATTGAATCGTTCGGTTCGGTCTGTTTGGTTTGATACACCCGGATGGACGGCGGTATTTGGGTGCGCACTAAAGGTGCTTGCACACTGCACGCGGTAGGTGCGGCGCGGTACGCTGACCCCCATAGGATTCAATAGTGTCTAGAGCGGTAGAGCGGTGCGTCGCTGCCGCGGAGCAGAGCGGAAAGCGGCGCGTTTCCCCGCCCATAACCACGCCTCCACCGCGCTACCGCTTACCGCGGGCAAAGTTCAACATGGTTCAACTTTGACCTCGCGGCAAGCGGTACCTCGGCAGAAAACGCATGACGTGAACTCACGCGACTAGAGAGAAACTGTAGTCCAAACAACAATAAACGTGCGCGAGAGACTAATAATAGCGATTAGTGAATCCCCTCAGCTGTACATCACTTCCCTACACTCATATAGAGATAACAGGAGGAAGAGAAGAATCAGAGCTTTGTTCTGAGGCTGAGAAACATATACAGATCCACAGAGGCTGTAGAGACTCAAAACTACAAAACACCGCTCACAGAGGTGATGGGTTTTAGAAAACTCCGCCTATTATCAGCAGGAGACGCTTGGCGTCAGCAGCAGCGCAACGCACCCGCAACTGACCAGCGTAGAGCAGAGCGGCAGCACAGCGGAATGCCGCGCGGCATACCGCGTTCAGTGTGCAAGCACCTTAACATAGTGAACAAACGCTCTCCCGCTGTACATGCCCCGCCCATGGCCAGGGGGAGGGGCTGCTGAGCGCGTGCTGGGGGACTGCGCCGTCACACTGTGAAGATTCACCAGCAGCTCATATAAGAGAAGAGTAATGTTATTTTATTCTCTATTCTCTTTATTGTTTATGTAAAAACTGGGTTTACAACACTGAATATTAATCAAGCAATCAACCATTATTTACACTGGAGGGGGATCCTCATTTACAATGCAGCTGAGCATTTACAGTTTAAAACAGATAAAAAAATATAATAAAATAGAAATAAAAACTGACATTTACTCTAGACGAATAAAATATATACGTAAAAAAGGAAAAATAGGACATTTTAAAAAGATCATAAAAAGACATAAAAAGTAAAGAATTTATATCTTATGAATAAAAAATTATAAGAATTATAAGAATAATAAGAAATTATAAAATTAATATTAATAAACTAAGAACATGGGAATCATGGGGAATAAATGTGTATACATATAATGTATTATATAGTTATTTATATAAACTATTTTGATAAATAAAATAATAAAAATAAATAAAATAAATAAGTAATATAAAATATAAACTCATTAAAAAAACTAATTGAAATCAACCACAGGCTTTCTGAATAAAAAGCCTGATAATAAAAAACCTCAAGCTATTATTTATATTTGACAATATTTAATTAACTTTTCCGCACTCATCTTATTTTAGTGAGTTTTATATTATTTGTAGCGTCGCTCTGAATTCAGCTTCGAAAGAGAGAGAGAGAAAGAAAGAGAGAGAGAGAGAAAGAGAGACAGAGAGAGAGAGAGAGAGAGAGAAAGAGAGAGAGAGAGAGAGAGAGAGACAGAGAGAAAGAGAGAGAGAGAGAAAGAAAGAGAAAGAGAGGGGAGAAGTGCATTTTGCCTGATGTCTCTCTTGGTTATATGACAGTGGTGTTTTTATATTGAGTTTTATATCATGGTTTTGCAGTTTAAACTACACTTGATCTGTGGTTATTTATTAAAATGATTTTTCTTTAAGAAAACAGAGGTAATCCCACGCCGTGTGGACGCTGCCAAACTTCGCTACGTGTGCCTGCAGCTTTTTAGAGCGCTGGACGAGATTTTAATTAATAAATTAATATATTTTATATTTTAATAAATCTGCCCTGGTGATAAGAAACGAACGCTAACATATAGCTTTATATTTCTGTGTATTTCAAATGTTTGTAAAAATAAAATAAATTCCTGTTCAGTCAAAGTGCTTTCCTCTTTTTATTTTTTGTTTCTAAAACTCCAGCATTTGAGTGAGAATAAGCATCTGTTAAAATTCTCAAACAGCAGAATGCCTATAACCATTGGCGTAGGAACCGGGGGGATGGGGGGGACATGTCCCAATATTAGAAACAGGTGGATTTGTCCCCCCCAAAAATGATATTGTTTCACTCAGATCAGCTGTGCTACTAATGAGGAGGCAGACCGGACCAATCACGGAGCCGGTTCAGGAATTAAGTTCCGCCTCTCAGGAGAAACAGCCAATCAGTTTGCTGTTTTTGCGGCGCGCGGAGGTGTCAGTATGTTGGTGGGGGGAAGCCCCTCCCTCGCTGTGAGATTTAGCAGCGGGATCGGCTGCAGCTGATTTTAAGATATGGATATACGGTGATTTTTTTTTTCTAAAAGAAAGGTAACGGTATCTAATCGTGTAAACTGTGATGATATGTTTCTGATAGCTGGTTAAAAATACACGTCTCTGAATCAGCACACAGTTTAAACCCACTGTGATTAATAATCTGCAGCTGTGTTAGTGAGTTAACTTAACTTTGGAATTACCTTGATTGGGAGTCAGGGTTAAAGAAGAAAAAACTATATATGTAATGTTCAACTTGCCCTGTACCTGATCAGCTAATCACTATTTCATTTTCAAACTATTTATTAATTTAGGATTGCAGTTAGCTAGAAGCTGGATGTAGAGGATAGACAGAATTTAGTACAACACTGGGTAATGTTGGTAGTTTAAAGCAGTTTCTTAACCCTGATCATCACTGCCCTAAAACTGTTTTCCATCAGATCCAACTGATCAGCTAATAAACAATCATTTATTAAGTTTACCTGTTAAAATCTCTTAGCCCCCTATGGATCCTTATGTATATCCAGCAGTTTATTAGACACATCATACCACCACTTACTTTATTAAAGTGCCTTTAAACAGAGGAAGCTGTAGAATATGCAGAACAGTGTTAATATGCAGTAGAATATGTAAGAACAGGGTTAAGAAACACTGATCTAACCTGACTTCTGTTCATATGTAGTTCACAGTAAGACCACATGTCCTGACGTTTATATTAACTTCTGCCAAAAATCTCTAGGAAACGTAGTTACATTCTCTCAGTAGAAAGAAGTGTTCTCAGTAAAAAAAAAAAAAATAAACGCGCAGGAACCAATGTTTTTTTTAAGAAAGAGTGGAAAAATGTAAATATACAAAAGAATTGGCATACATTACATAATAATAATAACCAATACTGTTATATTATTTTAAATATTAGGTGATAACTGATCAGTTTTTGTACTATGTATATAATTCAGACATTGCATGCATATTTTTTTCTAACAACAGTAAATGTTAATAGTTGATAGTTTTTTATATATTACTTCTATCGGAGCAAATCAGCTCTGAAGGCAAACGCTGAAGATTTGAGGACTAATTAAACAAAACTTTCTCAGCTGCGTGATCAGGGCCAGTGAACGCTAAACGGAGAAAAGGATATTTGAAGAGGCGCCGTCATCTTATGAATCCGCTGTTCGGGACCATTTTGGCTTCAGCGTTGAGTTTGATAATCAAGGTAAAAGACAGTCAGCAGATAAAGCACAGTGTGATTCAGTTACCTGTTTTTGACTAATGGTAAGAATATATGCTCCTTTTTTATAATAGATATTGTGATTTGAATTAATCTGTGCCTTTATTAATTGGCTCTGAAAGTGTGAGTAGGAGCACCTTGTTGATTTGAAATAGAAAGGGCTAAAAACGTGCTGCATGTTGGAGCTAGATAATATTGATATATATCAAAACCAAACCGAAACAGTGGCCCAAGAACCGCGATACGAACCGAACTGTAGCCACACTGTACCGTTGCATCCCTAGTGTGTGTAGTGTTATATTTAGTGTGTGTAGTGTTATATTTAGTGTGTGTAGTGTTATATTTAGTGTGTGTGTAGTGTTATATTTAGTGTGTGTGTAGTGTTATATTTAGTGTGTGTGTAGTGTTATAATTAACGTGTATGCACTGAATGTGTATGTATGTAGTGTGTATGAGTGTGCTTGTATTGTGTGTATTTGGGTGTGTAATGTGTGTATGTAGTGTGTATTGTGTGTAGTGTATCTGTAGTGGTATGTTTAGTGTGTGTGTAGTGTTCTATTTAGTGTATGTAGTGTTTTATTTTTTATGTGTGTGTAGTGTTATAATGAATGTGTGTGTAGTTTATGTGTGTGTAGTGTTTGAGTGTGCTTGTATTGTGTGTATGTAGTGTACGTGTGTGTAGTGTTTGTATTGGGTGTATATAGTGTGTGTATTTGGGTGTGTATGTAGTGTGTGTAGTGTGTAATGTGTGTGTGTTTGTGTGTATTGTTTGTTTGTAGTGTTTGTGTGTGTATAGTGTGTGTGTGTGAGAGAGAGAGAGCTTACATTTTTTAAATCCAGGTTTGATTCTGATCTTCCCTCCATGTTCCACTCTAAACACACACACACATACACACACACATCAGCACAGTGTGAGATTTTTAGAAACTGATTTATAAAGAAATACTTTGTGTGAAAACGAGCGAACATTTGAGAGAGAGGAAATTAGTGACCTCATGTGGTAAAGTACGGAACTGCAATGCACACTGCATAAAATCAGATTTAAAACGGAAGATTAAGGAAGATTAACTCTTACTTCTCTAAATATATTTTTGTCTGCATGTATAAAGTTTTAATACTTGCTGTATCTTATTCTGCTTTATATGCACAATATGTAGTATTATTGTTATTAGAGCTTTTATTCAGAAATGGAGAAAACATGTCACAGTGGTTAAAGTTCCCAGGAGTGACTGAGCTACAGAAATTACTCCAAAAGGGCATGAACAACTCATCCAGGAAGAACCCAGAACAACATTTAAAGAACTGCAGGATCTCAC
This sequence comes from Astyanax mexicanus, assembly GCF_023375975.1. Classification (NCBI taxonomy): domain Eukaryota; kingdom Metazoa; phylum Chordata; class Actinopteri; order Characiformes; family Acestrorhamphidae; genus Astyanax; species Astyanax mexicanus. The sequence goes on along the minus strand of NC_064411.1, from coordinate 11,133,134 downwards.
TCGCCTCAGTTAAGATCAGTGTTAATGATTCAATAATAAGAAAGAAACTGGGTGAAAATGGTCTCCTAGATAAGATAAAATGGTTTCTTGTGGGCTTGCAGAAAAGGGTTAAACCTTACTAAAGTATGTTTTTTGCATTCATATTCATACCCGAGTGTACTCCTGTCACAACAACTGTTTTTATTGGACCATACATTTTTCAATGAATTATTGTGCAAAAATTATTTTATCATGATTTAAAATTAATTTTATGTCACCGGTCATTAGAAAACTTCAAACATTTAAAATGTAACAAAGGCAACATTTTGAAATAAAGCCAACAAACCAACTCAATCACATTAATGGGATCTCTTTAGAAATTAAGGGCTCTATTTTAGTGATCTGTACGTGAGCTGTCAGCCGTGCACCATGCAGCTTGATTTAGGGTGTGTCACTGTGTCTTTACGATAGGAAAAGTTGCTCCAAAGAGGCTCAAAAGGTGCAAAAAGCATGTATTGTGAAATAAACCAATCACCATGTCACTTGCCATTCCCTTTAAGATCCAGGTGCGGTCTGACTTTGGCGTATTGCTATTTAAATGGCGCAGCTACCTGGAATTGACCAATGTTTTTCATCGGCGTAGATATATTCAAAATCACCGTTGCTGTTTAAACAAGACAGGTGAAGAGCATGAAAGAACACTGTTGGTGGGAGTAAGATAGCAATAAGCATCAAGAGCACCTTGCACAGGGTGTAGGTTATGGCCCTAAGTGTTCAGAAAGGATTCTGGTTTTGCAGTCACTGATTATTTTTACCATAAAGACATGGCCTGGTTTCTGGGGTGCTTGACTCTCAGTGTGTATAAAGTTAGTGGGAACCAGTTTTTATCTTGTAACTTTTCTCCTGACTCGATGCTCAGGGCAGCTCTCCATCACTGAAGTTTTACACCTGTTCTGGAGTAAAAACTAAACCTTGGTTCTTCTTAACAACAGAAAGATGAGCCAAAACAGAATTACAGTGAAGTACTTGGAATTCAGTGCAGATAGCTTGAGCATAAACAATTAACAGTGGCTGTGTAAACAAAAATAAAACAATGACAGAATGAAGGTTACATGCTGCTCCACCATGGTTACCTGATGACTACAACTAGATTTACTACAGGTCCCACAATGCAATGTGTCACAGCATTAACCCCTAACTTTCTCAACACTTTGCTTTCCTGTGAGGCACAGCATATACACAGGAAAGAGCACAGGCAATATCGAGAGTGATAAAAATGTACAACATGTACAACAATATTTATCTTACAATAAGTTGATAACATAATTATCAGTTCAGACCTACCCGAGTTTCTCCAGTTTGCAGTGTGGATCCTCCAGTCTGGCAGAAAGCAGCTTCACTCCTGACTCTCCTGGGTGGTTGTAGGTCAGATCCAGCTCTTTCAGGTGGGAGGGGTTTGAAATTAGAGCTGAAGCCAGAGAACAACAGCCTTTCTCGGTGATCATACAACCAGATAATCTGCAGACAGAGCAAGAGAATGTGTGAGTGAGTGACAGAAAACAAGAAAGAAAGACAACATAGCAGACTGAGGAAGATAATGCACTTTGATATTAGTCTCTTTTTAAAAAAAATAACACTACAAAATCTGAAAAAAATATCTATAGAAAACTAAAGTTTCTTAACACAGTTGACACAGATTAACATGAAACCCAAACCTCAACAGTAAGCATCTCTGTGAATACGGCATTAGCATTGATGTGGACCAAAGAATTGAGTTCATATTAACTTTTGCTAAAATTGTTTTTGCTCGTGCATCACAATTTTGTAATCAATGTGTGATATATCTCAAATGTTCATTAAAGCTGGACATTTTTAAGACGATTGCAGAAGACTCGTATTTGTTTGTCTGTTATACTCTGACTTTCGTTAAACACTTTTTCTTGTGTGATTTGTTATCATCAGGGTAAACACCTGAATATTTACACATTTATACATGAATTTCTAGTGGTGTCAATCGATTAAAAAATGCAATCCAATTAAACCTGCCAAAATTCTGTGATTAATCGCACTTGTTTTTCATAAGACACAAGTTTTTATAGTGAATATTTTATGGAGTGAATTTTGTGCCAAAAGTTTTACGCAAAAACATTAAATCTGCAATCAAAATGTTAGGCTAAGGTCGAGCATTATAAATATAAAGAGCTCATCATGAGCAAAGGAAGGGAACTTAGAGGAACAGACCTGGGAATTAACGACCCATTCCCCCGTGAAATCCTTGACAGACGCAGGAAACTGTTTGCTGAGGAAAGAACTCATAAAAGAAGGGAAAAAGCGTTGTCGCCATCAACAAACTTTATGTTGATGGACAGCTATATCGTGACAAAAACATAACTCCCTGGCTGTTCTAAATTTCTTTAACTGTAACTAAAAAGCGGTCTCTCTCTCTCTCTCTCTCTCTCCCCCGAGCGCTTTCGTTTCTGCACTCTCTTTCTCTCTCTCTCTCATGCGGTCAATACTCAAATAACCTCATAAAATTGATCCATAATGTATATATATATTTCCCCTAAACTTTCCTTTCTCTCTCGTTCTTTCTCTTTCTTCCACTCCCACTTACTCGGGTCATTCTCACAAAATCCTGATTCAGAGGACATCCAGTATGAACATTTTCAAAATGCATTTAACGACAAATTTCCTTTTGAGGATTTAAGATTAAGGTCTAAACTTACTATGAATATTATTTTCAGAACATTTGTTCCATTTTATTAGCATTTTATAGATGAAGTCCAGAAAAAAATATCATTACCCGGTGTGATATGACATCTAATATATGATAAAAATGCACATTTTATTTTTTATCAAAGTTCAGTTCATTCACAGTTAAGCAAGGGTTTAGGAAGACTTATTAGCTTACACTTACCCACACTGCTACATTATGAAAAGAATGTTTACTTTCAAGAACATTTCATATTATTTAAGACAATTTACAATGCAAACATTTGTATATCAAAAGAATCTTTCATGTAGACTACAGCACCTTCATCAATAAAACAGCTCACTTGACTATTGGAAACCATTCAACAAATGTCAAATAAAGACCTCTCAGAAACTCTGAAATCTTGTCTATCTTTATGCACCATCCAGCATTGTATGCCTACTAAGACCAAACTTTAAATTTTTAGTCATTTACGTAGTTTTTTTGTGTTTTGCCCATATGTCAGGCATATGTCAGTTCTGTAATATCTGGCTGACCTTTTTTTTCCTCCATTGCCTTTTCTTTTCGTCATGGTACTTTTTGGTCAGATCACGTGTTGTCTTTATTTTTCCAATGGAAATGGCAAATATAAAATTATGATATCCGTTCCAGTTTTTGTTCAGTTCCTTAGAATGGACTGTACACAAATAATATCATGTGAAAGTAACTCCAACTGGAACAACTGTCTGTGTCATTGAGTATGTGTGTGTGTTTCTCTAAATGTTGTAATTCTTGCTGTAAATGTTCTCCCTAAACTTTGACAGCCTTGCTTTTGCTGCTGCCATTCTTTTCTCAATAGCTACCTGCCTGTAAACAAATACACATCGCATATTACAATAAAATATATCAAAGATGGAAAAAAGCTCTCTGGTTATGTGGTCTAACATCTAATTCTGTGTACGGAATTAGATTTAGTTTCAGGCCAGATTAGATGACCTCTACTGGTGGTTTGCAATAGCTAAGTTAGAATGGTCTACTGGAGAAAATGTTCAGGGTAACGCTCATGTTCTGACAATCAGGAAGTAAAAAGGCATCTGTATTATGCTTCCTAATCAAATTCTCATTACCGAAACAGTGCATCTCATTATCGCAACAGGTATTGAAATGTAGCGGTAAGTGAGAATTCAGTTGCAGAGGATGAGTGACTTTAAACTTTTATGCTGACTGTAAAGGCACCAAGAGGGCTGTATAAATTTTCACATACAGTGTCCATTTAGACCTTAATATACTATATTATAATCTAAAATACAGACTGTAACTTCAAACTGTAGGCTCAAAACTTATATTGATATATCGGTAATGACAATGAAAAAGTCGTGCAGACAAGTTGATGAGCAATCTTTTAACTTTTATCCAGAAACATATGAGAAGAACTGCTTACATGGTAGCCATCTTGAGTGTCATGGCCAATGTCTTCCCTAATGTTGAAAACGCCTTGAAAATGTAAGTTCCTTGTGGATTTAAACAATGATTGAAAATTGTTGCGGAGGATGAGAAAATTAGTGTTGGACACATTCCTTTTTTTTTATTAATTTTATTGTTTTTACTTTTTAATGTAATTTTGTTTATGTTTATTTACTAAAAGTGTTTATAGTATGAAATGCATTTAAGTTTTTTTGTTTTAAATGTTTAAATATTATCATTTCCAAACAATGTAATGAAATTCTAATACGGACATGTTGCGGAAATGAGAATTTTACTCTAAAATGTAAAAAAATAACAAAAATTATATTTATAATGTTCATTTTTAAACATGTGCAAGATAGACCAAAGGACGTTGTTTATGATTCTATATTTATTATTTTGTTAATATTTACTTGTTTATTAAAACTCCTCATGCCACCTCATCCATCCATCCATCCACCCGCAAATATACTAATGCACGCACATTAATCCGTTCACAAAATCTCATAAAAATCACAAGGAACCACTTAGCAATAACTTAATGCATGCAACGTCTCAATGTCATAACACGTATGTCACACCAAATCCAACACTTTTTATCTTATGTTATGTCTCTTCTACTTTGTTTGCATTTAATCACTCCTTTCTGTACTATCTCTTTGCACCAACCTCTATTTTATTACTACTATATATCCCAGATCCAAAAAATGCATTTTTGTTTTCACTCCATCCTACACACACCAGAAAATATCCTCAAACATCTGCACACTCATATCATATCATTGATAAACATTATTAATCTGTACATCACAACATGTCTTCACTTAAATTTATAAACTAGAACATTCATGGTATCGGGACACAGATTAAGCAAGCCAAGGTACTAAACCATCTCACTTCACTAAAGGCAGACATTTGTTTACTACAAGAAACACATCTATCAGAAACAAAACATCATAAGCTCAGATCACCACAAAGCACCAGGACCAGATGGCTTTCCCGCAGAATTCTACAAGCACTTCTGGTCAATATTTGGCCCAATGTTCAGTAGAGTAATAGCAGAAAGTAAACACAATAAGAGACTACCAACATTAATACAGCTACAATATCACTCCATGTTAAACCTACAAAGATTCTACCTTACCATCCAGCCACTGTCACTAATTAACACAGACACAAAGCTAATAAGTAAGACATTAGCTACCAGACTGGAAACGGTTATCCCATCCCTCATACATCCTGAGTAGACCGGCTTCATCAAAGGCAGACAATCAGTTACCAACATGCGCAGACTACTCAATCTGATACATCACACAACAGTCCATAAGTCAAAAACTGCAATAGTCACTTTAGATGCAGAGAAGGCTTTCAATAAGGTTAACTGGAAATTCCTTTTCACTACACTACATTAACTAGGTTTTGGAGAATCATTTATAGAATGGATTAAAACTCTCTACACTTCACCCAAAGCCACAGTCAATACTAATGGACTAATACCACAGAATTTCACACTGCACAGAGGAACTAGGCAAGGATGCCCACTCTCTCCTCTGCTGTTCTCTATTTTCATAGAACCATTAGCAGCAGCTATACGACAATGCCCAAATATCAAAAGGTATCCATACCCACATTACCGAACAAAAATCAGCCTTTATGCAGATGATATTCTACTATTTCTACACAAATAATTAAAACAGTCTCTAAAATCTCAGATTATTCCATTAACTGGTCTAAATCCACTGTTCTACCATTTAACATGAACTTATCAGACACAGCAGTTCAATCACTCCCTATCCCTATGTGTACTGAACACATCACATACCTGGGCATTAAAGTTTCCACCCAGCTGTCTGAGCTGCACACACTTAACTTTAGACCACTACTCACAACCATCAACAATGATATCCAACGCTGGATGAACCTACCACTATCCTACCAATATCCACAATCAAAATGACAATATTACCTAAATTAAACTATCTCTTCTCAAGGATTCCCATCCAAACTCCACGTACCTGGTTTAAAACATTAGACACAATCATCTCTAAATTATACTGGAAAAATAAACCACCCAGAATCAAATTAACCACATTACAAAAACAAAGAACTCAGGGAGGCCTAGAAGCTTCAAATTTCCAACAATACCTCTCTGCAAACCAATAAAAAAACATTATTAAATGGATAAAACCAAATCAAACTGATGAAATATAGAGAGAAGTAGAACGAACATCAATTATTGAAATACAAATCTCAGACTTACCATTTATTAGCACAGCAATCAATCGCCACCCTTGTTTCAAAAACCCAATGATATCATCGACTCTCACAGTTTGGTGGAAAATTCACAAGAACTCAAACACTAGACTTCCACCCACTAAATACTCACGCATATGGCACAAACCCGACTTCCCGCCACCAAAAAAAACCCAAACTAGAAAAATGGAAAGAAAAAGGTATTACACATTTACACCATGTTCTACACAACAATAACTTGGCTACTTTCTCACATACAACCCAGAAATATAGCATTGATAGGAACAAGTTTTTGGAATATCGCCAACTTAGATCTATGTTAAACTCAAAAATCAAAGATTACGCAAGACCAAACAGTCGCTATCCCAATAAAAATGGGAAGAAGATATCTTAATTACCCCCAATGCTGATTTCTGGAGAAACATTATGGAAAACACATTCACCATGACTAACAATACTAACCTCCACCTTATACAATATAAAGTAATTCACAGGGTTCACTACACTAAGCAAAAGTTACATGAAATGGGACAAGGAGATTCAGAAATCTGCATACACTGCTCACTAAACACTCCAGACAATTACATACATGCTCTACTGCCCACCAATCAAACACTTCTGGCAGCTTGTTATAACTCGGCTAACTCCACTATTTAAACAGCCAATCTCTCCATCCCCATCACTCTGCCTGCTTGGTGACACATGAACCACAAACCTAAACCAGGAGGAAAGAAGAGCACTTTTGGTGGTGCTAACCATCGCCAAAAAAACAATTCTCACAAACTGGAAATCAAGGACAAAAATCCCCATCAGTCAATGGGAAAACTCACTCACAGAACACATAGAAATGGAAAAAATATCTGCATCTCTCAAAAACAGAACTCATGAACACATAAAAACCTGGTCAGCATTAAACAATCCCTACATCAGTGACTCCATCAGTCTTTAACAGATAACCTACACACATCCATTATATATCTATAACCACATCATCCATATATCACCGCTACATGAATGTTCCTACACACACACATGCACACAGTCACATAACACATTTAACATTTAAGACATTTAGCTATTTTTATTTACTTATTTATTTTTTTGTTATTCTGTGTGTTATGTTAGGGATGGATAAATGGAAACATATAGGAAGCCATAGTATATGATTTTTTTTTTCTTTTTCTTTCAAGGGCACAACTTCTTTTGTTTTTTTTTTCTCTCTCTCTCTTCTCTTCCCCTAAATATTTTTTTCTATTTGGTTTATTTGTATATATACACATCGTTATGTCCTCCCTCTGCACAGTGACCTCAGTTATCAGAAATTTGTATTAATACGAATAAAGTCTTAATGGTCCTCCGAAGAGGGGGGGGGGGGTGTGGTAACCAAGTGGGGGTGGTAACCAAGTATTTTAAATATACTTGGTTACTTTATTATCCTTTGCAGTTATTTGAAAATTATTTCAGTTTGGATTTTGCCAGTCTTTGCTTTTATTTTTGTGAATTTTCTGTGGATATATTTTTTGTTTTGTTAAAAACTTTTGCTTCTGGAATCTCTTCTTTGCTTTTGCTTTAGTTTATTGCTTCTGAGTTGTGGCACACTTTTCACGGGTGGGCGGGGCTAAGAAGAAGGCCCCTTGAATCTCCATTGGTCAGCTGGTTCTGGACTGACAGGTTCCCTGAACCCTCGTCTGAGACTGACCCCACCAGTTTCAAGCGTCCTTCCAAAAACGGAGAGCGAACAGCTTCTAGTGCACAGCAGCAGCAGATACTTTTACAATTAAATTTCATACAAACGTTCTGTTCAATGTTATATTATGTTATATTATTCTCTGTTTCACTCCATTAAAAAGCTCACATTAGCGAGATGTGCTAAATATTCATGCACAAAGTATGATAGTTACTTAGTCAGTGAGCTAGTGAATTAGACAGTTACCTATTCATTGAGCTAGTGAGTTAGCTAGTTACCTAATTAGTGAACTAGTGAGTATCCTAGTCAGTGAACTAGTGAGTTACCTACTCAGCGAAAAGTGTGCCAAAACTAAAAAACTAAAGCAGAAGCAAAGGAGAGATTCCAGAAGCAAAAGTCTTTAACAGAAAAATAAAAAAACTCCACAAAAAATTCACAAAAACACAAAAATAAAAGCAAAGACTGGCAAAATCCAAACTAATATAAAGTAACCAAGTATATTTAAAAATATATATTTGCTATATATTTTATCTCTTTTGAATTTGCAACATACAATTTTTGCTTTTGATTCCTAACATTTTGATTGCAGATTTTATTTTTTTGTGTAAAACTTTTGGCACAAACGGAGAGACAAAAACAAACAGAGAGATGGAGAGAGAGCAACAAAGCTCTCTATCCAGGTCTGAGCTGGAAGGCTAAACCGGATTGTTACAGCTGGACACCGCATTAAAGCGTTTCAGTCGTTTAACCAGAAAAGAAATTTGCATGCTGGGTGGAGGCGGGGCAGATTACGGCAGAAGTTGGGGTCAAACTTGGTGCCGAAGTAAAACTTGGGTTAAAAAAATAGTAACGCGTTACTGATTCCAACTTAACAGCGTATGTTAATGATTTAACGCTGACAGCCCTAATAATTTCAAATGAAAAATCACAGAAACACTGACCTGAGAATCTGCAGTTTACATTGTGAACTCTTCAGTCCAGCAGAGAGCAGCTCCACTCCTGAATCCTGCAGGTCGTTGTTACTGAGGTCCAGCTCTTTCAGGGAGGAGTTTTCTAGGTTTAAAACTGATTCCAGATTTTCACATGTCTTCCTTCCTATATTACACAAAGCTAATCTGAAAATGTAAGAAACACAAGCACAAATGATTTTACAATGACTTCAATGTTTAAATAACACATTTTAGTGTTTTTTTTAAATGTAATGTAATATGAAATATAATCAGATTAATCATGATTATAAGAAGATTTGTAATTAACTGCAATTACATTTGTTTTTCATAAGACAAGTTTTTATAGTGGATATTTAAATGTAATAAGAAGAATGAATGTAAGAAATGTAAAATGCAATTATTAATGATGTAATTTTAAAAAATATTATACACTTGTAGGTTTGAGGGGAGATAAAGCTAACGTGAGGCACTGGAATAAAGAATGCATGGTGAATTGGATTGGACTAAGGAAGTGTTTGCTATTGCACACATGCTTACAATAGGGAAAAGACCATTTAAATGGCCTGGTGGAAATATTTACAAACAGTATTCATTAATATGTACACTGTCACTTTAAGAGCTCCTTACACTATATGCACAGCCCTTTTACGTGTGTAGCTATTCTGAGAGCGTAGAGAACTAGAGTGTGTGCTGTGCTTTACCACAGAGAATGCTGGACCTAGCTTCTTCCTTTTATTCAGTTATTTTTTCTGCAAGTAACAACATATATGTGGTGCTTTTGTGCTCATGTATGAACTATGTTGTATTTTTTATGCGGACATTTTATATTTTCCCTAAAACGTTCAGTGAAGAGACATGTTTGGGCATCGATCATACATGCATACATACATACATAAGAGTTAAAGGAAAAAGGAAATGTGCATAAAATAGTACAGTTACTCTTTTTGGTATTTAGTCTGTAGATGCAGTACCATGACAAATTAAAGGGCATGGAAAAGTCTGCACAGGGAGAGATGTTTTGGGCTCCTCCCCTTTGCCAACCTGGGAAGAACATCCTGCTCAGACTAACCTTGCACACCCTTCTGTTATTTAGTTTATTTAGTTAATTGTGTTTTTATTTGTTGTCTTGTTTGTTATTTTGGTCTGTGATAACCTGAAACACTGACCTGAGAATCTGCAGTTTACATTGTGAACTCTTCAGTCCAGCAGAGAGCAGCTCCACTCCTGAATCCTGCAGGTCGTTGTTACTGAGGTCCAGCTCTTTCAGGGGGGAGTTTTCCAGGTTTAAAACTGATTCCAGACTTTCACATGTCTTTACTCCAAGATTACATGAAGCTAGTCTAAAAAACAAGAATAAACAAATGATTTTACAATAAACCCAAAGAAGAATATTTGAATGAATTGACAAAGAATAGAAAACAGAGTTAAAGTGAGAAATTTATTGTCTATCTAAAGAGTTGGTGTTTCTTTATACTGAAATAGTTAACATGCAGATTTCTACAGTTCACCAAAAGCTCTGTTAAAACAGAAAATAAATTTAACAAAACAGAGAACGAGCAAGGCTTTTTGAAGTATGTGAATTTATTCTATTTTCCCAGTTAAACTCTGGAAAAACATTACACCTTCTCCCACATACATATGTTAGAAATAAATACGGACACTTAAAATGTATGTTCTATATGAAATTGTTATGTTGTATTGCTAATCATCATTTCTCCAAAGCATATTGAGATGATTTTTTCTGTCAAATCACACAGTGCTACTATCTATCTATCTATCTATCTATCTATCTATCTATCTATCTATCTGCAAGAGATGTGCATTTATTTTAATAAAAACATATAACTTGCCCGAAACCTTTTTTGATTGTAGGTAATCAGTCTAAGACAGAAACTTCACGTACTGTTTACATTAAAATGATGCTTTAATTATTATTACACCAATAAATAATTTATTCTTATATGTAAATAATGTGAATCCACCATTGATTGAATGGAAACTGATTCTACACATCAGCAGTTAATTAAAAACTGTGTGAAGGCCTAAATAAAAATACTCACACAGCTCTTCTGGATATTTTTACTACTGGCAGCAGCCTCAGAAGACACTCCTCTGATGGATCATATTTACTGAGGTTAAACTCCTCCAGGTCTTTTTCTGAGTTCACCAAAACAAACACCAGAGCTGACCACTGAGCAGGAGAGAACCTGGCCTGTTGAAGACAACGCTCACCACCTCCACTCAGGTATTTCTGCACTTGCTGCACCAGAGAATGATCATTCAGTTCATTCAGACAGTGGAACAGATTGATGGATTTCTCTGGAGATGAGTTCTCCTCAATCTTCTTCTTGATGTATTTGATGGTTTCCTCATTGCTGTGAGAGATCCTCTCTGTCTGTGTCAGTACGACTCGTAACAGATTCTGATTAGACTCCAGTGAGAGACCCAGGAGGAAACGAATGAACAGGTCCAGGTGTCCACTCTCACTCTGTAAGGCTCTGTCTATGGCACTGCTGAGGAAGTCAGTCATCGTTGACCTGCTGAAGAGTTCAGATAGTTCAGTGTTTTGGTTTTTAGTGGTTTGCTGATTCAGAATGCTTCTGTCAATGAAGCAGATGAATGCATATAAAGCAGCAAGAAACTCCTGAACGCTCAGATGTACAAAGCTGAAGACCTTCCCCAGGTGCAGCTCATGTTCCTCCCTGAAGATCTGGGTACACACTCCTGAGTACACTGACACTTCTTTAATATCGATACCACTCTCTCTTAGATCTTCCTCATAGAAGATCAGGTTTCCTTTCTCCAGCTGCTGGAACGCCAGTTTCCCCAGAGCCAGGATACTTGTTCTAGTCTGCTGAGGATCAATGTCACTATTCCCACTGTACTTCTGGCTCTTGTGTTTGATCTGAAAGATCAGGAAGTGTGTGAACATCTGCGTCAGGGTTTTGGGAATTTCTCCACTCTCAGCTTCACTCAGCATTCTCTCTAGAACAGTGGCTGTAATCCAGCAGAAGACCGGTATGTGGCACATGATGTAGAGGCTTCTTGAAGACCTGATGTGTGTGAAGACTTTATTGGCCAGGTCCTTATCACTGATCCTCTTACTGAAGTACTTCTGTTTCTGAGGGTCACTGAAACCCCGCACTTCTGTTACCTGATCAAAACACTCAGTAGGGATCTGACTGACCGCTGCTGGTCGAGAGGTGATCCAGAGGAGAGCAGAGGGAAGCAGATTCCCCTTGATGAGGTTCGTCAGCAGAACATCCACTGAGGTTTGCTCTTCTATATTCACCAAGTTCTCATTGTTCTGGAAATTCAGAGGCAGTCGACACTCATCCAGACCATCAAAAATGAACATGATTTTGTAGCCCTTATAATGTCTTGGTTTTAAATCTTGTGTTTCTGGGAAAAAGCTCTGAAGAAGATTTACCAGAGTGAGCTTCTTCTCCTTCATCAGATTCAGCTCTCTAAAAGGAAGTGGAAATATGAAGAGAACGTCCTGATTTACTTTTCCTTCAGACCAGTCCAGAATGAACTTCTGCACAGAGACTGTTTTTCCAATTCCAGCAACTCCTTTAGTCAGAACTGTTCTGATGGGTCGTTTCTGTTCTGGTAATGGTTTAAAGATGTCATTACATTTGATTGGTCTTTCCTCTGTTGTCCTTTTCCTGGATGCAGCTTCAATCTGTTTCACCTCATGTTCCTGATTGACATCTCCTCCATCTCCCTCTGTGATGTAGAGCTCTGTGTAGATCTCATTCAGAAGTGCTGATTTTACATGGCCCGATATTCCTTCATTAAGTATCTGATATTTATCTCTCAGCTTGGATTTGAGCTTTCGTTGGCATGCTGGGGCTAATTCTGATAACAGAGGAAGAGAATAAGGAAAATGTAATTAGCTGTGATCTTCATGAAAGACCCCTGTGTAGAACAACTTTGATACAGTAGATAATTGTTAAGTTTAAAGATACATTTGATGCTGTGACACAATATCTTATAATTACAAAATCCAGTAAACTACTGCTTATTATTCTAATTTGAAAAGCAGAACTCCTCCGAGGAAATAAATTAGCACTAGTTGGTCCCCATTCTCATGACCCAGAACTCTTACTGCTCTCAAGTGTGTTGGCGAGGTCTGTCTGATTCATGTTCCTCAGGATGTGCAGTGTGACCTTCAGCACCCCCCCCTTCTGATCATCATCCACCTCTCCCTCAGAGCATGCTGGGTAATCTGGACTCAGGAGCTTCTTGAATGTGTTCAGCTCGTTCTTCACTAGAGAGATGAACTTCTCCTGCAGCTTCTGATTAAGAACAAACATCAGAGAATCAGTAAAGCTGTTACAGTATCAAAACATTAAAGTAAAGTTAATAAAAGTATATGTAAAATAAATCATTCCCATCATATATATGGTTCAGTACTAACCTTGAATATGTGGTCCAGTTCTTTTCTGGAAAAGTTTTTTTTCTTCTCACTGTGGATGAACAGAAAAGCCACACTGTAATCCACATTATTAAATCAGCTGATCTTAAAAACTTGTTTCAATAAAATATGGTGAGATTATTAATAAAATAAAGAATAGCAGCAAATAACAGATACAAAGAAAAGATTAATCTGTAACTAAAATAAAATGTAAATAAATGTATCAGGAATACCAGAACCAGGAGAGACACACACTGATATGAGTCAAACAGTTTAAACAGTTTATTAACAAAAGGGACAAGCAGATAAGGATAGTCTAAAGCAGGCAGGGTCAGTAACATAAAGCCAGCATAAACAAACAACATAACAGTAGAGAGGAGAAAGCATTAGATTACATGGTGCTAATGTGCTCTGCGTCATAAAGCTCTGAGTGGAGAATATTTTTCGTACAGTTAGGAGAAATGATTCATTGCTTATATAAGCTTTAGTATTATACTTTTATATTATATTATTTATCTATATTATTATATATATTATATTATATATTATATATTTATTATATTTACTTTAGATATGTTAGCAGAGCAACTTCAGCAGAAGTAGCATTTATTGGGTTTAATTTAGCATAAAAGAGGACAGAACAGAGCACATGTACACATGGACAAAATTGTTGGTACCCTGCAGTTAATAAAAGAAAAACCCACAATGGTCACAAAACTAACTCGAATCTGACAAAAGTAATAATAAATAAAAATGCTATGAAAATGAACATATGAAAGTCAGATATTGCTTTTCAGCCATGCTTCAACAGAATTATTTAAAATGATAATGATGGTACCCTTAACTTAATATTTAGTTGCACAACCTTTTTAAGGTAATCACTGCAATTAAATGATTCCTGCAGCTCTCAGCAGGTATTTTGGTCCACTCCTCATGAGTTAACTGCTCCTGCTGTCTCAGGTTTGAAAAAGCCTTTTCCAGACGGCTCCATGTTTCAAATCCTTCCAAAGATGCAAAATAGGATTTAGGTCAGGACTCATAGAAGCACTTCAGAATAGTCTAATGTTTTCCTCTTTCCGAGTTCACTTTGGCCCAAACAGTGATGGTGTGATCAGACACTGATGCTCCTCGAGCTTAAAGTTCACCTTTAATCTTTTTAGAAGTTTTTCTGGGCTCTTTTGTTACCTTTCGTATTATCCGTCTCTTTGAATTGTCATCAGTTTTCCTCCTGCGGTCACGTCCAGGGAGGTTAGCTACAGTCCTGTGGATGTTAAATTCCTGAATAATATGTGAACTGTAGTCACAGGAACATCAAGCTGCTTTAAAATGGTTTTATAACCTTTAACTGTAACATGCTTTTAATTTAATTAAATTTTCTCCTGAAACAACTCTTTCCTTCACTTCCTCTGGTCCATGTTGAGTGTGGTACACACCACTTCACCAAACAGCACAGTGACTACCTGTAGCCCTATATATATATAAATATATATATATATATATATATATATATATATATATATATATATATATATATATATATATATATAGACCCACTGATTGATTACAAGATTTAGACACCTGTGATGCTAATTAGTGGACACACCTTGATTTAACTAAGTCTTTAGTCACATTATTTTCAAAGGTACCATCATTTTTGTCCAGGCCTGTTTAAAGAGTTTACTTTTTAAAATAATTCTGTTTAAGCACAATTCAAAATCAATGTCAGATTTTCATTTATTTATTTTCATATAATTTTTATTTAGTATTACTTTTGTCAAATTCAAGTTATTTCTGTGACCATTGTGGGTTTTTCATTCATTGTGCTTCATTTTCCTCCAAATACCTCTATTGCTCTCTCACACACACACACACACACACACACACACACACACACACACACACACACACACACACACACACACACACACACAGAGCTGAAGGCATGTTTCCTCTTTCCAGGCTGTTAAAGGTGTAATGTAGAGCTACTCTGGTGTTTATTTCCTCCATTAAAGCTCTCAGTTAAAATCAGTTACTCAGCACATTAAAATATTCTCATTTATACTGACAGCAAAAAATATGATCTAGTCTGCCAAACACAACACTCTGCACAATGATCGTTGTCCCTTCACAGAATATTGTTTTGATTAATACAATTAATGTTTTATTTTTGTTTTATTTTTTATAAAATATCTGGTAGGTCAAACGGTGCACTGTGCAATATTTGAGCGTGTGAGTTTAATGTTTAAATATTGAATATATTGTTTTGATTAATATATTTAATAAGCAAATCTTACGATCATTTAAGAAGTGCAGTTCATTAGAATATGATACTTTTCTAAATATTCTTTTGAATCATGCAAAAATACTTTTTATCTTTATTTTTTTAATACGTTTTTTATATGACAAAATTAAAAAAAAAAATTAGATATTGATTTTATCAGTATCACACACCCCTAATATAGGTATGTGTAATTCTCCAACCTGTAGCTGATATTGTAATTTACTCTCATTGTTCTAAACCCTGCTTCCCATCACACCCAGCTGTGTACACTGATCATTACATACAGAGAATCTCACACTGACCTCCTGTGTGTGTGTGTGTGTGTGTTATGCTTTAAAAGGGTAAATTATAGTAAAAATCAGTAAATGATGTAAGTGATGTTTCACTCACTGTGGGTCAGAGGTCATATCTTCACTGCTGAAAGTAGGAGGAAGTTCGATGGACCGGTCACTCTTCATAGAAACACAGCTGGGTTCTGGAGAAGCTCCTCTCTGGGTTTCAGTTCTGTTAACATTAAACACAGTGAAACTCCAGCATTTACACAGTGAAACTCCAACACACAGCACATCTTTAATAAAGATCAGGAACTGAAGAGCTTCACTCTCAGAACAGAACAGTAGTTTAGTGCAGTGATGTACCGAGACCCAGAGCTTCCTCCTCCACTGCTGAGATTAGGAGGATGACCCATGGACCGGTCACTCTTCATAGACACTCCACTGGGGGCTGGAGATGCTGCTCTCTTCTCCCTGTAAACAGATCTTCATGATGATCCATGATGAGAGTAAAGTGTGGAGTAATGTGTTCCTTTACTAAAACTTATTCACAGCTTCCAGACTAACTTCTTCATAACCGTCCCAGAAGCGTCCCGAAGCTTTCTGTCAGCTGCCCCAAACTGAAAAACGCTCGTCTAATAAATATACATATTTTAATTTCTTTAACAATACTGTTGAATATATTTGTGTGTTTGTTATGATGTCACAATGTCATCACCTGATTAGATCATATTTACTATTTATTTTATATTGTTATTTTATAGATCTGTGACTAGTTAATAACATGTATTAGTAAGAGCTACACAATTACACAATTATACTGTATTATAAACTAAAACGTATATTTTTTATACTGAACTCTAACAGAGATACAGATCAGAACAGAATAGAACAAGTCTTTCTGTGAGAAGCTTCATTCCACAGCTTTAATAACAAACCCAATCACTTCCATCTGATCTATATAAATGCAGCACATCAGGATTTCCTCATTTCTAATGCTAATGTAAACCCAGACAGCGTGTGGTAAAATCCGAGACGGATCCTCACAATGGATCTGGTTCAGAGTTCACTTTCACTACAGACTAATATGATCCAGATTTTGAGCAAATCGTCACATTTATGTAAAAATATATGGACCATATTTTTTACCATAAATGTACAACCACCCCATACCATAGCAACCACCACGAACAGCATAGTATCACTACAGCAACCACCTAATACTGTTCCTGTGCCAGAAGGAAACATATTATTAATATTAACAATTAGATATTAAAGGCAGATATTTACTTTAAATACAGATTAGAAACACATTCTACTATAAGAATAACTGGCTGGTTTGTTAAGTGTTTCTCTGTGTTTAAATACAGCACAGGGTTCTGACTCTGGTCCAGGAGAAACTCTGTTCTCAATATTTTAAAACTGTAAAATATGCAGATCACAGCTCCAGGATTAGAGCTGAAACCATTACAATACAAAACTACTTTACATATTAAACCCATCACTTAATTTACTCACTTTAGGACAGGAGGTCCTCCTCCACTGCTGGAGTTCTGAAGATCCATCATTTACTCTTCTTCATTCACACACAGCTGAACACTGCCGACACCGACCCCTGAGAACAGATCAGCCGTTACAATAAAACCTTTATTCTTACAATAATGACATTATCATCAGAACTGCATTAAACAAAACCTGATAAACTAACAAAACAAACCAAACAGAGAACGATACATAAGTGTGATTTACCCTCATTACACATTATTCTACAGATTACAGAAACATTCTGTTATTATAATGATTATAATTTAATTATTATTAGTAATATTACTGCATTACACAACATTATAAATATACACACTGTTCTATTATTATTAATGATATTATTATTATTATTATTATTATTATTATGTTACTGAATCAGATTAGAGAGATTATTTAAGTATAATATAAAACAGCAGGATTAAAAACACTAACACACCACGTGATCTTGAGCGCTGTTGCTCTCCCTGCTGGTTGAACAGCGCTACTGCATATAAACACGCCTTTATAGCAGTTCCGTGTTTTTATCTCCCCAACAGATCAAAGCCCATATTAAGCAGTAATGCGCTTTAAACAGCATAAACTACACTGTGATCAATAAATATCAATCTATATCTGCGCATTTCTCTTCAGTTTACAGCATTATTGATCTGTTACAGCTGATTGTTCTCCAGCCGGTCTGATCTAGACCAGGTCCAGGTCTGATCCAGGCCCGGTTCAGATCTCCATGCTGATCCTGGTTCTTCCAGTGGAATCGGACACTGAGCTGAGCTTAAAGAACCGGTTTTGGATCTCAGGAACCTTTAGAACCGGTTCTGACTTTAAGCTACACGGTTCTGTTCTACATTTTTTACAGTTCTGAACTTACCCAGTGAATCCGGACTTCTGTCCTCTTCTAATGGCGGAGACTGGACTTACTTTCACTTTCTCCTTCACCGGAGTCTCACCTGCCTCTCCCTCTAAGCCCCGCCCCCTAACCCTCACAGCGAATAGGCGCTGGGTGGGCGAAGTTATTCTTCTTATTTGGCTATGGTAAACAAATCATATCACAGGGCCGAATGGAACGTTTGAATATTCATGAGTCTGAAGTTTCTCCCACACAGCTGTAAAGTTTTCAGACCGGTGTTCTGCCGAGTTCTGCTACCCGTCCAAAAATGCTCCTCCCCGCACTGGTCATGCTCACATTTTATAACGTTTTCATGAGTTTTTCATGATGATTCTGTTTTCCATGACTGCATTTAACAGCCTGAGATCACTGTCCTTATTTATTTAAGGGTTACATAAAGGTACATCTCAATAAATAAATAATAACAATAAACAATAAAAAAAAAACTAAGGAAAGACTGTTTCTAATCACCTCTTATCTTAACTTCACACCAATACAGTGACTACAGGCTATTCAGTTATCCTACCTACACTCCTGCCTGGAGAATGTTCTAATATTGAGCTTTTTTGTATTATTACTTAAAATATACACTAGGAGCGCAAGGTAGCACAATTCCTCACAACACCTGCCGCTCTGTAAAAATCACTTCAGGGGAAATTCACTGCTTCAACAGAAGAAGAAGAAGAAGAAGAAGAGCAGTATAACTGATCTCCTCTGAGCTGATCTAAACAGTGTTTGAAAATTCAACTTATTGTATTTATGGAGACCCATCATAATTTACTGTCTCAGTGAACAGCTCTCATTTAAATATAAATACACCTTATTTATGTATCATTGTTTGTGTTATAATTATAAATGCAGTTATTTTAGCTAACACTTTCACTATTTGATCAGAAAAGAATAATAAAATAATCACATTTACTGAAATGTCTTTGTGTATCTGAGGACCTTTATAAACCGTATTCAGAATAATGATCCTTATTTATTTATTCCCAATAATTCCTGGTCTGTTCAAACCCAGCAGCACTAAATCTTTTAATTTACCACTTAAATATAATTTCAGACGCATTAAACAGCTAAACAATGTCTTCTTTATTATATCTGAACTGTTGTGTTAATCCTCCAGCCTGATGCTTCATTTACACTATCTAGCACTGAGGCTTGTGAAGCAGTTAAATCCACCCTGTTCACTCTGTAACACAAGCACCCGTCCACCTGACCCTCTATTTCTGTATACATATATTACTGTGAAAAATCTGATTCAACATGCCATTATATTAATAATGCACTCTGTGTATTGAATATTGGAGTAAAATAAATTATATTGGGCAGATATAATCTGCTTCTGATAGATAGAATATATGGACCAATGATACATATTTTTTAACAGGACAATTTTAAAGTCGTAACAATAAAAGTATCTCTTGTAATTGTTCAAACATTAAGAAAGTTGTGTACACATATATTAAAATTTAAATTAAGTCATTATCCACAAATTCACATTGACCTTACAAAATGTCATGTGTAATTTATGCTTTACGGTGTAAAAGCAGTGGCTTTTAATGTAAATGGGTTTATTAGCCCTATAAAAAGAGACAGGGTGTTGAGGAGGTTAAAAAGGGAAAAAAAATACTTGTCAAGCTCTCACATTGAAAGCTGTAAAATGAATATTTTACCCAGGCTGTTATATCTTTTCTAAGATACATTAGTAGAAATCCCTGTGAGTCAGTGGAGTGATCCTGATTTGTTTGAAATGGAAAGAAATCTAGAGTCTGATCTACAACACTGCAACGAAGTAAGGACAAAGGAGGATTAGCACTCCCAGATTTTAAAGAATATTATCAATCGGCTCAAATAAAGTACCTGATCCTCTGGTACAACTAATGTAGTCAAGACCGCTAGAGCTGAGTCCGAGTCAAGACTAATATTTTTGAGTTTAAGTCAAGACTGAGACCAGATTAAGATTAAAAAATAAAAACATTAAAATATCTTCTCTGTTCATCAAAATTACGCTAATCTGTGTCTCTTCTAAAACATAATCAGAAGTCACCACACGAAGTCAGCTGAATCAAATTCTATTCATTTTCATTATAAAATGTAAAATAAAACAATAATTTGCCCTCAAACAGCTCATTGCTAAGGTAAGCTAGCTTGTCGCTAAGGTTAGCTAGCTCATCATTAGCTTTAGTTTTCTCCCCGGTAACATTAGTATTTTATCTAGCTCCTCACTAAGGTTAGCTAGCTCATCATTAGCTTTAGTTTTCTCCCCAGTGACACTAGTATTTTAGCTAGCACATCATTAAGGTTAGCTAGCTTATCACTAACTTTAGTTCTCTCCCTGGTAACATTAGTATTTTAGCTAGCTCATCACTAAGATTAGCCAGCTCATCACTAGCTTTAGTTCTCTCCCTGGTAACATTAGTATTTTAGCTAGCTCATCATTAAGGTTAGCTAGCTCATTGCTAAGGTAAGCTAGCTTGTCGCTAGCTTTAGTTCTCTTATCGGTAACATTAGTATTGTAGCTATCTAGTCGCTAAGGTCAGGAATGTTTCTTCTCGATTCACAAGAGTATAACTCCAGTGAGCCAGTAAAAAAAGAGCATGTTCCACTGAAGAGTTAATGTACAATTCCTAAACAGAATCACTCGAGCAGCTCCTGCTAATCTTCTGATAAGTGTAAAAGTTTGTTTACAGCAGCAGCTGCAGTTCCTAGTGAACGCACCGTGCGCAGCATCAAGCTTTCAAAACACAGTGAATATGTGAAAATACGTAATTTTACTGCCAGCAGTCGAGAGAGACGTTTTTGAATGCAAGCGCCTATTTTGAGTGTGTGTGTGTGTGTGTGTGTGTGTGTAATTATATAACTGGACGATATGGATGTTAATCAAAGTGGAGGGCCCGTTTAGGTTTCACACGCAGTTTCTGTGATGATACATTTCTGAGCACTTTTTAGCATAAAAGTCCTCACGCTCTGTGACTAATCCCTAAAAAACAAAGCATGCTGATTAAAAATGGATTTTAAAGAGAACAGCTGTGGTTAAATGGAAAGCTGTATATTATTTTTATTTCTTAACCCTAATGGATTAAATTTCGATGGGGAAGTTCAGGATTTAAATACTCCAGTGAAAAATAGCTTTTCTTCATCTTGGGTGAGTAAGCTAGTTAATATGTATAAATCGTTTTTAATCGGGTTTAAATTGTATTTTATAATTGTTGCAGGTGTATATTATTTTTTTAAGATGATAAAAGTTAAGTTAGTTGTTTTTTATGAAGATTTTGATGTTTAGCTCCTGACTGCTGTCTGATCTGAGGGTGTTACCCCTCCCCCTCCCGTCTCACCGCCTGCACTCAGACACACACAACTTCACACACACACACACACACACACACACACACACACACACACACACACACACACATCTGAGTGTTCTCTGTCCTATCAGAGCTGCACCTCATACAGAGGACTCGCACTCGGCCGGTCTCGTCCACAGTCTCCGAGTCCACCTCACCCTGAGACAGAGACAAGATTCCAAACAAGGTCGAGTCCGAGACGAGACTGAGACCGCCCATTTTGGTCTCGAGACCGGACTCAAGTACTTCAACACAACCTAAACACCACAGTAAATCAGACTGAGAGGAGGAACAGGAACAGTCTCATTCTAAACTTCCAGCCTCCTGAACCTGACAGACTGGTTCTCATCTACTCAGCTGTTCTTAGACATTTCTGTGTAAATAAACTCAAGTCAACTCTGAACATCCAGATTCCTGACTCCTGATAAAATAAAAAATATACAGACTCTGGTTTACAGAATCTTCCCTCTCATCATTTCTGCAGTCTGACTTTTATATCTTCTCAAATTCTGAACTGATGGATGGATACTTTTATTGATCCCGAGGGGAATTAAGCAGCCAGTAGCAGTTACACAACACAGTAGAAACAAACAGCAATAATAGGGGAGGTACAGTAAGAAAGCAGAGTAAGAAACATAAGACTATAGAGATTCTAAACTGAGATTTGAAATATTGACAATACCTTATTAGATATAAATAAATAAAAAAAATGCTGAAAGAAGAATATATACATGAATATCTAAATACAAAAACTATACAAAAGTGTAAAAGTAAGCAGCCGTGGATATGAGGCAGTGCAGTAATACAGAATAAATTAAGTATAAGGGATAGCAGGGAGATGGTTCATTGGAGATCTGTAGATTTATTTAACTCTATACGCACTGGATTTAAGTTTCTGGGAGAATTAGGGATATTTCTGCATTAATTATGCTTACTTCTGATATATCAACACTGAGAGAGAAAAGGCTACGACTAGCTTCAGATCCATATCTGTAAACAACATTTCAAACTTCCATTTATCATCATAGAAGTGGAATCTACTACTGTCTGCTTTTACAGCTGCAGAACTCTTACTGGATAATGGATGGATCACCTGTACACTGCACAGAAGAGCCTGGATCCTAACTCTACTGGCCCTTACGTCCACGGATCTATCTACTGCTCAGATACATGAAGCTAAAACCAGAACTGTGAAGAGATACAGCACACAGCTTTTAATAAAGTGAAATCGCTTCTTTTACAGGTGTGAATTCTCCTTTCTATTACACCTACCAGCTGGATTTTACTTTCTTTTTCTTCTGTCCTTTTTTTTAAATCTGTCAGCAGGGCTGAGAATGAGGAACTGTCTGTATTTTTCTTTTCTTCAGAAAGAAAAAACCTGTTGGAGCACATTTTACTCACATCAGAACAAAGTCAACTGTGAATGTAGTTGTGTGCGTGTGTACTGAACTCATGTTCCTGTCTTTAATAAAGCTGAGGTCATTAGTGAGTGTGAGTGTAGTTGTGTGAGTGTAAGTGTAGTAATGTGAGTATAAGTGTAGTGGTGTGAGTGTGAGTGTAGTTGTGTGAGTTTAGTTGTGAGTGTAGTTGTTTGAGTGTCAGTGGCGCAAAAAGGGTGTATGCAGCCTATGCGATGCATAGGGGCGCTGCACTAGAGGGGGCAGCAAATCAGTATTTGTGAGTGTGAGTGTGAGTGTAAGTGTAGTTGTGAGTGTGAGTGTAGTTGTGAGTGTAGATGTGTGAGTGTAGTTGTGAGTGTGAGTATAGTTGTGAGTATAGTTGTGAGTATAGTTGTGAGTATACTGTAGTTGTGAGTATAGTTGTGAGTGTAGTTGTGAGTGTAGTTGTGAGTGTAGTTGTGAGTGTAGTTGTGAGTGTGAGTATAGTTGTGAGTATAGTTGTGAGTGTGAGTGTAGTTGTGAGTATAGTTGTGAGTATAGTTGTGAGTCCATTGTGAGTGTGAGTGTAGTTGTGAGTGTGAGTGTAGTTGTGAGTGTGAGTATAGTTGTGAGTGTGAGTATAGTTGTGAGTATAGTTGTGAGTATAGTTGTGAGTCCATTGTGAGTGTGAGTGTAGTTGTGAGTGTGAGTGTAGTTGTGAGTGTAGTTGTGAGTGTAGTTGTGAGTGTGAGTATAGTTGTGAGTATAGTTGTGAGTGTGAGTGTAGTTGTGAGTATAGTTGTGAGTATAGTTGTGAGTCCATTGTGAGTGTGAGTGTAGTTGTGAGGGTGAGTGTAGTTGTGAGTGTAGTTGTGAGAGTGAGGGTGAGTGTGTGTACAGACCTCCTGTTCCTGTCTTTAATAAAGCTGGGACCCAAATCGCTCCAGTTCAGGGGTTGTTTTAACCCACCGGGAGGTTCCACCGATTGGGAGGGAAAGGGGCTCACTTTTCTCAGGGGAACCTGAAGAACAGAAAAAATGGACATGTATAAATTATAGAACATGATCAGTAATATAATAATACTTATGGGTAACGGCTGTTTGAAGTAACCTAGTTTAAACAGTAATACAGAACTGTGGTTTGTTGTTATAATTTACCCTGCCAGAAAGAATGGAGTCTTTGGGGGCGGGGCTTCTGCTTTATATGTGGCTGTTCTTACCCTGATAACCCATCATTTATTTCTGTGCGAACAGTTTGAATAAAGATTACTTTAAAAAACTTTTTTTGCTTTACTTAAACACTTTTAGTTTGATCTCCTATTTTGAGAGAATCACTGAGAACATTAGTATTTTTAAGTTGAAGAAACTTTTTATTACTTTTTAGTTCAGACCACGCCCCAGCAGATTCTCATTGGGCTTGTTCTGTGGAAGGTGCTAGAAAATCTTTTACTTTCAAACAACATGATTTGTTTTTTTCTGTATTTTATTTTTATTATTTTATTATTTTCTGTTCTTCTGAGAAGATCTACAGACATCCTACAGTTGACTCCATTAACCAAGACACCATTTTCTGCCTTCAGCTCTTTTTAAATTTAGGAATTTGTAAGAAGATTTTCATGTTCAAGAGATGTTTTTCTTTTTTGCAGTTGAGGCTTATCTTAAGTTAGAAAATGCAATGTATTTTTTGTGTATTTTTGTTTTATATCATTGTGTAAACAGCTTTTGAGAATAACTCTGAGCATGATAGTATCCAAACTAGACTAACTAGCTAACAGTGTTAATGTTCTGCTGTTACACTTTGTGGTTTGTAATTTTAAATGTGTGTTTTTTGCAAAATACCTAGATTAATGTTATTTTTTTTTTGTTTGTTTAATTCAATAATTGCTACCACAGAACATGTTGAGAATGTATTAAGTTGAAAAAAATAATTCTGAACAACATTTCTTACTTACTTACTTTTTTTTAATTGGCCAGAGTTAAGACTAGGTTGTAGGTTCCTTAAAAGTACTGTCTTGTTTCTAAATTTAAATATTTTAAATAAAAAGGAGGAAAAATAAATATACATTTTCTTTATTGATCATGATATGTTTTTTTAAGCTTTCACAACAAATGTAAGTAAAAAAGTAAAAAAAAAACACTTAAAAAGTTGAGTTGAAATAACCGGGTAGAACAGTTTACACTACAGTGTATTTTAAGTATAACTATTTTAGATTTAAATTAATTAAACTCAAAAGGTTTCTTACAGGCATTTACATTGAACTTACCTAAATGAACAGATTTTCTGTAGTATGCATTACTTAAAAAATGTAGACAATCACTTGCATCAAACTCTTTAAGTTCAATCAACTTTTCCGGGTTTACAGTGTTTAAATTTTCTCCAGTGTCCGGTGTGTAAAGAGTGTGCATGCAAATAACCGACACCATCCTTTTTTCATTTTTTACCATTTTTTAGTTTGACTTTCCATGTTGTGTAAATAAATTGTTTGTGTTGCACCCAGTTTTTAGATCCTCCTCATTTTATGATCCATCTTTCACCCAGAGACCTTATTACACTATTCAACCTCAGGTAAACCTAAAATCCCCCATACGGGTTAGAAACAACATAGAAACACATATCAAACCCCAGAACCTACTAATAATATTCATATATATATAAATATATAAAATATAATAATCTAACCAGCACAGTGCCGGCCATCTGTTATCAAGCGTCAGCCACTAACTCAGCTCTGAAAACAGCTTCCACCCTCCAACCTTCACTGCTGATCCGGCTAATCACTAGCATTGAGCTGCATTCCAGTTTTCTGAGATCAATCACTAAAGACTCCACTGAACTACAGCCATAATCCACATATCATATAAACCCCCAGAAAACAGGGGACAATGACCCCAAAAATACTTCAAAAAGCACCCAGAGACGGATCAAAACAAAGAGCTGGAGAGTGTTCTGAAGATTCCAGCATTGAGTCCAGACCCAAATCATACTGAACTCCGGTGAAGAGATCTTAAACCTGATCTTAAAACTGCTGTTGGGAGAAGAAACCCTTTAGATACGAGAGATCTGGAGCAGATTACAGAAGAAGAGTCCAGAGTTCCAGCTGAGAGGTGGATGAAGGTTGTTGATGGTTACAGGAAACAACTGATTTCAGTGTTTTTTTTTTTCAAACGGTGTGCAACCAAATATTATTTTGAGGGTGCCAATAATTTAGTTTGGTCTGATTTTGGAATTTTGTTTGAAATGTTATATATATTTTACATGGTGTTTTTTCTGTTGTTTTTTTGTGTGTCTATTTATAATACTCTCAAAAGAAATCCTTTCAGGGGTGCCGACACTTTTAGTCATGATTGTATTTGAATATTTAAATTTCAGACACTGAACTGTTTCAACCAAACAAAGAAACAATAAAGCATTTCCACCTAAACCCACAAATCACTTCCTTATTTTAAGGTTTAATGGAAATGATGAGATTAATAAAAATCTGGCTAATAAAAAGCTAAACATCAGCTTCACCCAAAACAGAGGCATTATTGTTTCACACAGGGATTCTTTTACAACATAGTAAAATTCAACCTACAAACTTCAACAAGACTGCAGGATCAAACTCACTGTGTAAGAAGAAACATATTTTTATAAAAATTAGATCATTTAAAGTTGATCAAAATATTAATCCTACCTTTATATTTCTGGATTCTGCAGTAAAATCAGTCGTCTGTGTCGTAACGCAGCGTCTCTTCATAAACTGAAGGTATTTCTGAGGTGTGTATCACATTAACTGGTTAGACTGGTTTTTAGATCGTTTACTCAGATTTTAGAATGTTTTCAGGTGTGTCTTCATATGAACACAAAACAACACAGCAGAGTCTCCATCTAGTGGGCAGTTATCAGAAACATCTGTATTATTATTCAGCAATATTTTTAAAGTATTCCTGAAATGATAAACTATAACTTTTCACATATAATGTTCCAAAAACATCCTGAAAATGTGTAACATAATAAAGATTTGCATCACAAAGTAACAATGTAATAAATATAAATAACATTTCATATGCAACATTCCTAGTTTCACAAAAACTGGTATCTAAAGTAACTTTCTTTATACTTAAATACAATAATTAAACATACAAAAATACAACATAATAATTCCTTTGGTTTCACACAAATGAATAATATTAAAATGTTAGTCCTTTTATATTTGAATCCTGGTTCCTTACAGTGTTTCTTCCTCCAGCTCTGATTGAGTTTTTTTCACAGCCATTTTTATTTATATATATATACATATACACACAGACACACATATACATATATATATATATATATATATATATATATATATATATATATATATATATATATATATATATATATATATATATATATATGTAACAGACTCATTACTACACCCTTCTCAAAACCAGCAGAAGGGCCACGCAGACACAGGGGGGCAGAAGCCATTTTAAAAAGCTTTGATTGGTTAGAACCACTGTCAGTCACTGTCAGTTTAAATTAGTTGCTTTTTATTTTAGTAAATTTATAAAATATATGCTTATTAAATATTATGTAATGATTTACATGCACCTATTGTCACCCCTGAAGGGTTAGAAGGGTCTCACTGCACACCACTGACAAAAATAAAGATGACGGGACTAAAGAAAAACATCATTTACCCATAAAAAGTGGCACCTCTCATACTGGATTTATTTTGGACAAAATGTATTAGACACCATACACTGAAATTATTGTATCTTAACTATTATTCACTACAGTATTCAAACTAAAAGTAATATTTAAATAAAATACTAAACCATCAGGAAATGTCCTGAGCTTCGACACTGTTATCAGTCTTCTCTGGGCACAGGGTACACGGTGTACTTTGACAACTTTTACACCAGCTCACTGCTCTTTCATCACCTGCATAGAATTGGTTTAGGGGCCTGTGGAACCAACTGTGAGACCAGAATAGGCTTCCCAAAAACAACAGTCAATGCCCTGCCAAAAAAAGTGGACCGCGGTGACATACAATGGATCAGGGATGGCCCACTGCTGTTTGTGAAGTGAAGGGACACACAAGAGGCATCACAATGTGCTCCGCTGTCCGCAAAGCTTACAGTCTGTGCAGCGTCATGTCAGAAGAAAAAATGGAACGTGATCCACCCAGCAGATCCCTGTGCCGGAACCTGTGAAGGCGTACAACAAGTTCATGGGGGAAGTTGTCTTGTCTGGCGCTCTCATAAATACTATTCTGTGACACAGAATACCAGGGGCCTCATGTACTGAATATATATACCATATTTCACGCTCACGGTTGGATGTACTAAATTTAACTTGAACGTGAGAAAGTGCGTTCCCCCACGCCACTTTCGTTTCGGGCGTACGTTTTTTTTTTGTGTGTATATATTGTGTTTTTGTCATTTGGCAACACTTAGGGGCGATGCATTGAAATTAAAACTAATAAGATATCCTTTATGCACACATTGTAGTAAGCATTACTGGGTAAAATAAAGTAAATTAATCAGACAATTTCATTGGCTTACAGAAATAATCGTTTAACGTGTTTCCACTTAGCCTAGATTATATAAAAATGCATGAAACATTGCGCTGGAGTTGTTGGAGTTGGCAACATTGGCATTATTAGAAAATAGTGCTAATGGCCAAATTAATTGAGAACGCAATTTCCGTGACGATTATGTTTTTTAGGCCCATGATGATGACTGGCTTATAAGCCGTTTTAGATTTCCAAGAGCATAGGAGGATAAGAAAACAAGCTGAGCGCATGACGTGTGGCTTCTTGGTAAGCAACTAATTTAAAGCATTTAAATGAAAGCATTTATTATCCAGCTTAGAATAATACAATTTAAAACATGGGTAATTAAACGCTATGTGTATATAATATTAATATTAATAATAATTATTAATTAATAATTATTATTCTAACATTATACTCTGCGTAATTGAGGGAGGAGTCGTGGCAGGTGTGAGGTTTTCGTGCATTTGCGCTTGATTTCAAGTTGATTGCGATGTACTAAGAGAGAGTACGTGGGATTTTGTCTACCCACGGTTTGATAAATCCGGATTTTTTTGTGCGTACGGAACTTTTCAGGTCTGAGCGTACAGAACATTTCAGTAGGAAGTCCACGCAAGTCTTCGTACATGAGGCCCCAGGTGTTGACATTGCCGTGGTGAACAGCTTCATCACCAGCATCCATACACACATATTGTAAACCCCAATAATAAATGGTGTTTTTTTTTTTAGCTCTGCAAACTCAAGTAACCCCTCCCTTTCCAGTCCTCTCTGTAGAGATTATCCAGGTGCATCATAACAGATCCAATTGAACAAAACACTATCACCTAAACCTCATTGTTATTTTTTTTGTTTACTTTAAAATACAAAGTTTCAACTTTTCTATATATTTCTGGTCTGCAACAATCTGCCCTCTTTTCAAGACTGTCAAATCTGTTTATCGTGTACATATTTTGAATGTCTTGTTTTTTTTTCATAAAATATATACTAAATACACTAAATATACATATATAGTGGATGAACTTGGTGAGCAGCAGTCCTTCCACATTGATGACCAAGTCTTGCACATTATTTTGAACTGAAAGGCATATTAATGACTTCATTGGTTGGTTGATGCAGTTTGACAGAGTTGAAGTCTCTTTTCGTGGAAGAAGAGCCGTGGGAATTAAAGGCATTCGTGACCAGGCTGTGGTGGGACATGCTTCTAAAGCAGACCTGCCCGCTGACTATGAGATGATGGTGATAAATTATAATGGAATAGTTAAATCGACGCGCTGTCCGCACCAAAAACATATATTATCCAGATCTAATCAAATAATATACACCAGGAATACAACTACCTATCTGTAGATCAGTGTAACATTTTAGAAATATTTGTCCTATTAAATAAGCAAATCAGAGGGTTATCAAATGATAACTGCTGAACATTGTGTAACATTGTTCATTGTATTCAATATTCAGTTAAATTTTATTTATATAGCGCTTTTTACAACAAAGGTTGTCACAAAGCAGCTTTACAGGAAAAACAGGTCAACGCCTCTTATGAGCAGCACCACAGAGATGCCAATTTTATGGTGACACAGTGGCAAGAAAACACTCCCTTTAAGAGGAAGAAACCTTGGAAGGAACCAAGACTCAGTCCGAGGAACCCATCCTACTCGGGTTGACTCGCTCAGTACAAACAAACAACAAACAACAAACAAATAACAGAACAAAACAGTACAGAAAATTAATGTGAACTATGGCTAATATAACAGGTACTAATTTATGAATATAAGAATGTGATGGGCACAAACTATAGAGCTATGACTAATACAGAAACAGATTCTGTTAATGTTAATCAGTGCAGGGCTGCAGAGCTGGAGTACAACACAGCGGGCAGTGGAGAGCCAGGCTGGGAACATCAGGAACAGGGCATCTCCATGCATGTAAAAGAGATAGATAACAGAGAGGAAAGGAAGAGAATCAAAAAGCAGGAGTTAGAAAGGTTGTGTAATGATTCTGATGAGTAGAAGAGCAGGGCTGATTCCTGAAGTGGACACATCCAGGCAGACCGGCCGGCCCGGCATCTCAGCACGTGAGAGAGAGAGAGAGAACAGAGAGGGGAGGGAAGAAAAAGGGGTTAGAATGGTTTTATAAAACTCTGCTGGAGTGGGATGGGCACTGGTAGCAGCAGCTCAGGACATGAGGAGAGAAAGAGAAAGCAGATGATTAGGACAGGGTTTATATTTGCTGGATAAGCTGTAAGAGGAAGACATTGTAATGAGACATTACTCAAACGCTTGAGCAAATAGAAATGTTTAGAAGAGTCTGGATTTAAAGGTGGTGTTCCTCCAGAAGTGGTGAATGCATTCGGCACAAATCTGGAAAAGAAAGACTGCATTATTGCTGACAACACTGGCAAAATGAAGCTACTCTACTCTGCTATCTCTACTCGTAGCCAAGGGGGACTACATCTGACGACTACAGGCTCAACGGAGATTCAAGAAGTTCCAGCCATTGTGGATGACGTCTACACTTTTGAGGGTCTGGTCTAGGGTTGGGCGGTATGGCGGTATTTCGGTATACCACGGTATTTAAATATGGTGACGGTATTGTAAAATAGTGACGGTATATTAACCACGTGACGTGCCAAACCTGAACTTTGAAAAACGGACGTTTAAGACATTCTGCGCATTCACAATGAAAGAGCAGTAGGAGGGGTAAGCAGTTGGAGCTCCCTGATTGGTTATGGGGTGGGGCTTCTCACTGAGGAGATCACACAGCAAAAACTCAATATACTCTACAGGTTTCACTAATTTTCACCAAAATTATCGCCACAAATAGCCACATTTGTGCTGAAGTGACAATAAATCCCTATACTAACCAACCAACCACCGAAATAATCAGATTTATCAGTTTAACCTGCAGCATGGGGTGTTCAGTGTGAGATACTCAAAGTTACAGCTGTTTCCTTAAATATTCCTCATCTCCTATTTCTCTACAAAACAGTTTTTTTATGTCACTCACGCTCATATTCTAATCCCATACAGAATCTGCAGTTTCCTCAGAGTTTTCTGTCATTATTTCGCAGCTAGCTCGAGCGCTGTAAATATAAGCAATTCCGCGGACCGCGAGGCGCTGCACCCCGCAACCCCTGCTCCCCTTCGCGAGCAGAAACGGAACAACACCACCCGCTGTTAAGCTGCTGTAGTGGATACTGTAATTTCAGTTTGTTTTATTTTTTTCTTTTAATTACCGTTTTTATTAGTTTCAGTTAAGGGGAACTTTCACTTTCAGTTTTCGTTATTTCGTTCGTTTTCGTTAACAGTAATACGTTGTTATATGGTGATTATCAGGCCGTAGCTTTATATAAAATAAAAATAGTATTAAAAAACAGATGACTATTTCCTGGAGCCTGGATTGACCCGAGATTTTCCATTACTTTCCTCGGGCCGGGTCTCGTCCGGGCTGAGAAATAAAAATCAAAGTATCCTGCTATTTAAAAGAATGGAAAATTTTATAAAAATAATAATATAGTTTTGCATACTAGAGTTTAGATTGTCTGCCTGAACCTGAGACTGAACCCGAGCGTGAACCCGAGCCTGAACGCGAGCTCATCCGCGCGTTTAAAGCTCCGCAGCATTTAATAAAAACAGATTAATAGATATAAAATAGGAAAATAACTAACTAAACTTAGCTCAAAATGGTAAAAGAAATATAATCTAACGAATTCTGAAATAACGAAAAATAAATAGTGTACACACAGGTACAAAGCTAAAAAAAAATATACATAAAAAAATAAATCATCCGTGCGTTTAAAGCTCCGCAGCATTTAATAAAAACAGAAAAATAGATATGAAATAGGAAAGTAACTAACTAAAGCTCAAAATGCTAAAGGAAATATATTCTAACGAATTCAAAAATATCAAAACACAGGTACAAAAATAAAATAATATCAGTTGTCAGGGTTTAAATCGGTCAGTGGCTCACCTGTATTTTCTGCTGTTAAGATAGCAACATGCCAGATTTTATCTGAACACACCTCCCTTCCAGACCACCACGCCCAAACTCTGACACTATTTTAACGATGTTGGTGCAGGGCTGCAATTTGTGCAGGATTTATCATAGGGCCACAAGGGTCAGAAATCACCCTCATTAATTTCCCAGATTAATTCATGCTGGCTGATTTTTTCTTTGTTCTCTCTTTTCTATCTTTCATGATTGAATATTACAAGGATATTACTTCAGTAGTGAGTGAGGGCAAATACTTAATTCATATTTGCAAACTGTTTCTCATTTTGCACACAATCATACTGTGAGAATTTCAGGTTTACTAAATAGGTGGACCCAAACCCAGACACCACAGATGCAGAGGGAGTTTCAACCAATCATCTTTAACATAATGTTAAACATAGATAAAATACTTCACAACGGGAGCTGTGAAATGCATGTGTCTGACCCATGTGTGTAAGCCTGATGGATCATTTATTAACAAACAAAAAAGAGAAATAAAAATGAAGATATTTACTGCATTCTTGGAATAGAACATTATTAATGATGAACTTGTTCCAAAGATATATCAAAGAAACATGGTTCAGTCAGATCACTTTTGACATATATTGTACATAAAATGATTAACAAGACACATGTAAACTTTACCCTCATGCTCTGTGAACTAATTTTTGATTTCCATTTGTTACAGCGCATGTTTTTATTTTAATTTTTTTAGGTAGGCATGTTTTGTCTCCAATAAAGTACTGAAGTTGCTTTATTGCTTACGCCACAGGGCTAGTGTTGTTTGAGGACCAGCTGATGCAGGTTTGTCTAGAACATTTGTATCAGATAGGTTGTATCTCCACCCACAGCCAAGATGGACTACACCGTGCACCTTTACTATACTCTATAAACTACAACTTTAAAGGGTTCTAATGTGGAAAGAGTTAATGAATATAAGCACCTCGGTGTATGGCTAGATGACAAATTTACATTTAAGCACCATATTAACAAGCTTCCGGGTAAGCTAAGGCAAAAACTCGGCTTCCTATATAGAAATAAATCATGCTTTCCGGTGCACACAAGAAAAAAATTGTGGAAGCAACGTTTTTATCTAAGCTAGATTATGGGGATGTGATTTACAGACATGTCAGCAACTACACTCAAACCACTAGATTTTGTATATCATGCGGCGCTAAGATTACTGGTACACATCACTGTTCATTCTATAAAAAAAGTTGCATGGTCTTCTCTTGCTGTGCGCCGGGAAACATTGGTTTATTTTTGTTTTTAAAGCACTTCCTCACCATATGCCATCTCACAAAAACGTATTCAAAATAACACAACCTACCAGACTCACTCCAGTAACTGGATCATCAAGAGTTTTAACTGAACTGGGAAAATCTGCTTTTCGTTACAGTGCACCAGCGAGCTGGAATTCACTACAGCTCGCTGGTGTCACTAAATCATTTTAACCTTCTAGTCTCTAACCACCTCCAAGGTGATCTTTATGATCTTTGGTATGTTTTCAGTTTCTTTATTTTTTTGTTAACCTTTTAGTTTTTAATGCTGGTTTGTTTTAGCTATTTTTCCACATTTCTTTTTAGTTTATTTCTTTTCTTTAATTATTTTTAGGTATTGCTTATGTAAACCCTATCCCCACTTAATTGGAAGAAATAAGGGCCTGAGTTCTATCTGTTCTTTCCCTTCTCTATGTTTGCAGAAATCAAATAAAATAATAGAAAATATAAAACACAATAAAAGGACTATCACACAGGTAAATAAAAATAGGCAGTAGTTTACTGAGTGTATCAAAACGGTAGGGCAAAATAAGGCTTAGAATCAAGTGTCCTTTTTAGTACTTTTAACAAAAATAAATAAATAGCAGGCTTCAATCAACAATAGAGTTATATCTTTTCAAGACAGAGCAGTTTAGTACCTTTTTTAGATGCAATAGTACAAATATTGTGTGTAAATACCCATATGTAAATTTAAGACACAAATAAGAAAGTTATATTATAAACAGTACCCCAATTATTTAAATTACTATTAATTACTTAAATAAACAATTATTTTAATGATTACTATTCCTCAGGCTTATGTTTTAGGATTAGATCTTATTTTAGAATTAGTAACTTAGACTTTAGCTGTAGGATTGCTTTTAGGTTAATATAACCCTTTTTTCTTACTTTTAGAACTACACTGTCAGTTATATATTTAAACCCTTAATCAGGAATAAAATACCATCTTAAATTAAATATGTGGGCCCACTCTAAAGAATACATTCATAAAGAACAGAATTATAGATTAAATGAACAGAACTAAACGGTGCAGGTCTGGTTCGGAGCTTAATGTCCGCTTTACTCTAACGAGCAGAAATAAGAGTTTCAGATTTACCTCAGATTCAGTGAATATGAGCGGGAGCAGAGCGCGGGGTCCTGCAGCACGGAGCGTTTTCCCTCAGAGGAACTCTGATCCACGCGGGGACTCAGAGCGCTCTCTGGTTAGCAGTGTTAGCGGTCCTGGTGTTCAGTGGAGGCGGAGAGAGCGCGAGTCAGTCCGGGGAACAGTCTGTCGGAGCGGCGCTGCAGCGGAGAGTTCACGGCTAGCGCAGAGCAGCTAATACACGAGGCTAAACACAGCTAGCCGAGCTGGCTAAGCTAACAGTGCTAACAGAACTTTACTTATAGAGATATTATCCCAGCTTCATCCACCAGCACACTCTCAGTATGGACTTCAGTGTCCTTAAAATTACCGGTTAGTTTAATTAATACTGATTATTAGTGAATTTAGTTCAGCCTGTGAGGAACTTTTTCCTCCTCGCCTCTCCCGCGCTGCTACTCCCGCATCTCCGCTGTTCTCTCTCGTCCCGTGGGCGGGCCCGTTCCAATCTGGTACTCCACCCTCACCTGTGCACTTCTCCCTCAGTAGATCCCTTAATCACTTTTAGGTAACCTTCTTGCATTAACACAGAAAATACATGAAATATGTACTCTGTACTGCTTTTGTTTTCTTTTTAAACTATTTACACAAACACAATGACTATTTTGAGCCTGTGAGTACGTTTTAAACCATTACTATGAATTTATATTATTTTATTTATTATTGTATTTATAAGTGTAGCTATTTAAGAACTAGGGAGTTTTACATATTTTAGCCAGGCTACATGAGAATATGCGAGAGGGGCGTATCCCATACTGAGATACCGAATGAAAGCTTGAAAGAGAACACAATTTACATTTAGAAAAAAAAAAATTGCAAGAAATAAAACAAATTTACCAGACGTGAAACACTGTTACTAGTACTGAAACATTTACATTGGTCAGTAAAAAAAAGCAACTGCTTTGTTTGTAAATTTAGCTAGGCTAGCTTCCAATAATAATGGTCAGTTAAACAACAAATGTTTTATTTGGATATTTAGCTAAGCTAGCTATCAATAATAATGGTCAGTAAAACAGGAAATACTTTGTTTGGACATTTAGCTAGACTAGATACAGATTAAAAAATGGTCAATAAATCAAATGTAGATTTTGGTAATTAAGTGTAATTGGTCAATGGCTATGCTCTTCAAAAAACAGAACAACACAAACCACAAGCATTCACAATTACAAAAAAACATATGAATACACGTTAAACACACATGCTACTCTACCATTGGAAGTAATTGTATATCTAACCCTTTAAAGCCTGAACCATTAAATCAATTTCTTTCTGAAATTCAAATGTGAAAATGCCTAATATGTTTCATTTCAACCCAAATCCATTTCACACTGGACTATATTTAACAAATAATAACATAAGATCATCTCAGGCCTATAGGTTTCATGTCAAACATATGTTGAGAAAACACAATGAGATTGCAGATCTGCAATATAAAAGCCGTTTATAAAACCACAGAGATGAGTAAATATAGAGGTGAAGCAACACAAACATAATTGTTGGTAGTGGATAAAAAATATTAAGAAACTTGATGATTTGGATATTCTTAGTAAATTTGGAGGATAAAAAAACTTCAACAACATATAATACTCAATAAGGGAATGATAAGAGAGTATAAAACTTGAGTATTAAAACGCTACCAAATATCCCTCTATGCTAACAGATTTTTAATCAGACTAAACCATAGACAAATGAGAACACCATCAGAGGGAGTGAATGAGCCTGCAACCTTACTGCGCTACACAAGCCTGGAGTGGGTTGATTTCAGTATGGGAACTACAGCTGGAGCGTTTTATTTAACCTCTGGAAAGGATTTTGTTGGCCTCTCTGCGGGTATGGATGCTCCTCCGGTCCACACGGCAGTACCTAGCACAGTGTCGTCTCTCTGTGGCTCTGGGTCACACTTTTGGGAGCACTCTCTGGAGTTCCTCAGGTGGTGTTTCTCCTTTCATACAGAGGGGCCTGTTGGTTAATAGCATTAAGCTACACTATGCTAATCTTGGGCAACTAACACAGAGCAAAAACGAAGATACTAGAAATTAATGGAAATAATAAAGTCTGTATATACTAGAAAAGAGATTAAATGCATTCAAAACCTTCTAAGCACAAGCACTGAAATGTTTACAGAAAATTAAATTAATAAATTAATAAATTAAAACTACGACATCTAAATTTTAAAGACTAAGTTATGCTAATCTAACATCTGGTGCAAGCTCTGGCAGTGCCCTCGCTCAAACGACCTTCCCTTCTTCAGAACTAAACTCATAACGTAACCACCCTAAAAACTGAGCTCTGTCTCACGAAGAATGTCCTGAAATATCAAACATACGAGAAAACATAACATTAAATTCTATAAACATCATCCATGAATAAGAGTCATTTTGTTGAACCTGTAAAATCCATTGTTAAATTCAGTTCATGTTTGTTTCTGGTGGAACGTGTCCCAAGTGACAAAGTGAAAAATTTGTGTAGAATAAGGTGTTCTGTTCTAAAGATTTATGATTTGCGCTTTTTATTGCTGTGGGACAAATTTGCAATAGTTTTCTCTCCTGTGTGAATGCGCTGGTGTTTTTTGAGAGGACCCTGTTGAGTAAAACTTTTCCCACAGTCTGAGCAGTGATACGGTTTCTCTCCTGTGTGAATGCGCTGGTGTTTTTTGAAATTACTCTGTTGAGTAAAACTCCTCCCACAGTATGAGCAGTAATACGGTTTCTCTCCTGTGTGAATGTGCTGGTGCAGTTTGAGATTCCTATGATTAGTAAAACTTTTCCCACAGTCTGAGCAGTGATACGGTTTCTCTCCTGTGTGAATGCGCTGATGTATTTTGAAATTACTCTGTTGAGTAAAACTCCTCCCACAGTATGAGCAGTAATACGGTTTCTCTCCTGTGTGAATGCGCTGGTGTTTTTTGAGATGACCCTGTTCAGAAAAACTCCTCCTACAGTCTGAGCAGGAATATGGTTTCTCTCCTGTGTGAATGCGCTGGTGTTTTTTGAGAGTGCACTGTTTAGTAAAACTACTCCCACAGTCTGAGCAGGAATATGGTTTCTCTCCTGTGTGAATGCGCTGGTGATTTTTGAGAGTACTCTGTTGAGTAAAACTCAACCCACAGTCTGAGCAGTGATACGGTTTCTCTCCTGTGTGAATGCGCTGATGATTTTTGAGTTTACTCTGATTAGTAAAACTCTTCCCACAGTCCGAGCAGTAATATGGTTTCTCTCCTGTGTGAATGCGCTGGTGATTTTTGAGAGTACTCTTTCGATTAAAACTCTTCTCACAGTCTGTGCAGTAATACGGTTTCTCTCCTGTGTGAATGCGCTGGTGTATTTTCAGAGTACTCTGTAGATTAAAACTCTTCCCACAGTCTGAGCAGTGATACGGTTTCTCTCCTGTGTGAATGCGCTGGTGATTTTTGAGAGTACTCTGTAGATTAAAACTCTTCCCACAGTCTGAGCAGTGATACGGTTTCTCTCCTGTGTGAATGCGCTGGTGATTTTTGAGATCACTCTGTTTAGTAAAACTCTTGACAGAGTGCTGATGTTTCTCCATGTCGGGACTTGGCTTCATTTGTCTGTTAAATGTATCAAACAATGTCTGTGTGTTCTGGAGATTCTGCAGGATGGCTTCAGCTTCACCTCTTTCAGCAGTTTAACTTTGCTCTTAGTTAAATATGAATTTCAGGAGAATGTTTTTCATTTCTGGAAAACACAAAGAAGAATATTTAAATAAAAGCAGGGCAATAAACTGAAGAGAACTGCCTTAATTAAGTTACAATATACATACAAAACTACTGGGACTTCGGTTAAAATGCACTGGGCATATTGGCTAGTTAGATAACGTTAGATACTTGGGTTCAAAATGCACTGGGATCATTGGCTAGCTAGATAACATTAGATACTTGGTTAAAAAAGCACTGGGAACACTTGCTAGCTGATTATCATTAGCTACTTGGGTTAAAAAAAGCACTGGGAACATTAGCTAGCTAGATAACAAATAATTGGTTAAAAAAGCACTGGGAACATTGGCTAGCTGATTAACATTAGATACTTGGGTTAAAAAAGCACCTGGAACATTGGCTAGCTAGATAACATTAGATACTTGGGTTAAAAAAAGGACTGGGAACATTGGCTAGATAGATATCATCAGCTACTTTGGTCCCCTATTCTGGGCCAGTTCTGTCTATTAAACAGTTCTCTTTTTCTCTCTGCCAGTCATGTCACACATCAGCTCCCACTGTAGATGAACACTTAAACACTATTACCACATTAAAAAATCACATCATAAAACATTTTGCTATTGCTAATACTTTTTTAAATCTCGACATAAAAAGATATGTGGTGCTTTTTATGTACCACAAAAATATTGAATAACATTTTTTTTTTTAAAATACAGCAACTGGATAGAGGGGTACATTAATTTTGAAGGTAAGTTAAGGTTATCCACCTTTAGCTAATCTAGCCAAAGCTATCTAGATAACTAAGCTAAGCTAGGCAATTTCAAACAATAAAATACTATTAGCAGCCTGAATGTTTTAAACACATTAAATTTGTGTTAAGTTGTTAGTATATAACCTAAATGGTTGGATAATGTGCAAGCTGTCTGTAATGGTTAATCCTTTCCTTTATAATTAACTTCAGCTGTTAGGTGTGGTATTGGTAACAACACTGGGTCATTTTACAAGCTAATTTTGCTAATGCTAATGCTCCTGCCTTAGTGCTGAAAGAATCTGTAAATCTAAGCTTACTGTAAATAAACAGAAGCGCTTAACACACAAATATACAGTTTTCAGAGAGAAATCTGTGTAGATTAACATCCAGCGCTCACTTACCTTTGAGGGAGAGTGAGTGAGAGTTTGTGTGAGAGAGAGTACCTTCTGTAGTTCAGCTGATTCTGCTTTTCCTCCTCTCCAGCTACAGACCCCGGAAGCTCAGCCTCATCCGGGTTATGTAGAGCCCCGCCCCCTCCCCCGCTATATCACATTATACCCCATCACCGCTAGAGGGAGCCCGCGAGGGAGTCCTCAATGCATGGAGCTGAATGGAGCTAAACAGCTAAAACTCTCATTTAAAACACTGTATAACTACTTCTCTGGAGTTTTCCTTTAATTTTACGAAGTAGAACAAAGTATTTCACTAAAATAGGAAAGAAAACTTACCCCTTTATTTCCATTTTCAACAACTAATGTTTTTTTATTCAGTAAATTTACTAGCATTACTGCCACTGATGCTGGAGTTAGACACAGCTTGTTTAAAATGATTAAAACTGCAGTTTAAAAGCTTTAATAATTATCTCTGCTGTGAGTTAAATAGTTATACTTTTTCTGTTTAGATGAAATAAATAAAAAAATATTTTATAAAGTATTAAACATTTCAAAATTATTTTTAAAAATAATTTATAAATGTTTGATACTTTTTAGAATAAAAAAAATGTTTATACGTTTTTATACATTTCAGACTGTCAAGTGGCTTGAGATTCAGATCAGAGTTTTTTTTTTCCTCTATAGAGATTGTCTGTTTGCTCCTGTAAAACTCCAACAAATAACACTTACTAATTACAATGGAAAGATCAGTGCTGTTGTTTTAGAGTACCAATTGTGACACTGACACTGAACTCTTAAACAAATCCTTTTATTTTTATAATTATTACTTTTAAAATGATATTTGCATATGAAATTTCAAATGCGTTTATAAGTGTGAAGTACCCTTCTATACAGAAATCAGGATGGTCCATTGTGATGTCAGAGAGTGATTTTACAGGGAGGAGCTGTGAATGACCTCAATTTATGGAAACCTTCAGAATACATAAATAGACTTTAGAATAAAAAAGACTTTAGACAAGGTGAGCAACAAACAAGATCTGCTGCAGTACGATCTCCTTTTCAAGAATCTGCAGGACATCAAGAAGGTAAATGTAAAGAAAATGTAACCATAATATTTTACATGAAATTTAGATTAAAAAAAAGGTTTGAACTGGAATAGCAAAATAATAATTTATAAATGTTTGATACATTATACAGTAAGAATTGTACTTTTGTAAAAATTGTAAAAAAAAATAGAACTAAAACTATTTCATCACCACAGAGATAATTATTAAAGCTTATGAACTGCAGTTTTAATTATTTTAAACGAGCTCTGTGTGTAACTCCAGCATCAGTAGCAGTAATGCTAGTAAATCTACTGAATAAAACATTAGTTGTAGAAAATGGAAATATAGAGGTACGTTTTCTGTCCTATTTTAGTGAAATACTTTGTTGTACTTTGTAAAATTAAAGGAAAACCCCAGAGAAGTAGTTATACAGTGTTTTAAATGAGAGTTTTAGCTGTTTAGCTCCATTCAGCTCCATGCATTGAGGACTCCCTCGCGGGCTCACTCTAGCGGTGAAGGGGTATAATGTGATATAGCGGGGGAGGGGGCGGGGCTCTACATAACCCGGATGAGGCTGAGCTGTAGCTGGAGCGCCGGAGTAAGAGCAGGATCAGCTGAACTACAGAAGGTATGGAGAAGTTTCTCTTTTTCTCTCTTGTTGGAGGTTGTTTAATGTGTTGTAACAGTAAAAAGGTCATTATTTTTCTGTGATTTTATGTTGAACTACAATTCCCTGCATCAACAAGAGAACTGCGTGTTTTTATTAATTGTCCCTCCGCGCCCCCCGTAGCTCCAGAGGAGCTTGAATACAGCACAGGAGGTAAACAGAGCCGAGGAGCTCCGTGAAAAAGTGCTGTTTTAAGCAAAAATAAGTATTTTTGAGAGAAAAGATGAGCTCTTATATCAGTTCTAGTGACTCTTCTGTGCATTTTTAGCGGGTATTGAAGCATATTTTACCTAATAATTAATTATTTCTGCCCCGGTCGGGTTATCAGCTCTGAGGTACAGCCGTTTCAGCGCCAAAACACTACATGTGACTGAGCCTGAAAATGTGTGTTCATGGGCTGTATTTACTTCTGTTTCATATTTTATAGATAATAGGATACAGTAACTGTATAGAGATAGCCCGACTCTCCAAGCCCGGTGAACAGTGCTGCTAATGCTGCAGGTTAGCTAGTTATAACCAATAAATTAAAGCTAGGTTAGCTAGTTATAACCAATAAATTAAAGCTAGGTGACCTAGTTATAACTAATAACTTAAAGCTAGGTTACCCATTTATAACTAATAAATTAAAGCTAGGTGACCTAGTTATAACTAATAAATTAAAGCTAGGTTACCTAGTTATAACTAATAAATTAAAGCTAGGTTAGCTAGTTATAACTAATAAATTAAAGCTAGGTGACCTAGTTATAACTAATAAATTAAAGCTAGGTTACCTAGTTATAACTATTAAATTAAAGCTAGGTTAGCTAGTTATAACTTTTAAATTAAAGCTAGGTTAGCTAGTTATAACCAATAAATTAAAGCTAGGTTACCTAGTTATAACTAATAAATTAAAGCTAGGTTAACTAGTTATAACTAATAAATTAAAGCTAGGTTAGCTAGTTATAAATTGTAAATTAAAGCTAGGTTAACTAGTTATAAATTGTAAATTAAAGCTAGGTGACCTAGTTATAACTAATAAATTAAAGCTAGGTTAGCTAGTTATAACTAATACATTAAAGCTAGGTTACCTAGTTATAACTAATAAATTAAAGCTAGGTTACCTAGTTATAACTAATAAATTAAAGCTAGGTTAACTAGTTATAACTAATACATTAAAGCTAGGTTAGCTAGTTATAACTTATAATTTAAAGCTAGGTTACCTAGTTATAACTAATAAATTAAAGCTAGGTTAGCTAGTTATAACTTATAAATTAAAGCTAGGTTACCTAGTTATAACTAATAAATTAAAGCTAGGTTAGCTAGTTATAAC
Source organism: Astyanax mexicanus (assembly GCF_023375975.1). Lineage (NCBI taxonomy): Eukaryota > Metazoa > Chordata > Actinopteri > Characiformes > Acestrorhamphidae > Astyanax > Astyanax mexicanus. The sequence goes on along the minus strand of NC_064411.1, from coordinate 11,090,206 downwards.
TAATAAATTAAAGCTAGGTGACCTAGTTATAACTAATAAATTAAAGCTAGGTTACCTAGTTATAACTTATTAATTAAAGCTAGGTTAACTAGTTATAACTAATAAATTAAAGCTAGGTTAGCTAGTTATAACTTTTAAATTAAAGCTAGGTTAGCTAGTTATAACCAATAAATTAAAGCTAGGTTACCTAGTTATAACTAATAAATTAAAGCTAGGTTAACTAGTTATAACTAATAAATTAAAGCTAGGTTAACTAGTTATAAATTGTAAATTAAAGCTAGGTGACCTAGTTATAACTAATAAATTAAAGCTAGGTTAGCTAGTTATAACTTTTAAATTAAAGCTAGGTTAGCTAGTTATAACCAATAAATTAAAGCTAGGTTACCTAGTTATAACTAATAAATTAAAGCTAGGTTAACTAGTTATAACTAATAAATTAAAGCTAGGTTAACTAGTTATAAATTGTAAATTAAAGCTAGGTGACCTAGTTATAACTAATAAATTAAAGCTAGGTTACCTAGTTATAACTTATTAATTAAAGCTAGGTTAACTAGTTATAACTAATAAATTAAAGCTAGGTTAGCTAGTTATAACTAATACATTAAAGCTAGGTTACCTAGTTATAACTAATAAATTAAAGCTAGGTTACCTAGTTATAACTAATAAATTAAAGCTAGGTTAACTAGTTATAACTAATACATTAAAGCTAGGTTAGCTAGTTATAACTTATAATTTAAAGCTAGGTTACCTAGTTATAACTAATAAATTAAAGCTAGGTTAGCTAGTTATAACTTATAAATTTAAGCTAGATTAGCTAGTGTACTTGTCAACAGTGCTGCTAATGCTTTAGAATTTTTTTTAAAGAACTAAGGTTTCCAGAATGATATATTTATATAGTTACATAATGTTCACCAGGCTTTATAGAGTCGGGTTAGCAGGATTAGCAGCACTGGTCACCGGGCTTGGAGAGTCGGGCTAGCACCAGCTAGCTAGCATTAGCGAGGTTAGCTAATGTTGGCTAAAACCTTAACACTTCTTCAATATTAGTGATGTACTCCTCTATACAGTTGCTGTATCCTTTTAACAAAACTGTTCTTGTTAGTAAACATCCCTCTTCAGCCCTTTTTTATAGATTATTCGTGGTTAAATGTGGTAAGAGCTGAAGATATGTGCTCCACACCATTGTTGAGTGTGGACTTACTTCTACCTCCTCCCATCACAGGCTCACTTTCAATTAGAAATGGCAGCCGCGTGAAAAGAGCCTATAGGCCTTTTTAGTTGTGTCATTTTGAAGTCGGTGACATGTTGTTTATTTCCATACTTGGGGTTCCATGTCTGAACTGTTTTTGTAAATGGCAAAAATGAACAGGCTTTTTAAAAACTTGTCTCTATCACATTCTGTGCTAAATTCACGTTTAGGATTTTGTACGTTTTAATCTGTGTACATTTTCCTCCTGAACATCACTGGATCCTCTGAATTACAAGATCATTTAAGTTTCGTAATTAGATTAATGCTAGCGTTTAGCTAATGCTACAGCGCACTGAACTGACCTCACAGCAGAGCAGTACAGAATGTGAGGGGACTATCAGAGATATGACACTGGCTGTAGAGCTCCGGTCAGATCACGATTTGGATTATTCTTCTTCTTCACAGAGGATCATTCAAAGTATCAAAATATCTTCAAATCAAATCAAAGTATTTAAACAGGTGAAAACTCTTTCAGTCTGGTGATGTTGAGCAGTGTAGTCTGTGTTATGCTGTCCGTACAACTACAGGACTACAGTACTTTTAACAGACTAAAGTCTGACTTTTCCCATCTGAAGACAAATCACAGACTTTTTACACACAGGCTTTTTACTCACAGACTTTTTAGACACAGGCTTTTTACTTTGTTCTGAAGAAGGAGAACGTAAAATGATCTCATTTCTAGAACGTAAAAACATGAGAGCGGGTCGAGAGGTCACTCTCTCTCTAAAGCATATACGTTTCAAACCGGCCTCACTGCTAATAATATTACATACTCAGGAAAAAGAAAACACTACATGTGAAATGTTAAAGTTATTATTCACTAGATGTGTAGCTACATTTCCAGGACAACTAATAAGAAGTGATGATATTTAAGGTGGAATGAAAAATTCAGGGAAAATGTTAATTTATTAGATAGAGAGAGGTAATGTAAAATAAAAACAATATACATTTTGTTCAGATAGCTGGTTTACAGGCTTTAGTTAGAGTTGATGAAATTGTGGGTAACATTAGCTTCTGTAAAACTGCAGCAGGTCTTGGAGCTGCAGCTCTGAATCTGCTGGTGTAGAGCTTCTGCTGCTCTCCGGCTCTGCAGATGAAGTTGAGCTTCGACCCGATGCTGTGATTTGCCACCATGTACGCAATATTGATTTAGTAAACAAATCAGTTAAGCCATTGATGTGGAGCTGCAGTTTTCCTGGGTAAAAAGTACAATAACATTTACATTTCTCACCAAATTTTCATTTGTGTTTTTTTTTTGTTTTGTTTAAAGGATTTTATCTACATATACAAAAAAAGCATGTCTTGAACTCAGGAGTGCCTATCACTGTTAGCCTGAACCTAATGTGGTGGAAAATAATGAACTGTTATCAGGAGTTGTAAAAAATCAGGTTTAGTTAATATGTATGGGATCTTTTATAAATTAATGTAAAGGAAAAGGCTTTGGACAGCATTGGTCACGTGATCAATGTAGAACGAATCAAGCATCGGCACTGTGATTCGAAGTAATGCTTGTTGTTTTTTCGGCACATGCCTCAAAGCTTAAGATTTAGGGGCAACATCACTATTTCTTTCTTTATTTCTTTCTTTCCTTAAGTTCTCAGTTTCTTATGAGACCAGAACAGAATCAAGAGTGTCTGAACAGTGGGCAGTCCTTATTAGGGTTGCAGCGGTAACCGGTTTCACGGTATACCGTGGTATTAAAATGCACGGTTATCATACCGTGTGTGTTTGCTTATTACCGGTAAAACGCAAGCCAGCGGAGAAAGTCACCCGCGCATGCGCAACTCTGCTCCGCTTCAGCTACTCAGCACACAGCGGTGAGAATGGCAGAAAGTGCATCAGACTAGAGCTTAGATTCTCTGCCCGAACCAGACCTGACCCGAGGACCGACCCGAAATCGGGTCCGTTCGGGCCGAGATTTCCCACCACATTCCTCAGGCCGGGTCGGGTTGGGCTCCAGAAAATAGTCTGAGATGTAGGCATCTGTTTTTTAATTATATATTTTATTTTTAAATAAAGCTCTGGTGTGATAATCACAATGTTAATGCTAAGTAACCAATTATTATTGTTAATGAAAACGAACCAAATAACGAAAACTGAAAGTGAAACTTAACTAACTTATTTATAAGCGCTGTTTTCACTCCCGCAGTTCTACAGCGGGAGGTGTTGTGCCGATTCTGTCCGCGAAGCGGGAGTCGGATTGAGCAGGGAGTCGGATTCGGCATAACAGCGGCAGCGCGGCTGCACCTCGCGGTCCGCGGTGTTAGTTGTAAGCGCTCGCGCTAGCCGCAAAACACGACAGAAAACACTGAGAAACTGCAGAATTATGAATTGGACTAAAATGAGCACGAGGAGATAAAAGAGAACCTTTACCTGTGAGTAGCTCACATCAGAACACGCAAATCTCTCTCTCTCTCTCTCTCTGTGTCTCTCTCTCTCGCACGTGAACTTCTCCGCACTGTGTTTAGCTGTTCTTAAAAATCATTTTTATTAAATAATAGTTCTATGCTTCTATGTTAGTGTTAATTAACATAATTCTGATCATATTTCGCTCATTCAAACAGCCTGAAAACAGACTTGTAATCTTGTAATCAACAAGCTTGTAATCAATGTGGCCGTAGTCACAGCTAAAGGAGGAAATACATCAAACCTGTTCTCCCATCTCCGAGAACACCACCCCGCTGTGCAGCGCAAAGTATGTGTTCAGTTTATAATTTTACCTAAATAACCTAAATAAAACTTCTTTGTAGTCGTGCACAACCCAAAAGCGCTGAGTTATCCGAAATTTGGGCACGCAGGTACAGGCGTGAAGTGCGTGCTACGATGGATTCACGTGTCCGACTGGATGTGAAAGACGCCATTCATTTACATGCGTTAATTTTCAAATTCTGACGTCCCTGTTTTTCATATGTTGAAGGTTTTAAGGTGTGAAAGCCTTAAAATAGAAATCTCTATTGTGAGGATCATGTCAGAAATAAATCCCCTCTTTCTGCAGTATCTGGTTATATACCAACTTTTTTTATATATATATACACTCTTAATGCCCTTAAGAGTAGTGGAAAAACATGGTTTCCTTCACCTGATGGTGTAGTTTCTACAATAAATAGTTAATTGAACAAAAAACTTTGTTGTAATTTCTTTAAGGGTCAGTTTAATAATATATGTAACAAACTGTGATACCGTGATAACCGTGATACCGCGGTATTTTCCGAGACGGTTATCATACCGTGAAAATCTCATACCGTTGCAACCCTAGTCCTTATAAAGGCACTAAACAGGTGGCTGGAAGACCACCAGCACCTCCCTTTTATGGTAATATGAAGATGTCCCAGTAGTTTTGTCTGTATAGTGTAACTGATTTAGGCAGTTCTCTTCAGTTTATTGACCTGTTTTTTATATTCAATGGCATTTTTCTTTGTGTTTTCCAGAAATGAAAATATTCTCCTGAAATTCATCACCAACAACCAGGATATTTATCAAAGTGCAATGTTAAACTGCTGAAAGAGGTGAAGCACAAGCCATCCTGAAGAATCTCTAGAACACGCAGAAACAGTTTGCTACATTTACCAGATATGTCCCGACATGGAGAAACATCAGAACTCTGTCAAGAGTTTTACTAAACAGAGTAATCTCAAACTACACCAGCGCATTCACACAGGAGACAAACCGTATCACTGCTTAGACTGTGGGAAGAGTTTTAATAGACCGGGGACTCTAAAACTGCATCAGCGCATTCACACAGGAGAGAAACCTTATCACTGCTCAGACTGTGGAAGTAGTTTTACTCAACAGAGTCATCTAAAACGACACCAGCTCATTCACACAGGAGAAAAACCGTATCACTGCTCAGACTGTGGGAAGAGATTTACTGAAAAGAGTACTCTCAAAATACATCAGCGCATTCACACAGGAGAGAAACCGTATCACTGCTCAGACTGCGGAAAGAGTTTTACTACACAGAGTCATTTCAAAATACACCAGCGCATTCACACAGGAGAGAAACCGTATCACTGCTCAGACTGTGGGAATAGTTTTACTAAACAGAGTAATCTCAAAAAACACCAGCGCATTCACACAGGAGAGAAACCGTATCACTGCACAGACTGCGGGAAGAGTTTTACTACACAGAGTCATTTCAAAATACACCAGCGCATTCACACAGGAGAGAAACCGTATCACTGCTCAGACTGTGGAAAGAGTTTTACTACACAGAGTCATTTCAAAATACACCAGCGCATTCACACAGGAGAGAAACCGTATCACTGCTCAGACTGTGGAAAGAGTTTTACTACACAGAGTCATTTCAAAATACACCAGCGCATTCACACAGGAGAGAAACCGTATCACTGCTCAAACTGTGGGAAGAGATTTACTGAAGAGAGTACTCTCAAAAAACAGCAGAGCATTCACACAGGAGAGAAACCGTATCACTGCACAGACTGCGGGAAGAGTTTTACTGAACACAGTAAACTCAAAATACACCAGCGCATTCACGCAGGAGAGAAACCGTATCACTGCTCAAACTGTGGGAAGAGATTTACTGAACAGAGTGCTCTCAAAAAACACCAGAGCATTCACACAGGAGAGAAACCGTATTACTGCTCAAACTGTGGGAAGAGTTTTACTAAACTGAGTAATCTCAAAATACACCAGCGCGTTCACACAGGAGAGAAACCGTATCACTGCTTAGGCTGTGGGAAGAGTTTTAATAGACCGGGGACTCTAAAACTGCATCAGCGCATTCACACAGGAGAGAAACCTTATCACTGCTCAGACTGTGGAAGTAGTTTTACTCAACAGAGTCATCTAAAACGACACCAGCTCATTCACACAGGAGAAAAACCGTATCACTGCTCAGACTGTGGGAAGAGATTTACTGAAAAGAGTACTCTCAAAATACATCAGCGCATTCACACAGGAGAGAAACCGTATCACTGCTCAAAATGTGGGAAGAGATTTACTGAACAGAGTACTCTCAAAATACACCAGCGCATTCACACAGGAGAGAAACCGTATTACTGCTCAAACTGTGGGAAGAGTTTTACTAAACTGAGTAATCTCAAAATACACCAGCGCATTCACACAGGGTAGAAACTCCATCTCAAATCAGTTTGAAGGCAATTAAAAGCGCAAATCGTAAATCTTTCGGACAGAACACCTTATTCTACACAAATGTTTCACTTTGTCACTTGGGACACGTTCCACCAGAATCAAACATGAACTGAATTGAACAATGGATTTTACAGATTCAGCAAAATGAATCTTATTCAGGGATGATGTATATTGAATTCCATGTTATGTTTTCCTGTTTGATATTCCAGGACATTCTTCGTGAGACAGAGCTCAGTTTTTAGGGTAGTTACAGTAGGAGTTCAGTTCTGAATAAGGAAAGGTCGTACGAAGTTTTGCTCCAGATGTTAGATTAGCATAACTTAGTCTTTAAAAATGTAAATGTTGTAGTTGTTAGGAGTGGAGAAGAAATCTTAGCCTGCAACTAACAGGGTTCGTATGGGTGCTTGAAATCCTGGAAAATGCTTTAATTTTAACATTCTGTTTTTCAGGCCTGGAAAGTGCTGGAATTTTGGAGAAAATGCTTGAAAGTGCTTGAAATTTTAACTGCATTTACATTACAACAAATAACTGTCTGACTAAATAAGTTCACTTAAAGAAAAAAAATTGCACCTCTGTGTTTTTTAAAACACGGACAGCAGGAGAGTTAGCTAGCTATGCTAAAAGCCAAGCTTTGAATTTATCTAAATAATAATAGTAATAATCCAGGTTACACCTATAATATACTATGAGGCTAAACCCAGCCGGGCACTGTTAACATGGTGTCACCATCCTCCAACGAGCTGCTGTTGGGTCCGCTTCAGTGCCATGAAACGAGCCGATTTAGCTATGCTTAAAGCCAAAAGCCGGGTTAACGGTGCTGGCGAGCGAGTCATTCCAGCCACTGAAGCCGCGATACAAGCCCTGGAGATCGGCTTGTTTCAAGCACTGAATCCGGGCAAACAGCCCCAGGTGTTCTGTCGAGTTCTGCTAATCAAAACTATTTTCTTTTTTATTTAAGATATTGTAACAAAACATTGTCGGATATATGGCTCATGGTTTGAAAATTTGGCATCGCCTTGGAAGGATTGGAGCAGGTTTTGAGCTCGAACAGTGGATCCTGCCTCAAACAATTACAATGCCAGAACATTAACAAAAATAGTAGAGAGTGGCACTAACTCACTTGATTAAAGAATGAAAACACCGGCCAGTTAAGTATTGAACAAAAAGTGCGAAGATGATCCTCCATTATGAGAGTCTTCAAGATTTCTTACATAACAACTAAAACTTTGGCCTATGATCGATTAGGAGTTGGTGAACACTCAGGACTTTTGTTGCTCTGTGCTCCAGGGGGGTATGATCAACTGCCTGAATCCTGGTGTTGTAGAAAAGAAAATGCAAGGTGGGCTACCCCCACCTCTCGTCCGGGGTACAACTCCCCATACGTGTTCGTTTGATAGAGAGAGTCAGACAGGTGGAGTGAAGTTGAAAGCAAACCAAGTATTTATTACAAAGTGCTGAATATTCAGGAGAACCCACACATGAAAAGACCGTCTAACAGCCGTCCCAGCATAAGTTCTGACCCCCCTCTGATCTGACTCCATGTTTTATACCCCAAATGACGTGAAACCTGCTGATGAGGCGTTACTAACGATTAGCTCATGTTAATATGCATAATTTCACGTGTTAGTACTCAAGTTTCACGTGTCTGACCGGACCACTAGTGTTTGACCTTGACTGTGTTCTTCCAGGATGGAACATCGTGGCACTATCTGTGTGTGTGCGTCACCCCCCGCTTTGAAGCAGAGGTTTTTAAGGAGGCACTCACTCACCAAAAGGCCGCTTTTGACCTTTGACCGAGCGTACCAGTCGAGATCACACAGAGTGCACCAGCCGCTGATTGATGGCCATTAATTAGGGTCATGCAGTGAACGAAATGCTTCAAGAATAAATTTCATATGTTATATGTTAATGTGTTAGTGGCGCGTGGTTAGTCCGCCATATAATAGATCCTATGTGTTAGTAAACGCCTTATATATCGTGTGGGTTAATTTGTCATAATAGAGTCTGTGTTAGTCACATGCCTGATCAAACAATGTTTTACTATATATGTAAAGAATATATTGTGATTATTGGTTAATCTTCTATATAAATGCGTGTAAAATACACTGTGAGTAATAAAAATGATCAAATATAATGTGAGTATTGGTTAATGCATATAAAATACAAGGTTTCACACAATGATTATGTAATTATAGATACTAAGATAAGTAATCATAATTGAAAGATATTTGTCAATACACTCAAGGTAAAATAAACAGTTACTCTTCACTGGTAATCCGCGCCTTCTTCCCGATAATTTCAGCTGCCTTGTTAGGGCCCACTATCAACGGAGACCAGCAGATGTGTTTAGTGAAATCCAAGAATGGTATTTAATCTCTTGTTAGAAATGCAGTGAAGATCACGTGGACACTGAATCCGGCTACGCACCATAGGCTGAACTGGGGTGTCAGGGAGAGGGCTCGAGTAATAGCATCCTGTAGTACATGTGCAGATAAGGCCCCTGGGCGGCTTCTTCCTCTGACAAGTCCAAATGTACACGAGAAAGTCCTTGGTTGGGGGTTGAGGCATATCATCCTCTAAGTATTCAATTCCAACCTTGTAATTCAGTCTGACTGAACAGTTGTCATCCTCAACGGGGCCCCATGTGGGATATGCAAGTCCAGTGGCATTCCCCACACGAGTAAGACACCCTCTCTGTATTGTGAGGGGATATTCTTGCAGCGGGTTCAACTTGCTGGTGTTGGAGATGTACGCATGTGCAGTGGTGATCATCTCATTTGCCCCCAGTAAGCAACGCACGAGTCCCGATGAGTCGCCTACCGCTGTCATCTTGATCATTTCTACTGCCCTTGCATAAAGCATGTCAGTGTACTGTGTCTACAATGTAATTATGAAATTTCTCGGTGTTCTGCGAAGTATGTACTGTGTCTTGTTGATTCTCGGGGTTGGGGTTAATCGATGCAAGTATGGTGTCTTGTAATAAATCCAGGTAATCTTCATGATCGGGACACAATAATAGACCTTGGAATTTTTGTCAAACGAGGGCCAAATCCCGGGGTGTGGGCTGAGGGAGACATCGAGATCCCTTGTTCTTGTATACATGATTGATGAGCAGTGATCCTCACCCTAGTGTATGTTTAACTGTAAAATATATATATATAATTTTTTATTACATTTTTATTACTTTTTTTACACTCAAGGAAACAATGACTGTGAGTCCAGATTGTACAATGCACCCGGGAAAAAAAAACTAAATCATCAGGAAAATACTACAGGTGGATATCCCCGGTCCAGAAAGTAAAAATCCAACCCAGGCTTTTTTTATCTGCAGCAGAGCCGCTCAGGGGGTTGGTACAAAGCCCTGGGTGGCATTTTTACTTTCTGGACCTGGGTTACTCACTTCTACATTTTCAGTAAAAAATGATTGAAAGTTATTTGCCTAGTAATCTTTTGTGCCTCAGTTTTATTTTTGACCCAATCAAGTTGGATAGCAAGCAAACTCTACAGACAGGTGATACATTTTGAATCATTAAACATTTGATTAAATCGCTTCTCCTTCTGCTATTATTATAAACATAGTAGTCACACTCTTGCAGTGTGACAAAAAGCAAATCAATAATTTTGAGTGTAAGTATGTATAAATGCTCTCAGCTCACCCCCAAATTTGACATATGACAGTAACTGCTCATTATAATGAATAGGGTAAACATACGGTGAAGAACATTGGTATTTAACTTGTGTGAAACCGACACCAATAAATCCAGAATTCTTGCTATTTACTAACTTAATAGTATTTTTTCTCAGTAACATAGTCACTGTGAAGTGTGGAGAATAGTTTTGCAATATATTGAATATCACTGAATCGCAGTTTTGAGATATCACCGTTATCATTAATTTACCACAGCTGAAAGGTGCTGGAAAAACTTGAAAATGGGCCTTGAAAGTGCTTGAATTTTACCCTGTAAAAGATTTATGAACCCTAAACTAAACGTTCAGTACCAAACCTTCAGTGCTTATGATTTGAAGGTTTTGAATGCATTTATTCTCTTTTCTATGATATGCAGATTTGATTATTTCTCCCAAAAGTTAGACCCAGAGCCACAGAGAGACGACACTGTTCCGGGTACTGCCGTGTGGACCGGAGGAGCATCCAGACCATGCAGAGAGGCCAACAAAATCCTTTCCAGAGTAAATAAAACGCTTCAGCCGTAGTTCCCATACTGAAATCAACCCACTCCAGACTTGTATAGCGCAGTAAGGTTGTGGACACATTCACTCCCTCTGCTGGTGTTTTCGTTTGTTTATGGTTCAGTCTGATTAAAAATCTGTTACTAGAGGGATATAAATGGATATTTGGTTGTGTTGTATTACTCAAGTTTGTTTATGGTTCAGTCTGATTAAAAATCTGTTACTAGAGGGATATAAATGGATATTTGGTTGCGTTGTATTACTCAAGTTTTATACTCTCTTATCTTTTCTTTATTGAATATTATTAATCTTTATATTTACTTAATTTAGTTCCTTAATTGCTTTTATCCACTTTTACCCACTATTATCTTTGTTTTGCTTCACATCTATGTTTACTCATTTGTGTGTTTTAGTAAACTGCTTTCATTTTACAGATCTACATCTCATTGTGTTTTCTCAACATATGTTTGACAGGAAACCTATAGGCCTGAGATTATTTTATGTTATTATTCGTTGAATACTCATAGTTGCCCAAAAGAGAAATCCAGTGTAAAATGGATTTGGGATAAAGTGAGATGTAATAGTCAATTTCAGACTGAAATTCAGAAAGAATCCATTTTTTTTTTTTTTTTTAATGGTTAAGGCTTAAATATACATTAACTCCTAATGGTAGAGTAGCATGTGTTTAACTTGTATTCATATGTTTATAAAGTTTATTGTGAATGCTTGTGGGTTGTGTTGTTTTGTTTATTGAAGAGCATAGTAAACTAAACTTAATTACCAAAATCTACATTTGTGTTATTGACCATTATTGTTGGTAGCTAGCTAGCTAAATGTTTACATACGCCATTTGCTGATTTACTTAACGTTATTATTGATAGCTAGCCGAGCTAAATGTGCAAACAAAGCATTTGCTGTTTTACTGAGCATTTGCTATAATGAACCACGCCTGTGATGCGGGGGAGGGTGGAACTGTGATTATTTTGCTTGGGGTACAGTTCAGAACAGCTTGAGAAGGTTCTCAAGCCAGATCCCCCCCAAAAGATGAAAAAGTGGGCGGACCAGCGGCAGAATCTGAACTGAAAAGTCAGTTAAGCCTTAGTTGCAGTCTGTGGTCTTCAGCAGAACTTCATGAGCTCTTCAACAGTGTTCCAGGGGTGGTTTGAGTGAAGATGTGTTTATAGTAGATGGTATACGGAGTTAGTATCTGTTCTCGTGATATAATTTGTGGACCAGTAATAATGCTTGACCGAAAGAGGAGTTTGACAGGTTTCATGGCACGATGAGTTTTCTCCTCTTGACACAAGGAGTGTGACAACCAGGTATATCTAAATCGATGTCTAGTGTATGAGACTGGCTCCCATCTGTGTTTGAAGTTTCTGGTCGTTCACTGTGTATAGGAGTTGATCTCATGAAGTTTATGGTGGTCTGACTGTCCATTTTGGCCTGTAATTTGTTACTGAATGGAAACCAATAATGGTGTGGCATTTGATGGCGGGTCTTGCACAATGTAGCCATTGACTGAGAAGTAAATAATCTGCTGCTTGTAGGACAGGATTGTTCCAAAAAATTCAAGGATGAAAAGCCTGAAGTAGACAAGAGTCCCGCATAGTCTGTAAAAGCAAATAAAATTTCGAGCAACAGGCAGGAGCAATGGTCATCACAGCAGACAGGGGAGCACCCAGACGAAGAACATGGACACCAGAGGGGATGCAACCAGCAAGCGGAGAGAAGCGGCATTCGAATAATGCAGCACCTGAGGAAAGAGCAGAGAAAACAGAAATGAGGGCGGCTGCTGAGCGGTCTGAGAGGGGGAACCCGGAAAGGTGTCGTCGTGGCCCTTTAGAGTAAATGTACGTAAGTAAAGCTGGGCGTGAGGGAACAATAAATTAATGAATAATGAAATAAATTGAGGGAACAAATTAAATAAAGGGAACAAAGAATTAAGTAGAGGGAAAAATTAATTAAATAGAGGGAACAATAAATTAAATCGAACAGAGAAATAGATTGAGGGAACAGTGAAGTAATTTGAGGAAATAATAAATAAATTGAGGGAACAATGAATAAAAATTCGAGGGAACAATAATCTAAATAGAGGGAACACTGAATAAATCGAGGAAAAATTAATTAATACGAGGGAACAGTGAACTAAAGAGAGGAAAATAAATTAATTTGAACGATAAATTTAATCGAGGGAACTGTAGGGTAATATACCACAGTATGACTTAGATAAAACTCGGATGTGAGAAATCCCAGAACATGAAAAGATGACCAATGAGTCAGAGTTTAGAATTTAAAATATATTAAAGTTTACTGGAAAAATAGTTTGAGCATTACAGATATGTATAAAAGGAACAAAAATTAATACATATATATTAGAAAAGAGTAAAAGTACATCAACTTGTCAACACATAGTGTAATAGTAAAATCTTGATAGAGACTTAAGAGAGAGAGAGAAAGAGAAAGACAGAAAGAAACTAAAGCCAGTCGAGGGAATAAGAGAACCCTTCAGACTTCATCCAGGCAGTTATACATTTATGCAAATGACATGTGATTGGACAGAACTTATCAATATGATTACGCCAGCAGAGTCCAGTTAACAGCTTGTTGTCCAGTTCCAATGACGTGATCCGCTCCAGCCTGTCTGAGCAACAGGTTCTTATCATGATGTTGTTCAGCACTGTGTCCTTCATGAACACAGCAAACAGTCCTTAAGTGTCCTAAAGTCTGAAGCTTCTCTACCACTCAGGGTCACGTTCTCCTCACAGCTCTCACTGTTGATGAAAACACTCTGACCTTCCTGATTCCTGAAAAAGTACAAACAACCTCCAAAGCCTTGTGTCATTGTGACACAGTTAAAACGAGAGCAGAGATCATAAGGTTATTAAGTAAATTATAAAGTGAACAGTAAAAATAATAACTGTATATATAAATGTATAAAACATTTAAGAATAAGAGTGTGAAGGTGTGGTTATCTCCAATCACACCCTTCAACACAAAAAATCCACAGAGTAGGCAAAGGCAAAAATCGAGGTCGGAAAACAAAAGGCAAGGTCATAACACGAGAAAACAATCACAGAAATAAACGCTTTGTAATGTGGGCAAAACCAGGCAATACGCGGTGTAAATGTGTGTGTGTGTGAGCTGTCCTTATATACTGCAGGGAATAATCAATATTCGGGACTTCCTGGTCGGGGCAGGTGAGTTGCCACGTGATCGGCAGTGGGTGGTGCATTCTGGGTATTGTAGTTGTTTAACTGAGAACCTCCGCTAAGTGTGGAAGGACAGGGAGTGCCTATAACACCAGACGTGAGAGTTTCATTTACTGTTAAATTACCACTTAGTGAATCATTTGACACTCGTGCTGTAATAAGCTTAATACATAAACATTTAATTGTGATTTATAAATTTAGTATATCAAGATTAGATGTTTGGGTTCTTAAACTTTCTAATTATAGAACGTAAATAACCATTGGTATAAACTGTGTGATTACTGCTAAATATATATTAATAGTTAATATTTAAATATTGCTAAAGACTATTTAAACCAATAAATTTTGCGTAAACCGCCAAAATGTTCAACATCACCTTCACATTAGATTAAGAATCCATTTTATCAAGCATATTTTGACTGAGGTTAGCTTTTTTTCAACATGTGGAACGGTAACCGAGTCCCAGCACCATAATCAACTGCTTGCAAACTTTAAAAAGTAAATAAAGTGTAGAACGTCAGCACTGAACATTTTTAGCACAACATTTTTATTAAACAATTACATGCAATATACTGTATACAATTAACTTCACATAGGCTAGAATGACAATACCAAGGTCAGGCAGCGCGACAAACAGGAGGAAGTGAGTCGCAGGCAAGGAGAGTCGCAGCACAACAATATTCGTTTAAGGCACTATTTTCTTGGACTAAATACAGAACACATTAAAAGAGATATGAAGCACAGCACACAGCAAAAAAAAAAAAAGACTCTGTGAACAGATTACTTTTTGGTGGGGAGGCAACAATCAGTCAATGCTGGATATGCTGCTGTGCCTTGGCCTAAGACCACCAGAGCCCAATTCTTCCTGAGCAGCACCTGTGATGCTAGGCTGGTTTTGTACAAGAGACAAGTCCTCGGAGACATCTCTGAAAGCGGACAGCGAAGTGATTATATATTTATCATTGTAGTGAATCACCACTTTCTGCATTGTCAGAAAGTACTCCTCAATGGTCTCCACATCTTGGAGCATGTGAGCGAGGTTGTTACTTTTCAGAAAGTCGTTAAGCACAGTCATGGTTAGGGTAAGATTGAGGTCCACGGTTCCACACGTCACTCCAACTGTACCGCTAACTTTTGGAGAGTATGATTCAATCTTCTGAAGTAGCCTACGACATTCGCACCTGTGATGTAGTGCATTCCTGTTAAAAGCAGACTATCCATGGTGGCAACGAGAGCATTTCCTCTTTTCCAGAAGCTGGACTCCAAGGACCAGACCCTCGAAAGTGTAGACGTCATCTGCAGGATCTTCAACGGAAAGGAATTCTTCTGGCAGCACAATGGCTGGAACTTCTTGAATCTCCGTTGAGCCTGTAGTCGTCAGATGTAGTCCCCCTTAGCTACGAGTAGAGATGGCAGAGTAGAGTAGCTTCATTTTGCCAGTGTTGTCAGCAATAATGCAGTCTTTCTTTTCCAGATTTGTGCCGAATGCATTCACCACTTCTGGAGGAACACCACCTTTAAATCTAGACTCTTCTAAACATTTCTATTTGCTCAAGCGTTTGAGTAATGTCTCATTACAATGTCTTCCTCTTACAGCTTATCCAGCATATATAAACCCTGTCCTAATCATCTGCTTTCTCTTTCTCTCCCCATGTCCTGAGCTGCTGCTACCAGTGCCCATCCCACTCCAGCAGAGTTTTATAAAACCATTCTAACCCCTTTTTCTTCCCTCCCCTCTCTGTTCTCTCTCTCTCACGTGCTGAGACGCCTGGCCGGCCGGTCTGCCTGGATGTGTCCACTTCAGGAATCAGCCCTGCTCTTCTACTCATCAGAATCATTGCACAACCATTCTAACTCCTGCTTTTTGTTTCTCTTCCTTTCCTTTCTGTTTTCTCTATCTATCTCTTTTACATGTATGGAGATGCTCTGTTCCTGATGTTCCCAGCCTGGCTCTCCACTGCCCGCTGTGTTGTACTCCAGCTCTGCAACCCTGCACTGATTACCATTAACACACTCAGTATCTGTTTCTGTATTAGCCATAGCTCAATAGTTTGTGCCCATCACATTTTTATATTCATAAATTAGTACCTGTTATATTAGCCATAGTTCACATTAATTTTCTGTACTGTTTTGTTCTGTTATTTGTTTTTTGTTTGTTATTTGTTTGTACTGAGCGAGTCAACCTGAGTAGGATGGGTTCTTCGGACTGAGTCTTGGTTCCTTCCAAGGTTTCTTCCTCTTAAAGGGAGTGTTTTCTTGCCACTGTGTCACCATAAAATTGGCATCTCTGTGGTGCTGCTCATAAGAGGCGTGGACCTGTTTTACCTGTAAAGCGGCTTTGTGACGACCTTTGTTGTAAAAAGCGCTATATAAATAAAATTTAACTGAATATTGAATACAATGAACAATGTTACACAATGTTCAGCAGTTATCATTTAATAACCCTCTGATTTGCTTATTTTATAGGACAAATATTTCTAAAATGTTACACTGATCTACAGATAGGTAGTTGTATTCCTGGTGTATATTATTTGATTAGATCTGGATAATATATGTTTATTTAGCTGTAACTAGTTTCTGTTCCATTTTCAGTCTCTGCACGAGAAGCGCAAGCCTTCACTTCTCTAGCTCCGCTGTGCACGCGGCTACCGTAATACACAGCTAAGACGCGCACACAAGTTTTTGGTGCGGACAGCGCAACAGATTTAATTATTCCCTTATAATTTATCATCATCATCTCATAGTCAGCGAGCCGGTTGTAAATGCACGAAAACCTCACACCTGCCTCGACTCCTCACTCAATTACGCAGAGTATAATGTTAGAATAATAATTAATAATTATTAATTAATCATTATTATTATTATTATTAATATTATATACACGTAGCGTTTAATTACCCATGTTTTAAATTGTATTATTCTAAGATGGATAATAAATGCTTTCATTTAAATGCTTTAAATGAGTTACCAAGAAGCCACCCGTCACGCTCTCTGCTTGTTTTCTTATCCTCTTCTGCTCTTGGAAATCTAAAACGGCTTATAAGCCAGTCATCATCATGGGCCAAAAAACATAATCGTCACGGAAAATGCTCTCTCAATGAATTTGGCCATTAGCAATATTTTCCAATAATGCCAACGTTGCCAACTCCAACAACTCCAGCGCAATGTTTTATGCATTTTTATATAATCTAGGCTAAGTGGAAACACGTTAAACGATTATTTCTGTAAGCCAATGAAATTGTCTGATTAATTTACTTTATTTTACCCAGTAATGCTTACTACAATGTGTGCATAAAGGATATCTTATTAGTTGTAATTTCAATGCATCGCCCCTAAGTGTTGCCAAATGACAAAAACACAATATATACACACAAAAAAAAAAAAACGTACGCCCGAAACGAAAGTGCCGTGGGGGAACGTTCAAGTAAATTTAGTACATCTGACCGTGAGCTTGAAATATGGTGTACGCAATGTTTTTGTGCGTATGCTCCTTTAGTACATGAGGCCCCTGGTATTCTGTGTCACAGAATAGTACTTTGAGAGCGCCAGACAAGTCAACTTCCCCCATGAACTTGTTGTACGCCTTCACAGGTTCCGGCACAGGGATCTGCTGGGTAGATCACGTTCCATTTTTTCTTCTGACATGACGCGGCACAGACAAACAGCAGTGGGCCATCCCTGATCCATTGTATGTCACCACGGTCCACTTTTTTTTGGCAGGGCATTGACAGTTGGGAAGCCTATTCTGGTCTCACAGTTGGTTCCACAGGCCCCTAAACCAATTCTATGCAGGTGATGAAAGAGCAGTGAGCTGGTGTAAAAGTTGTCAACGTACACCGTGTACCCTGTGCCCAGAGAAGACTGATAACAGTGTCGAAGCTCAGGACATTTCCTGATGGTTTACTTGCCTTCCCCACATAGACACTGAAGTTGCATGTGTAGCCACTGGAGCTGTCAGCCAGGATGAGGAGCTTGTATCCCCACTTTGTGGGCTTGTCCTTCATGTACTGCTTCATCCCGATTCCTGCCTTGTTGGCCACCATGCGTTCATCAATAGAAAGGTTCCGGTGTGGCTGGTAGTAGGCTTTGCAAGACTATTCATACAAGTTCCCAGAGTACTAACCAGACTAAACACTGCTTAGCTTCCGAGTCAGATGAGACTGGGCGGATTTTTCTTTCTTCTTTTTTTTTTATTAAAATAAAGAAATAGATTTGTGAGCCTGTACATACATAAGTGTAAATCATCCATTACAGTGTTGGACGAAATTTATATCACACTATCGTTTGTTTTGTTACAAACAGTATAAAAGCTACTGCCTGTGGCTAAATGGTGGAATGCCAATACTTTTGGCTGATTGAGCTGTGTTCTAAAACTTTTGGTTAAATGCTAATATCCAAATACCATTGAATAAATGCTGGTGCAGCACAGATATGCCTCTTTATGGTTTAGTATAGCTTCAGCCCAGCAGTGTAAACTCTTAAAAGCAGAAACTGTTATGATCATAAACCACAAGCACATGTCTTTCTGAAAAATGCCCATTTCGAAAAAATACTTTCAAAGGGTTTAAATAGACTTTTACATTTTGATAAAAACCTTTAGAAAAACACTGCAAAACACCACAACACCAGCAGAAAAATATAAAAACCATAGAATATTTGTTTTAGCAGGAAAGGATAGTAAGCTTAATTGAATGTGTTTAAATTCAAAAGACAGTTATAAAACAATTAAACACATTTTATTTTGAATTAGTTTAAACACAACACATACATAAACAATCAAAAACACAAACACATTACCCCCCCCCCATTACCACTTTATGGTTCATTAAAAAGTGGGCTTTCAATGTTTAAAATGACCTCCCCTTCCCTCACAACAGTTACTTTTAGCGTCACCACTCCACACAGTGGCGGGAACGCTGAACTCCTCCATGGTGTCACTGAGGAGAACAGTCTCATCGCCTTTGTGGAGATTCCCACGATCTCCATCTGCACTGTGATCTTCAGTGACTCTGGTTCCTGTAACACAGAACATGGTGATAGGAGTAAGTTTTAACAGTCTACATTCTTTTCTGGTACAACAGCACAACAATAAAGTGTTAAACTACGGCACTGTAGTTATTAGTAGTGATGGGTCAGACTCTTAGCCGGCTCTTTCAAATAAACGACATGCGCTGACTCCAGAGAGTGAGCCAATTTATATATATAAATATAAACGTATAAATTAAAGTTTTACGATGATACATATAAGCCACAATAGAAGACAACATAAAATATACATTAAGGAAGAAAACTAATGATAGAAATAGAGAAATACTAACGAGAGGCAACAGTGAAAGCTCCTCATAAAATCTTACAGTTTTTAGGCATTTCTTATTATTAGCAATCTCTAAAGGATTTCAAAAGTGGAGTAAAGTCCAGTACGAAGATATCAAATCAAGTATTTACAATGATGATAGTAGTATTTACTCAATAAAAAAAAAAAAAAAAATAATAATAATAATATTAATAATATACTTAAAATCAAGATCAGTGTATGAAAAAAAAAAAACATATATCACCAAGGTTCATATTTACAGAGATTTTAGTTTTCTTTAAAAAGAAAGAAGAAAAGACTTGCCAGAATTAAGATACAATGGAACATAAAAAAAGATGATTCACGTTCTGATTGACAAAAAGAGCATTCAACATTGAAGTGCTTGATCTACCCACACCTTACACATGTGACCTCACATAAACTGTGTTTTGTAGCAACATCAGCTCCCTCTTCCACAACAGGGCAGATCATAACAGAAACCAATCAAACCCTCAAACATGAGCTCCTTTTTATGTCAATCTTTGCTAAAGTTTTCAAAAAACATCACCTGGATGCTCGGTTTCTTTTTGATTTGCACAATTATTTTTTTTTTTGTTGAGTGACACTTTGTTGATGGTGTTCAGCGCTGTTTATTTCACTGTATAGAGTTGCACATTTGAAAATAGTATACACATTTACATCGGACCTGTTTGTTTACTTGAGATGGGCCTTTGTTTTTGTATTTCATTATTTATTTTTTATAAAAATAAAGCCATATAAATAATATATATTTTATATAATGTATGTTTCAACACTAGTAATTCGTTTTACACATAATTTGGTAATAAATTTAATTGAAAACAACATGGCGGAAACCGCGCTCCTCTTGAAACTTTTGCTGCTGTCCTGAGACATGGGTCTCTGCAGCTCGGAGTAGTGGGCATGTTGAAAGGTGGTCGTCTATTGGTCTATTGGAGCTGACGTTTCAGCGTGGCCGCCATTTTGGATTGAGTAACCCTGCACCCCCCAGTGGATTTATTTACACTGTGGAAAGAGTTTATTAAACCTATAATATTCACAACTCTACCAGTTTTTACCCGATTTACACACGGTTTGATTTGTTACAAACAGCTGAGATGTAGTAATAATTAATTGTAAAATAAATAAGATTTGTTAAAGAGTTTATCTGTTTATAGAATTATAAAAACTTTTTTTCAGCTTTTATAATATGAGTCCAGCAAGCATTCTCATTCTACTACAAAATATTAGACTATTTGGGCCAGATTAAATCTGGTTCTGTGTAGAAATATAAGACAAAGACCTCTGGTTGCTTGAGTCACTTAAAACTACCCAACAAATAGCACTTACCAAATTTTACCCAAAGGTCAGAACTATTGTTAAAGTAGAAATTGTGACATTTCTTTTCAACACTTTCTTCAATACAAATATCCATTAGAACTAAGAAATCTTCAGGATTCTTTCAATATGTAAGAGTGTTTTACACCAAGAAACCCTATGTTAACAAGTGATTCTTAATTTGGCTAGTTAAATTGGTATATAATATAATAAAATCATGTAGTCCATATTTAATTTAAAATTGAATAATAAACTTTGATTGCTGAAAATTAACTGAATAAGGTGAGCTTTCACTTAATTGACCAATAGTACCATTTTGACCACCCACCAGAGAAGCACTTACTCCTTGTATTAAATAATCAGTGCTTCACTTTGTGATGGTCATCATGAATATTCAAACAATTTTGTAATGACAAAATTTACCATGCAAGTTAACACTGTTCAAAAAATTTACATAAAATTGAAACAACCTTTTTAACACTGTGTATGTAATAGAAGTTGTACCAGATGGACCTGATCCTCACTGTTGATGGTAAACTTCAAGTAATGCCCCAACAACCCCAAGCACTTACATTTCAATTTAGGTAAGATGGCTACAGTTAGAGTGACACTCAGAGATAGAAGAGATAGAAATGTGCACCAGTTTATTAGCAAAATGTATTTCGCTGTTAGAGTCACTTCAAACTACCCCAACAAATACCACATACTAATTACTATTGTATAATATACATTTTTAAATGAAATGAATGGAAAGAGTCAAATGAGGACAAAAGATCAATACAAATCTCATGCATTTTACAAGGTACCAAATGAGGCTGATAAAGTATTTGCACAGCTGTCCATTCTTCTAAAATCAGGTGTTTTTCACTGAAGCTTATCATGCTTTTAATAGAATAAAGTTCCTGCTATGCAGAGAAGGCTTTCTACTGGATTTTGGAGCATTGCTGTAGGGATATGAGTTTATTCAGCACCGAGAGAATTAGTGAGGTCATGTATTGGATGGAGAACAATCACTCCAGAGAATACAGTTCAACTGCTCCACAGACCAGTACTGGAGGGAGAATTACACCTGCCTTTCATTACACATAGACTACTACAGTCATGCATCATTTTGTAGTCCTTGTATGGTCATATTTGTGCACAGAGTTTTCAGCAAAATGTGTTTTGTTGTTACAGTCTATTCAAATTACCCCAACAAATTGCACTTACTAATTACTATGGAAATGTCAGTGCCGTTCTTAGAGCACCAATTGTGACATTGATTCTGGTAGAAATTTCTTTTTTAATCTAAATTTCATTTAAAATATTATGGTTACATTTTCTTTGCATTTACCTTCTTGATGTCCTGCAGATTCTTGAAAAGGAGATCGTACTGCAGCAGATCTTGTTTGTTGCTCACCTTGTCTAAATCTTACTATTTATGTATTCTGAAAGCTTTTCATAAATTGAGGTCATTCACAGCTCCTACCTGTAAAATCACTCTCTGACATCACAATGGACCATTCTGATTTCTGTATAGAAGGGTACTTCACACTTGATATTCATAGGCAAACGTAAGTTTTAAAACTAAATATAGCTGCAAGCAGCAATAAGCAGGTTCAAGCACCAACTGGCACGATGGTGCCTAATAGAGCATAGGATGATGATGTGTAAGAAAGTCTAATACAATTGGAGACACTCTGTCACATTTAGAGATTCTTAAATGTCTTTCACCTGTTATCAATGTTGAGCAGAGGCTGTTAAACATGATCAGTGCCTAAATTCACAGGCACAATTATTGCTATTATTTATTTAAATTTGTATATTTGAATATTCATCAAGTGAGTTAAAATTAGACAAAAGATCTGCTGCAGTATGATCTGCTTTTGTTAAAATCTGCAGGACATCAAAAAGGTAAATGCAACAAAAATGTAAATGAAATTTAGATAAAAAAAGGTCTACTGGAATCAATGTCACAATAGGTACTCAAATAACAACACTGACCTTTCCATAGTAATTATTAGTAAGTGCTATTTGTTGGAATTATAGAGGAGCAAGGAGCAATCAGAGAATCTCTATAGAGGAAAAAGCTCACTTCAGAATCTGCTCTGAATCTCAAGCCACTCGACAGAGTCTGAAATGTATAAAAACATTTTTTTTATTCTAAAAAGTATAAAACATTAATAATGTAAAAAAAAGACAACATAAAAATAAATGTTTGATACTTTATAGATTTTTTTTTACACATTTCTCCAAAACAGAACAAATATAACTGTTTCATTATGCAGATATAATTGTTAAAGCTTATAAACTGCAGTTTTAATCATTTTAAATTAGCTCTGTATGTAACTCCAGCATCAGTAGCAGTAATGCTATTAAATCTACTGAATAAAAACATTAGTTGTAGAAAATGGAAATATATGGGTATTTTTTCTTTCCTATTTTAGTGAAATACTTTGGTCTATTTTGTAAAATTAAAGGGAAACTCCAGAGAAGTAGTTATACAGTGTTTTAAATGAGAGTTTTAGCTGTTTAGCTCCATTCAGCTCCATGCATTGAGGACTCCCTCGCGGGCTCCCTCTAGCGGTGATGGGATATAATGTGATATAGCGGGGGAGGGGGCGGGGCTCTACATAACCCGGATGAGGCTGAGCTTCCGGGGTCTGTAGCTGGAGCGCCGGAGGAAGAGCAGGATCAGCTGAACTACAGAAGGTATGAAGAAGTTTCTCTCTCTCTCTCAGTAAAAAGGTCATTATTTTGCTGTGATTCTATTTTGAACTACAATTCTCTGCACCAGCAAGAGAACTGCATGTTTTTATTAATTGTCCCTCCGCGCCCCCCGTAGCTCCAGAGGAGCTTGAATGCAGCACAGGAGGTAAACAGAGCTGAGGAGCTCCGTGAAAAAGTGCTGTTTTAAGCAAATATAAGTATTTTTGAGAAAATTACTGGAAAAATGAGCTCTTATATCAGTTCTAGTCACTCTTCTGTGCATTTTTAGCGGGTATTGAAGCATATTTTGCCTAATAATTAATTATTTCTGCCCCGGTCGGGTTATCAGCTCAGAGGTACAGCCGTTTCAGCGCCAAAACACTACATGTGACTAAGCCTGAAAATGTGTGTTCATGTGCTGTATTTACTTCTGTTTCATATTTTATAGATATATGTGCAGTTTCAGATACTTAATAATCGTCTGGGATTATTTTGGTTGTGTATGTGCAGGTATGTTGTGGTTCTGTTTATTTAATTAATGTAAATGATCAGTTCTGGAGCACATATCTTCAGCTCTTACCACGTTTAACCACAAACGATCTAGAAAAAAGGGCTGAAGAGGGATGTTTATTAACAAGAGCAGTTTTGTTAAAAGGATACAGCAACTGTACAGAGGGGTACATCACTAATATCGAATAAGTGTTAAGGTTTTATCCAACATTAGATAACCTCGCTAATGCTAGCTAGCTGGGGCTAGCTCGACTCTCCAAGCCCGGTGAACAGTGCTGCTAATGCTGCAGGTTAGCTAGTTTTAACTTATAAATTAATTATAGGTTAGGTATTTAAATTAAAACTAGGTTAGAAAGTTATAATGTATAGAATAAAGCTAGGTTATCTAATTATAATAAATTATAAAATAATAATAATTTTATCTTTTAAAATTAAAGCTAGATTAGCTAGTTATAACTTATAAATTAAAGCTAGGTTAGCTAGTTATTAATTGTCAATAAAGCTGCTAATGCTTTAGAATTTTTTTTAAAGAACTAAGGTTTCCAGAATATTATATTTATATAGTTACATAATGTTCACCAGGCTTTTTAGAGTCGGGTTAGCAGCACTGGTCACCGGGCTTGGAGAGTCGGGCTAGCCCCAGCTAGCTAGCATTAGCGAGCTAAGCTAATGATGGCTAAAACCTTAACACTCGATATTAGTGATGTACTCCTCTATACAGTTGCTGTATCCTTTTAACAAAACTGTTCTTGTTAGTAAACATCCCTCTTCAGCCCTTTTTTATAGATTATTCGTGGTTAAATGTGGTAAAGAGCTGAAGATATTTGTTGATATTGATATTGATATTTGTTGAGTGTGGACTTACTTCTACCTCCTCCCATCACAGGCTCACTTTCAATTAGAAATGGCAGCCGCGTGAAAAGAGCCTATAGGCCTTTTTAGTTGTCATTTTGAAGTCGGTGACATGTTGTTTATTTCCATATTTGGGGTTCCATATCTGAACTGTTTTTGTAAATGGCAAAACTGAAAAGGCTTTTTAAAAACTCGTCTCTATCAAATTCTGTGCTAAATACATACGTTTTATTCTGTGTGCATTTTACTCCTGAACATCACTGGATTCTCTGAATTACGAGATCGTTTAAGTGTCGTAATTAGAATAATGCTAGCTTTTAGCTAATGCTACAGTGCACTGAACTGACCTCACAGCACAGCAGTACAGAATGTGAGGGGACTATCAGAGATATAACACTGGCTGTAGAGCTCCGGTCAGATCACAATTTGGAGTATTCTTCTTCTTCACAGAGGCTTTTTACTCACAGTGATTTTACACACAGGCTTTTTACTCACAGGCTTTTTACTCACAGGCTTTTTAGCTACATTTCCACGACAACTAATAAGAAATTATGATATTTAAGGTGAAATAGAAAATTCAGGGAAAATGTTAATTCATAAGCTAGAGTGAGCTAACGTAAAATGACTAAAAACAAGATACATTTGTGTATCTTGACTAAAAGCAAGATACACAAGATACATATTGTTCAGATAGCTGGTTTACAGGCTTTAGTAACATTTAGTTAGAGTTGATGAAATTGTGGGTAACGTTAGCTTCTGTAAAACTGCCACTGGTCTTGGAGCTGCTGCTCTGAATCTGCTGGTGTAGAGCTTATGCTGCTCTCTGGCTCTGCAGATGAAGTTGGGCTTCGACCCGATGCTGTGATACACCATTGTGTCCGCTATACTGATTTAGTAAACGATTCAGTTAAGCCATTGATGTGGAACTGCATTTTTCTGGGTAAAAAGCACAATTACATTTACATTTCTAACCAAATTTTCATTTGTGTTTTTTATATTTAAAGAATTTTGATCTACATTTCCAAAAAACACACGTCTTGAACTTGAAGCATTGATTTGGATTACTGTCTGTTTATTATGTATGAAATCTTATAATTTAGTGTAAAGGAAAAAGCTTCGGAAATCATTGGTCACGTGATCAACGTAGAACGAATCAAGCATCGGCAATGTGATCTGAACCAATGTGTTTCGTTTTTTCGGCACACGCCTCAAAGCTTCAGATTAAAGGATAACATCACTCACTTAGAATGAGATGAAAGTACAAAAGCTTTTATGGTAATATGAAGATTCCCAGTAGTTTTGGCTGTATAGTGTAACTGATTCAGGCAGTTCTCTTCAGTTTATTGGCCTGATTTTATTTGAATTAAATGTAATTATTTTAATTTAACTGCATTTTTTGTGTATTTTCCAGAAATGAAAATATTCTCCTGAAATTAATCACCAACAACCAAGATATTTATCAAAGATCAATGTTAAACTGCTGAAAGAGATGAAGCACAAGCTGTCCTGAAGAATCTCCAGAACACGCAGAAATTGTTTGATACATTTAACCCCTTTTAACAGTGGCCAAAAAATTGAATTTTCGCCTGTTTTGAGGGTCCCTCTATTCAGCTTTGAATATTTTTTTAACTGTACACTGTACCCTGGTGATCAATGGCTCATATGAAAGTAGATACTTGGGGTCCAAAAATGGACCCATTGGTTTTCAGTATTTGGTAAATTAAATAACCTATTATTGATGATACATTTTGACAATTTTTCAAAAAAAATTAAAATCGCCTATTGTTTTCACATACAAATCATCATATTTTTAAAGAACATGATGGTATCAAACTAATTCTGCTTATACAGGTGCACTAACTACTTGTCCATGAGCAGCCAAAATTTTATTTATCTACCTATAAGCCTATAACTTTTATTAAAGTTTAACCAAAGTGTGCCAAAAACGTCTCCAAGTGTCCCAAACTGTGTCCAAATGGCACAAAGTTCCCCAGTGGCCAAAAACTTCTGTATACAGCCACAAATCTCTGTAAATGACTCAAAAGTAAAAAGAAAACTAATATATATACATAATATCATATATATACATAAATATATATATACATAATATACATAAGTATATATATATATATATATATATATATATATATATATATATATATATATATATATATATATATATATATATATATATATATATACATACATATGGCCGAATCAATAGTGTTACACTGATGAGTTGATGTACAATTGCTCCCCAGAATCACTCAAACAGCTCCAGCAAAACTTCTGATAAGTGTAAAGTTTTGTTCGTTGAACGCTCCACGAAGCGCTTTGCTTCCAAATAACAGTGAACGCACCTCAAAACAACACACCGTCTGCATCCGCTCTCCCTCTGGGTCAGGAACCTCCTTATTTACTGCTGATTCGCCTAAACTCGCTGATTGACAGCCTTCCAGACCAATGATATAACGCCTCGAACCGCTGCGTAAAGGCGGAGCTAAGCTGAAACACAGAACCATAGGCGGAGACGGGAGCGCATACGCACGGCTGTATCTCTGGCTCTGATTGGTCTATTTTGACACACAATGGCTCGTTTGAAAGCTGAAAGTGTCTACAATTGGACGAAACGACTGTCAGTCAAAGTCAATGGAGCTTTTCGAAATTCCCGCTGTGTTTTTTTCGACGCTGAATAAATTATGTGCGCTTTTCTAACGCTAAGTCCTAACGCTCTGAGTCTGATTACAAAAAAACAAAGCGCACTGGATTATAATACTCTGATGGATTTTGAAGAGGACATCTGTGGCTAAATGGAAAGCTGTATACTACTTTTATTTCTCAACCCTGATGGATTAAATTTCGATGGGGAAGTTCAGGATTTAAATGCTCCAGTTAAAAATAGCGTTTTTTTCATCTTGGGTGAGTAAGCTGTTTAACATGTATAAAGCGGTTTTATTCGGGTTTAAACTGTATTTTGTAGTTGCTGTAGGTGTTTATGATTTTTTAAGGTGATAAAAGTTAAAGTTAAGTTATTAGTTTTGGTTCTGTAGTGAGATCTCTGTGTAAAGCTTCTGTCTGTGTCTGCTGCTGTGTGTGTCACCCCTCCCCCTTCTCCCCCTCCTCCCGTCTGACTGCCTGAACTCACGCACACACCGCTGCACACAAACACAGCCGAGGGAGTCCCCCGTCATATCAGAGCGGTTTCACCACAAAAACATTATTTATTTGTTTATAATTAATCAAAATGTCCGCCGAGTCGATTTCCATTCCGCCGGCGGAATGGCCACTAGGGGGACTGCGGAACGATTCAGTTAAGCCATTGATGTGGAACTGCATTTTTCTGGGTAAAAAGCACAATTACATTTACATTTCTAACCAAATTTTCATTTGTGTTTTTTATATTTAAAGAATTTTGATCTACATTTCCAAAAAACACACGTCTTGAACTTGAAGCATTGATTTGGATTACTGTCTGTTTATTATGTATGAAATCTTATAATTTAGTGTAAAGGAAAAAGCTTCGGAAATCATTGGTCACGTGATCAACGTAGAACGAATCAAGCATCGGCAATGTGATCTGAACCAATGTGTTTCGTTTTTTCGGCACACGCCTCAAAGCTTCAGATTAAAGGATAACATCACTCACTTAGAATGAGATGAAAGTACAAAAGCTTTTATGGTAATATGAAGATTCCCAGTAGTTTTGGCTGTATAGTGTAACTGATTCAGGCAGTTCTCTTCAGTTTATTGGCCTGATTTTATTTGAATTAAATGTAATTATTTTAATTTAACTGCATTTTTTGTGTGTTTTCCAGAAATGAAAATATTCTCCTGAAATTAATCACCAACAACCAAGATATTTATCAAAGATCAATGTTAAACTGCTGAAAGAGATGAAGCACAAGCTGTCCTGAAGAATCTCCAGAACACGCAGAAATTGTTTGATACATTTAACAGACAAATAAAGCCAAGTCCCGACATGGAGAAACATCAGCACTCTGTCAAGAGTTTTACTAAACAGAGTGATCTCAAAAAACACCGGCGCATTCACACAGGAGAGAAACCACATCACTGCTCAGACTGTGGAAAGAGTTTTACTCAACAGATTCATCTCAAAATACACCAGCGCATTCACACAGGAGAGAAACCGTATCACTGCTCAGACTGTGGGAAGAGTTTTAATCAACAGATTCATCTCAAAATACACCAGCGCATTCACACAGGAGAGAAACCGTATTACTGCTCAGACTGTGGGATGAGTTTTAGTAGACTAGGGAATCTAAAACTGCACCAGCGCATTCACACAGGAGAGAAACCGTATTACTGCTCAGAATGTGGGAAGAGTTTTAGTAGACTAGGGAATCTAAAACTGCATCAGCGCATTCACACAGGAGAGAAACCGTATCACTGCTCAGACTGTGGAAAGAGTTTTAATCAACAAAGTACTCTCCAAATACACCAGCGCATTCACACAGGAGAGAAACCGTATTACTGCTCAGACTGTGGGAGGAATTTTAATTATCAGAGTAATCTCAAAATACACCAGCGCATTCACACAGGAGAGAAACCGTATCACTGCTCAGACTGTGGGAAGAGTTTTAATCATCACAGTCATCTCAAAAAACACCAGCGCATTCACACAGGAGAGAAACCATATTACTGCTCAGACTGTGGGAAGAGTTATACTCGACAGAGTGATCTCAAAATACACCAGCGTATTCACACAAGAGAGAAAACTATCCCAAATTTGTTCCACGGCAATTAAAAGTGCAAACACCTTATCCTACACAAATGTTTCACTTTGTCACTTGGGACACGTTCCACCAGAAACAAACATGAACTGAATTTAACAATGGATTTTACAGTTTCAGCAAAATGAATCTTATCCAGGGATGATGTTTATTGAATTCCATGTTGTGTTTTCTTGTATGTTTGATATTGCAGGACATTCTTCGTGAGACAGAGCTCAGTTTTTAGGGTAGTTACGGTAGGAGTTCAGTTCTGAAGAAGGGAAGGTTTTTGAGTTTGAGCAAGGGCACTGCCAGTGCTTGCACCAGATGGTAGATTAGCATAACTTAGTCTTTAAAATTTAGATGCCATAGTTGTTAGGAGTAGATTAGGATTTTGGATAAAACCTTCAGTGCTTATGCTTAGAAGGTTTTGAAAGAATTTAATCACTTTTCTAGCTTATGCATATTTTATTATTTCCATTAATTTCTAGTATCTGTTTTTAGTCTGTGGAAGCCATCCTCAGTTCCCCAAGCTTAGCATAGCTTAGCTTAATGCAATTAACTGCCATATGAAAGGATAAGGGGATAACACCCCCTGAGCCACTCCAGAGAGAGTGTGCTCCCAAAAGTGTGACCCAGAGCCACAGAGAGACGACACTGTGCCGGGTACTGCCGTGTGGAGCATCCAGACCCCGCAGAGAGCCCAACAAAATATTTTCCAGAGGTTAAATAAAACGCTCCAGACGTAGTTCCCATACTGAAATCAACCCCCTCCAGGCCTGTGTAGCACAGTAAGGTAACTAGCTTATTTATTCCCCCTGCTGTTGTTCTTGTTTGTCTATGGTTCAGTCTGATTAAAAATATGTTAGCATAGAGGGATATAGATGGATATTTGGTTGTTGTATTACTCAAGTTTTATACTCTTTTTTTTTTTTTTTTCTTATTAGATATATCTTGCTTAAGATTTTTTAATCTCCAAAGTTACTAAGAATATCCAGTTAATTTAGTTAATTGATTGTTTTTATCCAGTACCAACTATTATCTTTGTATTGCTTCACCTCTATATGTACTCATCTGTGTTTCATAAAAAACGCTTTAAGATCGCAAGATCTGCAATCTCAGTGTGTTTTTTCACAATATGGTTGATAACCTTTCTGTGACCTGGAACCTATCCATCCTGAGACTGACTTATGTTATTATTTGGTAAATACTAACTGCCACCCAAAGGAGAAATCCGGTGTGAAATGGATGTTTTTCCACCTCCATTCACCCCCAGGAGTTGTAGTTGTCTGTAAAAGTTTTGTGAGAGCTTTGAAAATGCCCAAACAAATTGGTAGGTTAGGGTTCAGATTGCAAAACGAACTAACGAAACGAAAATTCCAGATGTTGTTGGAAACATCTCTAATATTCTTGCATTTTTAGTGACAATTTTGAAATCTGTCCCCCTAACTTAAGTGTAATGTGTCCTTTTTAATAAACTATCTGTGCATTTTCATAGCTCTCAGTGCCTCAGTTAAAATTTTAGGGCTCTCAGAATTCTACTAATGAAGTGTGGCGCTACTCTGAGCTTGTTAAAGGTTTAAAAATAGCCATTTCTTTGCATGAGTAATGCTATGGTCCATATCATATTGCTAGTTTTGTAAGTCTGCTGGGAACATTGGATAAAAGCACTGTATTTGGAAATACTGGGGAAGAATTGAGGTGGGTTATTCAACTATTCATACTCGTCATGTTTCAATGCAAGTCAGTTTCACAACAGATTTCTCCTTTACCTGAAGTATTTAAATCATCTGAGCTTCACAGTCACCTAAGTTGTGGTGTAAGTGGGTCCTGTTAGTGGTAACACCAATAATAGCTATAATCATTATTATTATTGTGATCATTATCATCATTACTGTATTTGCTGCACAAAGGGATAATTGCATTCATTAGGGCCTGATTAATTCAGGAGAGAGGTTTTTAAAAGTATAGGAAAACCACAATCATTATTGACATGATGAATTACAATTTCCTTGATAGATATGAGGTGATTTTAATTTTGTTAAATCGCAAAAGTGGACAAAAAACATTTTAGTTTGTTTTCTAAGGGATTAAATGTAATAGAATTTATTTGGTGGTAATTTTTAATACAAAATGTTACAACCCTAAACGTTTGAGTTAGTGCGCCGCCATGTTGCCCGTGCAGCACTAGTGACGTCACTAGGTTGGTTGGTTGGTTGAAGAGCCCAAGTACATAGCTTTGAGTCACGGTTAAGGAAAATAAATTGTCGTTTATCGAGATTATGGATGAAGACGAAGCTGAACAGGGTTTTGATCTGTTTCCTAGAAACCCAATGGTTTATGCGTTCGAGCCGGTGAGGAGACGAAACAGATTATTGGTACAAACTCCGTTTTATACAGAAGAGCAGCCAGCGGTTCCTGTACAGGTGGAGAGGGTCGGTAACACTAACTTTACCTGGTGCAGATGCGGTCACTGCACTGCCGTGCCGACTGAAACCGAGTGTATTTGCTGTCAGGAGGCTAACGTGGACCATTTGCTCAGAGATCTTCCCTGCAGAACCCTGAGCAGAACTTTTCAGATGCTTGTCTGAGAGCAAGAATTTTTGGAGGTGTCTATTCTCTCTCTATATGAGGTCCATGCAGAAACCCTGCAGCCCGTCAACAGCAGGTATTGCCATCCCATTAACTAGCCTGTTTATATACATTTAAATATTAAGCATGTAAAGTCTAGAGTTCATTAAGACTGGATGAAACGCACATAATTTAAATAGATATTGAAACACCCAGGCACTGTTTTGTTGATAAACAAGTTAAGTTAAAAGTTAAAAGGCTTGCTGGGTAGCTAGCTTTATTTAGCTAGTGTTAGCTAGTTAGCTAGCATTGGCTAGCTACCTTAACAAGGCTAGCGTTAACTATTTAGCTAACTAACTTATCAGGCTAAGTAGCTAATGCGAGCTTTGTTATCTGTTAACTGTCAGGTTATCTAGACTTTTGGTACCTCTCGCTGCTCTGCTAAGTGGGTGCTTCGTTTGGCTCAGTCTGTGCGGCTCACAGCTGCTGCTTTTATAGTAACTCCAGTCGGACGGTCTGTACATCCCAGCTGTTCAGAGGGAAAATCAAAAAGGAGGTAAAAAGCCTCAGACTTTAGCTTATTTATCGTGCATTTTTACATTTGCTTGAAAGCAGTTGTATGGAAAAGTTGGTTTAGCCTAATAATAAACCAGTGGTATACATCCTTTCTTACATGTAAAATATCAAACTACAGACCTCTTAATTTCACTAATGATTATACCAAATCTAAAGATATATATTATATAAATATATATTCATAATCTTATGAGTTGCTTGTCAAGATGGCTTACTTCATGTAACAATATTATACGTTTACATAGGCTTTCAATTACCATTATCTAAAATTACTTTTAATATTATTTTATTAGGAGAAATTCTTAAACAATATGAATTAATAATGTACTGACGTTCATCTGATATCAAATGTGTAAATAATGTTTTCACTAGCATGAAGTGCATTTTGTATATAGAGATCTAAAATATAACACCTGTAACTTAAATTCTGAATAGTACAAATGCTAATTTGAGTAATTTTATTTTCTGTAGTAGAAATGGGAATTATTGAAATGTATCAATATGTATATCAAAGGTAACATATAGGCTACCTAGTAAAAATTATATTCATGATCCTGGTAATAAGACTAATTAAAATGTATTTATAGATCTGTTGATCAGCATGTTGTCATCCTTCTTCTTCTTCTTCTTCTTATTATTATTATTATTATTATGAAATGGTTTATAGCTGTGTAAAATGGCTTGGGATATTTGTGCACCCTGCCTACTCTCTGACCCTAAATTATAATAATAATAATAATTATTATTATTATGTTTTTTTTAGATGGAACAAAACTTCAGGAGAGCTTCACTCTACCACAAGGGCTGTTCCATTCATCTTAAATGCATTGCAAAAGTCACCCAGTCCACTGCAGGGTCCTTCAGTTTCAAGGAGAAAGTTTCAGCTGAGTTTGTAACTAAACACCTCTGTGCACTGAGGGATGGGTGGTCAGTGTTCTCCTTATCCCTGTCAGAGGAAAATGAGCACAAAGCGACCCTTGATCGCACGTATTTGTTTAAAAATATGTTAATAAAGAACCAGAAGACAAGAAAAAGCACGTCATACTAACTTTTTCATGCCAACTGGGGTTAAAAATGTATTAAGTATTTGTTTTGAATATTTAGATAACTTAAAAAATTAGGTAATGTGACTGCAATGTAAGCAAAAAATTACAAATAAAATAATGAGTAAAAAGTGCATTCTGTTGGGCAAGTTTACTAATTAATTTAAGCCATGTTAGAATAAACACATAGATGGGTAATTGGCATTGATTGTGTTAAAATATTATTCATATGTCAATTCAACAAATGCACCTCTACCTTCAGTGTTCCTAAAGCATTGTAAATTAGCTGAAATATTGTCATTGCTCTCTGAGCCACTTTCATAACCCATTTTATAAAAAAAAATAATAGTCACACCTCACTTTTAACCCTTTAATGTGCAACATTCATTTTCTTTGTAACTTGTAAGCTACGATACTTAGCAATAAAGTAATTCAGCCATTCCGAATTTAAGGTTTTCCTCAATTAACTTGTTTTTGATCATCGTAAATCCTTATTTTATTTTTTAAAGTACCTGCTTTTTGAATACATGTGGGTAAAAAATGACACACATTCATTTTCTATGTTAATTCATGTATGACTGAGGGTTTCTTTAGAACCTTCAATTTTATTTCCCTTTATTACTTTATGAAGCTTTTTTATTTTTACATCAGATTTATAGACATGGGTCAGCCAGGACCTTTTCATAGCTCAACACAGTTCAGCACAGCTCCCGTCACACAGCTAACTCAGTACTGCTTTCAATTGTTTTAATCTAACTTTAGAAAATATCTGATGACAGTTAACTATTATTCAGTATTAGCAGCATATGTATTATTCTGTCTCTCTCTCTCAAACACACACACACACACACACACACACACACACACAGTGTGGTTAAACGGGTAGACCCAAATGCAGACACGATAGGCAGAGTTCAAATGAAGCATCATTCATTAATATAACGTTACAAGTAATTATTATTAGCTAGCTGTGGACTACTGTATTAGTTAGCTAAATCTACTGCATTTAGCTAACTATAACTAAAAACTATAAAATAAATTGTTATACGTACTGTACTTAGCTAAGTTCATAGGAAAGTAGATAGCTTTAAAAAATCTAAATTGGGGTACAGAGTATTTTTTTTTCTTTTAAGAACTTTATCTTGTATGTATTATTATTATTATTATTAGTAGTAGTAGTATTTACTCAATCTGTGTTTAAAAGTCAGAATCTTGGTAATTTACTATTATTTACAAAACTTACAAAGGTTTACAATTTTATTTGTTTGTTTCGAGTGAATGTTTGAAACTGTTCTACTATATAAAAATATATAATTATTTATTCTTAATAAAATACTGTTAAAGGCTTTGATTGGTAAGTACCTCTGTCAGTCATATATGAGTCATATAGCAACTGAAAAACACAGACGAATGCTTTGAATTAGTAGCTGTTTTTATTTTTTTTCATTTATGAAATATATGCTTATACTTACAATAACTTAAATATATATTTACTAATTAAATATTATATAATGATTTACATGCACCCATTGTCACCCCTTTTAACAGGGACCAGTTATGCTCATTTCAAAATGTTTCTAAAAAAAAAATATATATATATATATATATATATTTGTAGACATTTTTTACTGTGTTCATTTATATTTTATGCAAGAGACTTTAAAAAGACAACCCATAACCACGATGGTCCTTTCTACTCCTCTACAAGAGAGGATTGATAGATAGGTTGTGTTATGAAAGTAATTTGAAACTTAGCATTAATCGCATCTTATCAAATATCAAACATATTACGCATAATGTATTTGGGATATGTCCAAAAACTTTCCCAAAACACAACAGACAGGGTAAAATGACTACAAGACACAAAACTTCAAACATAATCATTGTAAACACTTTAAATTAGTAAACTGATTATACTTATTCAAATCATAGATATTTGGAACAAATATGTTTTACATTTATCTCTGTATATGTACCTGTTGCTGTCTTTTAATGAAAGCTGTCTTTGTGTTTTCTATCTGTAGGCGTGATCTCCTCTGCGTTTGAGACGGCTGTGGTTATAGAGGGCGTGATGGAAACAGAGGAGAACTTTGTCCTCCTCCTCGACACAGGAATGGAGCTGAAGCTACGCTGTCATGTCAGGCATGGTATGATATAAAGTGAGTATGAAAAGGTTCTTTAAGGTTACCTCAGGGAATTTACATAAATGAAACGATTAACTTGATACAGTAATGTGTTTTCAATGTGTAAATTAAACCTCTTGTTTAAATCATCTGGACTAAGGGAATTCTTGCATATATTTTTAAATTCACCTTTAAATATCGCACCTAAATATCAGCCCTAATCTTGTCCTCAACCTGAAAAATGTGAAGTCATCATAAATTCATAAAATCTTCAATCATCTGGACAAACTGTTTAGGTGGTTGAAATGGGTTTATCAGACTACAACACTATAGTACAATATGAATGTAAATGTGGGTCACACCTAACGTCACTTTTACACACATTCTAGTCCACTAATACTGAGATACTGCTTAATAAAACAGAGAAAACACACTTGGTGTTGCTTAGTTTGTGGATGTATTAAGTGCTTTAATTACTCCATGCTCATGTTTTGTACATCAAAACAATACTAAATGTTTTCACTTTTTCCTTTTCAGGACAAAAAATGAAGAGTTTTTGTAATGTTTTATTAGGTTGTTCAGGTTGATTTAATATTGTGAGGGATTATTGTGTTTTTTAATACGTTAACATAGATTTTTCCATATTTATTAAAGTTTTAATGATTAATGATCATTTGATGACTGCAGTAAACTTCTTCTGGGAAATAGGGTCTGCTGTTGAATTTTTTTTTATACCTGAGCATTTACAATTTCAGAGGAGTACCAGTAAGTAGTTAGATAATCACAATGTCGAGAGATCATATAAATTATAATAATTATATATTTATTGTAGTGTAAAGATTTGCAACATCTTTGGGCATATCAATCTAAACTTTGACTTTCTAAAATAACTTTCTATTTTTATGCCTTTTATTATTTCACATTTGCCATCTGGAAATGCATATCTAGTTTTATTTGTTTTTTATATTTTTGTTTATCTATGTATTTTTTGCTAAAAGGAAGGCATTAAAAGTTTAATGCTAAAATATTTGATCAAATAAATCACAAACATTTTTTATTAAATTTGGCTTAGATTAATTAGATTTTGGTTAAGTTACTCCTAGTGTGAAATAAAGCTGAAAAACTTGCAAATATTATAAAAATAATAACATGCATTCAATTATTTTAATTCTGAAAAATAATGAGTTGATTAAGGTGTTGCTCAAGGCAAATGTATCCTGATAAAAGGACTCTATGATAACCACATAACTTGGTCACCTCTAGGTGGCAGTAAAGCGGTAGCTGCACATGCAGAGGAGCGGCTTTAATGCTGGTTCTGAGGTAGGTCATTGTAATCAATATAATGTGAAATATAAGGTGAACATACAGCAAAAAACGCCACTATTAATTTAAACTCTGTTTATTCAGTTAGACAGTCGACTAATAAAGACAAATACACGAAAGTATTTATTAATAATGTTAAAATATATGTATTTAGACTAACCTAGCTAGGATAGCTAGCATTAGCTAGTTAATTTAGCTAACCAGCCTAGCTTACGCTACAAGCCGGTCAGGGC
Source organism: Astyanax mexicanus (assembly GCF_023375975.1). Taxonomy (NCBI): domain Eukaryota; kingdom Metazoa; phylum Chordata; class Actinopteri; order Characiformes; family Acestrorhamphidae; genus Astyanax; species Astyanax mexicanus. The sequence goes on along the minus strand of NC_064411.1, from coordinate 11,053,147 downwards.
TAAGTGTATAATAACACAGAGGAAAATATGAACTTTTATCACAGTGTTTAAACACGTTAGCTACAGAACACTAATAAATGTCTGAGAAATTAGAGTGTAAAAGGGTTACACTTTATAATGCTCTTGACTCATCAGGAGTAGACAGCTCCGGAACAGCAGGAGGTGTTATGAACCTCAGGTGACTCTTTACCGACTGGCATAGTGTCCTCCTCAGCTGATCGAGGTGTCGTCTCCATAGGACTCCTGGTGCTACTTCAATGGTGTAAGAGAGATAGATAGCCTTTATTATTATCCCACATTGTTTCAGCAGCACAAACAATAAAGGGAAAAGAGTGCAAAAAGTACACAAATAAGATTAAATTTAAGAAAAACATACATACAATGGATGAGTAAAGTGTGGAGTGCATTTATAGCGTCTAGTGTGCTGCCTGGGGAGGTGGTGGTTATAAAGCCTCACAGCTATATATATATATATATATATATATATATATATATATATATATATATATATATATATATGTGCTTTGATGACCAAATACCTCTCCACAAACTCACTTGTGTGACACTACAGTGTCTGAAAATCTTGGAGTTTCTGAATTAGTTTCTATGATATGTATATGAATGTTGTTGTTTTATTCTATAAACTACGGAGAACATTTCTCTTCGTTAGCTGTCATTAATTGGGAAACATGTGATCCACTCCGCAAATTCACACTCAGTAATGAGCAGCGCTGATGCTTCCTCCAGTGGAAAATAGACAATCTCTAGGAAACATGGTGCATGTAAAAAGTAATAATGTCTATAGTGTGCATAACCTGTGTTAATGTGTGGTGTTTAAAATGAATTTTGCTGCCTTTTAATATTTTAATATTTATATTTCATGTTAAAGTTTATACTTAAGAGAGTGGAGACAGGTAACATTATATTATACATATATATTAACCTTATAAATATGCTATACCGTATATCTGTCTTTGTTTAAAAGCATAATATAAAGTATTTCAGCATGAAAGCAGGTATTTGTAATGTGTAACAGCGTCCTGTATTATAACTACATCTCTGCTGTTTGTAACAAACCAGACCGTGTGTAAATCGGGTAAAAAATGGTGGAGTTGTGATTAATATAGGTGTATTAAACACCTTCCTCACTGTAAATTATTGCACTCGGGGAGCAGGGTTTCCTCCTCCAATATGGCGGCAACGCAGGCACGCCAGCTCCAATAGACGGTGTTAGGTGATGCGGCGTCTGTGTATATGATGTCTATGGCTGTAGCTGGAGCTAAGGAGTGAAGCAGAATCGTTCCAGCTATATAACCCTTAAATAAATAATGACAGTGAGCTCAGGGTGTTTAATGCAGTCTTGGAAAACAGAATCATTATGAAAAAATAATTAAATGTGGGTCAGAGCATGCGCAGTGCGGGGAGGAGCACTTTTGGACGGGTAGCAGAACACCAGTCTAAAAACTGAGGGTTTTACAGCTGTGTGGGAGAAACTTAAGGCTCATGAATATTCAAACATTACATTCAGCCCTGTGATATGATTGGCTGACAGTAGGGAATAACGTACAATAGCTCCGCCTTAGAAGGAGACAGGTGAGACGCAGGTGAAGGAGAAAGTCCAGTCTGCTTCTTTAGAAGAGGACAGAAGCCCGGATTCACTCGGTAAGTTCAGAACTGAAGAGAATGTAGAACAGAACCGTGTAGCTTAAAGTCAGAACCGGTTCTAAAGGTTCCTCAGATCCAGAACCGGTTCTTTAAGCTCAGCTCAGTGTCCGATTCCACTGGAAGAACCAGGATCAGCATGGAGATCTGAACCGGGCCTGGATCAGACCTGGACCTGGTCTAGATCAGACCGGCTGGAGAACAATCAGCTGTAACAGATCAATAATGCTGTAAACTGAAGAGAAATGCGCAGATACAGATTGATATTTATTGATCACAGTGTAGTTTATGCTGTTTAAAGCGCATTACTGCTTAATGTGGACTTTGATCTGTTGGGGAGATAAAAAACACGGAGCTGCTATAAAGGCGTGTTTATATGCAGTAGCGCTGTTCAACCAGCAGGGGGAGCAACGGAGCTCAAGATCACGTGGTGTGTTAGTGTTTTTAATCCTGCTGTTTTATATTATACTTAAATAATCTCTCTATTCTGATTCAGTAACATAATAATAATATCATTAATAATAATAGAACAGTGTGTATATTTATAATGTTGTGTAATGCAGTAATATTACTAATAATAATTAAATTATAATAATTATAATAACAGTAAATGTTTCTGTAATCTGTAGAATAATGTGTAATGAGGGTAAATCACACTGTTATGTATCGTTCTCTGTTTGTTTTGTTTTGTTAGTTTATCAGGTTTTGTTTAATGCAGTTCTGATGATAATGTCATTATTGTAAGAATAAAGGTTTTATTGTAACGGCTGATCTGTTCTCAGGGGTCGGTGTCGGCAGTGTTCAGCTGTGTGTGAATGAAGAAGAGTAAATGATGGATCTTCAGAACTCCAGCAGTGGAGGAGGACCTCCTGTCCTAAAGTGAGTAAATTAAGTGATGGGTTTAATATGTAAAGTAGTTTTGTATTGTAATGGTTTCAGCTCTAATCCTGGAGCTGTGATCTGCATATTTTACAGTTTTAAAATATTGAGAACAGAGTTTCTCCTGGACCAGAGTCAGAACCCTGTGCTGTATTTAAACACAGAGAAACGCTTAACAAACCAGCCAGTTATTCTTATAGTACAATGTGTTTCTAATCTGTATTTAAAGTACATATCTGACTTTAATATCTAATTGTTAATATTAATAATATGTTGCTAGGTGGTTGCTATGGTATGGGGTGGTTGCACATTTATTTTCAAAAATATGGTCCATATTTTCCTTTTAGTTTATAATACAGTATAATTGTGTAATTGTGTAGCTCTTACCAATACATGTTATTAACTAGACACAGATCTATAAAATACATATAGTAAATATGATCTAATCAGGTGATGACATCGTGACATCATAACAAACAAATATATTCAACAGTATTGTTAAAGAAATTAAAATATGTATATTTATTAGACAAGCGTTTTTCAGTTTGGGGCAGCTGACAGAAAGCTTCGGGACGCTTCTGGGATGGTTATGAAGAAGTTAGTGTGGAACCTGTGAATAAGTTTTAGTAAAGGAACACATTACTCCACACTTTACTCTCATCATGGATCATCATGAAGATCTGTTTACAGGGAGAAGAGAGCAGCATCTCCAGCCCCCAGTGGAGTGTCTATGAAGAGTGACCGGTCCATGATGAATCCTCCAAACTTCAGCAGTGGAGGAGGAAGCTCTGGGTCTCGGTACATCACTGCACTAAACTACTGTTCTGTTCTGAGAGTGAAGCTCTTCAGTTCCTGATCTTTATTAAAGATGTGCTGTGTGTTGGAGTTTCACTGTGTAAATGCTGGAGTTTCACTGTGTTTAATGTTAACAGAACTGAAACCCAGAGAGGAGCTTCTCCAGAACCCAGCTGTGTTTCTATGAAGAGTGACGCGTCCATCATTATTCCTCCTGGTTTCAGCAGTGAAGATATGACCGCTGAGTGAGTGAAACAACAAAACCCTTTCACTGATTTTTTACTATAATTTAACTTTTTAAAGCATAACACACACACACACACACACACACTGATAAAAACAATATCTCAGTAACTTTCAGAATTTTTTCAGAAAAAAGTATTATATTGTAATAAACTGCACTTAACAATATATTAAATATTTAATTCCTTGACAAAAACAAAAACATAAATTCATCAGTTCAAATATCGAACAGTGCACGTGTGTGTGTAAACCATGTGACCTACCAGATATTCTAGAGTAAATAAATGCATCAGTGTGAAATTTGCAAAACAAAGTTATATTTATATTAGTGATATCAAATTAAAATTAATGTATTAATTGCAACAATGATCTGTGATTTAATCTTTATTTATTTATTTATTTTAAGTGGTGGTTATTCCCTTGGGAAGGGGACAACAATTGTTGTGTCTGGCAGACTAGATCTAGACTAGGAGCTAATGTCAGTATAAATTAGAATATTTTAATGTGCTTTAATGGATGAAATAATTGTATATAATTCAGATTTTACCTTCAACAACCTGGAAAGAAGAAACCTGCCATCAGCTGAGTGTGTGTGTGTGTGTGTGTGTGTGTAAGAGAGAGAGAGCATGACGGAGAGAAAGATTTCAGCACAATGACGGTGTGTGAACAGTTTGGAGGAAAATGAAGCGTGAATTAAAGTGATTGGCTCGTGCGACAGCACAAGTAACCACGAGCACACTCACGAGACAAACATGTACCAACGTGATGGACTTGTCACCTGCCAGTGTGAGCTCAGAGTTATGCTAGCTAGCTCACCGCATGGCCATTCTCAATGCACACGTGCAGCAATCTATCCTAAAACATGAGCTAGTGAACACGTGGAATAAAGGCGTTTTGATTGTTGTTTTTCCCCAGTAATTAACATACTCTATAATGTCAGCTCACACATCAACAACACAGTAATTAAGATATTATCATTGACAATAAGTATCACACACCCTAATCTAAATATAGAGACAGTAGCGGGATATGTTAGTATTGTTACTCTGACCTGGTGCCGGAGGAAAACTCCTGAACGGGGCGGGGTTGTGACGTGTTGGGTAATGTTAAAAGGCCTGTTGGGATAATTAATTAATGAACTTACTGTATGATAAATTAACATAACGGTGATCATTTAATAAATGCTAATGAATTAACAATATTATTGATGGTAAACTAAAGCTTATATAAGCTCTGGATCGTTTCTCCTAACTTTACAAAAAATATTCTCCACTCAAAGCTTTATGACACAGAGCACATTAGCGCCGTCTGGTGGCGAAACCACCAGTGCTATGTGTCTGGTAAAAAAAGAAACATTTTGCTTGTTTCATATCCCTAAAAACAGTTTTCCAACATATTAAAAACATGATGTTTATTTCTTCTTTAATAGCAGGAAATAAAACTTCATCAATCTTTTGTTGTGCATGTATTTAACATTTCAGTTGCTGGGGTGAGTACATACATCCAGGATTGGGCAGAATGTGTTCTAGTACAATACATAGAACAGTAATGTATTCAGAACGAATTAGAATACACCTTAGAACATATTTTGATAATTCATGCTGGAAAACCTTTTAGGTGTTTCCTTTCTAATTAAATTTATGTTGTTGCTGATCGACACTGTTTATAATTTAATTATATGTGATTATTCTTAATTGTAGAACAAATTAAGCATTGACTCAGTGGGTCAAAGCAACCGTTTTTTTACCTGTGCCTTAAAACTGTAGATAAAGAGTGACATAATTGCAAAAATCTTTATTTGCCTTTATAAATCTTTATTATTAGAAAGTTAAGAAACATTTAGAAACGTGTTGGTTTAATGCAGGTTTATCTTTTACTTTAATCTTATTCTCTGATATTCTTTATTTTATTAATAATAACATATTTAGTTGAAACAAAAGCTTTTTAGATCAGAGCATTTATTCATGTGGATTAAAGTGTGGATTTTCTTGTTATCCACAGTAAGAAGAAAATAAACATTTGCACGGAAAAACTGGACCACATATTCAAGGTAACTCCTAAACCATATATTTGATGGGGTTCTCCCTGATTTCTTTTACATTTCAGTTTAATTTCACTTTTAAAATTTGATCCAGCTCAAGGTAGCTCCACACCTCCTTCGTAGAATACGAAGAGCCCTGACATTTAAACGAGGCATTAATTAATAAGTGCACAGAGAAGAAAACCTTATTAAAAAACAATGTTTACATGCCATGCCACTAGTACCATCACGGTACTGATAATGACAAACACATATATATATATGCCTCCTGCTACGTCAGGAGGCAGGCTATGTGTAGTCTATATATATAGACTGCGTAGCAGCCGGCACCCAGTGCATAGGGGAGGTGTGCTATTTAACAAATGTAAATACTCATTTTTATCATATTTCAAAAGTCAATTTTACACTGGAGTTCTCCTTTAATACTGATGCTATGTGATGCTACGCAGTAACATGATGTTTAAATCCTTTTACAGACCAAAGCATCCATTACTCCTTTTCTCCTCAGATCAGTGTCATCATCTCTCTCTCTCTACTGTAACAGCTTTACTGATTCTCTGATGTTTGTTTTTATTCAGAAGCTGCAGGAGAAGTTTATCTCTCTAGTGAAGAACGAGCTGAACACATTCAAGAAGCTCCTGAGTTCAGATTACTCAGCATGCTCTGAGGGAGAGGTGGATGATGATCAGAAGGAGGGGGTTCTGAAGGTCACACTGCACATCCTGAGGAACATGAATCAGACAGACCTCGCCAACACACTAGAGAGCAGTAAGAGTTCTGGGTCATGAGAATGGGGACCAACTAGTGCTAATTTGTTTTCTCAGTGGAGTTCTGCTTTTTAAATTAGAATAATCAGCAATAATTATCTGGATTTTGTAATTATAAGATATTGTGTCAAAGCATCAAATGTATCCTTAAACCTAACAATTATCGACTGTATCAAAGTCGTTCTACACAGGGGTCTTTCATAAAGAGACACAGCTAATTACATGTTCCTTATTCTCTTCCTTTGTTATCAGAATTAGCCCCAGCATGTCAACGAAAGCTCAAATCCAAGCTGAGAGATAAATATCAGATACTTAATGAAGGAATTTCAGGCCATGTAAAGTCAGCACTTCTGAATGAGATCTACACAGAGCTCTATATCACAGAGGGAGATGGAGGAGATGTCAATCAGGAACATGAGGTAAAACAGATTGAAGCTGCATCCAGGAAAAGGAAAACAGAGGAAAGACCAATCAAATGTAATGACATCTTTAAACCATTACCAGAACAGAACCGACCCATCAGAACTGTACTGACTAAAGGAGTTGCTGGAATTGGAAAAACAGTCTCTGTGCAGAAGTTCATTCTGGACTGGGCTGAAGGAGAAGAAAATCAGGAGATTCTCTTCATATTTCCACTTCCTTTTAGAGAGCTGAATCTGATGAAGGAGAAGAAGCTCAGTCTGGTAAATCTTCTTCAGAGCTTTTTCCCAGAAACACAAGATTTAAAACTAAGACATTATAGGAGCCACAAGATCATGTTCATTCTTGATGGTCTGGATGAGTGTCGACTTCCTCTGGATTTCCAGGACAATGAGAACTTGGTGAATATAGAAGAGCAAACCTCAGTGGATGTTCTGCTGACGAACCTCATCAAGGGGAATCTGCTTCCCTCTGCTCTCCTCTGGATCACCTCTCGACCAGCAGCAGCCAATCAGATCCCTCCTGAGTGTGCTGATCAGGTAACAGAAGTGCAGGGTTTCAGTGACCCTCAGAAACAGGAGTACTTCAGTAAGAGGATCAGTGATAAGGACCTGGCCAACAAAGTCTTCACACACATCAGGTCTTCAAGAAGCCTCTACATCATGTGCCACATACCGGTCTTCTGCTGGATTACAGCCACTGTTCTAGAGAGAATGCTGAGTGAAGCTGAGAGTGGAGAAATTCCCAAAACCCTGACGCAGATGTTCACACACTTCCTGATCTTTCAGATCGAACACAAGAACCAGAAGTACAGTGGGAATAGTGACATTGATCCTCAGCAGACTAGAACAAGTATCCTGGCTCTGGGGAAACTGGCATTCCAGCAGCTGGAGAAAGGAAACCTGATCTTCTATGAGGAAGATCTAAGAGAGAGTGGCATCAATATTAGAGAAGTGTCTGTGTACTCAGGAGTGTGTACCCAGATCTTCAGGGAGGAACATGAGCTGCACCTGGGGAAGGTCTTCAGCTTTGTACATCTGAGCGTTCAGGAGTTTCTTGCTGCTTTATATGCATTTCTCAACAGAAAAATTCCAAAAGAACAATCCACTGAACAACAAACCAGTAAACTCTTCAAGTTTTTCAGAAAGTCAACAATGACTGACTTCCTCAGCAGTGCCATAGACAGAGCCTTACAGAGTGAAAGTGGACACCTGGACCTGTTCCTTCGTTTCCTTCTGGGTCTCTCACTGGAGTCTAATCAGACTCTATTAGGAGTGTTGCTGACCCCAACAGAGAGGATCTCTCACAGCAATAAAACAGTCCAATACATCAAGAAGAAGATTGAGGAGAACTCATCTCCAGAGAAATCCATCAATCTGTTCCACTGTCTGAATGAACTGAATGATCATTCTCTGGTGCAGGAAGTGCAGAAATACCTGAGTGGAGGTGGTGAGCGTCGTCTTCAAAAGGCCAGGCTCTCTCCTGCTCATTGGTCAGCTCTGGTGTTTGTGTTGGTGAACTCAGAAGAAGAGCTGGAGGAGTTTAACCTCAGTACATATGATCCATCAGAGGAGTGTCTTCTGAGACTGCTTCCAGTAGTTAAAATATTCAGAAGAGCTGTGTGAGTATTTTTATTTAGGCCTTCACACAGTTTTTAATCAACTGCTGATGTGTAGAATGAGTTTCCATTTAATCACTGATGGATTCACATTATTTACATTGTTACATATAAGCATGTATTATCCTTTGTGTGTAATAATAGTTAAACCATCATTTTAATGTTAACAGTACATGAAGTTTCTGTCTAAGACTGATTAAATACAATCTTAAAAATGGTTTTGGGCAAGTAATATGTTTTTGTTAAAATAAATGCACATCTCTTGCATCTTGCATCTCAATAACATATATATATGTGGGAGAAGGTGTAATGTTTTTCCAGAGTTTAACTGGGAAAATAGAATAAATTCACATACTCCAAAAAGCCTTGCTCATTCTATGTTTTGTTAAACATTTCCTTTTCTTTTTTAACTCATTATAATCTGTCCCAGAGCTTTTGGTGAACTGTATGCCCATGCTGATCACAAATAAAGTGGAGATTTCTGCATGTTAACTGTTTCAGTATAAAGAAACACCAGCTCTCTATTCTTTGTCAATCCATTCAAATATTCTTCTTTGGGTTTATTGTGAAATCATTTGTTTATTCTTGATTTTTAGACTAGCTTCATGTAATCTTGGAGTAAAGACGTGTGAAAATCTGGAATCAGTTTTAAACCTGGAAAACTCCTCCCTGAAAGAGCTGGACCTCAGTAACAACGACCTGCAGGATTCAGGAGTGGAGCTGCTCTCTGCTGGACTGAAGAGTTCACAATGTAAACTGCAGATTCTCAGGTCAGTGTTTCTGTGATTTTTCATTTGAAATTATCAGGGCTGTCAGCATTAAATCATTAACATATGCTGTTAGGTTGGAATCAGTAACGTGTTACTATTTTTTTAACCCAAGTTTTATTTCGGCACCAAGTTTGACCCCAACTTCTTCCGTAATCTGCCCTGCCTCCACCCAACATGCAGATTTCTTCTGGTTAAACGACTGAAGCGCTTTAATGCGGTGTCCAGCTGTAACAATTCGGTTCAGACTTTCAGCTCAGACCTGGATAGAGAGCTTTGTTGCTCTCTCTCCATCTCTCTGTTTGTTTTTGTCTCTCTCCATTTGTTTCTCTCTCTCTCTCTCTCTTCGTTTGTGCCAAAAGTTTTACACAAAAAATAAAATCCACAATCAAAATGTTAAGAATCAAAAGCAAAAATTGTATGTTGCAAATTTAAAAGAGAAAAAATATATAGCAAATATATATTTTTTAAATATACTTGGTTATGTTATTTCAGTTTAGGTTTGGCCAGTCTTTGCTTTTATTTTTGTGTTTTTGTGAATTTTTTGTGCAGTTTTTTGGATTTTGCTGTTAAAGACTTTTGCTTCTGGAATCTCTCCCTTGCTTCTGCTTTAGTTTTTTTCTTCTGAGTTTTGGCACACTTTTCACAGGTGGGCGGGGTTAAGAAGAAGGCGTTCGCCTTGAATCTCCATTGGTCATCTGGTTCTGGACTCACCACGCCCACCCCGCCAATTTCAAGCGTCCTTCCAAACACGGAGAGCGAAAAGCTTCCAGTGCACAGCAGCAGCAGCGGATTATGTTTACAATTAAATTTCATACAAACGTTCTGTTCAATGTTATATTAAATCTCTGTTTCACTCCATTAAAAAGCTCACATTAACATGCTAAATTTTCATGCACAAAGTAGGTAACTAGCTAACTCACTAGCTCGCTGAGTAGGTAACTCACTAGTTCACTTACTAGGATACTCACTAGTTCACTACTTAGGTAATTAGCTAACTTACTAGCTCACTGGCTAGGTAACTCACTAGCTCACTGAGTAGGAAACTAGCTAACTCACTAGCTCACTGAATAGGTAACTATCTAATTCACTAGCTCACTGACTAGGTAACTATCATACTTTGTGCATGAATATTTAGCACATCTCGCTAATGTGATCTTTTTAATGGAGTGAAACAGAGAATAATATAACATAATATAACATTGAACAAAACGTTTGTATGAAATTTAATTGTAAAAGTATCTGCCGCTGCTGCTGTGCACTAGAAGCTGTTCGCTCTCCGTTTTTGGAAGGACGCTTGAAACTGGTGGGGTGAGCGTGGTCAGTCTCAGATGAGGGTTCAGGGAACCCGTCAGTCCAGAACCAGCTGATCAATGGAGATTCAAGGGGCCTTCTTCTTAGCCCCGCTCACCTGTGAAAAGTGTGCCACAACTCAGAAGCAAAAAACTAAAGCAAAAGCAAAGAAGAGATTCCAGAAGCAAAAGTCTTTAACAGAAAAATAAAAAAAAATCCACAGAAAATTCACAAAAATAAAAGCAAAGACTGGCAAAATCCAAACTGAAATAATTTTCAAATAACTGCAAAGGATAATAAAGTAACCAAGTATATTTAAAATACTTGGTTACCACCCCCACTTGGTTACCACACCCCCCCTCTTCGGAGGACCATTAAGACTTTATTCGTATTAATACAAATTTCTGATATCTGAGGTCACTGTGCAGAGGGAGGACATAACGATGTGTATATATACAAATAAACCAAATAGAAAAAAATATATAGGGGAAGAGAAGAGAGAGAGAGAAAAAAAAACAAAAGAAGAAGTTGTGCCCTTGAAAGAAAAAGAAAAAAAAATCATATAGTTTGGCTTCCTATATGTTTCCATTTATCCATCCCTAACATAATAACACACAGAATAACAAAAAAATTAATAAGTAAATAAAAATAGCTAAATGTCTTAAATGTTAAATGTGTTATGTGACTGTGTGCATGTGTGTGTGTGTAGGAACATTCATGTAGCGGTGATATATGGATGATGTGGTTATAGATATATAATGGATGTGTGTAGGTTATCTGTTAAAGGCTGATGGAGTCACTGATGTAGGAGGTTTTTTTTTTTTTTTTTTTTTGGCCCAACCACCACCCCCCCTCTTCGGAGGACAATTAATACTTTATTTTTATTTATTTATTTATTTATTTATTTTATTATTATTATTATTATTATTATTATTTATTTTATTTTTTTATTATTATTTTTTAATTATATATTTTATTATTATTATTATTTTTTTTTTTATAAATATTATATATATATATATTTTGTGTGGATATAGTTGTGGGAGTTCAGGGTTGGAAGGATCGGAGTGTGAGGTACAGGAGGGGGGTACAAGAAGAAGAAAAAAAAAAAAACTAAACAAAAAACAAACAAACAAACAAAAAAAATAATAAAATAAACATAAAATAAACAAACATACATACATACACATACTCACATATCTAACTATACATATGCTTATACATATACACACATACATAAATATACATACATATTAATACATACACAAATATATACACACACACGCACAGTTACAAATAAAGTGGAGATTTCTGCATGTTAACTGTTTCAGTATAAAGAAACACCAGCTCTCTATTCTTTGTCAATCCATTCAAATATTCTTCTTTGGGTTTATTGTGAAATCATTTGTTTATTCTTGATTTTTAGACTAGCTTCATGTAATCTTGGAGTAAAGACGTGTGAAAATCTGGAATCAGTTTTAAACCTGGAAAACTCCTCCCTGAAAGAGCTGGACCTCAGTAACAACGACCTGCAGGATTCAGGAGTGGAGCTGCTCTCTGCTGGACTGAAGAGTTCACAATGTAAACTGCAGATTCTCAGGTCAGTGTTTCTATGATTTTTCATTTGAAATTATCAGGGCTGTCAGCATTAAATCATTAACATACGCTGTTAGGTTGGAATCAGTAACGTGTTACTATTTTTTTAACCCAAGTTTTATTTCGGCACCAAGTTTGACCCCAACTTCTTCCGTAATCTGCCCCGCCTCCACCCAACATGCAGATTTATTCTGGTTAAACGACTGAAGCGCTTTAATGCGGTGTCCAGCTGTAACAATCCGGTTCAGACTTTCAGCTCAGACCTGGATAGAGAGCTTTGTTGCTCTCTCTCCATCTCTCTGTTTGTTTTTGTCTCTCTCCATTTGTTTCTCTCTCTCTCTCTCCGTTTGTGCCAAAAGTTTTACACAAAAAATAAAATCCACAATCAAAATGTTAAGAATCAAAAGCAAAAATTGTATGTTGCAAATTTAAAAGAGAAAAAATATATAGCAAATATATATTTTTAAATATACTTGGTTATGTTATTTAAGTTTAGGTTTGGCCAGTCTTTGCTTTTATTTTTGTGTTTTTGTGAATTTTTTGTGGAGTTTTTTGGATTTTGCTGTTAAAGACTTTTGCTTCTGGAATCTCTCCCTTGCTTCTGCTTTAGTTTTTTTCTTCTGAGTTTTGGCACACTTTTCACAGGTGGGCGGGGTTAAGAAGAAGGCGTTCGCCTTGAATCTCCATTGGTCATCTGGTTCTGGACTCACCACGCCCACCCCGCCAATTTCAAGCGTCCTTACAAACACGGAGAGCGAAAAGCTTCCAGTGCACAGCAGCAGCAGCGGATTATGTTTACAATTAAATTTCAAACGTTCTGTTCAATGTTATATTAAATCTCTGTTTCACTCCATTAAAAAGCTCACATTAACATGCTAAATTTTCATGCACAAAGTAGGTAACTAGCTAACTCACTAGCTCGCTGAGTAGGTAACTCACTAGGATACTCACTAGTTCACTACTTAGGTAATTAGCTAACTTACTAGCTCACTGGCTAGGTAACTCACTAGCTCACTGAGTAGGTAACTAGCTAACTCACTAGCTCACTGAATAGGTAACTATCTAATTCACTAGCTCACTGACTAGGTAACTATCATACTTTGTGCATGAATATTTAGCACATCTCGCTAATGTGATCTTTTTAATGGAGTGAAACAGAGAATAATATAACATAATATAACATTGAACAAAACGTTTGTATGAAATTTAATTGTAAAAGTATCTGCCGCTGCTGCTGTGCACTAGAAGCTGTTCGCTCTCCGTTTTTGGAAGGACGCTTGAAACTGGTGGGGTGAGCGTGGTCAGTCTCAGATGAGGGTTCAGGGAACCCGTCAGTCCAGAACCAGCTGACCAATGGAGATTCAAGGGGCCTTCTTCTTAGCCCCGCTCACCTGTGAAAAGTGTGCCACAACTCAGAAGCAAAAAACTAAAGCAAAAGCAAAGAAGAGATTCCAGAAGCAAAAGTCTTTAACAGAAAAATAAAAAAATCCACAGAAAATTCACAAAAATAAAAGCAAAGACTGGCAAAATCCAAACTGAAATAATTTTCAAATAACTGCAAAGGATAATAAAGTGACCAAGTATATTTAAAATACTTGGTTACCACCCCCACTTGGTTACCACACCCCCCCCTCTTCGGAGGACCATTAAGACTTTATTCGTATTAATACAAATTTCTGATATCTGAGGTCACTGTGCAGAGGGAGGACATAACGATGTGTATATATACAAATAAACCAAATAGAAAAAAAATATATAGGGGAAGAGAAGAGAGAGAGAGAAAAAAAAACAAAAGAAGAAGTTGTGCCCTTGAAAGAAAAAGAAAAAAAAAATCATATAGTTTGGCTTCCTATATGTTTCCATTTATCCATCCCTAACATAATAACACACAGAATAACAAAAAAATTAATAAGTAAATAAAAATAGCTAAATGTCTTAAATGTTAAATGTGTTATGTGACTGTGTGCATGTGTGTGTGTGTAGGAACATTCATGTAGCGGTGATATATGGATGATGTGGTTATAGATATATAATGGATGTGTGTAGGTTATCTGTTAAAGGCTGATGGAGTCACTGATGTAGGAGGTTTTTTTTTTTTTTGGCCCAACCACCACCCCCCCTCTTCGGAGGACAATTAATACTTTATTTTTATTTATTTATTTATTTATTTATTTATTTTATTTATTATTATTATTATTTTTTTTTTTATTATATATTTTATTATTATTATTATTTTTATATATATATGTATATATATTTTGTGTGGATATAGTTGTGGGAGTTCAGGGTTGGAAGGATCGGAGTGTGAGGTACAGGAGGGGGGTACAAGAAGAAGAAAAAGAAAAAGAAAAAAAAAAACTAAACAAAAAACAAACAAAAAAATAAAATAAAATAAAATAAACATAAAATAAACAAACATACATACATACACATACTCACATATCTAACTATACATATGCTTATACATATACACACATACATAAATATACATACATATTAATACATACACATAAATATATACACACACACGCACAGTTACTTCTATTGTTTTTTGCAAAAATATGTCATGTGTTACGGATTATGTCATGAAATGCCTACCACAATGGAGGCAAGAAACCGCCACCATGCCCCCGCGATCCAGAGGCAGATAGGGAAGAACCCAGTGGACCCAGACCATCCACAGCCCATTAGGAGCCCAGAAGACCCGCGGCCACACATCCCGATGGTAACCATGCGCACACCCCAGATGAGGACGGGGGAGACTCCAGACGAAGCCCCCATGGCAAAGAGCAAGAGTCCAGAGAGCCAAAGGAAGCGAGCAGCCCACCCCCCCGGCAGGCCAGCACCCCCTGCACGAGCCGAGCATGCGGCCCCCGAGATCCCAAGCACCCGGGAACAGCCCGACACCCGGCAGGCCCCCCCCCCACGCCAAGGGGGCCCAAGCCACCCCCAGGCCACGGCCACCAAGGGGGCGGGCCAGAGACCACATTAGGGCATCCGGCCACGCACCCAGGGACCCACGGACGCCCACCCCCCCAGGAACGGCAGTGACGATCGGCGGAGAGCAGCGTGGAGCGGTAGGGAGGGCAAAAACCCGCCCTCCACAACCCACAGGTGTCCATGCTCAGTCAGCCCCAAACCCAGGACCAACTGTTCACGCACACATGCACATTCACACACCCGTCACACACACATCCGTCACACATACACCCGTCGCACACGTGCACATTCACTCACAGACCAGTCACACACACCAGTCACGCACACCAGTCACACATACAGAACATACATAAACACCTAATGCGGGCATGCGGGCACCAGTACCGAGCCAGCGGCAACCTAGGGAAGCAGCCAACCCGGCCCAGAACAACCACCCGACCCACACCCCAGGCAGGGTGCACGAAACCAGGGTGTGAGAAGACCTGACCCCCCTCCTCCCCCCACCCAGCATGTTGCAGTGATATGAATGTGTATAATGAGAAGAATGAATGAAAGCTACAGTGCTATTAAAATTGGAGGGACAGCTGTAATATGAGAACTGAATAACAGCACCCAACCACACTGCC